>NC_142345.1:16025000-16625000 GCF_054954075.1 Amborella trichopoda | reverse complement strand
CTCCATCATTCCCCAATGAGTCTCACCCATGCTCACAAAACGGTGAGTCATCCTGCCATCCATACTCCCCATCAGCTAGTGGGTCACCACTTTTCCACCTTCCATCCATACATCATCCATCTTTCATAAGTAGCCTCATGTCATCTCCCCAAAAGTGAGTCAAAACCATCACCACACTCACTCCATTGCCTCCATAGACTGCCATCCATTACCCCCATGGTTCAGCTGTATGACCTTAAACTGTGGTGTACATCTAGGCTGCATGACGATAAAGGCTTCGCATAGGTCCCTAAGGCATGACCTTAAATATGGCTTCACAAAAAAAAGAAAAAAAAAGGAAAAAAAAAGAGAAAAATAATGTGCATGGTGTATACCTGGACAAGGGAATGCCATGAGTAAAAAAAACAGGTGGGCATGGTCACGAAACCATGAGTAAAAGAGTCCCATGAATAAAAACCCGGGCACTGTGAAAGCCCCGAAAGGGCACCGTGAGTAAAAATGGAAAATAAGGGTAGACATGGCTGAAAGGTCATGGTCAAAAGAGCCCCAAATGAAAGGAAGTTGGTGAAAACTGTCTCTACAACATCGCTTCCCAAGTCCAAGTCAAAATCTGCAAAGGACGCTTAGATTTATAAATAGGTTGATGCAGCCCTTGCCTCAACAAACGGCTTCAGCCCACATTCAAGAGAAAAATCCCTGATGTCACTGTTGGAAGACATTTTTCATCATCATGGGTCCCCGATGCGGAATAAAAGGGAGAAGCAGGTCAGTAAAGCCTAAAATACAATGGAAATTTTGACAGTCTCTGACTGAACCCAGAACTAGTCAATACCTTCATAAATACTCTTAAAACTCTCTTGGCAAGTTTCGTCACATTTTTTACGTGCCTAAAGCAGTGCAAACTGAGAAACGGTTTCGGCAGAATCAACCTCTAGCACCGTGAAACGGACTCTATAACTAGAAATATATTTTCGGTGTATCCAATTGCTATGAGACCACTTCCATTGGATTCGACACAGTTGAAAACCCCTAGGGGTCAAATTTCAGCTTAAACGGACATTCCAAGAAGAAGTTATAGGAAAATACCGAAAAGGGGTAGGACGCACACTATTCTCATGCGGCCACCCTGCAACTAAACTCCATTATAGGGGCAGTAACGAACAGTTACTTTTGATACTCGTATCTCACCCGTCTCGAGTGGGTTCATGCTCAAATTTTGTGACCGTGTTCGTCTCATCAAGATCAGTGTTTCGATATGTGGCACGCCTCGTGACGATGCCCGAGCGTGAAGAAACGCTAAAGAGAAGTTGCTGATCCGTGAAGAAAGTTGCAAGAAAATCAATAGCATCGTGCCTCACTCAAGTGGTCAAATCACGGTGCTCGCAAAATCGATCGACGTGAAACTAATTGTATCGCGTCCGTAGAGTCCATGGTTATCACTGGTCTGAACCCCATACATGATGAACGGTTGGATTCTGTACATGAAAACCGATGAAGTGACTGCAAATTTCGACCATTGAGTTCCAGATTTCAGCCAAAACCCCAAAGTTTCAATATCCTCGTTCGAACACGAAATCGAGCTGCGGTTGTTGCCACGCGATCGTGACGACATGCTCAGTGTGATCCAATGAAGAAATCATAGAAAAACATCAAGGAACGAGTACACTATCAATCCAAAGTTTCAAGATTCATCAAAATTTCAGGTCGCATGATCGTGGCTTAAAAACACGATCCATGGCCCGAAGTTGGTATCAAATCGATCGCTATGCTGAGCCCTATAAGAAAGCAATCGTCTTTCGATCAAACAGGCATCAAAACAACCTTGGATCATCCATGAAGGATCACACACGTTCTAGGGCAGCACATAAACTATTTTGGAATTCGACAAATTGTTAGGAAGGAGCAAAACAGTCATTTTTCACCAATGTTTACAATTTCTTTTAATTCAGTTAAATCTTAATTTTCAAAAATTAGGTTTAATTTTGATCAATCCACCCATGTTTGGGCACAACTCTATATAAATCACGTACTACCATTGTATGTAGAGCGTTCACCAAAGAGAATTTTTGTTTAATAAAATTCCCATTCCTTCTTATTGTTGGGTCACGTTTGGAGAGAGAGAGAGAGGAAGGAGAGAGAAACTTTTGGATCGGTACCCCTAGGCTCAAGGTAAATATTTCTCTCTCTTCTTCTCTTTCATCTTCTGTCTCTTCTTCTCTTTCTTCTTCTTCTTTGTTTGAGCTTCTCTCAGAGGTCATGCATGACAGTGGCAGTGTCGTGCATGCCTCTTTCTTTATTTCCCCCTCCTATGGCTTCATAGGTTGCGCATGGCGATGACAGCATCATGTGTGAGGTGCTTTCTCTTCCTCTACATTCGTCTTTGCCTCTCCGCGAGAAGCACAAATGGCGATGTCTATTGCCACCCGCAGGGGTCTTCCCTTGTTGCGAGCCTATCGAAGACAGTGATGTCTATCACCGCCTACAAGGGATCGTGGCAACACCTATCACCGTCTGCATGCCCCTTTCGTGCGCTCGGCGCCTATCACCATCCACAAGCTTCCTTCGTGTGCTTGGTGCCTATCGCCATCCACGAGCTTCCTTCATGTGCTTGGTGCCATCGCCGTTCGCAAGCCTCTTTCGCTGTGAACAGGGTGTGCTGCCTTCTCGTGTTGCTAACGGCGATGCCTAGCTCCTCTTGTAGTTCACTGTTCGCCCTCCAACCGTGAGCAGTAGTGTCTAACGCCGTCCAAGAACCGTGACACTGCTACTCCATGGTTATGGGTGGCGATGCTTAGCGTCATTGGGACCCCATCTCTTCGTCTTCTCGGGCCTTCTCTTCATTCTCTTCTCACTTGACTGAGAGTAGACTAAGTCTAGCACTATCATAGAGATCGGGCTATCGAGCAGTATTGCTGTCGTACTGATCCTGAGTAACATGCCCATCTTGCTACCACACCAGATTAGGACAGTCATATCAGCCTTGGTTTTGAGTAGTATTGCGTCATGCTGGTCCTGAGTACCATGCCCGTCTTACTACCACTCCGAGTCGGTCATTGTCTGGCTATCATGCCAGTCTCGTTCCTTCATCAAGTTCTCTTCTCTTTTCGACCTTTATTCGAACCATCCACTTCATCACCCTAACTTTTATCATTCTTTTCCATATGAATGTGCATTGCTCTAAGACAACGGTGGGTCCTTTAGCCCACTTGTCTTGAAAATTAACCATGGTAGTGATGTGCAGAAAATAAGGAGATTGCAGGTCAAGGAAGGCGATTTTGAACCAGCTGAAATAACTGGGGGGCTTTCCGTCTTGGTCTAAGAGGGCGCCCGCACAAGTCAGCCCGAGTAAGTCACGGACCCAGGTGAGGTTAGTCCCCACCTCACCTCTAAAATTCCTCTCCCACTAGTTGGACACCTACCCTGGGTCTTGAACGAGGTTCCCGAGAGAGTGGTCGCAGGTCCCAGGTCTTCCAAACCCGAGAAACATGTCACCTGATCACCTAGATCTGGGGAGGCGAGATCGAGGCACTTAACCAGCTTGACGACCCCACTGGGGACTCATTACCCCTTCGTTGGTTCGCTCTTGTTTGATCACTATCACCTTTTACTTTCTACGCTACATTCTATGGCATCTAGGTTACGTTCATCCGAGTTGGGGATTTTCTCATCCCCGCACTCGTGACTATCCCAGGGAAGCGAACTACTCAAGCTTACTTCCCTACACTCCTTCTGAGTCAGGACTCACAGTCTGACTCTCTGGTTCTTTCCTGATTGGTGCGAGAAGGGACTTAAAAGTCTCTGACTGCCCTCGTCCTTGCCCCAGTGGACCCTCAACCAAGGCCCCTTGTATTGGTAGCCCAACTGCTACCGCACGTAGCACGCACCCCACTATTGGCAAGTGCCTTACCGGTCATATTGTTGAGGTACACTGGAAGGCTGCCCTATCTACTTTCGCGAAAGGCAAGCAGGTTTTTATCGCTCCTGAGGATAGCCATAAGGCAACCCTCCATACTCCTTCACCACCCCAAACCTCTACACTTAGAGGCTCGGCACACGGAGGAGGAGATCCGGGGTTCTCCATCCCTCGTACACACCTAAAGGCTCATGGTCCATCCACTCGAACCACACCTTGGGGAAACTTTCATGCTACCTTGAGCTCGCATCCAAGGCTAGGCCTTCTTGGGCCAAACCCTACACGTGCCATGCACTAGCATCGCACAACTCGAGGCGGTTCCAGTTTTGCGCTAGTTCGAGCACACAAGGGCCGACCGCTCTGTCCTCCCTCTCAGCACACACAGCTTCACCCTGTGAGAGATAGGCTCCCGCCCAGTCCCTCACAAACACAAGCTCATGGGTCTCGACTTCCTAAGGTCGAACCAACTGACCGAGCTCGGGCTGACCCCCAAGTCACCCAGAAGGCTAACCCTAAAGGTGCACACGCACAAGCTGTACAGGTTCCTCCCTGATTCCGACTCAGGTAGAGTCATGAACCAATCCCTTCTTTTGCTACTCTTCCTTCACTAGGCAAGCACCTTGAGACTTGGTACTCAAAGGCTTTCCCTAAGAGTACCATCTTGAGTCTGCGCCTCAGGTCAAGCATACACTCGGGCCTCACAAGGGAACTCGGGGCAACATTCTGATGTCGGATAAAAACTTGCAGCCTCCAAGGCAGTAACCCAGGTTGCCCTCTGTCCTTGGACCCCACTCTCTGCTTCAGCTAATGGACACGACCCTTGCATGCTCAAGAAAGGTGGGGCAGTCCAAATCTCAAGCTTGGTTCTAGAGTGAAGTCCATAGCAGCCTCACGATTAAGCAGAAGAGAGGCCTGCAGATCCTGACTAGAGAGGCCCCTAAGGTAGTTGAGGTTACCACTCTTGGTGACCTCCTGCCACACAATCCCTTCTACCCTCTACGAATCCCAGAACCTGAGTAAGTCTAAGAATATTTCTCGGTGATTACTGCCAAGAAGTCACCGTCCCAAGAATGTCAAGAACTGGCCCCCACATGATCGGCATACAAGGCTGGAGTCTAGTTAGGGCATGTTGAGCCCCTGCAGACTAACTTGCCTCTCACGACTAGCCAACCTCGGCAGTCCACTACTCCACTTGGCTCTGATCCTCCAGAAAAATGGTCAGTGTCATGGTGATCAACGAGTCGGATGACTCCCAAGAAGAGCGGATGAATAGGTTTAAGGTAATGATGCAGTACATCCTCGAAAAGATGGATCCCCTAGAAGCCTCCAGGTCCCCTTTTTCTTACCATGAGATCGATCCCCCGTCTGGTGAAGACACAGTTCCCAGGCAAACTCCCCCACCGGTCTCCTAAGACAGCTCTGCTTCCCGCATGGTTTCGTAAGCTGATATAGATGCTATGGGGACCCATAGTCTCAAGAACAAGGTCCTAAGCATGCAAGAGGCGTCGTTCTACCAGAAGTCGTACCCCATGTATATCGAAGCTCTCTTTATTCAACAGTACTAAATTCCCTCACCAGCATACTGCTTACTTCCAAGCAGCTTGTCGAGAGATGGTGACTGACGGACGACTCCTCCTCCATCAGTTCATCTAAACTCTCGAAGAGCCAGCCTTTTAGTGGTATGCTCGACTACCTCCAAACTCGGTACACATAGGGCAAGAAATAGAGTAGTTGTTTTGCCAATGCTTCTATGAATTCCAAAGAAATGTGGAGACCATAGAGCTCCTCACTTTGACTCAAGACCCGGGTGAGCCAGTTGACAAGTTCATCGCTCGATGGAGAGAGTTGGCAACCTTTCATGCCACTCCCATGACTGAAAAAGAAGCAGTTCAGACCTGCATATGAAATATGTTGCTCGAGATCGCCCTGCATGTCGAGGCCTCAAATCTGCCCCCCATGTCAGAGCTCATCTCTAAAGCAGTTCATATAGAAGGTTTGTCCAAGCACCATGGTGGATCTCATCAGCAACCCTCTGGCTCGAATTCCTACTCCAACAGTCAGGGCAACCAGAAAAAAGCAGTGATTAGTGTGGCTGTCACTGTGACTAACACTAAGAACGCTGCCCGTCAAACCTTGGACCTCTCGAAGGCATAGATGCCTCAGGTCGGGGCCAAGCAACAGTCCTACAACAGGGTCCCGCCCCCTAAGAATATAAATCGAAATGACTTCTGGATCCAGCATCAGAACAAGGTGTACCCCTTCAAAAAGGAGTGGAGTCCTGCGCTGCTTTGGTTACTGCTAGAGCAAAACATGATCTAGTTGCTAGAGGTCAAAACCCCAGAGCTGGTTGGGCAGGAGACACACAAGAGGTACTGTGCCTATACTGAGGAGTAGGCCACCCTACTCAAGACTGCTATATGCTCATAGATATTATCGAAGCCCTCATTAACAAGGATCAGATAAATTTCGAAGAGTTAAGAAAGTATTCGGGGCAACGAAGGCTGCCCACATAGTGACAATCCAAGAGGATGATGAAGCACCCACTATCCTCCATGCACTATTCTCCATAATGCACGAAGAAGAACTTGTCACCCTAAAGCCGACAAGGCAGCCTAAGTTCCTACCCCCAGGAATTGAGAACCTCTAGTGCTCTTATCACCTGATACGAGGTCCTAACCTGAGCAAGTGCATTGGCTTCCATGAGCTCTTGGCAAAGAAGATGCAGCAAGGCTAGGAAGTTCATGGTAACCCAAAAGGACACCCCCAAGTCCTCTTCCACCAGTGTAAGAAGAACTCCCGACACAAGCCCAGGGAAGTGTTGAGCCAGATCCTCTGCAAGCCCTCTTTGAGGCAATTCTCCAATAGGGTATCGTCACTCCCAAGCCTGCCAGGCAGCCTAAGAGTCTTGCCCAAGGTACAGAAAACCTTTGGTGCCCATATCACCAAGTATGGGGCCACGAGCGGAAAGAATGCTCTAGGTTTGAAGCTATAGCCGTGGAGAAAGTCCAGAAAGGCCACATTTTTTGTTCTGTCCTCCTAGAATGCTTCCAAGCCATTGCTCCAGCTCAAGGGGAAGCCCCACTACAAACTCCCTATGAGCATACACTGGACCCTTCAGAGCCCTCGACTTCTCAACCTTGGGAAGTCTACCATGAGCGGGGTAGGCTCTAGTCCCTAAAGCGTGAGGCAGTCCACCAAGCTAGAACCACTCACTAGCCCGATAGAGGAGACTAAACACCTCCCTAAAGATCCAGAAGGAAACGAGCACCAAAGTTAGCCAGCAAAAAGGAACCACATCCCTCAGCCACCAGTCGAGGAAGAATTTCTCAGGCTTCTCCCCCCATTGTCAACCTTGCGAGACTTCATCCCAAGCGCAGCTTGCCTTATCCCATCGTCAGATCATGTGGACATCCCTGAGTCATCAACTGCTCGAGACTCGTCCAATAAGGGTGACAACGCTAAAAGCACCCCCCAATGGTCAAACCCGGGGCAAGACCTAAAATACCCCCTGCACATGTTCAATTCTAACGACGACGTAAAAAGCTGCCCAGAACATGCTATCTCTTCTTCTCCTCCCTCCTCTTTTATTTCTTCCACAGGTGCAACTCGGCAGTGCCAAGACTTCAATGCTCTAAACAGAGAGCTCGAAGGCACCAGCCTCAGTAGGTTGTAGTAGAAGTACCTAAGAAAGATGCTAGCCCAGACAGCTGGATTTTTTACAGTCACCGATGCCCTAGCCCAAGCCAAGACAAACCATCTTCGAGCTCCTATTCCCACGAGGCCTGTCACATGATTCAAGTTCATGAAGTCACCGAGCTCGGGGCCAGTACTAAGTGACCCTAAATCATGAGAACCATGGATTATGAACCCCTGTCAAATCAAACGCTAAGGGGTGACGAAGCAACTGCTCCCCCATTTTAGGTCATTGGAGCCATGGCAAGCGATCAGAAGAGGAAGCAAGGCATGGGCTATCCTTTTTTCGTCTCACACGGTGAAAGGGAAAAACAATGAACAAGATGAAGTAATAAGAGACATGCATCACATGGAAAGAGAAAAGAACTAGTTTATTTGTCAAGGATCATATTAAAAGTGTCTTTTCTTTACAGTAGAAGGAATAAAGAGGAAAATAGAAAGAAGGCAATAAAACTGATCAATGATCTCAATGAATTTCCCCCTGCACTCTTCAATGGAGGCCCTCGCTCGCTCGATGTCCGCCCTCAGTTCGGCCACCAGCTCTTCCTCATGCTCCATCAACGCAGTTCCTTCTTCCATGGGGTACTCGAGATCCAAAATATTACCTACAAGCATCTTGTCCTTTACTTCCCAAGCCGTAGTCTCCTTCTCCAACTTGTCAAGCTTTTGCGTCAGCTGTAATATCATCACCTTCAGTCATCACCTTGTTGTGGCGGGTGATGGACTCTTCAGCAAGGTTGGATCTCAAGGAGACTGCATGTCACACCCCAAGAATTTACAATACTGTTATTCCTGAGATGTGACAGACAAAACATATATACATCTATTGATAGGACAAATTTACAGTGGCAAGGTCTTACAAAGTAAATAAGGAAAGCTAGTACAACAACAATATCTTCCAAGGTTGATCTTGACTAGCACTCAAAATGAATCCGCAGTTATCCTGAAAAAATGTTTACCATAGTTTGATGAGTTTGGCTACTCAGTAAGTGATCATCATAATCCTAAAAATAATCATGATTGAAAGATATCAATATTTTCCAAAATGAGATCTATTAATAGAAATGTATCAACAGTTTCACTTTCAATAAATGCATAACTAAGTATAATCCGAGTAATTGAAATGCTTATAACACTTTTAACGGCAGTACATAATTCAAAGGATTTCACAAAATACCCTACTGGCGTCCCAAGTAGGTCACCTATATACCCCATCAGCTTCCTGATGGGTCCACTTAATCCCTATCGGCGTCCCAGATAGGTCCACTTAATCCCTGCAGGTCCACTTATACCTCACCGGCGTACCGGATGAGTCCACTTAATCCCTACCGGCGTGCCAGATAGGTCCACTTATACCTTACCGGCGAACCGGATGAGTCCACTTGCATACTTAAATTATTTCTAAATCTCTTTAAACATTCGAAAGCAGCAATATCATGTACTCAACATATCACTGAAATCATTAATATGAATTTCACTTAAACCATTAATAACAATCACTCTCTATAACATTTCAAAAATAACCAATCAAATATTTTGGGCTCAAATTTAGAAAGGTAGCAGTTTGTAAAGGCATTCTAGCATAATTGCCAATTTAATATGTATAGAAAAACTCTTATAGAAATTCAAGAATACGGAATTATCACAATTTATGGGATATCAATCCACAAATAAACATTTCACAACAATACTATAATCAATTGCAAAAATGTCAATTTTTAAATAATAAGGCAGTCATTTGCACATGAATTTTACAATGTCTAAATATTCAAAACAGTAGAAAGAAATATCACAATTTTACTAAAAGCTGAAATATCACATTTATTTCTAACAATAGACAAGAAAAATAAATAAATTTATTTTTCTAATTTACCGCATTCAAAATTTCTAACATAGATAAAATACAACAATTTTTATTAAAAAGATTATTTTTCAAGATAATGAGGTCACGTGCGCATAAAATTTATCGTGCCTAAAATTCATGATAATAAGCAGAAATAACTATTTCATTTTATTTTTAAAAAAAATGGATTAGTTTTCGAGACAATGAGGTCACTTACACATAAAACTGATAAAATAAAGATCCTAGACGAAAATATCACTATTTATTAGAAATAGACTATTTTTCAGGAAGACGATGTCACTTACCCACAAATATTTGAGAGGGAACTTCGATAAAATTCGGCTAGAGAGAGAGAGAGATCTCAAAATTTTCTAGGGTAAGAGTGCTCACCTCCCCTATTTAAATTCTTAAAACGTATTATTATAATATTTTATTACGCTCTACCTCATACCTGAGGTGTCGCGTTAAGCGTCTGCTTTTAACATACGAAAACCACGTCCGCTAAAGGACGTGGCGAGCAGCAGGCAGCAAGAAGCAAAAGCAACAGGCAAAGGCAAAAGCAAAAGTTTAAACCAAAGTAAAACTTTTTGAAAACAGTGATGGTCCCCAAGGACCATCATACTCAAACAGACCATCACCTATTTAAAAGCATCTTTTCTCCTCTTTTTTTTTTTTTTTTTGAAATTTTAGGAGTGTTACACTACAGCATCCTTGTGCTGCAATTGGGTTTCTGCCAGTTCCCGGTAACGCAAAGTGAGGACTCCAAAGGGGGTAACTGCGAGCTCTCCAATCGCTGGGTAGTTGCTTCTTCACGCAAGACCTTTGTTCTCCACCCTTCTAGCTCATTCATGATGTCATCAAAGTAAGGGACGATCTCTGGCACTCCCCCTGCAAGGGCGACCTGCCTCAACTGCTAGATTACACCATCAAGTTTAGTAAGAGGGAAACCCTTTAACCTCTACACACCCAAATGAAGCATGTACATCATTATGTCGGACATCCCACTCAAGCTAGGCCTAGGCAGTGCTGCTAGGGCTGTTGCAATGGAAGGAGTATCAGTATCTGTGACAGAACTTGAAGGGATGATAGCCATGTGAGTTGTGGGCTCATCCCGAGGGACTGTGAAGCCCAGGCTCTCATCAGTTGCAAGTTCGAAGGGGGCCATAGTTTCAACCTGCTTGGCCCTCGCAACCTCCTCGCCGGGCCTGTCAGCCTCACCATTAGCAAGCTCAGTCCCTACAAAGCCAGCTTCTTCTCCGTGCCCTATTGTTTTCTAGAGCAATCACAATATGCTCCAAAGCGGCCTCAGCCTCTTCAAGGCCAACTCTATCTCCCTTCTCCCTCTCTTTTTGAGCCACCATCTGCACCTCGGTGGGTTCGACACCTTCTGCGCTTTTATCTTCCACGACAGTCATAGGCTCTCCCAAAGGGCTCGCCTCCTCCATAGTGAGAGGTGCCAACTCTGGGCATTCATAGTTTGATCCCTGAGGATATCCTGCCTCTCCATCCCCCACAACTACATCATCTGGGGCATAAATTTCTTGCTGCTCAGGTGGCCCCTCTTCAGATCCCGGAGTATCGGCCTCCTCTATGACCACTAATGCCGGCCCTTCTCCTTGGACAGACCCTGGGGTTTCTCCTTCCATGCTCGCCCGCTCTGCATCAGTAGGGGCAGCATCCTCCTGCGACTTAGGAGCCGTCGCCACCACAGGTTCTTGGGTGGCTGCCTCAAGTCTTCCATCATTAGCCCGATCAATTTCTATTAGGATTGGACCCTCTCTTTCGGCTGCAGATGATGCCTCCTGGTTTGAAGCAATTTCAATCAATGCGGCAAAATCCGAAGCACCAGCCTCAGCCTCAGAATAACTTGAAGAGAGCTTAGGAGATGGAGTGGGTGAATCTTCTAGGGCAGAGGGTGAGTCTGAAATGATCGCCGAGGGTAAGGAACCGTCATCTAGCTAGCAGACAACTGGGATCTTATGCCCTTTGCATTTTGAAGCCTTGGTTGCCTCCTTAACTCAAGCACGGGGAGCCACTGGGGTAGCCTGCTTTCTCTTCTTTCCTTTCGTCTGCTAGGGTGCAACAGCCTTGAAGGTGCCCGTTTAAAGGAACTGGTGGCTAGCTTGCTGTGCGCTAGATCGGGCGCGTCTCGAACCCGAGAACCTTGCAACCCTCCTTCCATAGGAAGATCGTAGAGAGATTGTCTAAAATACTCCCTGTCTCATTCTCCATAATGAGAAATTTGGGCATGGACCTGTCTCCAGCAATCTGACGCAGCCGCCCAATCTCACGTCAGTCATTGGGGAAGCCTAGAGTGAATGTCGCCTAGGGGAGGAGTCTTTGCCATCTTCCACTGCCTTGTATCTTGACTTCAATGGCTATTCTCCCCCTTCCAAGTGTGGTGCACGTCCCAATACCCCTTACTGGTGATCTGCCACTAGCGTGTATGGGCTCTGTCTCCCACACTGATTTGCCAAAATGGGGCAACACATACTTGTTGATCTTGGTGGCCTCAGTGTGATTATGCCTCGGGAGCCAACAAGTCTCTCAGTGGGTTCCCAACTTGTGCTTCGTCCAACGAGCAGCCTTGCTATGTCGCTTCTCGAAGAACACTGAGAATGGGCATCCTTGATCTGGCCCATGCTGCCGAGCGAATCGATGAGGGAAATATCCCTCAAGTTTCGCGTTATGGATGGTGCGATTGGCAAGGACTCTGCCCCTAATGCTCAGCATAAACATCAGCTCTTTCTGGCTGGTGAAATCACCGTCGAGGTGGTGGCCCAACTTGTCAACAAATGCACGCTTTGTAAGGCCTCCGACTGAGAATGCAACCTGGGTCATGTGAAGATGGTCGTTATAGAACAAGCTGCGCACATAACTAGGTGTTTGGAAAATTGCCTTCTGCCCTGCAATCTTCAAAAGGAATGGGCACATGGTATCTTCCAAGACCCTATTTTTGAGGTAGGTGTCCGGGAAGTAAGCTCCGAGTCAGCCATAAACATAATGGATTGGGAAAGGGGTTTTGAAATCCCCAGAGAAGGCCTCACCATCTACTATGTTGTTCCCTCCTTCCTCTCCTTAATACAGTCTCCCCTTAGAAATGGCAGCCAGGCCATAATAGATGCTGCACAGGACTGACTGTGCGAGTGCATACTCTTTTCCCCGTGCCATGTCACATGCCACATAGAACGTGCCTGGACAAATGATGTCCGCCTCTCCTGGCAGAGCAAACTTGCATAATAAAAGTAAACTACTAGGAAGATACGCCCATTCTCCTTCCGCAGCTCAAAAACTAGAGGGGCTTCCTTTAGAGGTGCCTTCTTCCTTAGTGCTGAAGCAACTTCATCTGTGCAATCGTCGTAGAAAAATGCTATCCATTAGGCGAAGGGACCCGTCCACTTTTGGGCTCATCACAGAGTTGCTGGTAGATCTCAAACAGTTCCTGAAGCCCAACCGGTGGGGCTTCTTTCCCGACTCTTTCCCCTCCAAAGATGACTGAGTTCGGAGGTACAAACTCCTCATACATAGTGCCGAGGAGTAGAAGCCCACCAATGAAGTGCAGGTCCATCAGTGATATTCCTGCTTCCCCACGACCATGCAGCCACGTATTGCTGACATTGCTCCAAGTTTCCAGCAGTACTTTGACCGTGTTTGAGTAATTGTCATAATGGCTTGACAAGTATTGGATGGCAGCTAATAGGGAGGCCCGTCTCAAAATAGCTCTGAAATGGCTCAGCACTTCATAGTCAATGATGAGTAACCGTTCAAATACTGGTGCTCCCGCAGGCCAGCAGAGAACCATTTCATGCCTGTGGTTTTTACCATCTCTTGCCTAAAGTTGGCAAGTCCCCGCTTGAGGCTATATTTCGGTGTATGCAATGCAGGAGGCCTACCCCTTTCTCTACCCTCACATTGTTGTCATTGTCTTCTCTCATCCCAAACTAATCAGGGTCGCTCACAAAAGTGACACTCGAAGGCCACTGTGGTTCACATAAGCATTCAGTGAGCCAAATTGGCTCGCCTATCATCAAGCTTTCGCCGGTGAATTCATCGATACCAAGCTCCTCTACTCGTGGGAGGTTCTTCACATTTGGGATGGCCCCTGAAATTTGGGTCATGAAGTTAAGATAGAGGCTTCACTGCCACGTACAAGGTACTAAGGCAGGACTATAGCTGTCTCACGACAAAGGGGCTATCTCCATCTACCGAAGTAATTCAAAAGCACCGCATAAAGACCAAGACCAAGTGTGGGGTAACGACATCTGTGTCTAACACTTGCGCTCCAGCTATTTTCACGCATTGCGCATGCGGCACACCACGTCCCTTGAAATCTAAGCACGCCGTCTAACATTTGCAACGTGGCCTGTCACCGTACGTGCGGAGGGTGACCGGTCGTCGTCCCACGACCCTTCACCTCCTCGGCCATTACGGCCTCATAACGCCTCGGCTTCTCAACGGCGTTTCCCCTCTTCATCGGGAACTCACTCCTACTTGCCGGGAAATCTTTCCATTGATGATAGAAGTTAGCGGAAAACTACCTGGAGTTCCCTGAAAACTGCCCTGTAACCCTATGGGTTTTCGTTCTCCCTTCTTCGCACTTCTACAGAATATCACTGTGTTCCGGTGAGTACATTGTTTCTCCTCCTTCTTCCTTCCTGATAACCAAAGGGCCGTCAGAACCCCCTGGCCCTTCTGCAACTTGTTAGCAATTGCCGAACTACCGAAAAAGCACTAGAATTCCAATAGAGCACCACTGCGACTCTTACAGTTTCACCAAAATAGTCTCGATGAAACTCTGAGTAGCCCCTGTTCTGCTTAGAAAACCTTGGAACTCTCTGAAAACACTTGCAAGCACTTTGAGAAGGCCCACGACTTGCTCAAGCTCGCCAGAAAATTCCTGAAGGCTTGTATGCTGCGAGTATTGGCTAGGGAACTCTTACCGGAAGTCTCTTGATGGAAGCTCTGACTCTCTCTCTAAAAAAAAAAAACTCTCTTCAACTGTTTTACCTTTCGATAAAACAGTAAAATGGGCTTTTTCCCCCTTTTATAACAGCAGTGCCACAAACTGCCCCTCACATGTTCGAAATGACGCTCCAGTTGCACGACCTTAAACTTCATGATCCTAGTGGCACGACCTTAAACTTCATGATCCTAGTTGCATGACTTTAAACTGCATAACCACGGTTCAAGCTATATGAATTTAAACCATAGTGCACGTCCTGACCGCATGAGGTCGAACTGCTTTGCCTAAGTCTAAGAGGCATGTCACGCCCCAAGAATTTACAATACTGATATTCTTGAGATGTGACAGTCAAAATATATATACATCTCTAGATAGGACAAATTTACAGTTGCGGATTCTTATAAAGTAACAAAAGAAAGCTTTAAGCACAACTACAATATCTTCTAGAGTTGATCCTAACGGGCACTCAAAATGAAACCGCAGTTATCCTGAAAAAATGTTTACCACAATTTGATGAGTTTGGCTACTCAGTAAGTGATCATCATAATCCTAAAAACAATCATGGTTGAAAGATATCAATATTTTCAAAAGGGAGATGTATTAACAGAAATGCATCAACAGTTTCATTTTAAAAAATGCATAATTAAGTATAATTCGAATAATTGAAATGCGTATAACATTTTAACGGTAGTGCATAATTCAAAAGATTTCACAAAATACCCAAGTAGGTCACCTATATACCCCATCAGCGTCCTGATGGGTCCACTTAATCCCTATCGGCGTCCCAGATAAGTCCACTTAATCCCTGTAGGTCCACTTATACCTCACCGGCGTACCGGATGAGTCCACTTAATCCCTACCGACGTACCAGAGAGGTCCACTTATACCTCACCGAAAAACCGAATGAGTCCACTTGCATACTTAAAGTATTTCTAAATCTCTTTAAACATTTGAAAGCAGCAATATCATGTACTTAACATATTACTGCAATTATTAATATGAATTTTACTGAAACCATTAATAACAGTCATTTTCAATAACATTTCAAAAATACCTAGTCAAATATTTTGGGCTCAAATTAAAAAAGGTAGCAGTTTGTAAAGACATTCTAGCATAATTGCCAATCTAGTATGTATAGAAAGCTCTTTTAAAAATTCAAGAATACGAAGTTATTACAATTTATGGGATGTCAATTCGTAAATAAATATTTCACAGACAATGTTATAATCAAATACAAAAATATCAGTTTTCAATTAATAAGGCAGTCATTTGCACATGAATTTTATAATTTCTAAATATTCAAAAACAGTAGAAAGAAATCTCACAATTTTACTAAAAGCAGAAATATCACATTTATTTTTAATAATTTTACAGTATCTAAAATTCTATAACATAGAATAGACAAGGAAAATAAATAAATTTATTTATAAGAATTTACAGCATTTAAAATTTCTAACATAGATAAAATATCACAATTTTACTAAAAAGATTATTTTTCAAACTAATGAGGTCGCTTCCGCATAAAATTTATCGCGCCTAAAATTCATGATAATAAGCAGAAGTAATTATTTCATTTCATTTTTAAAAAGAACGGATTATTTTTCAAGATAATGAAGTCACTTACCTAAAATATTTGAGAGGGAGCTTCTGATAAAAATTCGGCTAGAGAGAGAAAGAGCTCACTGCGTTTCGATTAGAGAGAGAAAGATCTCAAAATTTTTCTAGGGTGGGAGTCCTCGCCTCTCCTATTTAAATTCTTAAGATACCTTATTTTATTATTTTATTAAGTTACACTTCATACATGAGGTGTAACAATTATACTACACTTGAACGTTTAAAGCCCACGTCCACTAAAGGACGTGGTTAAACCAAAAGCTTTTGAAAGTAGTGATGGTCCCTAAAGACCAACATGCTCATATGGACCATCACTTATTCAAAGTTTCTTTTTTTTTTTGAAAGTTTAGGATTGTTACATTCTTCCCCCCTTAATGAAATTTAGTCCTCTAAATTTGTGTACCTGATTACTGAAAAAGATAGGGATATTTTTCTTTGATGTCGTCTTCGCGTTCCCAAATCGACTCCTCTCTTAAATGGTACTGCCATAATATACGGACCAAAGGACTCTCCTTGTTGCACAATACTTTTGCCCTTCTATCCAGTATCAAAATTGGTTGCTCAATGAAGGATAGGTCCTTCCTGATTGGTAAAGATTCATATTTCAAGATATGAGATGGGTCGGGCTGATATTTTCGTAGTGATGATACATGGAAGACGTTATGGACGTTTGCCAATTCGGGTGGTAAGGCAAGTCTATAAGTGACACCGTCGATTCTTTCCAAGATTTCAAATGGTCCGATTTAACGTGAGTTTAGCTTTCCTTTCTTGCCGAATCTCATAATGCCTTTTATTGGTGAGATCTTTAAGAAAACTCGATCACCTTCCTCAAATTCAATTTCTCTCTTTCGGTTATCGACATAACTCTTTTGCCGACTCTAAATTGTCATGAGCCTTTCTCGAATTAGTGTTATCTTATCTGTGGTTACCTGGATAATTTCTGGCCCCAAAAGCTTTCTTTCACCAACCTCATTCCAACAGATGGGTGACCTGCATTTCCTTCAATACAGGGCTTCATATGGTGCCATCTGAATATTGGCTTGGAAGCTATTATTATATGCAAACTCAATCAGGGGTAAATGGTCATCCCAGCTTCTGGTAAAGTCAATGACACAAGCCCTCAACATATCTTTCAAAGTTTGGATGGTCCTCTCCGATTGTCTTTCAGTTTGGGGGTGAAAGGTACTGCTAAAGGTAAGTCTCATCCCCATGGCTGACTGTAGCCTAGCCCAAAATATAGAAGCAAACCGAGTATCCCTGTCCCATACAATACTGACCAGAACTCCATACAACTGCACTATTTCCTTAATGTACAACTCGGCCAGTCGATCCAAAGTGTACGTTGTGTGAATCGACAGAAAGTGGGCAGCGTTGGTCAGTCGGTCCACAATGACCCAAATGCTTTCATATCCAGAATTTGTTCTAGGCAAGCCAGAGACAAAATCTATAGAGATGTGCTTCCACTTCCACTCTAGCACGAGTAAAGGATGCAACAACCGAGCGGGCCTTTGATGTTCAGCTTTTACTTGTTGGCATGTTAGGCACTTAGACACAAATAATGCTACCTCTTTTTTCATATTATTCTACCAAAAGGTTTTCTTCAGGTCCTGATACATTTTAATACTTCCCGGATGTATCGTATAACAAGAGTGATGTGCTTCTTCCAAGATAGCTTTCTTCACACTCTCATCATTTGGGACACAAACTCAACCTTTGAATCTTAGCAAATCCTCATTACATATAGTGAATTCTTCTTTCTTTTCCAGTTTCACCTCTTCTACAATTGTTATAAGCTGAGGGTCTTTCTTTTGTGCCGATCGAATCTGTTGGATTAATTGGGGTTCGGCTTTAATGTTGGAAATCATACTTACCACACCATTAATGGACGGAACCGGATGTCAATCCACTATTTCTTCTAACAATCTCATTTCTTGGATCATTAGATGAGCCAAGACTCCCGTGGATTTTCTACTTAGACCGTCAGCCACAACTTTAGCTTTTCCTAAATGATAATGGATCATGCAATCATAATTTTTAAGAAATCCATCCATCTTATATGTCGTAGATTTAAATCCTTTTAAGAGAAGAGGTATTTCAAACTGTTATGATCCGTGTATATTTCGAATTGCTCACCATATAGATAATGCCTCCACATTTTCAAAGCGAATACTATTGTAACCAGATCCAAGTCATAAATTGGATATTTTTTCTCATATTCTTTCAACTATCTGGATGCATAAGCCACTACTTTCCTATGTTGCATTAATACACAGCCCAAGCCTTTATGTGAAGTATCCCTATAAATCACAAATCCCCCACTCCCCTCAAAAATAATTAAAATAGGTGCTGAAGTTAAACAAACTTTTAGTTCTTGAAAACTCTCATCACAATTACTTGTCCACTCAAATTTGACATTTTTCTGTGTCAATTGAGTCAATGGGGTTGCGATTCGAGAAAATCCTTCTACAAATTTTCTGTAATATCCTGCCAATCCTAAAAAAGCTTCGAACTTCAGTCACATTACTTGGTTGTTTCCAATTAACAACGGCTTTAACCTTTGAAAGATCCACTGATAGACCTTCCTTTGATATGACATGTCCTAAAAATGTCACTTGTTCAAGCCAAAATTCACATTTACTAAGTTTGGCATACAATTTCTTTTCTCTTATTATTTGCAATACCATTCTTGCATGTTGCTCATGTTCCTTCTGATTCTTGGAATAAATTAAAATATCATTGATGAATACCATAATAAATTTATCCAAAAAAGGCTTAAAGACCCGATTCATCAAATCCATAAATACAATCAGTGCATTGGTTAATCCAAAAGGCATGACTAAATATTCATAATGGCCATACCTTGTTCTGAAAGCTGTCTTAAGAACATCTTCACTTTTAATCTTAAGCTGATGATATCCAGATCTAAGATCAATTTTTGAAAACACTTGTGATCCTTGTAATTGATCAAATAAATCATCAATTCTAGGTAATGGATACTTATTTTTCACTGTCACTTGGTTCAACTATCTATAATCAATACACAATCTCATGGTCCCATCTTTCTTTTTAACAAACAATACCGGAGCACCCAAGGTGACACACTGGGCCTGATAAAACCTTTATCTAATAATTCTTCCAATTGTTGTTTAAGTTCCTTTAGTTCTACAGGTGCCATTCTGTAAGGTGCCTTAGAAATTGGGGCTATCCCTGGCAATAGTTCAATAGAGAATTCAATTTCCCTGTCAGCTGGTAATCTTGACAATTCTTTAGGGAAAATGTCGAGAAATTCTTGTATAACCGGAATGGTATCCAAATTTATCTCTTCCTTCCTATCTTCTTTGATATAGGCAAGAAAGCCTTGACACCTTTTTCGAAGGAGGCGATTACCTCGAATATAGGAGATTAAATATGATGGGGAGTCTTTTTTGATACCATTGAAGTAAAGTACTGGTTGATCCGGAATACTAAATGTAACTATTTTCTTGTAACAATCAATACTTGCATGGCATGCAGAAAGCCAATCCATGCCTAATATTACATCAAAATCTTGAATTTTTAGGAGTATTAAATCGACCAACAGTTCTTTTTCCTCTATCTTTATTACACAGGATTTGTATATTATATTGGTGTCACTTGAATTTTCCATCGGTGTGGCTACCTCTAGAATGTATTCTAATTGTTCTAGTTCTACCTTTAAGTGGCATGCAAAGTGTGGTGACACAAATGAATGAGTAGATCCAGGATCAATCAAAACATGAGCTACTTTTTGGAAGATAATAAGAGTACCTTGGATCACTGATTTTGAGGTCTGAGCGTCTTGCTGGGTGATCACAAATACTCTTCCCTTCATTTGAGGCTTTTGAGCTATCTGTCCCTGCTTTGGAAGCTGTTGCATCTGTAAGCTAGGACATTCTCTAATCTAGTGCTCCAATTTTCCATATTTAAAACAGGCTCCAATATTCCAATAACAAGGGCTCGATCCATGCTTTTTCCCACATTTTTTACATGGTTCTATTGGGCTTTGAAGATGCAAGGGTCTTGGCTTCTTCTTTTCCCTTTCAAACTGTTGTCGATTAGAGGATGTGGATCTAACCTGACTTTTCTGATTTTTCATCTTTTAGTAATCTTCGAAATCTTTTTCTACAATTTGGGCTCGATCCACTATTTCAGCATAAGTTCTCAATTTTAAGACTGATATTCTGCTTCTAATAGCTGGTCTGAGACCCCTTTCAAATTTTTTCATCTTTCTTTCCTCATTGTTAATTATATGTGGTGCAAACCTGGCCATTTTAGTAAACTTGGCCTCGTACTGTGCTACTGCCCGGTTTCCTTGGATTAATTTCAGAAATTACATTTCGTTTTTGGTCTCTAATAAAATCTGAGAAATAATTTTCATTAAACGCCTCTAGAAATACTTCCCAAGTCAAGGGTTTATTTTCTTTGACCAAAACTCCTTTTACTATTCGCCACCAATGTTGTGCTTCTCCTTCTAACATAAAAACTGCCAAGGCCACCTTCCTATCATCAGGACATTCCATTACCTTGAATATTTTCTCCAATTGCGTAATCCATCCCTCGGCTTCCAGTAGGTTTACAGCACCCTTAAAAGAAGGTGGGTTCAATTTCTTAAATTGTTCGATATTACTCCCACTATTTCCCATAACTCACTGCCTGGGTGGATTGTTGTTTTCCATCTGATGTTGCATTAGAGCCACCATATTTTTCATGGCTTTGTGAATTCCTTCCATATTAGCTTCAGCTATTCTGGAACTTGATTTCGTCCCAGTCTGTATACGCAATAAATGTGATTTTAAGTACATTCTTTTTAAATTTCCTAATAATCTTAAACCTATTGCTCTGATACCATAAATTGTCACGCCCCAAGAATCTACAATACTGATAATAAGCAGAAGTAATTATTTCATTTCATTTTTAAAAAGAACGGACTATTTTTCAAGATAATGAAGTCACTTACCTAAAATATTTGAGAGGGAGCTTCCGATAAAAATTCGATAAGAGAGAGAAATATCTCAAAATTTTTCTAGGGTGGGAGTCCTCGTCTCTCCTATTTAAATTCTTAAGATACCTTATTATATTAGTTTATTAATTTACACCTCCTACATGAGGTGCAATAGTTATATTACACCTGAACGTTTAAAGCCCACGTCCACTAAAGGACGTGGCAAGGCAGCAAAAACTTAAACCAAAAGCTTTTGAAAGTAGTGATGGTCCCTAAGGACCATCATGCTCATATGAACCATCACTTATTAAAAGTTTCTTTTTTTTTTTTGAAAGTTTAGGATTGTTACAAGATATGACCTTAAAGCCCCCACATACGTGCACATGCCCTTTACGTGCATCTTCACGCATGCCTTCCCTAACCGACCCATTCGTGTGTGCGCACCACCTTCATTGCTTCCCCAGTGAATCCATTCACCTCATTACCATCATTCATCATTTCTCAGTGAGTTTCACCCATGCTCACAAAACGCTGAACCATTCCACTATCCATACTCATCGTCAGCTAGTGGGTCACCACTTTTCACCCACCATTCATGCATCATCCATATTTCATAGGTAGCCTCGTGCCATCTCCCTAGAGTGAGTCAAAACCACCACCACACTCACTCCATGGCTTCCACAAACTGCCATTCATCACCACTACAGTCCAGCTGTATGACCCTAAACTATAGTGCATGTCCTGGTAGCATGACGTTAAAAGGCTTCGCACAGGTCCTGAAAGCATGACCTTAAACACACCTTCACAAAAACAAAGGAAGAGAGAAAAATAACGAGCATAGTGTATACCTGGACAAGGGAACACCATGAGTAAAACTGACGGACGGGCATGGTCACGAACCATGAGTAAAAGAGTTCCATGAATAAAAACTCGGGCACGGTGAAAACCCCAAAAAAGGCACTATGAGCAAAAATGGATGAAAAGGGTGGACATGACTGCAAAGTCATGGGTAAAAGCGTCAAAAATAAATGAAGTTGGTGAAAACTGTGTTTACAGTGCCACTTCCCCAGTCTAGGTGAAAACTTGCAAAGGGCACTTAGACTGATAAAACAGGTTAACGCGGCATCACGGCCTCAGCCGGCACCCAATTGCCAAACAAGGCATAATTTTGGCTACAGAGGTCCACACAAAATCCTCAATTGCTAGCATTCAATCACAACACAAAATAGCTCACCTGGGAGTGAGAGCCTCATAAGATTTCTCGCACTTCACCTCCAAAAACAAGAAGAGGCCTTGAGGGTGAGGATGATGACCGAAAGATTCCTCCAAAATGCTAAAGACCCCTATGAAGGCCATAAACTGACAAAGCCAAGACCCAACCTGCTAGAGACTTCAGGGGGATGCCTCGCCATGAGATCGCCTTGCCAAAAACCCTCCTTAGCCGACAGGCCCTGCGGAACATGCCAACAAAAAGCCCCTGACTGGACTTGGCAAGATGGGGCCCACGAGGCCGCCTTTCCAAAATTCCCTTAGTCGATAGGCCCAGACCTTCCAGACAGGCTGATAAAAACCCCCTGATTAGACCCTGCTAGATGGGACCAATAGAGGTACCCTGATCATTAAAAGCAAACCTGGTATAGTGGCAAACAGCGTCAACCAAAGGTTCATAACACTTAGCCGCCAGACATGCCCGATTCTGACCGATGAGGTCCACACAAAATCCTTAGCTATCAGAATAAAAAATAGTCCCTTGAGGATGAGGACTTCGACAAATCCCTCAAAATTCTCTTCTTCCCCTAAAGTCTCCTCGGATGTAGCTGTACAGTGCATTCAATTGTTTGAGCATCCTAGTTACAGTAGTGCGTGGATCTCCTCGGTGTTCACATAGTTCTGTGGCTAGGAAGAAAAAAGAAATAAAGCCAGAGGAAATTTTCCGAATGATCGTCCTTCTTACTTCTTTTGAAGCACAAAATTTGACGAGTCATGTTGTTGGAAGACTTTTTTCATCATCATGGGTCCTCGATGCGGATAGCAGGGAGAAGTCGGTTAATAAAGCCTAACATACAATGAAAATTTTGACAGTCTCATAATGGCCCCAGAACTAGTAAAGACCTTCATAAAGACTCTGAAAAGTCTCATGTCAAGCTTCGTCGCATTCCAACATGTCTAAGGAAGTGCAGACTGAGGAACAGTTTCAGTAGAATCAGCCTCTAGCTTCCTGAAACAGACCCTATAACTAGAACTATATTTTGGGTGAGTCAAATTGCTGTGGGACCAGATCCATTTGATCCGACACAGTCGAAAATCCCTAGAGGTCAAATTTCAACTTAAACAAACATTCCAGGAAGAAGTTATAGGCAAAATACTGAAAAGGGGTAATCATGAATAGTGACTTTCGACGCTCATACCTCACCTGTCTCAAGTCAGATCGTGCTCAAATTGTGAGCGTGTTCATCTCATCAAGATAAGAATTTTGATATGTGACACGCCTTTTGACGACACCCGAGGGTAAAGAAACGCTAGAGAGACGTTGTTGATCCGTGAAAAAAGTTGCAGGAAAATCAGCAGCGTAGCGCCTTGCTCGAGCGACCAAATCACGATGCTCACAAACCTGATCGATATGAAACTAGTTGCATTGTATGCCTAGTGTCTATGTCTATCGTTGGTCCGAACCCTGTACATGTTGAATGGTCGGATTCCACACACGAAGCCAATGAAGTGATTACAAATTCCAGCGTCGAAATTCCAGATTCCGGCCAAAACTCCAAAGTTGCAAAATCGTAGTCTAAACACGAAATCGAGCTGCGGTTGTTGCCACACGATCGTAACGGCATACTCAGTGTGATCCAAAGAAATAAATCATAGAAAACATCAAGGAACGAGCACACTATCTATCCAAAGTTTCAAGATTCATCCAAATTTCAAGTCGCATGATCATGGCTTAAAATACGATCCACGGCTCGAAGTTGATATCAAATTGATCGCCTTGCTGAACTGTACAGGAAAACAATCATATTTCGATCAAATGAGCATCAGAATAACCTCGGATCATCCAAGAAGGATCACACATGTTCTAGAGCATAGGGCCTATTTTGAAATTCCATAAATTGTTAGGAAGGGGCAAATCAGTCATTTTGTACCAATTTTTACAATTTCTTTTAATTCAGTTAAATCTTAATTTTCAGCGATTAGGTTTAATTTTGATCAATCCACTCATGTTTAGGCACAACTCTATATACATCACATACTACCATTGTACGCAGAGCCTTCACCAAAGAGAATTTTTGTTTAATAAAATTCTCATTCCTTCTTTTTGTTGGGTCATGTTTGGAGAGAGAGAGGAAGGAGAGAGAAACTTTTGGATTGATACCCTTAGGCTCAAGGTAAATATTTCTCTCTCTTCTTTTCTTCTCTTCTTTTATTTCTTCTTCTCTCTCTTCTTCTCTTTCTTCTTCTTCTTCTTTGTCTGAGGTTCTCTCAGAGGCCATGCACGGCAGTGGCAGTGCCGTGCATGCCTCTTTCTTTCTTTCCCTCTCCTTTGGCATCATAGGTCGTGCATGGCGATGGCAGCGTCATGTGCGAGGTGCCTTCTCCTCCTCTCCATTCATCTTTGCCTCTCCACAAGAAGCACAGATGGCGATGTCTATTGCCGCCCGCAGGCGTATTCCCTTATTGTGCGCTTATCGCAGAAGGCGATGCCTATCAACGTCCACAAAGGGTCGCGATAACACCTATCGCCGTCCGCATGTTCCTTTCGTGTGCTCGAAGCCTATCGCCGTCCGCGAGCTTCCTTCGCGCGCTCGATGCCTATTGCCGCTTGCGAGCTTCCTTCGTGCGCTCGGTGCCTATCGCCGTCCGCAAGCCTCTTTCGTACACTCAGTGCCCATCGTCATCCCCTGGCTTCTCTTGCGTCCCACGCTCATTGTCTTGTTCCTCAAAAGGAACTATCACTGTGTGCTCCACAAATTTCTATCGTCACGCGCTTCACAACAGGCTATCGCCGCCCGCAAAGGGGTGTGTTGCCTTCTCGTGTTGCTGATGGCGATGCCTAGCGCCGCTTGTAGTTCATTTTTCGCCCTTCAGCCGTGAGCAGTAGTGTCTAGCGCCGTCCAAGGGCCGTGAGACTGTTACTCCACAGTTATGGGTGGCGATGCTTTGCTCCATCAGGACCCATCTCTTCGTCGTCTCGCTCCTTCTCTTAATTCTCTTCTCACTCGACTGAGAGTAGACTTAGTCTGGCACTATCATAAAGGTTGGGTTGCCGAACAGTATTGTCGTCATACTGGTCTTGAGTACCATGCCCGTCTTGCTGCCACACCAGATTAGGACAATCATATCTGCCTTGGTTTTAAATAGTATTACAGTCATGCTGGTCTTGAGTACCATGCCCGCCTTACTACCACTCTGTATCGGCCAATGTCCAGCTATCAGGCTAGTCATCACTACATCAAGTTCTCTTCTCTTTTCGACCTTTATTTGAACCATCCACTTCATCACCCTAAGTTTTCACATTCTTTGCCATATGAATGTGCATTGCCCTAAGACAAGGGTGGGTCGACCCACTTTTCTTACAAATTAATCATGATAGTGTTGTGAAGAAAACAAGGAGATTGCAAGTCAAGGGAGGCGATTTCGAACCAGCTGAAGCAGCTGGCGGGCTTACCATCGTGATCTAAGAGGGCACCCATACCAGTCAGGCCGAGTAAGTCACGGACCCAGGTGAGGTTGGTCCCCACCTTACATCTAAAATTCCTCTCCCACTAGTTGGACACTTGCCCTTATTCTTAAACGAAGTTCCTGAGAGAGCAGTCTCAGGTCCCGGGTCTTCCAAACTTGACACATGTGTCACTCGATCACCTAGATCAAGGGAGGTGAGATCGAGGCACCTAACCAGTCACAATATCAGGATCCAAAAATCCGAGCATCAAGCAAGATTCCAACAGCTATAGTCCATTTATAAAAAGGACTCGAAGGACAGAAGACTCGCAAAGACGGCAAGACAAGTCTCATGAGGAAGAGCATTATTCCCGCGAGGTCACAAACACGCTCCAAAATGCCGAAGATGCCCCAAGAAGGCCAAAGTCAGCCAGAACTTGGACTTGTTATGCTAACAAAATTGCAAGCAGGGGGCAGGGGTTATATCTATAGCGGTCACCTCGATAAACTTAGGTACCCTGCCCAACTGAGTACAATCCTAGTGCACCACACAAACGGAAGACAACCAAAGGCCCTTCAACACACCATCTACAACCAACAACAATACAAACACACTACAAAATGCCAAAGACACCCTAAGAAGGCCAAAGTCAGCCAGAACTTGGACCTGTTATGCTAACAAAACTGCAAGCAGGGGGTAGGGTGGTTATACTACAACGATCACCTCGATAAACAGAGGTACCCTGCCCAACTAAGTACAATCCTGGTGCACCACGCAGATGGATGCCAAGCAAAGGTCCTTTAACAAACCATCCACAAACCCATACCAAAATGGGAAAAATGCCCTTTAACATGGCACTCGACCGTCAAACGAGCCTGATTCTGACCAACGATGTCCGTACAAAATCCTCAACTGTCAGAATCATAATTAGTCTCTTGAGAGTGAGGACTTCGACAGGATCCCTCAAAAAAATCTCTTCTTCCCCTAAAGTTTCCATAGATGAACCTGTACATTGCATCCAAACTTTTAGGCATCCTAGTTGCAACATTGCGTGAATCTCCTCGGCGTTCACGTTGTCCTATGGCTAGAAAGTAAAAAGTAATAAAGCCAAAGGAAATTTTTCAAATATTGTCCTTCTCGCTTCTCTCGAAGCAAAACATTCGGTGGGGCAAGCTGTTTGAAGACATTTTTCAACACCTTCGGTCCTTGATGTGAAATAAAAAGGAAGTCGGTCAATAAAGCCTTGACATATAGTGAAATTCTCGACAGTCCCATAGTTGCCTCAGAACGAGTCAGAATGTTCTTAAGCACTTCAAAAGGCTATTTGGTACGTTTTGTCACAACCAAACATGTCTAAGGCAGTGCAGACAAATAAACAATTTCAAAAAAATCAGCCTCTAGCACCGAGAAACGGACACCATAACTAGATCTCTATTTTTAGTATGTCAAATTGTTGTGGGACCACTGTCATTGGCTCCGTTACGGTCGAAGACCCATATGGGTCAAGTTTCGGCTTAATCGGGCACTCCAGGACAAAGTTATGGATGAAATACCGAAAAGGGATAAGTTGCACACTATTTGCGTGTGGCCTCTCTACATCAAATCACCATTAAATGTGGTTGTTTTACAGTCTCGGGTAGCAACTTTTGAGGGCCATATCTCACTCGTTCGAGTCGGATTGCACTCAATTTTTGTGAGCATGTTCGTCTCGTTAAGACGAGTGTTTCAATATGTGGCATGCCCCATGACAACGCCTAAGCGGGGAGAAAGCTAGAGAGAAGTTGCTGATCCGTGAAAAAAGTTGCAGCAGCGGCACACGTCGCTCGAGCGGTCAAATCACGATGCTCGCGCATCGGATTGACGCAAGACCAGTTCCATTGTATGTGTAAGGTCTAGGATTATCTTTGGTCCAAAACCCATACATAATGAATGGTCGGATTTCGTACACGAAGCCAATAAAAGTGACTATAAATTTCGGCATCGAAATTCTAGACTCCAGCCAAAACCCAAAAGTTGCAAAATCTTCATCCTAACATGAAATCGAGCTGCGTTTGTTGCCATGCGATCGTGGCGGCATGCTTAGTGTGATCTAGTGAAAAAATCACAAAGAAACATCAAGGAACGAGTACACTATCGGTCCGAAGTTTTCAAGATTTATCCAAATTTCAAGTCGTATGATCGTGACTTAAAAACACGATCTATAGCTCGTAGTTGGTATCAAATCGATCGTCATGCTAAGACCTATAAGAAAGCAATCATCTTTCGGACAAACGGGCACCAGACCAACCCCGAATCATTTACGGAAGATTATGCACATTCTAAGGCAGCAGCAGAGACTGTTTTGAAATTCTATGAATTGTTAGGCAAGGGTAAAACAATCATTTTGCACCCATTTTTAGAATTTCTTTTAATTTAATTAAATCTTAATTTTCAACAATTAGGGTTAATTTTGATCAATCCACCTATGTTTGGGCAAAAGTCTATATATTTCACGTGATATCCTTGTACAAAGGACCCCACTTTGTTTAATAAAATTTTCTTCTTTCTTTTCTTCATTGCTGGGTCACGTTCTTGGAGAGAGAGGAAAGAGAGAGAAATTTTTAGGTCGGTACCTTTGGGCTTTTCTCTTCTCTCCCTTCCATTTCTCTTTTCTCTCTCTTCTCTCTCTTCTCTTTCTCTCTCTTTCTCTCCTCGCTCTTTCTCTTTCTCTCTTCACTTTCACAGACAGCAAAAGCCTATCGCCGTCTCTTTCACTCTTTCTCCTTCCCTCTCTATGGTCCCTCATGACGACCCTTCCCTTCTATCTCCTGGTGGTCCCTCGGGTCCACTTAGCTTCTTTTTCTTTGTGGTGTGCTACATGGACGTCCACTTGGTCCCTGTGTACCCTCTGGTCCACCTCCCCTTTCTTTATCTGGTAGTCCCTCGGGTTCCCCCTTTTACCTAGGGTTGTCTGTGCAATCCTCTACCTAGCGCCGTTCGTGAATTGCAAACCAATCCTTTTTCCACCGATGTCGTCTCTACCTCTGCTGCTGTCCTCGCCTCTCCTCAACAGCTGCAACGAGCCACACTACCTTCTCCCTGTCCTCTGTCCACCAACCAATATTTTTCTCTTCCTTACCCACTTTCTCTTCTTCCAATTCCCTGCACCCATCGCTTTCCATAGTCACCATATCCTCCTCCTTCTCCCCCTTCTTCCACCTCTCCCTTCAACCCACAGCCGTACGCCCCTCTCCACGCCATTGCCCTACGACCTTCTACCTATCCGCCACTCTCTTCTCAGCCACCTCCTCTTCTCTCAACTGCAGCCACCATCCTTCACCACTCAACAGCTGGTTGCTACCCTCTTCCTACCATTCTCGCCCATCCCTCTACTTTCTTCCTGTGACCAGGATTACTCGCTGCCACCCCCTTCTCTCAACCTCTGGTGCAGCACCACCTCTCTTTACCTACGATCACACCCACAACCAGGTAGCCACTTTCTTCTCTCGTCACCTGCCTGCAACCTCCATCTCTGCCTTTTTCTTCCTGCCACTACCCGACTCTTCGCCATCATTCATCTCCACTGTGATAAGGCTACGAATCATCTCCACTGCAGCCATCTCCTCCGCCTTTTTAGCCACATCTCCACACTACGCCGTTGTCCTCCATCACCTGCAACTCTTTCACCTCCACCACTTCCTGTTGCAACCATCTACCCTGCCATTTCCGTTCTCTCTCCGCCATGCTCAACTCAACCTATCTTGCTCACTTCTCCCTGTTCCGCTACCTGCAGCCAGGACACTCCCCTCTTCCTCTCCGCTGCTTGCATCCAACCTTTGCTTTTTCGTGCCTTTTCACCCTCTGCAACTCTCCCATCTCCTAGCAGTACTTTCTCTCTCTAAAGATCCCCCAAGCGAGAACCCATTTCTTCTTTTCGTTTATTTTCGTTTTCGTTTTCGTTTTCGTTTTCGTTTTCGTTTTCGTTCATCCTCCCTCACCTAAACCCAATAGTGAGCCCTCCACGTTTGGTTCTCTCTCTCTAAAACCTCCAAACAAATCCCTTCGTCCTTTTTCGTCTCTTTCTTCTCGTTTGAGGTTTTCGTTAATTTCGTTTCCTCTCACCGTACTTCATTCAACCAAACAAAAACTTCCCTCTCTCCCCCGGTCTAAATAACCCAATACCCCAACTCTCTCTTCAACAAATCGTACTTCTTTTTTATTACTATTTATCCTACCCTTTCCCATATGTTACTCTCTTTCTCTCTCTTAAACCAAAGCATTATTCCTTTTTTTAATATGTTACTCCTTTTTATACAAGAGCCCAAATTTTAACCCCTTTCTTCCCTTAACCTAAACGTGTCTCTTCTTTTAATCCTGTTTTATTCAATCCTCTCCCACATGTTAAACTCTCCCTCTTTTAAGCTCATTTTATTTTTATTTTAAAACTATACCCCTTTCCTTTATTTTATTTCATCTTACTCCTTTTTATTTCAATCCATTTAGTTCACTTTGGTCCATTCCACATTCCATTTCATTTCATTTATTTTGCTTCATTCATTTTATCTCACCATACTTTATTGCTCTATTCCATCTATTTATTTTATTTTAATTATCTCATCTTATTTTATTTTCTTCCATCCCTTTCATTTTATTTTACTTCATTTCATTTTATTTACTTCACTTCGCTTCACTTTATTCCATTTTACTCCTAATTCCATTTTTTAAATTTTATTTTATTTTTAATCCATCCCTTTCATTTTCCTTTCATCTCATTTTCTATCATTTTTATTTCACCATCACTTTTATTTTCACTTTCGTCTCTTTTTGAAGACCTAGCGAGGGTCGAGCTAGCCTTCATCTCTTCTCTTTCTCTTCTTTACTTGTTTGACCAGAGGGCAGCCTGAGCCTTGCGCTGTCGTGTCAGTCTTGTCGTCTAGCAGTAATGTCGTTGTACCAGTCTGAGTTACCGTACCCCTCTTACTGCCACGACAGGCTAGCCATCGTGTCAGGCTGGTCGGTGTTGGTTATGTCGTCTAGCCGTAATATCATTGTGCCGGTTTGAGTTACCATGCCCGTCTTATTGCCATGACAGTCTAGCCATCGTGCCAGGCTGATCGGTGTTCGTTCCGTTGTCTAGTAGTAATGTCGTTGTGCCGGTCTGAGTTACCGTACCCGTCTTACTACCATGTTGGGTCAATCACCTATTGGTCTAGCCACTGTGTCAGCCAAGCCGCCTGGTCAAACTTCTTCTCTCACTTTCACTTCGCCCTGTAACAAGGTGGAGGCCCTATGCCCCACTTGTTTGTACTTCTAATGTGTGTGTGTGTGTGTGTTTGCAGGAAAGGAGAAACAGGTCAATGGTGGCGATTCGAAACAAGCCATAGGCCAGGGGGGCTTTCCAACGTGATCTAAGAGGGCGCCCACGTGAGCCAGCTCGAGCGTGTCACATACCCACGTGAGGTAAGTCCAGCCTCACGACCCTAATTCCTCTCTCACCGGTTGGTATTCCTGCTCACGTATTATTTACGTTGTTCTCGAGAGAGCGACCTCAGGTCTCGGGCCCATCTCAAACCTAGAACCATGCCACGAGGTCAACCCGACCCGAAGGGCGAGATCGAGGCACCTAACTAACAAGATGTCTTTCTGAAGATTTCGGTGTCCATGAATTCATGTCATCTTTCCTTCTTCGTAGGGCAGATTTGTCTTCACGTTTGCGCATTAGGGTGAAGGTGTTGTTGAGGCTTTACCGGCATCTGAAGCCTTGGCCATTCTTCTAATGCAGAGAAGGAGTCGCGAGCTTGTCGAAGAGTGGCCAAAAATCTCCATAGTCATCGACTGGTTCTGTGAGGCCGTACGGCGAAAGCGTGCATCTGCCTTACTTCGCGATGGTCTGGGCTTAGTACTACTGGGTTGACCCGATTGAGTGGCAGGAGACGGCAGTGGTTGTTTGGCACGTTATCAAGATCCTGTGTACATGACGGTGTCATAAGAGTTCGCCTTTTGGGTACACAGGTGCTTTTCCCTTGGTCTTTTTTATTCGAGGCTTATTCTCGGCTACTGCCCCCGCGGGACCGTGTCTTGCATGCCGCTGTGACTAGGTTGTAGCTGGCTCTCTCCTTTATTTGCTTGAGGGACTAAGGTATGTCGAAAATGACGTATAACAGTCACCTATGCAAACAGGTAGAAAACCCTCTCTTTCTCCCTTTAGTCCTATTCTCTCTCTTCGTACTCTCCCCCTACATTCCTACCCTCGAGCTAGGATTTAAGCTTTTTTTTCTCTCTATCCCCCTTCATTCGTACTCTCCCACTTCCCCTAAAGAACCATGGAGAAAGCCCTCCCTTTCCCTTCTTACTTCCCTCTCTCGCCTCCAAATTTTATGGCAACATAAAGAGAGCGAGCTCGGATTCCAGACAGCAAGAAAAATGAAAGCGGCCATATTTCAAGGCCAAGCCCAAATGCTTCCTCAGACAAAGTAATTTCCTTCTCTACACAAAAAACCTAGCAAAACGCCAACAACTCTCTTTTATGAAATATCACCGTTTGGGTTCAAATAAAAGGAGTCTTCATATATATATATATATATATATATATATATATATATATATAGTGGAAAGCTTATGCAATTCTTCAATCCAATCTTTGATCTTTTGCTTTAATCGAAGCCCTTTCGAGGGGTAGAAAGAGAAATCAATTGGCTCACTATTTTGTTAAATAAAAGATGGGTACCTCCAGTGCTTAACAATTTAAGCTTAGACCTTGTTTCTCATCTTCCATATTATAAAGAGAGAATGCCCCACTAGACTTGATCTCTAAAACCTTCAAATAATCATGGGGTCAACCCAAATACCACCCCATACCGTTGATTTTGTAAAGGAAGCCTTTTTATCTTTGCTCATGAATTGGAGCTTCTTCAGCCTATCGATTGGGTAAACTCAAGTACCACCTCATACATTTGGTTTTGTAATGGAAGCCTTTTCACTTTGCTCATGAACAGGAGCTTCTTCAGCCTATCGATGAAATCTAACAAATGATTCTGATACATTGCCAGTTCTTCACAGTCGAGATCCATTTCATTACCTCTATATGGGGTTTCTTTGTGAGAGGTTCTATGGGAGAGAAAAGTGAGGATTTGCAGGTCAAGAACAGAAGAGAGAAGAAAGAGGAAGTTAGAGAGAGAGTGCTTGTTGGACTCCTTTTCTATTCTCTGCCCATGATTCTTAGAGGGAGAGATTGAAGAGATTCACGCTATATCTAGTTTGAGAGAGAGAGAGAGGAGAAATTCAATGAGAGTATTTTAGAGAGAGAGACAGAAGGTCGGGAGTTTTAAGATAGTAGAGGCGTTCACTTTTGACCTTCTTAACAAGTTGGCCAGTAACACCTCAATCTCGTGTTGAGCTTTGACATTTATCAAATGGCTTAGATTAAGGGTCTTGCGCCATTAAGTGTGGTAGGGTTTCACAAGGTCATTTCCCTAATTATAATTATGATATTATCATATAATTATAATATTGATATGTATTATTGTTCTTGTTATTATTATTAATATTATTTTTATTATGAAATATCATGAGCATCATTAATATTAGTATTTCTTTTATACTATATTCGAAGATTTTATTGCCGTAATCACTGAGAAAACAAGGGAATACAATAAAGATGTTGCATTATTGGAAATAACCAAAATAACAAAAGATGCTTCTCTTTTTGCCAAAGCATCTACTAAGTCATTCCCCTACCTATAAATGTATTGGAAAGAAACTCCTAAACTAGTGGCCAAATCCATAATTTACAGCCAATAATGACGAAGCTACCAAAGTACTTGGTATTCCTTCTTACACCAAATAATGGTGTTTAAGGAATCACCCTCCACTACACAGAGCTGAGAAAACAAGGGATTACAATAAAGATGTTGCATTATTGGAAATAACAAAATAACAAAAGATGCTCCTCTTTTCGCCAAAGCATCTGCTAAGTCATTTCCGTACCTATAAATTTATTGGAAATAAACTCTTAAACTATTGGCCAAATCCATAATTTATAGCCAATAATGACGAAGCTACCAAAGTATCTGGTATTCCTTCTTACACCAAATAATGGTGTTTAAGGAATCACCCTCCACTACACAGAGCTGAGAAAACAAGGGATTACAATAAAGATGTTGCATTATTGGAAATAACCAAAAAAACAAAAGATGCTCCTCTTTTCGCCAAAGCATCTGCTAAGTCATTCCCCTACCTATAAATGTATTGGAAAGAAACTCCTAAACTATTGGCCAAATCCATAATTTACAGCCAATAATGACAAAGCTACCAAAGTACCTGGTATTCATTCTTACACCAAATAATGGTGTTTAAGGAATCACCCTCCACTACACAGAGCTGCCCCCTCAATTTCTCAGTAACCAACTTCAAGCCTTGCAAAAGAGATGCCATCTTAGCAAGATTAGCCACAGCTATTCCCCAAGGACCTGCATAACCAAAAAGAACAATCCAATTCAAATCTCTAACACCCCCCCCACCCCCTCCGCCCAAAACCAGCAACTCCAAGAATGCTAAAAGAACTTCAATCAAAATTCAATTTGTAGCACCCTTGTAAATGGACCTGGCAGACACTTCACCCTTCGCATCTTAAAATGATTTGAAAGATTCAAACGAATATCAATCTCCGACACACCCCACCCTTCTTTTGTGATGGATAGCCAACTCCATGAGGTATGTAGGATATTGTCCATAATTATATCAAAGGGCAATGACGACCCTACAAAGGTCCTACGGTTTATTTCCTTATATATTTCCCATAGAATCGCTCCTCTTAAAATCATCCAAATCATATTGGCAACTTCAGGTACTTGAAAAAATGAGAATTGCGTGAGAATGCCTAAAATATCAGAAGGCAACATCCAACGCATACCTAGCTAATGAAAACACCAATTCTATACTCTAGAAGCAAATTAACAATGAATAAATAAATGGGACTCAGATTCACTATCATTTTGCACATTAAATAAATATTTGGAAGAACCTTTTCCTCTCTTAATAAGGTTGTCTATTGTTGGGATTTTCTCTTGCAAAGCCAGCCATAAAAAAGCTTGGACCTTATGGGGGGTAAGCCACCTCCAAATATTATATAAGTTATTATCTGTCTACCTCCTACGATCATGAAAAAGCAGCCCATACTATCCCATCTGACTCACGTTTTAAAATGTAAATTGAGTCCAAGCTTTGTATTAAGGAAGAAACTGATTGAATAATCCACTGGGGATTCTATTATAAAGAAAGTTAATATTTCAAACCAATTGGCTACCCTTCTCTCTACCACCTCTGATACCTTGGCTTGAGGGGGGGGGTTGAAATTCTTTCGAAAAGCTCCGAAAATGATAAGTTCAATAACCTATCCCCCAGCCACTTATAATGGCAAAAGAAATATTATCTCTCCGTCTAACCATCCACCCACATTTATTTCAACAATCGATTTTGTAGAGTAAAATTGCTCTCAACATAAAAGAAATATGGGAAATTATCACAAATATACTTTAATTTTTGTTTATTTAGACAAAACCCATCAACTTTCATAAATCTCATCCACACCCTTTTTATTCAATTTTGGGCATTTTTTGACCAAAATAACCTTCACGGTAGTCGTATTACCGAGAAACACAATTACAGTAGTTTAAGTACCGTAAAAACTAACTCATATTATACGATATTTTAAGTATCATAGAAACTAAGCAATGTTTTACGGCATTTAAGTATTGTAAACCCACCCATATTATACCGCATTTTCAGTACCGTAAAAACCCACCCATGTTATATAGACCTTAAAATGCCGTAAACCTTTTTATCTTGTTTATATTTATCTGTCTCATCTCTCTAATTCTTTTTATATTTATCTATTATTTCTCTCTCTAATTTTTTTTAATATTTATCTCTTTCATCTCTTTAATTCTTTTTATGTTTATCTCTTCGTTCTCTCTCTAATTCTTTTTAATATATATCTCTTCTTTCTCTCTCTAATTTTGTTTATATCTTCTTTCTCTGTTTAAATATTTTCTCTCTCTAACTCTCTTTGTCTCTCTACTTACTTCATCAACTCAACAAATGCGATTCTAACGTGATATAACCGTCTAATTTTCATAGGAGATGGGGTTGAATGGAGTTTTTATAGGGGAGGGTAAGGTACTCCCAAGTTATACAAATCTCCTTGGAGAGAAAAGAGAGAGAAAAGATTTAAAGAGAGAAAGAAGAGATAAAAAAAGAATTAGAGAGAGAAAGAAGAGATAAACATAAAAAGAATTAGAGAGATAAAAGAGATAAATATAAACAGAAGGAGTTACGACATTTCAAGTGGTGTATAATATGGGTTAGTTTTTACGATACTTAAAATGCCATATAACATGGGTGGGTTTACAATACTTAAAATACCGTTTAACATGGCTTTGGGTTTACAGTACTTAAAACGCCATATAACATGGGTTAGTTTTTACAGTAATTACAATACAGTATTTACCGTGAAGGTTATTTTGATCAGAAAAGCCCAAAATTAAACAAAAAGGGTGTGGCCGAGATATATGAAAGTTGAGGGTTTTCTTTCTAAATAAACTAAAATTAAGGTATATTTGTGATAATTTCCCAAAAAATATTTAACATTGTTTACCTCGTCCAATCCAAGGGCCATGCCTATCCATCCCATACTTAGCTACTAAAATCTGACAACCACAGATGGTCATGATAATGAACACTCATCCACCACGGAGACCGTCCTAATCCCAAGGCTATCCTTACCCTTTGATGTTCACACACTGTCCCATCTCAACAAATGGAACTTGCGATTCTCATAAAAAGAATCCCACAAAAGGTTACACATCATACGCTCGATTCTTTTAACCACAACCCACGACATCTGCAACATTGACATCAAATAAATTGGTAGATTAACTAAACAAGCCTTAATTAGCATATCCATGCCTCCCAAGGAGAGATACTTGGTTTTCCAAAGATCTAGCTTTCATTGAACTCTCTCAATAACCTTATTTTAAGAGGAGATTGGGAGCCTTAAAATGGAAATAGGCATGTCCAGATGGGTAAAAGTAAAGGAATCAACTTTACAGCCCAAGCAAGATGCCAATAAAGTCATCAAGCTGTCATCACATCCTATCCCAATCAAAGAGGTTTTGGCGAAGTTCACCTTAAGACCCAAAGCCACTTCGCAATATAGGAGAAAACGACATATGTTGGTCAATTGCCCTAGGTTAGTATTGCAAAACATGAGAGTATCATTCGCTTATTGAATATGTGAAACAACTAGACCTTCCTGAGCCACCCTAAATCCTAGGAAATGTCCCTTCTCTTTGATATTTTGAAGCATAAGACTAGAGCTCTATGCATAATAAGTAAAAAGGAAAGGAGAAGGAGGATCCTCTTGCCTAAGACTTCTAAAAGCCTGAAAAAAAATATTTTGGGCCGCCGTTGATCAAAATGGAAAAATGGGCTGAGGAAAGACATCCCTAAATCCAGTGTCTCCAGTTTAATCCAAGCCCCATTTTATTCACAACTTCCAATAAGACCTTCCACTTCACCCTATCATACAATTTTTCTTTATTTAACTTAACAACCACCCCTAGATCCCCACTCAAAAGTCACGAATGAACACATTCTTGCGCAACCATCACACTATTAGCAATTGGCTTATCTTGGATAAAGGTCGATTGAGATCACGAAATCACCAGTGAAGAACAACCTTAAGCCTTTCACTAAGCAATTTAGCCACAATCTTATAGAGGCTACGTAACAATCTAATAGGTCTAATCTGACAAATTTCTTAGGAATTAATGAAATGTATATGGAATTAACTCCCTTAAAGAAAATCCCTCTAATAAAAAACTCTTTCACCGTATCCAAATGTTCTCCACTTACCAAACCCCATAATTTTTGAAAAATAAATAATGGAAATCCATCTGGACCCCGGCACTTTATCCCCAGGGAGAGAAACACTACTGCTTTAAGTTCAATCGAAGAAACATTAGCTTCTAATTAGTTAGCAATATGACCCAGTAGAGTTCTAAAGTGAGCTTCTCCCATATTAGGCTCAAAGGGAACCTCATAAGAGAAAGCCATATAAAAAGGCTTGACGATACCATTCTCTAAACCAAGTCTATCTCCTTGCACAACCCCAAGAATAGCCATGTCTGAGATATCATTATGTTGTCTCCTAGCATTAGCGTTTGCATGGAAGAACTTAGTATTCAAGTCCTCCTCTTTAAACCACTTGTCTAGACCGTTGTTTCCAATAAATTTTCCATTGTCTAAGAAGTTCTTGTAGAGAGTTCAACTTCGCATTCTTTTTACGCAAGTTATCTTCCAAAAAAAAACACCATAATTTTGAATAGATTGGTCCAGAAGTTGTATATTTAACAAAGTACCATCAAATTTGGACTTAATAAAAAATATGTTATCCTTCTTCTAAGCAATCTACTTTTGTTTGATATTGTTAAGATTTTTATGAAAACTGAAAGTCCATTCTACCACCGAACAATTGTATTGGAATAAGTATTTCAAATTAAATCTAAGACAACATGCTCTTGAAACCACCCCAACTCCATCCTAGAAGGCCCCTGATTCACTCTCCCCAAAAGAAATGTTTAATTGAATGGGAACATGATCTGAAGAGAGTATAGGAAGACCCTTAATTGCTGCTAATGGGAAAGTATCCACCCAATCACTTGAAACCATAAAATGATCAAGCTTTGACATAATCAAATTTGACAAACTATCATTTGACCAAGTAGAATTAATTCCAACATTAGGCAAACCCAAAAGATTATTGCACCCTATAACCCATTAAAAAGATGCATAGAAGAGTTAACAACAATATTTGAAGAAGATTTATCATGCCATTTAATGAAATTAAAATCAACCCCAACTCAGATTGGCAAATAAAAAGAAGATAAAAACCTTGAAATATCATTAAGGAGTGCTTCCTTTTGAATCGGAATACTAGGGCCATAGACTTGTACTAAGAACTCCCATTCAAAACCAAGCAAAGGGCCTCTAAAGAAAACAAACAAAAGTCTTTTTCCCCTAACAATTTTAAAATATTGCAAAATAGATGGTCTCATAAAATCCATAAACCCCCATATTCCCAGTAGCATCAACTCCCACAAAATCAACAACACCACTGCCCCAAACCTCCCTTATTAAAGAAACCGCAGATGCGGAAACTTAGTTTCTTATGAAATAAGAACTAAAGGTCTAAAATGAAGAACAAGAAGCAAAAGATCATTTTTTCAATAAACATCTCCTAACCCTCTAACATTCCAACTAACAACATTCATTTAGGAGAAGAAGTTGAACCTGGACCCTCAAAGCCTGGTCCATCAGCATCAGAGACCCTCGACACCGAGAATCTCGAATAATTACTATCATCACTGCTAAGGATAATCATCTCACCATCCCAGAACACCACTCCACTACCGCCATTCTTGTTTATGCTATTCTTACCGACGATCTAGTTGGAGGGTGCGAAACCTTTGCTTTTTCTTTACCTTTGGACTTCCCTTTGCAGACGAAGCTAACGGAGTGGCCAGCGACGTCTCTAAATTCCTCTCATTTTGTTCTTCCCTCACAACCTTAACTCTAGCCTTGATAACTCGATAAACAACAACAATGGGTACATTAAAAGAAAGTCCCATGTCCTCAAGCATCAACTAGTAGGCTTGTTCTGATCACCCTCCTGTGCCATATGTTTTAGATCTTCACAGTCCGAACTAGGCAACAACAACAACGGAGGTTGGTCTTCAGCCACAATCATATCCAGCGGAGGCCCACAAACTCAGCATCGTTTACCCCCTCCTCCATCTCAATCTCCAATCCATCCTCATTCAATTGATCACCTAGACTATTATCCTCTTCATCATATTCAATCACAACCACAGCCAGAGGATCCACCTTCGTTGGTTGCTCCTTAGACTTCTTCTTCTTCTTTGTAGCGAGCCAAAAAGGCAACGTCCTTATCCTCAACAATCTGGCAAGAACAATCTAGCAAGAAACTTCAGAAAGGGTAAGATGGTCTTAACGTCGAGAGCAAGAATCAGCGAGGAGGTAGAAATCCACCTGCCCTTCTCAAATTCTACAGTAGGATAATGGTAGGAATGCTTACCTTAGAGCTCTCTCTCTCTCTCTCTCTCTAGATATATAGCCTCACAAGGCCTCTCATCATGCACTGGACCCAAGTTGTTGTTAGGTCCTTTCTAAGAAACGAGTGTCCCATCATCCAATATACATCACAATTGGTTTCCAGATCTACTTTGCCCTCGTAGAAAAAATAAGGTTTGCGAACAAAATATCCAAAAAGGTGCCATTTCATAACCAATCTTAACATGATCCCCTTGGACGGAATTTAAAGAACCTACCCCATCTAACTTAAGAAAATTGCTAACTTCATTAGAAATAACCGTGCATTTTCAGCAGGGGTATATTTGGAAGCTTCCTTCTCATTGAAATGTCCCAAAGGAATCCATACATCTTTAAATTTTAAAGTTGGACATGCATTCATCATGGGGTAAGTAGTATGCACTCCCTTCCAACCATGTGGACCATTACTCCTAAAAGTACTGGATACTCTCCAGGGTTCATCACACCAGAGAAAGATCCATGGCGATGATCCAAGACCTTGGACTCTCGCTTCCTGTGCAACTTCTTCCAATCAAATTTCTCAAATCCATCTGTCACCATCTGAATGGACTTCTACTTGGCTCCCTCCATTGTAACATCGATTAAAAAGTGATAGGGCCTACATGTGGTCTGATTTTTGTAGGGAAAGGTACCCCAACTAATCTCCAAATTTTCACTCTCACTGGACTCCTATCTGCACCTTTGATAGAGGCCCAATCCAAGTCACAGAATTTCCCACAAGAATTAGCTAATCTTTGGAATATGGCCATATTCCAAGTAGTAAAGGCACCCCCAAGAATCTCACCCAACAAATCACTTTTTGCAAATAAGAAACAAGCATTGAAGGCTTCCAACAACCCAAAGTCACAAGCTTACCTCGGATTTTGTAAACCTATTTTGGAGAATATCATAAACCTCATATTCAGATCATAAACCTAGAATTGGATGCATAACCAAAGTTTGGGATTTGTAAGATTTTATATAGAACTGAAAAAATTGTGTAAGCATATGTTAGTGTGATCTGAAACTTCCTTGAAAACTTGAAAGTTTAGGGGTTTGAAATTTGTAAGATTTTATACATAGAACTGGAAAATACTATATCATAACCTACCTAGAAGCTAGGGAACATGTGTTTGATTAACCCCAGATTTCTAGATAGTGGAGATTTGGAATCAACCAATTTTTAGATTGAGTTAAAATTTAATGCAACCATACTTCTCACCCTATGCACCCATGTAAAACATACAAAAAGTATATCAAAGAAAGAAAAAAAATTGACGAACGCCCTCTTAAGATATTTGAAGTCTCTATTTATATTTTATATATATGTGCTTGAATAAGTTGCACACACACTACCAACTTCATTTTGATCTAATATTGGGTAAAATATGGATGAAAATAGGGCCAACATTTTTGAAATAACCAAATACTCAATATTGTAGTTCACCTAAAAGCTATTGGTTGGGAGAATGTCTAAATATTTAATTTTTATTTTTATATGCATGAGAATGAGATAAAATTCAGGCCGTCCATTTCTTTTAGTCATCCCACACCTACAAAAATTAGGGAATTTTTTGAAAAAAATACAATGATAAAATACCGTGAAACTTTGAGAAGTATTTTGTTCATTTTTAATATTTCTAGTTATCATTTTATTTTATTTATATATGTGCCTCAATGATATGCAACAAATTGTCCCAATTTCATTTAAATATGAATTCTAGAGAAAATAAAAATAAAAACTATTCAAGCAACAAATTAGTAAATGACCCAAGAGTCTAAAATCAAAGAAGGGTGAGCTTCCAAACTTTCACTTTCTTGGAGATGGAAGCTCACCATTCTCAGAAAAACTATGAGCTTCCAGCTTGCCCTTCTTTTGGCATAAATGCTACTACCCGAAACTTCCGATGCATTATAAAAAGTACCCACATTGTCACGAACCTGCTCCCTGACCCCTACCGGAGGGCGAGGGATCGCGACCGGAGGTCGCAAACGTCATTCAAGTGGGAGTGACTCAACGCATAAAAATACGGAATCGAGAGCAAACCACGAACGAATACTGGAATAAATCCATTCGTCAACAAATATCATTCCAAAAGGTACAACCATTTCATTCATTCATTATCAAAGGTCTTTACAATTTCTTCGAGGGGCTACTGGCCCAAAATACACAAAATGAAGTATACATCATATAACTGAAACCACCAAAACATATTGTGAAGGTCTTCGGAAAAGGGCTTCTCAAAACTTCTTAATCTCGGGCTTCAAACCCCCAAACTGCCACCCACCTTCACTCGACAGTTATGAATAATATGGAATGAGCTAAAAGCCCAGTAAGCAGATCTACACCATTGTATTCCAACTAGCATGATAGTGATAACAATATGCAATGCACATATATGCGTATATATACACGTGTATCAAATGAAGTCCCTCAATATGCTTTTCAACACTCTAACAGTAATGTGATAAAGGCAGATCAATATATAATGCACAAGTCACAATCACCTTAGTTAAATCAGAGAAATAAGGACAACAAATCATAGATACAGTTAAACGTTCATGCAGAAAGCTTACATAAGACAAACAAACAGATCTAATTACCCCTGAAGTAGAAGCCACATTGATCAGGCTAAGCCAATCTTGAACTTGTGACTTCTACCCTCACTCAGAAGGGTGGACAATGACAAGTGGGTAAATATACTTCGTAATATCCTGACTTATGCACACAATCCCCAACGCGCTTTGGGGTTTCGATAGGCAGTGGCCTTGCAAGACACGACCCTCTCTTTATGCCCTTCTGGTGAGAGAGTGTTATACTACCATTAGGTGACCCAATGCGTAGTGCCTACATAGATCTGGGGGGCACGACCCTCCCAACTACTCACATCCTGAGTTCCGTCCTATCATGAGAGGTCAGGGGAAGATCGCAGTAGCCGACACCATCATTCACACAGTATGTACCCTTCCCAACAGGCAGCTTCTAACACCATCATTCACACAATATGTGCCTATTTACATAACACATAAGCATTGCAGCCACCGGCACTATCTTTTACACAGTAGGTACCATTTCCAATAGGCAGCTGCCAACACTATCATTCACACAATAGGTGCCCATTCACATATCACATAAATAGCTTGATACAATCATTCACATAATAAGTATCCATTCACATATCACATAAATAGCATGATACCATCATTCACACAATAGGTATCCATTCACATATCACATAAATAGCGATATCACATTTTGGTAGTGACACATCATACTTTAACAGTATCACAATGACGGTATCATAGTAACAATAACATTATTTCAGTTAAGCCTTACCACTCAATTTCCTGCTATTAAGGGTAATGACATACGCTTACCACTAGGGTTGAAACTCTTGGATTATTTAGAGTTTGAAAATGGTTCCAAAACCAAATTTTTTACCCATCCCACCTATCTCTCAAATGGGAATGTTTTGTAGACAATTGGATGTTCTTTGACCTCTTAAAGATTCAAGGAGGAGAGGGTTAACTAGCTGCCCCCCCTGCTGTGTACAGTATACAACGATGTACCCTGGTTCATATCACTATAACTTTCAATCTAAAAGGAATTTCAAAATAGTTTCTTCATGCAAGTTTTAGCCCATTCAAAGATCTTTCTTATGCATGTGGTTTGACCCAAAATGAACGTTGCTTGGCTAGGTAAAATCAGTGACCACACTGGTATTAGTGCAAAAATCCAAGAAAACAGTCAACAATGATATACCTTCCCATTTTGAAATATAACTTCATTTTTGTAAAGAATTTCAACAGTGGCAAAAAATAAACATTTTACTAGACTCGTATATCTTCCCAATGGTGATGGTTTGAGGTCAATCGGATCTCGTTTAGCTGCTCAAAAGTCTCTTTTAAGAACACACATATTACTGGAATTTCACAGTGGCATATAACATATCTCAAGAATATATTCCATGGGCCTTCATTTCATGGTGAGGAACATGATAACAATCATTCACTCACAATGCACACAGATAACATGCATTTCTCATATAATCTAAGAATCATCCACTTTCATTATAGAACAAAACCCCCAAATTTTAGTGAAAAAGGCGTAAGGATTTTCTACATCACAATACACTTTCCTTGCTTATTTCAGTTGCATAAATTCTCATGCATCCTTACGACTACCATGCAATGGTGATGGATCCACTTACCTGAATAACAATGGTGCCTTCTCCACTCCTCTTCTCACAGCTCTCACTCGCCCAACAATGGCTACCCTCTAACAATCACTTCTTTTAATCTTGTGTCTTACAGAGAGAGAGAAATGAGGTAAGAATGAGTGGCGTGGGTGAGAGAAGAGGCTTAAGTATTTTTATGTTTAAAGTCGTAGTCCAAGTGTCATCAAAAGACTTAAAATCTGGACAGGTGGCACTCACATCAGCATGCATTCAACAAGTGGCTTACTCAACTCATGCATATCAAAAACACAGTCGGCGCTACACACAACCCAGTCGGCGTTGCACACAACTCAGCCGGCGTTGCTCACAACTCAGCCGGCACTGGCGCTGCCCACAACTCAGCTAGCGCTGCCCACAACTCAGGCAATGCTGGTACTTTCTCCTCTTCATGGCTGACACTGAACATAACCCAGCCTACGCTGGCCTCTACACAGCCGGCTCTAGTCTCTACATAGCTGGCGCTGGTCTTCTCCTCAGCCGGCGTTGGGCTCTCTGCACAGCCGGCACTAGTCCTCTCCTCAACTGGCACTGGGCTCTCTGCACAACCAGTGCTGGTGTTCTCCTCAACCGGTGCTGGTCTTGTCCTCAACCGGCGCTGGGTTCTACGCACAACCAACATGATATGGACTATGATTGATGGTAGGCACATATGCAACTACAAACATGTAAACCTTTTTCACAAGTTTTTCGTTTCAGGGTGCAGTTTGTAAGGCACACCTCTAAAATCTTACTAAAAAATGTAGTTATGGTGACGGAAACCTTTACTATGACCTAAAATCTAATTTCATCTTGAAATTTAATGCTCCAAAATGGCATAGATCAAGCATATCTATAAAAAAATTATTTTTTTTGAAAATGGACAGTTTAGATAATGTGTTACAACATGCACTATTTTTATGAACTGAAATCATTTGTTTTTCCTGCTTGTAGATGTTGTGGTTAAGATGGTTAATTGTAGGGTTTTTTGATGTTGGAACAATATTTATGGGTGAGTTTTTTAGGTGCCTTTTACTTCTACAATATAAGGGAGACTCTGTATATGTTAGGTTTGGTTATAGTCAAAATTATTGCATCTATATTTTCATCAAGAGATTGAGAGTATTACGGTGAAAAGAAAAACTTTCTTAGGAAGCAAGAAAGAAGCGCTAGCAGTATTTCAAAATGCGCTAGATGGCACCTAGGCCGTCGCAGGGGTCCAGGCCTCCCAACGCCTAGGCGGGTGCCCAAAACCTGATGGCTCAATAGAAAGAAATATGTTAAAAGTTTTATGATTTTATCCATAACTATATACTAAAGATAACAAGATAACTATATAACATATAATCCATAATCCATATTTGATATTTCCATGAATACACTAATACACACAAGACTTAGATAGTAGAAACCATAAACTAAAAATAAGAAAAATAAAATAGATAGAAATTAAGAAAATATACAGTCTAGGACTCAATAGTCAACAATCAACACCAAGAGTCAAGTGTCTTCAACTCTTCATTCTTTAATTATCATCATCATCAGAAGGTGTAGGGTAAGCCTCATCATCAGAGTCATCTCCCTCTTCAACATAACACTCGTCCTCCTCTGTTTCTTCTGAAGCTGCCTCTTCTTTCTCTTCTTCTACCTCTCTCTTACTCTATGTAGATGGGGCCCTAGGAGTCTTGGTTGTTCTACCATTTTCTATCTTTATGTATTTCTCTGAACACAGATATTTATAATCTCTTCCCTAGTATCCTTATGAACATTTTTACACGGGGCAACATCCCCCTTAATACCGGCAATGTGATTTTTGAACCCGTAAATAATTTAGTTTGTATCATTTCCACAATAATTACATTTAATATAATTTTTTTCATTCTGATTTGGGTTATGACCATACTTCCAATCCGGATCACCACTTCTAGAAGAACCTGGAGAAGATATTTCTATAGAACAAGGCTCATTGTCATCATTTTCTGGTTCTGCTAAATTGAAATATTGTCTAATCTCATCCAAAATAGCTTCAGAAACCTTTTTACAATAAGCAACATTGTTTTTAATACCAACAAGGTGTCTCTTGAATCGGTTAATACCCCATTTAGTATCTTTTTTACAAAACCTACACTTATACAATTTTTATCGCTTGGTTTCAGGTTATGACCATACTTCCAACTTAGATCATTTCTTCTAACTGAACCAGAAAATAGACCTATCCAAATGACAAGTATTTTGTTCTTATTTATATTTTATTGAATTCATATATTGGTTAATCTCCTATCTGATAGCTTCAAGAACATTTTTACAAGGGACAACATTCCCCTTAGTGCCGACAAGATGTTTCTTAAATCGGTTTATGTCCCTTTTGTCATTCAGATTCAAGTTATATCCAAATTTCCAACCTGCATCACCAATTTGACAAGACCTTGAAGAAGACATATCCAAATAATACAAGCAATCTAAAAAATAAAGTTTTATACTTACTTTGATTGCTCGAACTCCAAACTTCTACCTCTGAGATATTTTATCGTGCTAAAATATTTAAAAATATCCTCTAATAAGAGTAAAAAAAACTCCAAAACTAAATCTATTCTTAATGGGTGATATTTGGATCCATTTTTTGTAACTTTGAGAAACACTTCAATCCAATGAAAATCACAAAAGCTAGTTTTTTTTGATAGGTTTGTCTCTCTCTAAAATGGGTTTTGTGGGTTTAGGTTTCAAATAAACCTAAACCCCACCTTTAAAAATATTTTTTCTCAAAAAATCCCAAAACATCCTTAAAAAAAAATCTATTTCTACCCCTAGGCAGGGTTACAAGCGCTGATCGGCCGCCTAGGGCTGGGCGCCGCCTAGGCGGGTGTCGTACCTCCTAGGGACCACCACCCTAGTTTGGCAGCCTAGGCTTGAGCGATGCACCCAGGCCTTCTAGATCGCCTAGTCGCTAGGTGGTCCGCTTTTTGAATCACTAAGCTCTAGTGATCTCTATAAAAAGGGGTCAAGGAAGACATAATATTCATCATTCTAAGGATCACTGATTTGAGAGTTATGGGATCTTTAATAAGGAAATGTTTTCCAAGAAGAGACCTGGCCTCTTAGAGCAAAGCGGTATTCACATGAGATTTTGGGTTGGTAAGGTTCTCTCGGTTGCATAGTATCTTTCCGACAACTAAGTAGTTATAGGAAGATGATGTTGATCGACAACATTACTCGGTTGGAAAAGCTAATTAGAAGCGAAGATCGGTAAAGTGTTTGCCGATATCTAAAGAGAGTTCTTGTACCCCAAATTTGTAATATTCATTGAGATAGTAGATTTCAAATTGTCGAGGCTGTAGATGTAGCCCAAGGTGAACCATGTGAATTGTGTGTCTTTGTGGTGTGTCTTTTGTTTATTCTTTATTTCATGCACTTAATTTATGATTATATTTATCTATTTTACATTGAACCAACTATATATAAAATCTTGAATGGGATCCCCATAATTGGTTTTCTAATTATGCAAACGAGGGATTCCAAAGACCCTACATTATATGCACTTTTTCTATCCACAATTTACAAATGGATAACACGACACTTTTATCGAATGGTGCAAAAGCTATGAAAGGGAAGCTACACGAAAACAAATCCCTTATCTATCTATATCTATATATGTATATACGGAAAAAACTAACAATAAGTCTGGACTTATAGTGAATAGTAGCTTAGGTTCTGCTCTCAACCATCAAATCTTGATCAGATGGTTCAAAATATATATGATTTTTTGAATTTTAATCATTTTCCTCCAAATTGGATATAGAGTGTGTATTAAAAAATTGGGGGCAAAAGAAAAAATAATTTTTTAAAGTATAAAATAACCAAAATACCCCTAAAAATAATTTTTAAAAATACTTTTTTATGTGTTTATATGGTCTGAGATAGTGTCAGGTATATACCCTAAATTTTTTTCTTAAAACGATTTGTATAAAAAAGATTAAAATTCAAAATAATGATATGTATTTTCATTATTCGAGCGAGATTTGATTGCTGGGAGCAGGATTTAAGTTACCATTCATTTTAGGTCCAGACCTATCAATAGGTTTATATATATATATATATATATATATATATATATATATATATATATATATATAGATGATACTACAAAACGCCTATAGGCTAAAATAAACAGTGATTTCGCCTACTTTCATCACCGTTCAAAGTTCATCGTACAGTCACGATTGTCAAGTAGTATTTTATTTTTTATTTATTTTCTACAAATTGGAATGATCTTAAATTTGGAATATATATTCATAAAAAATAGGCTAATATACGAAAAATATCAAAAACATATTTTACATGAAATAAATTGACTAAAATACTCTTAAAATGTTTCAGTTGTATTTTGATCAATTGTTTTTTATGAATTATTTTTTATATATTTTTATTAGCTGTACCTCACTAAGATATACACACGTTCCAAATTTCAGATCATTCCAATTTGTAAAAAACACTATCAAAAACTTATAACCGTACAATAAACTTTGAACAGTGAAATGATTTGGTGAAATCACTGTTTATTTTCGTCTATAGCCGATGGGAAGACCTCTCCGCTATATATATATATAAAACGCTTGTATACGCTCGTTTATATATATAGAAAACGCTTGTATACGCTCGTTCGCGTATACGTATGAGGTGCGATCAACGGCTGGGGTAAAACCCAACAAAATCAGCAGTTTGGAAGCCGTTCTGCCCTTTTTCAGCGAGAAAAACCCCTTTCTCGCCCAAACTCCTTGAATTCTGGCTGAAGCTGGCAGAATCTCTTTTTCTCTTTTTCCATGAGGAAACTCGCTGAAACCTTGGGAGAACGGTGAGGAAGCTCGCTGAAACCTTGGGAGAACGGTGAGGAAGCTCGCTGAAAGCTTGGATGGGCCTCGCTGCAACCCTCTCTAACAAATCTCGCTAGGTAAAGGAAGCAAGCTCTCGCTGAAACCTGACACTGAAAGGTAATTTCTCTCTATCCATTTTGTGTTTGTTGAAATTCTCATATGAAAATTGGATGAATTTATGCACTGTTCTGATCAAGAATTTAGGGAAACTTCTCTTAGTTGTAATCAACAATTGACGTGAAGAACGTAAGAAATCAGAAAAGAGGATGACTTCTCCTAGGTAATGAACATAGATTTCGTTGATCTAGAATCAATCCAACTCAGAATGGATAAAGTTAGCATCAAGTGTAACATCGTAGATTTTATTTAGTATGCTGGTTAGTGATACCATCCATTATCATTTCCACAAAGTATTATAATTTAAAATATTCAATTGCAAAACCTACAAGTTTGAATACAATGAAATAAAAAGCAACATTTTGACATCCAAAAATAACAAGTCACCTTCTTCTTCCTTTTTTTTTTTTTCCAATTGAGCATATCACAATCTTCACCTTATAATGGCAAAGGAGTAGTTGTTCTTTTGTCGAGTTTTTTAATTTTGACTCAGAAGAATGTGACTCTCGCATTTGGTGCTGGGTGATGTAAATTCACCAGTCTGTGCCTTTGAATCAGTTGGTGGGAAATGAATACATTGACCACGTTAATTTATGGGGGGCTACAAATATTGGCCATGCAGATGGCAAGTTGTTTTTTTTATGCTATTGTCTTTAACCATATTCGAAATTAGTTGTCGTGGTTCAATATATGTATGTGCTGAATGGAGAGCTGCTATGAGACTGTACTCTAGATTTCTTTTTTGTTCTCTGGATTCCATGCGATGTGTGCTCTTCACCGAATAATCAGTGAACCATTTGCTTACTTATAGGTTTATTAATTGTGTAAAGTAGTTACAAATCTTGAGACTGAACTTTTTTATCGACCTCTGTTAGGATGAGGCAGAATCCTAAATGTAGAAATACATGTATGATGACACATGACTTGAACTTGTTTCGACTAGCTTCGTTCTTTATCTTAAATTTTAGAACTTCCAAAAAGGGATCCAGCTTCTGTGCTCTTGCTTGCTTAGGAACACCCTTTTTGAGGAGGTGATCACCGTTCAAGCATCAAAATGGCACAGTTGCTGAACTCAATTACTAAAAGCTGCAAGGGTTTTGTGTCTTGAGGAAGACAAAATTTCTGCATCTTGAGGAAGACAGAATTTCTGCATTTTTCCTTGCATAGATGGCCTTGTTCTATAGTGCAATACTTAGATTCCAATAAGTTATTTTCCACTTTGTTTGCTTTTATAGATGACCTTGTTCTATAGTTCAATATTGAATTATTTGCTAGTGTAGACGCATTGCTCTGTAAACCTTGATTCTTGAAGGGTTACTCCCTTTGTTGTATTTCTTTTTTCGTGGTTCCACTTGTTGACTGGTTTAATTCTTTTGCTTGTATAGATGAAGTCAGTAGTTATTTCTATATTTAGCTTTGCATTTGCAATTTGTCATATTCCTTACATTTTCAATATACTCTGTTCATTGACATATTTGCAATATGTTATGATCTGATTGAAATACATAGTTATTTAGTCCTTCACAATGTGATTATGATGAGATTATTATAGGCCCTAGCAATGTCATCCCATTCTACGAAAGCATTGGAACAATTCTTACTTGGCGTTATAGGGCGTTTGGAACAATTCTTACTCGATGCCTTTGGGCGTTTGGAACAATTTTTGTATTTATTGTGTATAATAAATGTGTGCTTGCTTGCACTCATCTTTTTAATTTTTGTAGTCTTTATTCGAAATATGTGATAGTTTTTTGGGGTTATCTTTTTATTAATGTAATTATTCCTATCGTGCAATTAAACTCATTCTCCTATTATGGTTAATATTATAGTTGTGGAATTCATCTCTCTCCTCTCTCCTCTCATCCGTAGAGAGAGTGAGATTGCTCTCCCTCTCTATGTTCCTCACTTTTGAAAATTGTTACTCCCATAACCGAAAGCTGCTTTTTTTAAGCTCTTTATCTCTAGCCACTAAAGCAATCAAAGACACTTATTTGGAATCCAATGAGATATGCTTTGGAGAGTTAATTGCAGAGATCAGTGGTAATGTAGTCATCACTTTCCGTAGATATTTATAAGTTTTGTAGTGTTATAGTTATTTCCAGTTTTTATTTGTGTAATTGAAATAGTTTATTTCCTTCTTAAATATTTTTAATCGTTTATTCTATTCAATTATTATCTTGCTTTGCATAATGATGAAATTTTTCTTCTTAGTACATTCTTTCTTCTTAATAAGATTTTTCCCAAGTATTTTGTGCATTTCGTGCAACATAGTTGGCTTTAGTTCTCAATTCATACGATTTTCCTACTTCTTCTTTACCCTCTTTCTATCTCATTTTTCCTTAAATTTTATTTTTATTTTAATTGGATGGTATTTTGGAGCTTTCACTTGGGTAATTTTAGTTTTTAATTGATATTTACCAATTTTTGTAAAAAATTATTTACTCTTGTTATATGTTGTAAAAATGTTTTTATTAGAAGTCGTTAGGCATATTATACGTTGGGTACAGGCACTTGTACCATGGTTTCAGGATTATTTCCGGTGAAGTTTCAATACTTCTTTTATCGTATCTGCTTAATTCATGAATCATATTATTTGCTTTCTGTTTATGTAAAATAAAGGGAACTTGTCTCGTTTTATAATAGATATTCAATATTTCATTAGGAAATATAATTGCGCATAAATTTATTTGGGTTTGGACCGAGCAATACAAATATAATTGCGCATGAATAGATTTTGGATTGGACTGAACAATGTGATGCCGTATACATATTTTTACTTGATCTCTGTCACAAGACTTCCAGCTGCGACATAATTTTAAGCACTGCAGCTGAATGGAACTTATTTTCCTCTTATACTTAATCTGCCCAAAGAAAGATACAGATTAGGAGACAGGCGGGTGGATGGATAAAAAGCCACCTCTCGATGAAGGTTCACATTAAATCCTTCAATTCACCCTACACTAACTGCACTACCATTGAACCAGCAAAAAGCGACATAACAGTGGAAAAGTGATCAACTTGTCAAAGTCCTCCACAACTAACCCAAAAAATGCTTTCCGGGATTATTTTGCTGGTTATGGAAAATGTAGCCAAACTAATACCATCATGCAACTCCAACATCAACTGTCAAACAAATTCTATATCGCAGCCAGTCAACCATCAGGCTCAGAATGGAAAGATCCAACACAGACAATAGCCAACAACTCCCGTACCATTCTTGACTATCCAGCATAGATCAAGATGCAAGTGCCCCCTGGAAACTCAAGCATGCTCAACAGAGTCTTTGACATAGTATTCAAAAACCATAGAAGAAGATAATAAATGAGAATTTCTTTTCCAGAAGCACGTTGGTTGTACCTTCTTAGTATCTAATTGTTAAGGGTGATGAGTTCTGCCCCATAAGTTATAAATTGCATACTTCCTTCACCAATCAAAAGAAAGAAGTAGACACCGGCTAGTCATTTAAAAACTCAGTGAGTTTTATGAATAGACTCTGCTAGTGGCTTAACAAGTCCGAAGCTGTACTTATTAATGAGTCACACGAGAAATGAGAAACTGTATTTTGATTTTCAGTGAATTTTGATGGTTTTTAAACAATGTACTTCCATGTACCAGCTCATCCCTCTTTCATATTTCTGTGAAAACCAGAAAAACACCCCTCTTTCATAATTAAGTGAAAATCAAAGGAACCCCAAACAACAATAGCATTAACTAACAAGAAGTGAACCCCAAACAACAATAGCATTAACTAACAAGAAGTGAACCCCAAACAACAATAGCATTAACTAACAAGAAGTGAACCCCAAACAACAATAGCATTAAGATAAGAAGACGTGAACCCCAAACAACAATAGAATTAAGATAACATTAATAAGGACTATTATATCCAGTAATCTTAAAAACCTAACCTAGTTAAAGGTACATGCCCTCTGCTACGCAACAATTATCAAACAAAGTCTAGGAAAAAGGTATAGTTCCTCATCACTCTGAAAACTACAATTACAATATGTTTACTGTTTATTTTTCTTCCTTTGACCTTTATCTAGCCCCTGTACCATTTAGTTCTGAAATGGAATTTCATTCTTCACTTCTAATTACACATGAGTGCACAACGCCGTCCATTCTCTAATGCTTGTCACAATTACAACACTAGATCAACAAGTGTCTGTCACCTAATTGCTACAAAGAGCCCCAAGATGTAGTTAGCAAATGCCCAATGGGGTCATTGTCCATACCTTGTTAAAGGAAAAGGGAAATGTATCAAAACCAGTAAGCAACAAATGTAATGACACATCTCTCTCTCTCTCTCTCTCTCTTTGAGAAAGAACAAATTCTCAAAGAAACATCAATTCATAAAAGAATTGCATAATTGCTCCTGCCAAAGTACATCTCAAGCACACAAGCATGAAAATTTGAATGCAATAAAATTTCGTACAATGCAAATTGAATGCAACAAATACTTGTTTACTGATTACAATGCAAAGGACTAAAATACCTTACCATTACTTATCGTGTTCCACATTCTCACTTGACCCATCCATGCATCTTATATTGACATTTAACCTAAACGAAAAAAAATCCATTTCAAATATTTATAATTAATGAATTCATATTACCATCATAAAAAATACGAAAGATGGAACAATAGTTCATTCATACTTTAAAAATGCGACAGCTGGACAATTCTTTCTGTCATGTCCACTCTTTTTGCAAACTGCGCACTTTCCGGTAACTTCTTTCTCTTTCGCTTTCGCTTTCTCTGCCTCTATCCCAGCCCAAGTTTGTAACTGTGTCATTCTCTTCGATAATTTCACTCATGTAATTGATGCTTTCTGCAACTTCTTCTCCAAACAACTTCATAACTTTGTGTGTATATATCTTCGAAGCGTGCGCCTCGATGTCACACGCGGTCCTCAAAAAAGGCGTAGATGTGATGTTCTTTAAGTCATTTTCTCTTGTCTTAAGAAGTTTTTTATCATGCACTTTTAGAGTAGTTTCCAACAATGTGCACAAGCTTGTATTGGAAGTCACATAATTTTTGAAGTGCTTATTCATTTCTTCACTTCTCTAAATCGAAGACATACTGGCTATGAATGCATTTGCAATGTATGCATTGCTCTCGACATTTGTACAATCTATTGAGTCATTCATTATGTTGAAGATCATATTTCTCAATTAAAGATCTCCATTCTGACTCAAATTCTTCCTTAGTTTCACTTATTATACAGTTCCTGTAATAGTCTGAAAAAGATAGACTCCTTCGCAAGACATGTCACCATTTTTCTTTGAGCTTTGAAAGTATGTGCCACTTAAAATAATGATGTCTGCTTTTATTCAAACCTTGTCTCACTACAGCGGTTATTGGAGGATCCTGATCGATGATAATGACTCTCGGTTGACGTCCACCTACTGCTTCAAGCTAATTTTCAAATACCCATACAATGGATTCCACCTTCTCATCAAATATAAGTACAAACCCAAAAAATATTGTGCTAAGGTGGTGATTCACTCCAAGTATGGGAGCAAAAGGCATGCCAAAAGAATTTGTCTTATACGTGGTATCAAAAGTGACCACATCTGAAAAGTGGTTGTAGAACACCCTTGACATGGCATCTACCCATAATAGGTTGACAATAAGACTTTCTTCATCTAATTTCACCTTATAGAAAAAAGATGGATTCAATCTTTTCATATCAATTAACCATTCCATCGCACGGTTCCAATCTTCCCTTTTGAATTTTTTTTTCTTGTTTCTTATTTGGTTTTTGATGTCTTTTTTTGAGAAAGGGATATTATCGATCCATCCATCTTGCTCTAAAAAGATATCATAGATATTTCGAGACTTTACCAAAGCGGAGCTCATGGAGTCTATCATTGTCTTTATCGTATTCGATATTGTTCGGTGCGATAGGATGAATTGGGCTTTCCTTGGAGATACAAAGACGTGATTGTGATCCTTAACAAACCTTGTGACAACCCACTCATTGTTGGCATTTATACTTACACACATCTTTGCTGGACATCCACACCTTGACCGAGGGATTTTTTTGTAGGTAACACTTCTTTCACCCTGCGGAATCTTTCCTTCGAACATATAAAATCCCTAGTAGTTCTCTTTCCATCCTTATTGTTGTCAGTAGTTTGCTTTCTACACCAAACCCATGCACCAATGCAAAAGTCTTGTAAAACTCAAATGCATCATTTTCATAACTGAATTTCATTCCTATGTAAGGTTCCTCTATTTTTGTCCCCTTGGATGATGACGCATGTTCCCTGTTTCCGGAATTTGTGAACTTATTGGGGGGCAGGGATGCAACCAACGGATCTTGCTCCATAGGCTAACCATGTTGTCATCCTCTGGCCATGTGGAGGATGCCACACTTTCTGAAATGGTGAGCTCCATCTCATGTACTAAAATTACCCTATAAAAAACACATTTCATTTGTCAATTAATGACTTCAACACTTCACATACTTTTTAATAAATGCACCCATCACATTCCATTTCAGTTCCATAAATGTAGAATGAGCATATTATGAACATATTGGGAGCATCCAAGACGTAGTTAATTTAAAAGAAAAGGATGCCCAATGCACAAGAAGGAACAACAGACACCACTAAAACTCCATTACAATACCTTATAGCTCTATTTTTTGTACACAATGCCTGTCACAGCAGTCATGGGCCACAAGAAAAAGACCAATTACATCATAATGACCAAAATTAAGATTCACACAAACAAACCTCTTAGATATATTGCGTGTGAATAAGGTGGAAAGATTAATGCTTGATGGAGCTTCACAGGTGGTCCCCCACTTTGATACTATTCCATTCAAGACTAAAACCACTCATTCGCATCTTGGAGTTCTATACATGGGATCCAATGTCCCATTCAAGACCAAAACCACTCCTTCGGATTTTGGAGTTCTATATATGGCATCCAATTCTTCACACGGCTTACTCTATTCCTAAAACCCAAACTCCAAATAACCACCAACATAGATAATTTTTTTTTACTCCTAAATTACAATGGAGAATGCAGCGAATTGCAATGCTATTTTTCATTAAAAACAGAATTTGCCTCATGAACAACAAAAATAAATTTGACTGCATTAAAGGATTTGCCTCATACATTTTTTGGTAGAGTAATTTAAATACATTTTGAAAACAGCTATTAGCTCATTTTGCTAAATCATTCTATACAAGCCAACAACTAAACACCCGTCTGAACCAGTTAATCAATTCACATAAGAGGAAGTTCAGATTTCTTACAAGACCTTATCGTATTACATGAAGATGTTAAATGACAATTCAATCGATTCTTGGATTCAAGATTTAAAAATTTAACCTGCATCAGCACCATTTATGTGGTTTATAATATTTAACCACATTGATTAAATGGGCTAAATCAGTGTGACACCAAAATTAACAAAACTACATTCGAACAACTACAAAAAAAAAACCCATCGTAACAGTATGAAGCCCATTATGGCAGACACAGAGAACTCTTTATAGACATAAAGTAAAGCAATAAAAGAAAACACCGGAAAATTACAATTTGTTATGATTTGTTTTCCAACTAATCATTGAATCATCATATCCATATAGAAAAAAGAATTTCATCTGATCGAAGAAAATCAGAATAAACAGGATTGATTCATCACAGAGAAAAATTGAAAGTAAAGAGGGACTAGTTGGGCCACTTGAGTAGCTGCGTTCCTTTTAGAGAACACCTATCACATGATAATTTGATGGTTTAAATTTCCATATGTGTAAATCTGGTACAATGGGTGGAATAAATTAGTAGATGAAGAATACAACGCATAGCTAAGAAGTGACTGCAAGTTTGTAACCCATCATGCAACACCACTTCCTCTCCACGGCCATCACCCCATCAATACTAATGTGTACAAGCAAGACCGTTGTCACAAACATTCTGCGGCTTGCAAGAATGAGTTTCCACATTTCCTAGTATTCAATTGTATATTCCATTAAGGTAGGGAGTGTTCTCCACATATAGCACTTAATCTCTCTATAAAATCTTAACAAAGATAGCTATAATTAGGATTGTCCAACAGTGTGACACCAAAATTAACAAAACTACATTCAAAGAAAAATCAGAATAAACAGGTTTGATTCATCGCAGAGAAGAATTGAAAGTAAAGAGGGATTGTATTCAAAGTTGTAGGTTTTGCAATTGAATATTTTAAATTATAATACTTTGTGGAAATGATAATGGATGGTATCACTTACCTGCATACTAGATAAAATCTCCGCTGTTACACATGATGCTAACTTTATCCATTCAGAGTTGGATTGATTCTAGATAAACGAAATCTATGTTCATTACCTAGGAGAAGTCATCTTCTTTTCTGATTTCTTATGTTCTTCACGTCAGTTGTTGACTACAACTAAGAGAAGTTTCCCTAAATTCTTTATCAGAACAGTGCATTAGTTCATCCAATTTTCATATGAGAATTTCAACAAACACAAAATGAACGGCCTATATTAAGATTGAGAAGAGAGAAATTACCTTTCAGTGTCAGCTTTCAGCGAGTGATGGCTTCCTTTACCTAGCCAGAGTTGTTAGAGAAGGTTTCAGCGAGAAAACCATTTCAGCGAGGGTTTCAATTTCAGATAGAGAGAGAGAGTTTTAGCGATCTAGAGAGAGAGTGAGGGTTTCATCGAGGGTTTCGATTTCCGCTAAAGAGAGAGAGAGTTTCAGTGAGTTAGAGAGAGAGATACAGCGCGCTAGAGAGAGAGGCTAGTTTTTTCAGCGAGCATCCAATCTTCCAGCGAGCTTCGAACACCCAAGTGTTTTTTCAGCAAGCTTTTTCCAGCGCCCATCCAAGCTTTCAGCGAGCTTCCTCATGGAGAAAAGACAGATAGAGATTCTGCGAGCTTCAGTGAGCATCCAAGGAGTTCGGGCGAGAAAGGGGTTTTCCGAGCTGAAAAAGGGAAGACGGGCTTCCAAACCGTTGATTTTGATGGGTGTTACTCCAGCCGTTGGTCGCACCTCATAGTTATACGCGAACGGGAGTATGCATGCTTTTATATATATATATATATATATATATATATATATATATATATATATATATATATATATATATATATATATATATATATATATATATATATGGTTAATGTGTAAAACAAAAAAATTGTAATAACTGTAGCGAAGACATTTCTCAGCACCTTGGTCCCTGACGCGGAATAAAAAGGAAGCAGGTCAATAAAACCTCAACATACAGTGAAATTCTCGACAGTTTCAGAATTGCTTTAGAATAGGTCAGAATCTTTCTAAGAACTTCGAAAAGGCCACCTGTCAAGTGTCGTCTCAATCCTACATGTCTAAGGCAGCGTAAACAAAGAAACAATTTCGGATCAGCCTCTAACACCTTGAAACGGACACCGTAATTAGAGCTATATTCTCGATGTGTCAAACAACTTTGGGACCACTACCATTGGATCCGGCACAGTCAAAAACCCTTATGGGTCAAGTTTGGACTTAATCGGGTATTTCAGAACAAGGTTATGGGTAAAAGACCAAAAAGGTATAGACCGCACGCTATTCTCGTGTGGCCTCCTTACACCAATCTCCATTAAACGAGGCTTATGTGTATCGTCCCAAACAGCGACTTCAAAGGCCCGTATCTCACTCGTCTTGAGTCGGATCGCTCTCAAAATTGGTGAGCGTGTTCGTCTCATTAAGACGAGCGTTTGATATATGGCACGACCCGTGACGATACCCTAGCAGGGAGAAAAACTAGAGAGAAGTTGCCCATCTATGAAAAAAGTTGTAGAAAATTCAGTAGCAGCACGCCTCACGCGAACGACCAAATCATGACACTCGCGTACTCAATCGACACAAACCAATTGCATTATGTTCTTAAGGTTCGAGGTTATCTTTGATCTGAACCCTGCGTATGATGAAGAGTTAGATTTCACACACGGAGGCGTCGAAGCTGTTGTAAATTTCGGTTGCCAAATTTCCAAATTTCGGCCGCCGAATTTCCAAATTCCAGCCAAAAACTCAAGATGACAAAATATTCATCCGGACACGAAATCGAACTGCGTTAATTGCCACGCGATCGTGACTACATTTGTAGTGTGATTCAACGAAGAAATTAAAGAGAAACATTAAGAAACAAGCACACTACCGACCAGAATTTTTCAAGACTCATCCAAATTTTGATTCGCAAGATCATGGCCTAAAAAGACGATCCATGGCTCGAAGTTGGTATCAAATCGATCGACATGCCAAGCCCTACAAGAAAACAACCATCTTTCGATCAAACAGGCACCAAAGTAACCTCGGATCATCCACGGACGATCACGCAAGTTCTAGGGCAGTAGTAGGGATTGTTTTGAAATTTCACACATTGTTGGGCAAGGGAAAAACAATCTTTTTGCACCCAATTTTAGAATTTTTTTTAATTCAATTAAATTGTAATTATCAACAATTTAAGTAGTTTTTGGGCATACACCCATGTTTGAACCCAATTCTATATAAACATGCAAAGCCTGATTGTAAAACAAGCCCTAGTTCTTTCTACACATTGATTCAATAAAGATCTCAATTCTTGGTTAAGTTTGTGAGTGCATCTTGGAGAAAGAGGGAGAGAGGAGAGAGAAGAAAAGGGTTGATACCCTTTGGTAAGGTAATTTTCTCTCTCTTCCTCTCACACCTCTCTCTTTCTCTCTCTTCTTTTCTCTCATCTCTCTCCTCCTCTTGTCTCTCTCATTTCTCTCTTTCTCTTTTCTCTCATCTCTCTTTATCTCTCCTCTTTCTCTCTCATCTCTCTCTTTTCGTCTCCTCTTTTCTCTCTCATCTATCTTTCTCTTTTTTCTCTCATCTCTCTTTCTCTCTTATTTTTCCTCTCATCTCTCTCTTTCTCTCTCCTCATCTCTATCTCTCTCTTTCTCTCTTCCCATCTCTATCCCCCTCTTTCTCTCTCATCTCGTCTATGTCTTTCTTTCTTATTTTGTCTCTGATCTTCTTTATCCAGTTGGTTTTTTTTCTCTCTTTATCTTTTCCTCACTTTTCCTCTCTTTCCTATTCTCTCTCTCTGCTCTATTTCTCCTCCTTCTCTATTCGTGCATGGCAAAGCCGATCATTTAGCATGATCTTGTTTCGCTTCAGAGACGAACAGTGAGCCGGTCCTTAACCCGAGTGGCGGGCCGGGCCTCTGTCGAAGTCTCCTTGTCTTCTTCTTCTGACATAGACTACAGAAGCTCATCGCCGCCCATGTCTTCTCCCTCTTCTTCTTCATCTTACGCGGACGGCGAAAGCACATTGCCGCCCATCACTTCTCTCTCTTCTTCTTTGTCTGACGTGGATGGCGGAAGCACATCGCTGCCTATGTCTTCTCCCTCTTCTTCTTCTTCTGATACCGACGGTGGAGGCACATCGCCAACCATGTGTTCTCTTTCTTCTTCGCCTGACATGGACGATGAAAGCACATCGTTGTCCATGTCTTCTCTCTCTTCTTCTTCGTCTGACACGGACGGTGGAAACCCATCGCTGCCCATGTCTTCTCTCTCTTCTTCTTCGTCAGACACGGACGGCGGAAGCACATTGCCGCCCATGTCTTCTCTCTCATCTTCTTCGTCTGACATGGACGGCGGAAGCACATTACTGCCCATGTCTTTTCTCTCTTCTTCTTCATCTGACATGGACGGCGGAAGCACGTCGCCGCCCATGTTCTCTCCCTCTTCTGATTCCCCTACCATGAGCGGCGTAGGCTAATTGCCGCTCATGTCCTTTCTCTCTTCTTACCCTCCTGTCATGGACATAGGAGGTTCTTCATCGTCCGTTTTCTTTTCTATCTTCCCTATCATCGCAGTTAAGGTTCTCTCTTCTTCCTTCTCTCTCCTTTTCTTCTTCTTCCTTTCTTCCCTTTTCTTTTCTTCTCCCTCTGTTCCTCTTCTCTTCTTCTATTCCCATGCACGACATCAGTAGTACTATGCATGTCTATCCTTCTCTCTCTCGTTTGACCAAGAGAAGCTGAGACAAACATTGCCACGGTAGTCATGTCGTCTAGCAGTATTGCTGTTGAGCCAGTCTTAGTCATTGTGCCCGCTTTATTTCCATGATAAGCTAGCCATTATGCCAGGGCGACCGATGATTGTTCTGGCGCCTAGTAGTTTTTCTGTGGAGCCGGTCTAATTACATTGCCTATCTTGCTACCACGCTGGGTCAATCACTTGTTGATCTAGTTGCTCTGATTAGTCTCGCTACCTAATAAAAAACCCTATGATCTAACTCTTTTCTCTTCTTTCATCTATTTTCTTACCCTTTCTTCTCTTGGATGTGCAAACCTTTGTACATTCACTCAAAGACAAGGTGGGGTCTCTTTTGGCCCACTTGTCTTGTAAAATTAACCATATGTGTGTGATTGTAGAAACATGAGAATACAGGCCAAGGGAGACGATTCCGAACCCGTTTTACGACTGGGGGGACTTTCTTCGTGAACTAAGAGGGCACCCACACGAGCCAGCCAGAGTAAGTCTCGAATCCACCTTCAATTCCTCTCTCATCGGTTGGTCCACCTTCAATTCCTCTCTCATCGGTTGCCCAAGAGAGCGATCTCAAGTCCCGGGTTCCCCCGAAACCTGAGACGCGTACCGCCAGATCATCCAAATCCGAAGGGCGAGATCGAGATACTTAACTAGCTTGGCGACTCCTTTGGGAACTTACTACCCCTTAGTCGGATCGTACTTGTTTGGCTAGTTTCTCCTTTTATTTTCTATATCACACTTATGGCTTTCGGGTTTTGTAACCCGTTTATCTGAATCGGGGATTTTCTCATCCCCACATTTGTGAGCGTCCCTCGGAAACAAAGTTCGAGCCTCGGGAACAAGCTCCTCGAACTTCGTTTCCAACCTTCCCTTTGAGCAAAGACTTAGTGTGTAGCTCTCAGGTCTTAACCTAGATAGGCGTGAGGAGGGACTTAAAGGTCCCTAACTCCCCATCTCCTAAGTCTGGTGGAACCTCCACCAAGGCACCTTACATCGATAGCACATCTGCTGCCACTCATAGCATGCACCCTCTCACTGGCAAGTCACTTGTCGATCGTATTGCCGAGGCACGCGGGAAGGCTGTCCAGACCCTTGCTGCAAAAGGCAAAGAATTTGCCATTACCTCAATGGGTCGTTGCAAGGCTACCCCCCACATTCCTGCACCACCACGAGTCTCTACCCTTAGAGGCTCGGCACATCGAGGCGGAGGCCCTAGGGCCTCTACCTCTCGCACACACTATAAGGCTCGTGGGTCATCCACTAGAGCCACACCTCGGGGCAACCCTTATGTTACCTCGAGTCACCGTCCAGGATCAGGCCTCCCAAGACCAAGTCCTACGCACGTTGTGCATTTGCATCCTACCACTTGGGGCAACGCTATTACTACACCAACCCAAGCATATGGGAGACGACCCCTTTGTCCTCCCATTCAGCACACACTAGTGCAGCCTATAAGGGACAGGCTTCCACTTGTTCTCTTACAAACATTTACTCGTGGTTCTCGGCCTCCTAAGGCTAGACCACCTGTTCGAGCCCGAGCTGACCCCCAAGTCACCCGTCATCCTTCTTCAAGGAATACACACGCGTCGCTGTCACAGACAGCCCCTCTCCCCCGACCTAAGTGTCCTTATGAGTCAACCTGCCTTTGCCTGCTCCTCCTTCTTTCGACAAGCACCTCCAACCTTGGTACTTGAAGACCTTCTCGAAGAGTACCATTTTGAACCAACCCCGTCATCTCGATCATGTCTTTGGAGGCCTAGAAGACCTCAAGGCAAAGACTGGATGGAAGGTCAAATCCTTCATCCTCCCCGACCTAGGATGACCCCAGTTCTTGGCCCTCATCCTTTGCCGCACCTGATGGAGACAACCCTTGCTTGTGCAATAAGAGTTGACCAGTCGTAGTCTCGATCGCAGTTCTGGTGTCCACCAAAACCTCAAAGCTAAATGCGATAGGAGTCTGCAAATTCTGATCAGGGGAGCAACCAAGAGAGTTCGGTCCCAAGACCATCGAAAATCGGTCCTCACATGATCTGCAAACAAGACTCGAGTCCAGTCAGGCATGCTGACCCCCTGCTACCGATCTGCCACGTGTGACCCATCAAGTTCGCAAGCCCTCAATTGCAGCTAACACTGACCTCCCTGGAGAAACAGTTAGCGTAATGGTTATAAATGAGCCTAGCGATTCTCAAGAAGAGCGCATGAATAAATTTGAAGACATGGTGCGTGCCATGATGGAGAAGATTGATCGCATAGATGTCGCGCGACAATCGGCTAACTATGAGGTCAATCCCCATCACTCAGATGATGCACCTCCAAGGCAGCCCCTTCCCTCTACCTCACAAGACAATTATGTCCCTCACCCTGTCTCACAGGCAAAAATTGATGCTATGGTGACCCATAGATTAAAGAACCGGTAGATCCCGAGTATGCAGGGAACAACGCTTTACCTAAATCCATATGCCTCTAACATTGATCAGATTCCATAACCCCAGACTACAAGAAAGGGAAGTTTCCCTTGTTCAGCGGAACCACATTCCCCAACCACTATATCGCCCACTTCCAAGCAGCATGTCGAGAGACAACGGCTGATGGGAGTCTCCTTCTCCGTCAGATTTTTGAAACCCTTGACGGCCCAGCTTTCCAGTTGTATGCTTGGCTTCTTCCAAACTCAGTACGTACATGGGCAAAAATGGAAAAACTGTTCCACCAGCTTTTCTATGAGGTCGAGAGAGAAGTTCAAACCATCGAGCTCCTTACCTAGACCCAAGATCCCGATGAGCCCGTGGATCAATTCATATCAAGATGGAGAGATTTGGCTGCTCGCCATCCCAATCCCATGTTAGAGAAGTAAGCGATTCAAACTTGTGTGCGAAATATGCGACCTGAGATTGGCCTACATGTTGAGGCCTCCAATCCGACCTCCCTGTCAGAGCTGATCTCTAAATCAATTCACATAGAAAGCCTGTCATGTGAAAGCATAGAGATGGAGGTCAGATTGGAGGACTCAACTTTGGAGCCGCCTATCAGAGAAGGAGCGGCTTCTAATCCGACCTCCATCCTGAGTAAAGATGACTCAAGTCCTGCTGAACCCTCGACTTCTCAGCCATGGATAGTCCACTACGGGTGGAGCAGACTCATGTCATTAAGACGAGAAGTAGTTCGTCAAGATAGGGTTGTCCATAAACCCAGCGAGACAGATCAACCACTGCCAATGAAATAAAAAAAAAAGACAAGCACCGAGGACTGATTGCTGGAGAAACAAGATCGCTCAACCGCCTGTTGAGCAGGAATTTCTTAGGCCTTTCCCCCATTACCAACTTTACTGGACTTCATCCCTGTCATGATCCTTCCTTCCTCCTCCCATCAAGAGGATGTCCTCGAGCCGTCTTCTCCTCAGAATGCGTCCAAAGAGGGTGATGACGTTAGAAGCACTCCCAAACGGACTAAGCAAGGGAAAGACCTAAAAGATCCCCTGCACACGTCCAACTCTGGTGATGACGCGAAAAGCTGCCCAGAATGATCTGATGAGGGGGATGACCTTAAAAGTCCCTCACTTTCTGACCCTCCTCCTTATTCTTCTTCTTCTGCTTCTTATCCTTCTTCTTTTATGTCTCCTGCAAGTACCACCTTAAAATGTCCAAACTTTGAGGCTCCCAATAGATAACTTGAAGGAGCCAACATAAGCAGGACACACAGGATGTGGTTAAAAAAGACACTGGTCCAGGCAAAAGAATTCTTAACAGTTACTAGCGCCTTGGCAACTCGAGCTAGAACACAACCATCTTCCTCCACTAAGAAGAATAAGAAGTCAAAGCTGAAGAAACCTTAGTGGCCTCTTGAGCCTGACTTTGAGCAGAGACAGAGAGAATCAAGAGGGCAGAGCTTCTATTCTTAGGAAGCTTGCCACATGGTACAGACGTCACCCAGCACCAAGAAAATAAGCCTAAGATCTGGGAAAACACTGCAGCCTCCACCTCAGAAGTCAGGCATCTTGAAGTTTCCTGGTTCACCACTTCTCTCTCACCCGAATACTTCAAGCAATCCACACATCCTACAGCTCCTTGGACTTCTTCTTCACTCAAGTGCCCTTGACAATCCACTCGTCCTCCAATTCCCTGTGAGGCAGCTGGTCCCATATACCTAACCACCTCCTAAACCCCAATTTCAAACCTCCATCACCCAAACCAAGCCCGTTGTGCAACCAAGTCAGTCAACCACCAGGCCAAAGCGAACCTCATCCACCTAAACCTGCTCCTCAACCCAAACTGACGGCAGGGCCGAGAACACAAAAGGTTGGCGAGGAAAAGGTGAAATAAGATGTGATGGGGCACTTAAGGAAGCTTCCCGCCCTTCTCAGTATCTATAATGCTCTCATTCTTTCAAGGGAATGACATATGGCTCTGATCCAGGCTCTTTCCGATCCAGAGGTGTATGACGTTGAAGTGGAACCCATCGAGGTAGACCCATTGATCTTGAGAGGATATATGATAGTCACTTTCTCAAAGGATGACATACAATTGGGAGAAAAATTTCAGAATCGCCCTCTCTTTATGACTGGTGAATTGCATGCGTGCCCCATCAACCGAATTATGTTGGATGGAGGGTCAGCAGTCAACATTATTCTAAGGAGAATCCTCACTAGATTGGGATTAGGTTATGCGGATCTCGCCCCGACGCATATCACAGTACAGGGATTCAACCAGTCAGGAGAGAAGCCGGCTGGCACTGTCCGCCTTCATCTCAAGATAGGTGAATTAAACGATTATGCTTAGTTTCATTTGATCGACACATATACCTCTTACAACATCCTTCTCGGTCACTCGTGGCTCCATTACTAGGGGGTAGTTCAGTTCACATTACATCAGTGTTTCAAGTATAGTCGAGATGGGAGACAACATACAGTCTATGCCGATGTAAGACCATTTCCTATAGCTGAAGCCCACTATACTAATGCTAAATATTGCTTCATAGATTTGGTGTCATCCTAATAGTCAAATGATGGTGATTCCAAGTCTGTAAGAAAGACAGAACCTTCGTCCCATGAGGATGTTGAGGACATTGGGTGAACACTGGTAGACATGTTCAAAGAAGAGGAAAGAGAAGGCAAAATTCTCCCTTTGACTCTTCATCCTAGCATGCTATTAAGTACCCTGAAGAAGCTCCATCTTTGCCTAAGGATGAAGCTTCCTCTTATTCTCCTTGTCCCAAGCTACCTTTGGCAGAAGATGAACCAAAGGTCACTCTTGAGATTGAGCAAGTCATGGAGATAGAATTCTCGGCTCTAAAGATCACCTATACGTCGGACCATCAAAAAGTCCTGCATGTCTCTATTGCACTCTTGAAAGTAGAAGTGGCGTGCCAACCACCGCGAAAGATTTTTCAAAACCTGGTGGCTATAAGCATAAAAGATACTCCTCATCCCATCACAAGGCCAGCTTAGACTAGTAGTCAACCACAAGTTCTGCACTTCCCAGATTTGGTGGAAGGGGAGCAGTCTGAGGAAGCACAACCTTCTTGCCCCCAAGAACAGTATCCCCTAGCAAAGTTAAGAAGCTAAGTTTGTAGTCTCCAGAGCCAATTAGAGGTTATGTGTATCGCTTCAAAACATCTGAAGTAGTTTGTGCCTGAAATCAAGAGGTATGATGGGCTTGAAGTGAATGCACCTCGAATGCAGGCCAAAGCCCCTTCTAATTGGACCATTTATAGTGAGCTGGCTCACCAAATGATGAGGAAAATGAATTACAAACCCTCAGCCAATCAAACGTTAAAGGGAGAAAAAGCAATGGCTCCCCCATTTGAAGTCATCGAAGCCACAGCAGCTCGTCACAAGACTAAACAAGGCCTAGGGTATTAACTTATTGAGATAATAAACGTTTCAAGAGGCATGCAAGCCCAAAAAGAGCAAAGGAGATGCAACAAAGCAAAAAGAAGAATGAAATCATGTAGCAAAATCAACCAAAAAAAAGAAGAGAATTTGATTCATGAATTCAAACTTTTTACAAGTACTGACAAAGGAGGGACACTCTTAAAAATGATCAATGATCTCAGCTCTAGATATGGCGGAAGAAGCCTCGAAATGCTGAATACGCTCCTTCAGCTCAACCACCATTTGAGTTTCTTGCTCTAGGGAGGCGGTTTCTGATTCAATTGTGTGAGTGAGTTCTGATAGATCCTCAGCCAAAGAAGTATCCAAATCTCTTCTCTGAATCATCTTCTTCTGAAGATCATTGAATTCTTCTCTTAATTTTCGCATCTCCTCCCTTATTCCAACAATCCAGTTGAAGCAAGTTCTCCCTTCCATATTGAGGTCGAGTTGACGAGCAACCATAGTGGCCTTCTTCTGAGTGCAGACATCTATTCCCTAGTGACGAGGCTGTTGGAAGGTATTTTTCATCAACATGGCGCCCCCGCTCTATAAAGGCCTAGCAAGTAGTAGAAATTTGAACCATCTCATAACAGCCTCAGAACTTTCCAAGATTTTCATGAGGTCTCTCAAGAGTCTCTTGCCAAGTTTTGTGGCATTCCTACATGTCTAAGGCAGTGTAGACTGTGAAATAGTTCCCGCAGAATCAGCCTCTAGCACCCTAAAACGGACACCTATAACTAGAGCTACATTTTCAGCATCTCAAATTAGTGTAGGACCACAACCATTGGATCTGACATAGTTGAAAACCCCCAAGGGTCAAGTTTCAGCTCAAACGAACATTTCAGGAAGACGTTATAGGCGAAAGAGTGAAACAGGAGAAGCCGCAAGCTATTCCCATGCGACCACCCTGCAACATTACACCATTGAAGGGACAGTCACGACCAGTGACTTTCGACGCTCATATATCACTTGTCCTAAGTCGGGTCGTGCTCAAATTTGTGTGCATGTTTGTCTAGTCAAGACGAACGATTCGATATATGGCGTGCCCCATGACGGTACCCGAGCACGAAGAGAAGCTAGAGAGAAGTTGCTGATCCATGAAGAAAGTGTAGGAAAATCAGGAACGTCAGGCAGCATTCGAGTGGCCAAATCATGCCGCTCGCGAGCCCGAACTATGCGAGACCAATTCCATTACGAGCGTAAAGTCTCGAGCCATCTTTGATCCCAACCCCGTACATGATTAATGGTCGGATTCTGCACATGAGGCCGACAAATAGACTGCAAATTCCATCTTTGGAATCCTTGATTCTGGCCAAAAGTCCAAACTTGCAAAGTCTTCGTTTGTTCACAGAATCGAGCTGCATTTGGTGCCTCGTGATCGTAGCAGCATGCTCAGTGTGATTCAACAAAGAAAACACAGAAAAACATCAAGGAACGAACACACTATCGATCCAAAATTTCAAGATCGACTCAAATTTCAAGTCACACGATCGTGCACCAAAAACACAATCCATGGCTCGAAGTTGATATGAAATCGATCGCCATGCCGAGCCCTATAGGAAAACAATCATCTTACGATCAACGAGGCATCAGAGCGCCCCCCTGGATCAGCAATGCAAGATCACGCAAGTTCTAGGGCACCACATAGACTGTTCTGAAATTTCACAACTTGTTAGGAAGGGGCAAATCTGTCATTTTGCACCTAATTTACTAATTTTTTTTAATTTAATTTAACCTTAATTTTTAACAATTAGGGTTACTTTTGATCTTCCACCCATGTTTGGGGCATACTTCTATATATACAAACTATCATTGTACACAAAAAGAAGAGGTAGAGGCATACACACACAAGAGAATGTTTTCACTTAATACAAGTTTCTCTTTCTTACTATTGTGGTGTCACTTTCAAGAGAGAGAGTGAGGTGAGAGAAACGTTTTGACTGGTACCCCTAAGATTGAGGTAAACCTTCTCTCTCTTCTTTTTCTTTTCTTCTTCTCTTCTTCTCTCTCTCTCTTCTTCCCTCTCTTCTCGCTCTTCTTTGTCTAAGCTCCTTGCAGAGGTCTTGCATGACAGTGGCAGTGTCGTGCATGCCTCTCCCTTGGTCCGAAGTGAATAGTGACAAAGTGAATGAACTCACTGGGGAGGTAATGAAGGTGGCGCGCACACACTAACAGGTAAGTTAGGGAAGGTGTGTGTGAAAGTTCATGTAAAAGGCGTATGTGCATATGTGGGGACAATTTTATGGTCATGCCTCCTGGACTTATGCAAAGCAGTTTATCGTCATGTGGCCAGGATGTGTACTATGGTCTAAGGTCATACAGTTGGACCGTGATTATGCAATTTAAAGTCAATTAGGATCGGGTAGTTTAAGGTCGTGCGATTATACCTCCGCTACAGTTTAGTGTCATATAGTTCGGACCATGATGCTAAGCCTTTTAACATCATGCAGCTAGGACGTGTACTATGGTTTAAGGTCATACAGTTGGACTGTGGTGGTGCAGTTTAAAGTCATGCAATTAGGACCGTGCAGTTTAAGGTCATGTGACTAGACCTCTGCTACAGTTTAAGGTCACATAGTTTGGACCATGGCTGTACAATAGTTCATGCAGCACAGACTGAGGCGGTGCAGTTTAGGGTCATGCAGCACGGAACGAGGCTGTGTAGTTTAGGGTCATGTAGCACGGACCGTGGTTGTGTAGGTTAGGGTCATGCAATACAGATCGAGGCTGTGCAGTTTAGGGTCATACAGAACGAAACGAGGCTGTGTAGTTGAGGGTCATGCAGCATGAGCCGAGGCTGTGCAGTTTAGGGTCATGCAGCACAGACCAAGGTTGTGCAGTTTAGGGTCATACAACATGGACCATTGTGTGGGTCGCCATGTAGGTGGAGCTCCATAGGGAATAGGCTTGTGGATGGAAATCCAACTCCCTAAGTATAAAATGGTTAAGACCATTCACAAATAAAGGGCTCAAATGGAAATGGTGTCCTGATGAAGGATGGCCAACAAAAGCGGACTTCACTAATATTTAGTGTGGGGTAAGAATACTGTCTAGGGTGAAAGATGGCTTGGTGTGAAACCGACCCATCAAAATTTGAAGAGGTAAGAACTATCTTCACAATGGATAATGAGCTGTAGTATGGGTGCGACTCCTATGGGGATGAGGGATAGCTCGTAACTTCATTAGGGATGATAGGCCACAGTTTGGATGGAATAGCCTGGGTGCAACATCATTGGGGATGACGAGTTATGGCTTGGGTGCAACCCCACTAAGGATAAGTGGTAGGATGCACAAGACTTCAACCTAAAGTAGGTGACAATAGGCTGCTTGAAATACGGCTGGTGCTCTACGTAAAACTAGTGGTTTCTTGCGAGTATTCAACCTGTGCTGAGTTCTCAAAAACACAATCGGCACTAGGTTGTTAAAGACCCAGCTGGTGCTATGAACGACTTGTGATATTGTTTGAAGACAAGCGATGCTAAGTTAACTAGCGTTAGGGTTGTTTTAAAAACACACCCGATGCTAAGTCCACCGGTGCTACGTCAACCGGCGCTAGTGTTGTTTTGAAAGCACACCCAACAATAAGTCAACTGACGCTAGGGTTGTTTTGAAAACTCACCATGTGCTAAGTCAACCGGCACTAGGGTTGTTTAGAAAACACACTCAACGTTAAGTCAACCTGTACTAAGGTTGTTTGAAATTCACCCGGCACAAGGGTTGTTTGAAATTTACCCGGTGTTACATCAACTGAAACTAGGGATGGATTGATGAGAGTTACCTCGAGCTCGAGTTAAAGCTCGACCCGGCTCGTCATCACCTGGCTTCCCTTGAACGGGACTGGAATTACCAGTTTATGAGGGGCATTTGAGGGTAGTGTGGTCTATATAATGGGTAAATCTGGTTTTCCCTAACTTTTTCACCAAGGGTAAAAAAAACTCAAGCGAAAATTTTCTTAACAGTGAGGAAAGGGCGGTCAGTTGAAGTTTCGGCAAGCAGTGGGACTCCGGCAAAGGTTTTGCAGGGAAGGCCCTCAGCCAACAGTGGGATTCCAGGCGGTTTTGCAGGGTAGGCCTTTGGTGTGCATACTTTGCCAAGAATTTGGCGAAGTTGCAGGGAAAGGAGCAGGAAAGGGGAGTTCTTCGGGAAACAAAAGGGGTTCCAGCTATAACAGTTTTTGATAAAAGAGGCGAGAAGTGAAACTGTGAGCATTTTGCACGTCTTAGGAGTTTTCTGGGGATTTTTAAGAACTTTCCCAGGGATTGTGGCAACTTTTCGATGTCATTAGTGGTTTTTTACAAAGGTTCTCGAGGACTTAGGGGAAGTTTGCAGAATTTTTCGGTGAGGTTTTGGTGTTGTTCAGGTGCAAAACACAGATGGGATAGTTTTTCAATGAGTTTCGGACCGTTAGAAGAAGTTCTGGTAGGAGACGAACAATCACGGGAGGTGGACCATCGTGAAAGGTGTACGGTTGCAGGAGGTGAACTGTCGTGGAGATCGTGCGACCATTAATGGGGTGTGGAAACTTAGGCTCTGAAAAAGAGAAGTCTCAGGAAGAGAATAATCGCGATAGGTCCGGTGCTAACAGAAGTGCAGTAGGCGTTGATGGTTTTGAAGCGTAACTGACTCTGAGACAATCGACGCTGAACCTCAAGAAAGGCAACCGGCACTGGCCTTTGGAGGACATAGCCAACGCTGGCTTCAATTGGTGCTCATCAGCACCTTTGGCTTATCCTGGTGTGGAGAGTGATGCTCGCTTATGATAGTAAGTTACATGCGGGACTTGCGGCGCTCGACGACGAGCTACATACAGCGATGTTCATGGGCCTGTAAAAAGTGGTCAATGATGATGGGGCGTGGCTTATGGTACCTATTGGAAGCCAAATTCTACAGGATTACAGTGAGGTCCATGTTGTTATATGGAAGGGCACCCACTATGAACAGGGTATGCTTTCTGTCATAGTCCAGTTCCTTGCCAGGGCAGCCCACTTTGTATGTTTGATACACACGTCAAATGAATCCTTCGTTGTATATTTGATATACATGTCAGATGAGATATCTAGCTTGTATATTTGATACACACGTTGGATGGACTAAGGCCAACCTCTTGGAGTGGCTCTGCTTTATCTTCTGGCCTATAACCATCCTCTTACTCATCAGATGACTTAAAGCTAACTCTCCAAGTGGTTTCGCTTCTTCTTCATGAGGAAGGCCTTTCTTTGGTGGGTTTTCTTCTTTCTCATGAGGCAGGCACTTGTTTTAGCCTGTAACTGTCCTCTTATACTCAGGCATACGAGTGAGAGTACAATTTTTGGTTTGTAGCTGTCCTCTTATCCTTAGATGCAAGAGACTTGTAACCTTCCTAGTAATGGGATTCTTGTAACTTGTAACTCATTCTTACTGCAATAAAAAGAGTTAGAATTTTGTTTGGACAATCATGCTTATTTTCCCATCGAGTCCCTTTCTTTTAAATAACGCATTATGGATAGTACTTCTTTAAGTATCGTCCATTGATATGGGGCATTGCTTCCCCTCGTTCAGGATGTGTCAGTATATAGGCTCCGTTGGGCGAGACCTTTTGGACTATAAAGGGACCTTCTCACTTAAGCTCAAACTTCCCTTTACGTCGGCCGGGCATAACAATAGGCCTTTTGACAGGTAAGACTAGATCACCATGGGTAAATGAACGGACTTTGACAGACTTGTCGAAAGCCCTCTTCATTCTCCCCAGCTCTGCTGAGCCTCTAACCTCTTCCCATCGAGTGCATCCAATTCTTGATACCAGAGCTTAACTCTCTCGTATTCGGTTATTCCTTGGTGAATAGCGACTTGCAGTGAAGGGATTTGTATTTCGAGAGGTAAAATTGCTTCACCCCTATAAATCAAAGAATAAGGAATGGAATCAGTAGCATTTCGCGTAGTAGTGCGATAAGCCCATAGGGCTTCAGGAAGCTTCTCATGTCAGTTCTTCCTTTTTTTTTATACTGACTTTCTTAAAACATTGCACAAAGTCTTATTAAAAGCCTCAGCTAATCCATTCGCCCGAGGGCGGTACATAGTTGAGTACCTCCATTCAAAACCGAATTGGTTAACTAAGCGATCAATGTGATGAATCCCAAATTGAGGACCATTGCCCTGAAGCGATATATGATATGATGTCGAACAAAGTAGGTCACCGTTGTCCCTAGAACCTACTTAAGGGGGACCGCTTCAACACACTTAGAGAAATAATCTGTTGCAACTAGGATAAAAACATGTCCCATTATGGAAGGAGGGTCAATAGGCCCTACGATGTCCATACCCCATTGTGAGAAGGGCCATGATGCAACCGTAGGGTGTAAAGGCTCTGAAAGCTGGTGGACCAAGCTGGAGTGTATTTGGCATATTTGGCACTTTTTAGCATAGCTTAAAGAATCGACAATCATGGAAGGCCAATAGTATCCCAACCTATGTATTCGTTCATAGAGCTTAGGACCGGACTAGTGTAATCCACAAATTCTTGAGTGGACTTCTTTTAACACCTTATTTTCTTCTTGGATATCGACTCATTTAAGAAGAATACCGTCAAACGACTGTCTAAAGAGAGCATCTCCTTCAAGGAGGGTATATTTGGTAGACATTTGACATATGTTGTTGTGTTCTGTACAATCTTTCGGAAGCCTACTCTGCTATGTTTTAGGAAACTGGTGATAGGCTCTCTCCGATCTTTTACCTGCTCAATTTCTGCACACATTAGGTCAAAGAATTCAGGTTCCTAATTTTGACCCTTAGCTCCTTGACTCTGTGCTATTGCTTGGTCAGTCTTGATTACTTCTTTGGCTAACAGAAGTGCTCCAAATGGATAAGGAGGGCACTCGGGTTTTACAAGTGCGTTAGCCTGCGAGTTTAGCCTCCTAGGGATGTGACTCAGGGATACGTCCTCAAACTGAGCCATATAAGATTTTACAGTATCATGATAAGGCTTGAGAGTGTCTTTTCTCACATCATAAATCCCTTTGAGCTGTCGGATAACATACTCAGAGTCACCATAGATCTTGAGCTGCTCCAAGTCGAGGTCAAAGGTTATCTCCAGTCTGATTATAAGGGATTCTGCCTCATTCTGAGAAGTGGCTTGAGCGAGAGAGAAAGAAAGTGACGATATTCCTCCTCTCGGCGTCAAGAACACTACTCCGGCACCTCCTCGGTCCAATTGGAATGCTCTATAGAAGTAGAATTCCCACACAAGAGTAAGGTTAGCACATAATACTTCTTCATCAGGGAGGTCTCTTGATAGAGGAGATTCTGCTGGTACGCAGTGTGTTGCGAGAAAGTTAGCCTAGGCCTGGCCCTTGATAGCCTTTTGTGGGACATATGTGATTTCAAATTCCATCAGCAGTAATGTCCATTTAGCAAGACGTCCTAATAGGCACGGACGTGTCATGAGAAACTTTACAGGGTCTGCTTTTGATATAAGTTTTACTTCGTGACCAAGTAAGTAGTAGCAGAGCTTTTGTACTGCGAAGATCAAGGCCAACCACATCTTATCAATAGGGGGATAATTCTTCTCGGCCCCTTGCATCTTGTAGCTGAGGTAATATAATGCAGTCTCTTTTCCCTCTTCATTGTTTTGTACCAACAATGCTCTGAGTGACTCGTCTAAAGCAGTCACGTATAGAATGAGAGGTTTTCCCAATACTGGTGTAGAGAGCATTGAAGGGTTGAGTAAATAATGCTTGATGTCGTCAAGGGCTACCTGACATGCTTCATCTCAGATGAATGGGGTATCTTTCTTCAGCAGGTGTGTAAAGGGCTTACAGCGACCTGAGAGATTCGAGATGAACCTGCAAATGTATGCCAGTTGCCCCTGGAGAGAGCGCAATTCTCAAAGTATAGTTGGTGATGGCATCTCTTGGATCACCTTGATCTTGACTGGCTCAACTTCAAGCCCTCGATGTCTGACAATGAAGCCCAAGAACTTTCCAGAACGCACGCCAAAGGCACACTTCAGTGGGTTCATTTTAAGTTGATGAAGGCATAGTCGCTCGAATACCTTTTCAAGGTCTCTCATGTGAGCATCCGTCTCTTCAGATTTTACCAGCATATCATCTACATAGCATTCCACTTCTTTGTGCATCATGTCTTTGAAGATGGTAGTCATTGCTCTATAGTATGTGGCACCATCATTCTTTAATCCAAAAAGCATCATCGTGTAACAGAAGACCCCTTTCAGATTTAAGAACGCAGTGGCTTCTTCATCTTTTGGCTTCATCCTTATCTGGTTATACCTGGGGTAACCATCCATGAAGGAAAAGATTTGACAGTGAGCTGTTGAGTCGATGAGCATCTTGGTGAATGGCTACGGGAAGTCATCCTTGAGACAGGCGGTATTGAGGTTCCGGAAGTCAGTGCAAACTCTGATTTGAATATTTTTCTTCTTTACTGGAACAACATTTGCTAGTCATTTCGGGTACTTGACTTCGCGAAAAAAGCCTTCTTGTTTGTGTTTGGCCACTCGGTGTCTATCTGCATCTCTAGGTCAAGCCTGAACCTTCTCCATTTCTGTTTGATGGGTTTGATAGTCGGATCGATGCCGAGATGGTGAACAGCTACTTGAGGGTATAAACCAGGCATCTCATGATAGTGCTAAGCAAAGACGTCTTGGTTTGCTTTAAAGAAAGTAGCGAAATATTCTTTCTCTTCTGGAGACATATTCGCTGAAATGAAAGTGGGTCTAAGATCCACTTTGTCTCCAAGATTTATTTCCTCGACTGGGTCAGCTATGGCCTGACCACCTTCTTCCCATTCTTTTGGAGCCTCTTGCAACTCTTCATTGTCTCTTTCGGAAATCTTTCGATCAACCTCAAGTACAGCGACCCATGACCCTGACATTTCTACTTCTGATAGAGGTCCAGAGTGGATCATAAGCTCTGCACCTTTCTCGAACCGAGTGACGAAAAGGTCAACCTCAAAAGTCGAAAAAACGTCTGGTTGGAGAGACTTATCTCGAAAGTTAAGAGGAAAATTGAGGCTCAGTGATAATGATGTGAGGATTGTCTTTGTATGAATCACACGATATTCGTAAAGATGCCAGGAGTGTTTGCTCCGAGGCGGCTGGTTCTTCAGAGACTTGTACCACGTGGCAAGCCTCCTGAGTGTGGAAACTTTGCCCTCTTGACTCTCTCAGTCTCTACTCAAATTCAAGCTCAGGGGGCCACTGGGGTTTCTTTGGCTTCGACTTCTTGTGATTCTTTGAAGAAGGTGGCTTTGTCATGGCTTTAGCTGCCAAGGCATCAGCAACTGTTTGGAATCCTACTGCCTGTGCGAAGGCCTTTCTCAATCGTTTCAGTTGCATCCTGCTTATATTGGTTCCTTCGAATTATCGGTTGAGCCTCGAAGTCTGGACATATCATGGTTGTACTTGCAAGGGACGTAGAAGAGAGAGAATCAAAAGTAAGAGCAGAAGGAGAAGAAGGGTTAGAAGGTGGGGGACTTTTAAGGTCGTTCCCCTCATTAGACCGATCTCGACAGCTTTTTACTTCATCATCAGGATTGGACAGGTGTAGGAGGTCTTTTAGGTCTTTCTCTTACTTAGACCATTGAAGAGTTCTTTCAACGTCGTCACCCTCATTAGACGTGTGCAAGGGGTCTTTTAGGTCTTTCCCTTGCTTAGACCATTGGGGACTGCTTTTAACGTCGTCACACTCATTGGACGTGTGCAGGGGGTCTTTTAGGTCTTTCCCTTTCTTAGACTGTTGGGGAGTGCTTTTAACATCACCACCCTCATTGGATGTGTGCAGGGGTCTTTTAGGTCTTTCCCTTGTTTAGACCGTTGGGGAGTGCTTTTAACATCGTCACCCTCATTGGACGTGTGCAGGGGGTCTTTTAGGTCTTTCCCTTGCTTAGACCTTTAGGGAGTGCTTTTAATGTCATCACCCTCATTGGACGTGTGCTAAATGGGAGATGGAACGCAGACATCTTCTTGATAGGATGAAGAAGGAAGAAGGATCGTACCAGGGATGAAGTCCAACAAAGTTGGCAATACAGGAAGGGGTGAGAAATTCCTGCTTAGCTGTGGGTTGAGCGATCTTGTTTCTTCGGCGAGTAGCACTTGGTGCTTGTCTTTTCCTGGTTTTCTGAGGTGATGTTTGATTCATCTCGCTAGGCTGGCGAACAACCCTAGCTTGGCGAACTGTTTCTCGCCTTAAAGACTTGAGTATGCTTCAGCCATGGTAGACTATTCATGGCTGAGGAATCGAGGGTTGTGCTTTCCCTTTAGAGAGGTCCAAAGTCTGGGAGGGAGCCTTCTTTGAATCAGTGACCATGACGGCTGCATTGATTACCCATTTTTGTTGGCTGCCCCGTGTGTTATTCCGAGAGCTACCATTGCCCCGGTTGTTTGCTGAGCTTGTAGATGGTTGTCATGGCCCACCATGGTGGCGTGATAAACTTTCTATGCTGACTGATTTAGAGATAAGCTCTGACTTGGAGGTCGGATTAGAGGTCTCAACATGTAGAGTGATCTCGGATCGCATGTTTCGCACGCAAGTTTGGACTGCTTCCATCTCGGGCATAGGATTAGGATGACAGGAAGCCAAGTTTCTCCATCTTGATAGAATAGTTTCTCCATCTCCTCCCACGCATGCACTGAGTTTGGGGGAAATTGGGCATACCATTGAAATATTGAGCCATCGAGGGTCTCAATAAACTGTCAAATAAGAAGTCTCCCGTCAGCCGCTGTTTCTCGACGTGCTACCAGGAAGTGGGAAATATGCTGATTTGGGGATATGGTTCCGTTGAATAAAGGAAACTTCCCTTTCTTATAATCTGAGGAATTTGATAAGACATTGTGCCCTGTATCCCCTGGATTTGTTTGTTCTTTAGGCTATGGGTGACCATAGTGTCAATGTCTGTTTGAGAGACGGGATGAGGGATAGAATTATCCTATGAGGTAGAAGGCGGGGGCTGCCATGGAGGTGCACCATCAGATTGAAGGGAATTGACCTCATGGTTAGCTGACGGGCATGTGGCGTCGATACGAACGATCTTTTCCATCATCGCCCGCACCGTATCCTCAAACTTGTTCATGCGCTCTTCCTGCACATCACTGGGCTCGCTTACGACCATTACACTGGCCGTTTCACTATGGAGGTCGACGTTAATGGCAACAGAGGGCTTGCAAGCTTGATACGCCGTATGTGGTAGGTCAGTTAGTAGGGGGCAAGCATGCTTTGACTAAACTCGACTTTTGTATGCTGATCTCGTTTGGATCGGTTCTCGACGGTTCTGGGACCGTGGCTGCTGAGCAACTGGGTCTTTTTCTACAATAGTAACCACAGCAGCATAGGGCTCATGGAGTTCTTCTTCAGGCTTCATTGTCTGAAGGGGGTAGAAGGGATTCAAAAGAAGAGGGTCATCCGAATTAGTTGTTTTGACTGCCTTGGTCATGTCCCTAGTCAAAATTTGCAAACCTCTATCGCGTTTAACTTTGAGGTTTTGATGGACCTCGCATCAAAATTGCGATCTAGGTCACAGCTGGTCAACTCTTCTTGCACAGGAAAGAGCTATCTCCATCAAAGCTATCTCCATCAACTACGGCAATGGATGAGGGTCAAGAACTAGAGTCAACTTGGGCTGGGGATGATAAAGGACTCGATCTTCCATTAGGTCAATGCCTCGAGGTCTCTTATGAGCTCGAGAGACACGACCAAAGTGACGGGGTTGGTTCAGGATGGTACTCTTGGGGAAACCCTTCGAGTGCCAAGGTTGAAGGTGCTTGCTCGATGAAGAAGGAGTGGACCAGAGCAGGGTTGACTCATAAGGAGGCCTAAGTCGTGGGGGAGAGGGCATTTGTGATGGCAACGCGTGCACACCCCTTGAAGAAGGGTCACAGGTAACCTAAGGGCCAACTCAAGCTCGAGCAAGTGGTCTAGCAAGTGTCTGCAAGAGAACAGGTGTACGCCTATTCCTTACAGAGTGTGCTTGTGTGTGCAGAGTAGGAGGACGACAAGGTCGTCTCCTGTGTACTCTAGTTGACGTGGTAGTGGCGTTGCCCCGAGCAGTGAGATGCATATGAGTGGCGTGTGCAGGACCTGGCCTTGAAAGGTTCGATCTTGAACACGGACTCGAGATAACAGAGGGGTTGCCCCGAGGTGTGGCTCAAGTGGGTAACCCACAAGCCTTGTGGTGTGTGTTAGGGATGGAGACCGTTGGGTTTCCGTCTCGACGTGTTGAACCTTTAGGGATAGAGACCAATGGTGCAGAAATGTGGAGCGTAGCCCTATGGTTACCCACCGAAGCAATGACAGCTTGTTTGCCTTTTGCAGAAAGGGACTGGGCAGCCTTCCAGTGTACCTCAGAAAATGCGACCGGCAAGTGACTTGCCGTTGGTTGGGTGCATGTTGTGTGGGGCAACAAAAGTGTTGCCGATGCAGGGTGCCTTGCTAGAGTTTCTACCAAAGCGAGTAGATGAGGAGTGAGGGATTTTTAGGTCCCACCTCACACCGGTCCAAGTTAAGACCTGGGAACTAGACAAGGGGTCTTTTCTCAAAAGGATGGTTGGGAACGAAGTTGAAGGAACTTGTTTCCCAGGGACACTCGCGAATGCAGGGATAAGAAAATCCCCAATCCGGATAAATGGGTTAAGGAACCCGCAAGCCATAAGTGAAGTGTTAAATGATAAAAGCAGATAATAAAAGAAGAAACTAACCAAATGAGAACGATTCAACTAAGGGGTAATAAGTCCCCACTGGAGTCGTCAAGCTGGTTCAGTGCCTCGATCTCTCCCTCTGGATCCTTTTGGGATCAGGCAGTGCACGTCTCGAGTTTCGAGGGAAGACCCGAGATGTTTTTGAGATCGCTCTCTCAGGAACCTCGTTCGAGAATGGGGGCAGGTTTTATCAACCGGTGAGAGAGGAATTTAAAGGTGGGTTCGGGACTTACTCGGGCTGACTTCTGTGGGCGCCCTTTTAGATCACGAAGAAAGCCCCCCAGTAATAAAACTGGGGAATCACCTCCCTCGACTTGTATTCTTCTTATTTTCTGCAATCACATACATATATGACAAAGGTTATAAGACAGGTGGGTCAAACCTCACCCTTTTCCTCTTTGATGAACGTACATAAGCATGCGCATTCAAAAATAAGAAGAGAAGAAAGATGGGGGAGAGAAGAATTTGACTAAGCAAGAGGATAGAACAGTGACTAAGCTGATGAGTAATTGGCTTGACGTGGTAGCAAAACGGGCTCGATAACTAAGACCAGCTCACAGGATTACTACTAGATGTCATTACCATTACCGACTAGCTAGGCACAATGGACAGTCTGTCGTGGCAATGAAGTGGGCCAAGTAATCCTGGCACAACAACATAATGGCTAGACGACAGGACTACCATGAGAGGCTAAGCTCAATCCCTCTTAGTCGAACGACGAAGTGGCAAAATTAAGGCTATGAGAAGAAAATAAGAAGAGATGAAGGGAAAGAAAGAAGGAGGGAGAAGAAAGGAAGAGAAGAGTATGAAAGACGAGAGGATAAAGGAGAGAGGGGGAAGGAATGTGCAGTCGGGGTTAAGCATTGTCGATTGTGTTAGAAGGAAGAGAGAGAAAATGCAGTCGGCACTAGGCTTCACCGACTGTGTTGTAAAGAGGAGAAAAGAGAGGAGACACGGTCGGCGTTAAGCTTCACCGACTATGGCAGAAGAGGAGAGAGAAAACTAGTCAGTGTTAGGCTTCTCCGATTGATAAAAGATGAGAGAGAAAACCAGTCGATGCCAGGCTTCACCGACTGATAGAATAGAAGAGAGAAAATCAGTCGACACTGAGCTTCGTCGACTGACAGAAGAGGAGAGAAATCCAGTCAGCATTGGGCTTCATCGACTGACAGAAGAGGAGAAAGAAAACCAGTCAGCGCTAGGCTTCATCGATTGACAGAAGAGGAGAGAGAAACCTAGTCGATGTTAGGCTTCTCTAATTGATAGAAGAGGAGAGAGAAAACCCATCGGTGTTAGGCTTCACCAACTGACAGAAGAGGAGAGAGAAAATCAATCAATGTTAAGCTTCACTAACTGACAAAAGAGGAGAGAGAATCCAGTTGATGTTGAGCTTCACTAACTGATAGAAGAGGAGAGAGAAAACCAGTCGGTGTTAGCCTTTGTCGATTGACAGAAGAGGAGAGAGAAAACCAGTCGACCCTAAGCTTTGTTGATTGTGACAGAGGATAGAAGCATGGATGGAGATAGAGATGAGAGAAGGGATAGAGAGATAAAGATAAAGATGAGAAAGAAGGGAGGAGAGAGAAAGAGATAAAGATTAGGAAGAGGGGAGGGAAAGAGATAGAGACGATAAATAAGGAAGGAGAGAGAAAGAGATAAAGATAAGAAAGAAGGGAGGAGAGAGAAAGAGATAAAGATGAGAAAAAAGGGAGGAAAGAGAAAGAAATAAAGATGAGAAAAAAGGGAGGAGAGAGAAAGAGATAAAGATGAGAAAGAAGGGAGGAGAGAGAAAGCGATAAAGATGAGAGAAGAGAGGAGAGAGAAAAAGGGGAGGAGAGAGAAAGTTACATGTCTGAATGGTACCATCCATTTTCTTCTCTCACCTCTCTCTCTCTCTCGAAGACGTACCCACAAGCTCAAGAAAAAATCAGAATTTTATTGACTGATCCAAGAAGAAATGAATTTGTCTTTTGTATAATGAGGCAGTGCCTATTTATATAGAATTGGGCTATAACGTGGGTGTACGTCTGTAAACTACCTTGACTTAAAGATAATTACAATTTATTTAAATTTAAAGAAATTCTAAAAATGGGTTGAAAAGGATTGTTTTGCCTCTGGTTAACAATGTGTGGAATTTCAAAACAGTCCCTACTGCTGCCCGATAACTTGCATGATCTTACGTGGCTGACCCAAGGTCGTTCTGATGCCCGTTGATCGAAAGATTATTATTTTCTTATAGGGATCGCCATGGTGATCATTTTGATACTAACTTCGAGTCATGAATCATGTTTTTGAGCCATGATCATGAGACTTGAATCTTGGATGAATCTTGAAAACTTCGGATCGATTATGTGCTCGTTCCTTGATGTTTCTTCACGATTTCTTCATCAAATCACGTTGATCATGCCGTCACGATCATGTTGCAATGAACGTAGCTTGATTTTGTATCTGAATGAAGATTTTGTCATCTTGAGTTTTACCGGAATCTTGAAATCTAGTGGTCGAAATTTATAGCAGCTTTGACGCCTTCATGTATGAACTATAACTATTCATCATATGCAAGGTTCAGTTCAGAGATAGCCTCAGACCTCACGCACCTAATGCAATTGGTTTCGTGCCGATTACGAGCATCGTGATCTGGCTGCTCAAACGAGGGGTGCTGTTGCTGAATTTTCTGCAACTTCCTTCACGGATCAATGACTTTCATTTAGATTTTCTATCTACTCGGGCATCGTCATGGGGCGTACCACATATCGAATTGTTTGTCTTGATGAGACGAACACGCTCACTAAATTTGGGAGTGATCCGTCCTGGAACAAGTGAGATATAAGCCCTGAAAGTGACTGCCCGTGACTGTGAAAATAACCACCTTTAAAGGTGTTTTAGTGCTGGGTGGCGACATGGGAATAGTGGGTGGCCTACCCCTTTTCGGTATTTTACCCATAACTTTGTCTTAGAGTGCCTGATTAAGCTGAAACTTGACCCATAGGGGTTTTCAATCGTGTTGGATCTAATGGAAATGGTCCGAGAGCTGTTTGATGCACTAAAAGTATGGCTGTAATTACAGGGTCCATTTCAGGTTGCTAGAGGCCGATTTTGCTGAAATTGTTTCTTTGTGTTCACTGCCTTAGACATTTCTGATTGTGATGAAACTCGGCAGGTGATTTTTGAAGTGTTAATGACGATCATGACCAATTCTAGGGCCATTATAAGACTTTCGAGAATATCCACTGTTTTGTAGACTTTATTGACCTGCTTCTTGCCAGGGACCAAGGTGCTGAAAACTATGTTCAAACAGTCTTGTGTTTTCTAAAACCTTTAATTTCTTTGTTAAAATCATAACATATCCTTGCTCCAAGTTTTATTTCAAATCTCCCCCTACTTTCAAAAAAATTATAAAAAAGTCTTAAAAAAACGAAGGAGCTTGGACACTCGGATATGATGATTACCGCATTGTCGTGTTGCTTCCTCGCCTCTCATTTCGAATTTAGCTAGACATGTCTCTTCTTATAGAAAGCCTTTTCGTATAGACAGCCTTAGGAAACCCTAAGGAGATCAAAGAAAATGCCAAGGTTAAAAATTAAAACTATAAAAACCCCTGAACTTAAGTGTCATGGTTAGAAATTCCAACTCGAGTTTCATACTTGTGTAACTCAACGACATCTCACATCGAATACCCTAGGAGGAAAAATTCCCTTGGTGGGTGAGCTCAATGAGCGCAATAACTTAGAGGTAGGTTGTGTGCCCCCTGACCACGTGACCTTAAGAAGAAATTTAATCTGTTTTATCTTTGGTGTTCACCTGCCCCTCGAAGGATAGGGAACGCCAAAGTGTCTACTTTTTTGCCACTCACCTGTCCCTTGAAGGACAGGGAGTGCCAAAGAGGGGCAACTATAGACACTCCATTTTAAATCTGGCAAATTCTATGGTTTTTAAACTCTTAGGACCAAATTATCTTAGTATACCCAATTTAATTACCCCAAAACTGGCCAAATACTATCCCAATTTGAAGTAGAGCCCAAGAGCTTTCCAACGATCCAAGGATCGCCTAAATCGGACCTACGGATAGAAAGATATAACAAATAACAATTTAGTCCTCGTGAGACACAACTGTCGAGTTGCAGGCCACGCTGTAATGGGCCCGACAAGCCCAGAAACCGGCTGATGACACAGTCACTGAATCTGGTGATGCAGTAAACGCATTTTCTTTAATTAGATAAGACTAAAACTTCAAGATTAATCCAAAAACTTTCGAAAAAAACTCCAAAACATTTAGGAAAAATCACCAATTGAATGTTATAAATACCCCCTCTCCCTAACCCAAAAGAAGAGAGAAAAAGGGATAAAAAAAACCTTTGAAATTCTTGAAATTAGGGAAATTACCCAAAAATACCAAAAATAAGAAAAACCCTTAGAAAATTCTTAAAAATTTAGGAAAAATCCCCAAAATCCCAAAAATTAGAGAAAATCTCAAAATTCATATTCAACCTCTAGAGATCACAAAACCCTTAGAAAACTAAGGAAAGTTTCCTCCAGACTAGAGAGAAACACAGAGAAAAAGATAGAGATTGAAACCTTAGAGCTTCAGAAGGACAGAAACCCTAGCCTCTTGAGACCCTAACCCCCAAGCTTAAGAACACCTAGACCTAAGGTATAAAAACCCTAGATCAAAACTAAACTTAAGGCACAAGAATCCTAGATCAAACCCTTCTACACCAGATATTTGCTAGTCAACATCCGAATCAAAGAGGCAAAGAGGACCAATTCTGATATGGGTGAGCCCTCGAAGGCTCGAGAACTCCGGGCCCTCCGGCCCGATTTAGGATTGTTTATTCCTCTCTCTTTTTTATTATTTTTATTATTTCATTTCTGTTTTTATTTATTTTGATATGTTAACTTTATCTTAAAATTGTATTTTAATGCTTCGGATTATGCTGGCTCTGCCACAGATCTGAAAGTAGATCTGCTCGTTTTCGAGTAGATCTAGCGTAAGGGCCACAATTCGATTAAACCAAACCACTCGTGGTAGTGGAGAGAGAGAAGGAGGTTGAGAAAAATAGAAGCATAATGCCTATTGAGTAAGAGGAAAGTACAACGCTGGCTGAGTAAGAGGAAAACGCAGTGCTGACTGAGTAAGAGAAAATGTAGCGCTAGCTGGGTAAGAAGAAAGCATAGCGCCGTCTGAGTAAGAAGAAAATGCAACGCCGACTGAGTAAAAGAAAATGTAGCACCGGTTGAGTATGAGAAAAACACAGTCTCGACTATGTAAGAAGAAGATGCAGCGCCGGCTGTGTAAGAGAACCCATCGCCGTTTGTGAATGCAAGGCCTAACGCCGGCCATGACCCAATGCCGACTGGAAAAGGGCAGTAAGAAAGAGTAGCACCGCGAGTGTCTTGGTCAAACGTACAGCCTTCGTACATGTCAGTGTCGTTCCGTACATCTCAGAGCAATGAGTGATTGCATCAACCACAGTGAATCCCACCAACCGTGAGCCCTTAAGCCCTTTGACAACCAGTTCTCTTCATTCTACTCCCTTTCTCCCCTTAAGGAGTCCACTGCTGCCCCTTGAAGATAGCCCACTGGTGGAGCTTAAGGAAAGCCCGTGGAGGCCGTGACTGAGGATTTGAGATACCGTGAGAAGTCAAGGTAAGTGGGTTTAGTTTCTATGCATTCATAGTTTATGTAAAGAACAAATATTTAGAATGGGTAAGATGATAGAATGAAAAAATAAAGAATGAATAGGTTAACATGACGTTGAAATTTCAGTTTTTGTGCTTCTTAATGCCATGACTGTTTTTACCACAAATATGATCTTTTTATTTATGGACACTCGTGAAATTGCTCACTGTGAGACTCCTTATCATGAACGAGGTTTCAAGCCCAAAGTGTAGCTTGGCTAGGAAATATTAAGTGTTCTTTAAAAGCATGTTAACTTGAGCATATGAATTTCCAGAACTGTGACATTTTTTGCATCTATATGTTTGATAGCCAAATGGCGTCCAAATGGGACCAAACCTGTCTCGAATAAGAGGCATGTATGTCTACTTTAAGCTAACCTTTTATGCCATGATGAAATTTTAGCTGGAAGAAAAGATATGGCCTAAAATGTTGAGGCATGACACTGCTCACAGTCGCTGCTAATGCCAGCAGCTGTGGCCCTCCTTGGGCAATGCTTTTGACCTGGTAAATGGTGTCCAAAAACCTTAAAAATTCTACCATTGGAAATTTTTATGAATGTACTCAAAGTTTCATGTTTTGAGGTATTTGAAATTTCCCACGGATTTTTAATTATGACCCGATGCGTGAGTATCTCGCTGCGCACTGTTGCAGGGAAGATTTCCAGCAACTAATGCTCACCTTGTACTGATCTATTAACCCATCAAATGACCCCAAATTTCTTTCAAATTACTATATTTGTAAAGGTCTGTGTATTAGCTTAAAGTTTCACGTTTAAGGCATCCTGAAACTCCCCCTAAATCGGGAGTTATGCCCTCACAAGAGGGGCATGTCAGTGTTACTCCTCACTGCATCATTTTACACCCATGCGGCACTAAGTTATCTTGATATATGATAAATGTGAATTTCATATGATAAATTCCATGAGAATTCCATAAAGATATGTGAATGATGCCGTGTAAACTACACTTTGTGAGAAAGAGGGGCCACGAGTGCAATAGTGATGAAATGAATTCATAATGAATGCCAAATGCTACTGAGAGGGCTTATGTGTAAATGCCCTGTGAAAGCTTATGAGAGGCATGTCTTTACTTAATGCTATGATGTTATGATGAAATATGATTCATCTGTATGAGATATTGATTTATGCGAATGTGATTCATCCATAATGAGGCATTGTATTAGCGACTACATGGGGGGACACTCACCGGTAGTGGATATTGTTATGATACTATAATGAATTGGGCACTACGCAGTGGGACACTCACCGGTAGTGGATATTGTTGCGATACTGTGATTAATGATCAATACTTATGTTGATATTGACCACTATGCGGTGGGACACTCACCAGTAGTGGATACTGCTATGATTGCCTACTACGCGATGCGACACTCATTGGTATTATGGAAAGAGATGCCGACGTATCCCCTAACCTGCATAATGATAGGAACGGCTTAAGGGAGAGGATATGAAATGAAATGATCGATGCCTTACAAGGTAAGGGCCTACCTCAATGCACGCTGGGGACTGTGTGTGTGTGTTGAGGGCATTACAAAATGGATTAACCCATTTATCATTCGCCTCCCTCCTGTACGATGGTAGAGGTCTTAAGAAATGGGATTGGCTTAGCCTGATGGATAGGGCCTCTACCACAGGAGTAGGTAATTTAGCGGGTGAGTTGCTAAGAATTGATTTTCTGTATAAGGAATGTTTAGTATTACAATGATTGGATGATTAATGAATTCACTGACCAAATGCTTATGATCAAATCGATTCAAAGTTAACTGTCATTTAAATGAAATGTACATATTTGCTACCTTGACCTGAAATGCATATATGCTAAACTATGACTTTATATTGATGAACTGTACTATTTTCACACATGGAGAGAACCACCACAGATGCACGACACTAGACCTGCTTACTGGGCTGTATAGCTCATCCCATTATTTCTCCTCTCCTTATAGATTGATAGCGATAGGTGCAAGGCTAGAAGGCTGGAAGGTCATATTCAGCAGCTAGAAGACAAAGCAAGTGTTCTTGAAGAAGGTTCTTAGACCTTGTTTATGTCTGGGCTGTTAGACCCTGGTTTGTTTTATTCTTGGTGGATATGTGTAACATTGGGCATAGGTGCCCCAAACTGAATGTAATATTTTGGAAGACTTTTATATTATGAATTTTGGTGTGTGGAGTTTTTCCTTAATCTTCTGCTAGTTGGTTTTTAGTTCTAATTCTTTTCCATGGTTTGCTCGATTACTAAAAATAAAGGCGTTGAGTCCACTCCTACCTGAGTGACAAACGTTAGATTGGATCACGAACCCACGCTTGATCGTCCGTTGACGCATAAGGTACAATGGTTAAGGGCGGGGTCGTGGCAGATATGGTGTCAGAGCAGCCATGAGTGGATTCTTGGCCTCAGAAGGTTAAGAGAGTCCTTAGATTAGTTTTGGGGTAGGCAAGAGACTGGGTGTTCTTATGACTTGGTTTAAGGATGCCGAGAGCTCGTAACCACAATGCGAGTTCCAGTATGAAAATATTGAGGCACTCAACGAGTTTTACAAAACTCTGGGGGTTATGACCCAAATGATGAAGGAATCGATGCCAACCGAGTCTACCCCTATGCCCAAGTAGAATGACAGTAGCGTCATGGAGAGGTTTAGGAAAACCTTTTCTGGGGCATGGAAGAGTGGAGAAGGCCGAGAGGTGGATGAAACAGATAGAGAAAATCTTAGAGGTGTTACACTGCTCAGTGAGCAAAACGTCAGGCTAGGGGCCTTTATGCTAGAAGGGGAAGCAAAATACTGGTGGGACTCAGTGAAGCAGACTTGGAGGGAGACAGGGACCGAGGTCACTTGGGAAAACTTCTTGGCGAAATTTGACGAGAAGTACTTCCTTGATTCAATCAAGGAATGGAAGGAAGTGGAATTCATTGAACTCCAGCGAGGGGGAATGACTGTTGAAAAATACGTCGCCTGATTTGCAGAGCTCTCTCGGTATGCGCCCCACATCATAAATACTGAGGCGCGAAAGGCGGCCAAATTTGAAAGGGGCTTGTGACCAGATATCAGGAGTAGGGTAATGTTGGCCAGTATAAAGTTGTACACCCCGATGGTAGACCATGCTCTGAAGATGGAAAAAGATTGCGAGGATCATTGGTTAAGGGAGGAAGGTAAAAGGAAAGCTATGCCATTTGGAAAGTTTGGGAAGAAACCCTGACAGTCTTTGAGGAGAAATACCAGAGGGAGGCCATACTCACCTAACCCAAGAATTCCGAAGAATCTTTCAGACAAAATGGACAATGACCGATGCCCGATTTGTACTTATTGTGTGAGAAGCAACCACACTGCCGCGGAATTCTTTTCGGAGGAAGAATGTATGGATGAAATGCAGCAAGCCTGACCACTAGGTGATGGACTGCTTGATGAAGACCGAGGATCGCCCGAAGACCTAAGGACTAGTGTTCGCACTCACTGAACAAGAGGCTAAGGCATCCAACTTGATGATCAAAGGTATGATCTCAATTTATGATATTAATGCTAAAGTCTTAATTGACCTTGGATCCTCTCATTCATTTGTTGCACCCCATTTTGCTTGTTACATGAATGTCACACTTGGATGTCTCAATTATACTTTAGTAGTAGTCAAGCCTATGAGAGGCTCTATAGAGATTGATAGAATATATAGACAATGTAAGCTCATGATTGATGGGTGCGACTTACCTGTGGACGTAATCCATCTAGACATTCAAGATTTTGATGTGATTCTAGGCATGGATTGGTTTTTTACATGTCATGCCACCGTCAATTTCCATGAAAAGACGATAACCTTTAAATCCCTCGATCTAGCAGAAATACACTTCAAGGGCATTAGAGACAATTCCCCACTACACCTCATCTTTTCCCTCCGAGCCTCTTGCCTTCTGGCTAAAATGTGTGAAGGGTACTTGGCTTATGTGGTAAAGAATCAGGATGTTCAGACCCAGTTGGAAGGGATACCGGTAGTAAAAGAATACCTTGAGGTGTTCTCAAAGGAGTTGCCATCCCTACCCCCAGAAAGAGAAATCGAATTTGAGATAGAAGTAGTACCTGACGTTGCTCCCATTTCTAAAGCCCCAAATAGAATGGCTCCAGCGGTATTGAAAGAGTTAAAAGAGTAGTTGTATGAATTATTGGATAAAGATTCATTCGACCCAGTGTGTCGCCCTGGGGTGCACCGGTCTTGTTTGTGAAGAAAAAGGATGGGTCCTTAAGATTATGCATTGACTATAGGCAGTTGAACTAGGTGACGAGTAAAAATAAGTACCCTCTGCCTAAGATTGATGACCTCTTTGACCAGCTCCAAGGGGGCACAAGTGTTTTCAAAGATTGACCTCAGATTGGGTTATCATTAATTACACGTCAAGGAAGGAGACATTCCAAACACCACCTTCAGAACTCGATACGGTCACTATGAGTTTCTTGTGATACTGTTCGAGTTAACCAACACCCCCGCTGTGTTCATGGATTTGATGAATAGGGTGTTTAGACCCTTCCTTGATGACTTTGTAGTAGTTTTCATCAATGATATCTTGGTATATTCAAAGAGTCTGGAATTGCATGAACAACATCTAATAATGGTCTTACAAACTTTGAAGTCAAAAAGAATATAAGCTAAGTTGAGCAAGAGCGAGTTTTGGCTCCCCAGTGCGGCCTTCCTTGGGCACATTATTTCTAAGGATGGAATCACGGTCGACCCCTCTAAGATCGAAGTTGTACTTAAGTGGGAAAGGCCAAAAAATGTGACCGAGGTTTGTAGCTTCTTGGGGTTGACAGGGTACTATAGGCACTTTGTAGAAGGATTCTCAAAGATAACGCTTCCCTTGACTCGACTGACTCAGAAGAATGCAAAATTTGTATGGTCAGAGGAGTGTGAGCAGTATTTCTAGGAATTTAAGAAGAGACTAGTCACAGCCCCAATATTAGCCTTGCCCAAAGGAAATGAAGACTTTGTGGTTTATACTGATGCATCCCATAAAGGGCTCAGATGTGTACTTATGCATAGAGGTAAAGTTATTGCTTACGCCTCCAAACAGCTAAAGCCGCATGAACAGAACTATCCCACTCACAACTTAGAGCTCATGAAAATAGTGTTTGCATTAAAAATATGGAGACACTACCTCTATGGGGCTCAGTTTAAGGTGTTCACAGACCACAAGAGCCTCAAGTACCTATTTTCCCAGAAAGAGTTTAATATGAGGCAAAGAAGATGGATGGACTTATTGAATGATTATGATTGTACAATTAATTACCAACCGAGCAAGACTAATGTAGTAGTCGACACCTTAAGTCAAAAAGTTGTGGTCTCGGTGGCATATTTAATGGTTCAAGAAATGAAGTTGTTAGAGGATGTGGTGGAGTGGCACCCATCTCAGTCCCGCAGCGAGGGGAAAGGAATGTTGTCATGTTTAAGGATGGAACCCCAACTCCTTCAACAAATTCGAGTGGCCCAAAAAGGTGATCCCCAATTGATAAAAATCCTTGAAGAACTAAACATGGAAGGCAAAGGAGATTTCTCTATGAGTAGTGATGACTTATTACGGTTTAAAGGCCGAGTGTGTGTTTCCACTAACGAGAAAGTAAAAAGGGTTGTCATAGAGGAAGCACACCACTCCCGTTTCACGATATATCCAGGTCGTACAAAGATGTATCAGGATTTGAAAAGACCTTCTGGTGGAACAACATGAAGCGAGATGTAGCACAATTTGTTGCTAAGTGTTTGACGTGCCAGCAAGTGAAAGCAGAGCATCATAAACCTGTTCGACTGCTACTGCCCCTGCCCATACCAGAGTGAAAATGGGAACACATCACAATGGACTTTGTTTTTGGATTACCGAGATCAAGTGCAGGGCATGATAGTATCTGGGTCGTGGTGGACCGATTAACCAAAGCTGTTCACTTCTTACCAGTTCGCATGACCTATGCTCTAGACAAGCTAGCCCAATTGTACATAAGGGAAATTGTGAGATTTCATGGAGTTCCCATCATCATTGTGTCAGACAAGGACACTAGATTCACCTCCATATTTTGGGCAAGTCTGCAGTCAGCTTTGGGAACCAGACGTTTTTTAGCACCGCCTTCCACCCCCAAACAGATGGACAGTCAGAGAGAACCATTTAGACCTTGAAGGACATGTTGAGGGCATGTGTCAATGACTTTAAGGGGAGCTAAGAAGACCATCTACCTCTGATAGAATTTGCCTACAACAACAGTTTCCAAGCCAGTATTCAGATGGCACCTTATGAGGCCCTATATGGAAGAAAGTGTAGATCACTCATCTGTTGGGATGAGGTGGGTGAAACAAGAATATTAGGGCCCGAAATAGTTCAAATGACTTCCGAGAAGATTGCCTTAATTAGAGAACAGCTCAAGACAGCCCAAAGTCGGCAAAAGAGCTACGTCGATAATCGTCGGAGAAACCTCCAGCTTGAAATGGGGGATCAAGTCTTCCTAAAAATATCACCAACCAAGGGTGTTACAAGATTCGGGAAAAAGGGGAAATTGAGCCCACGATTCATTGGGCCTTTTGAAGTCGTGGAAAGAATTGGAAGCGTGGTTTACTGACTTGCTCTGCCACCTCAACTTGCCATCATCAACGATGTCTTCCATATATCACTGCTAAGGAAATATCGACCTGACCCATCCCATGTCTTGGAGTATGAACCAATCCTGCTCAGGGAAGATTTGACCTATGTTAAACGACCAATTGGGAAGATTTGACCTATGTTGAATGACCAATTGGGATATTAGATAGGAGAGTACAAGTGTTACACAATAAAGAAATTCCTCTGGTCCGGGTACAATGGAAGTTTCATTCAAGGGAAGAATTGACTTAGGAACAGGAGGATGAGATTAGAGAGAAATACCCCCACCTTTTTAGTTAATGTTGATACGATTTTGACGACAAAATTCTTTTTAAGGGGGGATGATGTAAGGGCCACAAGTCAATTAAACCAGACCACTCGTGGTAGTGGAGAGAAAGAAGGAAGTCGAGAAAAACGGAAGCGCAACACCGGCTGAGTAAGAGCAAAATGCAGCGCTGGCTAAGTAAGAGGAAAAATGTAGCACCGACTGAGTAAGAGAAAATGTAGCGCCGGCTGGGTAGGAAGAAAGCGTAGCACCGGCTGGGTAAGAAGAAAATGCAACGTCGGTTGAGTAAGAGGAAACGTAATGCCGGTTTATTAAGAGGAAAATGCAGCACCGGCTATGTAAAAAGAAGACAAAGAGCCGGCTATGTAAGAAAACCCATCGCCATATGTGAATGCAAGGCCTAGCCTCGGCTGTGACAAGAGCAGCACCAGCAATGTCTTGGTCAAACATACAACCTACGTACATGTCAGCGTTGCTCCGTACATGTCAGAGGAATGAGTGATTGCGTCAACTATAGTGAATCCCACCAACAGTGAGCACTTAAGCCCTTTGACAACCAATTTTCTTCATTCTACTCCCTCTCTCCCCCTAAGGAGTTCCTTGTTGTCCCATGAAGATAGCCCACTGGTGGAGCTTAAGGAAAGCCTGTAGAGGCTGTGAGTGATGATTTGAGATACCGTGAGAAGTCAACGTAAGTGGGTTTAGTTTCTATGAATCCATAGTTTATGTAAAGAAAAAATATTTAGAATGGGTGATGATAGAATGAAAATGTGAAGAATGAATAGGTTAACATGAGGTTGAAATTTCAATTTTTGTGCTTCTCAATGCCATGACTGTTTTTACCAAATATATGATCTTTTGATTTATGGACACTCGTGAAATTGCTCACTATGAGACTCCTTATCATGAACGAGGTTCCAAGACCAAACTGTAGCTTGGCTAGGAAATATTAAGTGTTCTTTAAAAACATGTTTAGTTGAGCATATAAATTTCTAGAACTGTGACAATTTTTACATCAATGTGTTTGATGGCCAAATGGCATCCAAATGGAACCAAACCTGTCTTGAATGAAAGGCATGTATGTCTATTTTAATTCTACTTTTTATGTAATGATGACATTTTTCTTGGAAGAAAAGATATGGTCTAAAATGTCGAGGCATGACACTTCTCACAGTCGCTGCTAATTCCATAAGCTGTGGCCCTCCTTGAGCAATGCTTTTGAACAAGCAAAATGTGTCCAAAAACCATAAAAATTCCACCATTAGAAATATTTATGAATGTACTACAAGTTACATGTTTTGAGGCTTTTGAAATTTCCCACGGATTTTGAATTATGACTTGAAATGTGTGAGTATGTTGTTGTGCACTGTTGTAGGGAAGATTTCCAACAACTAATGCTCACCTTGTACTGAGCTATTGACCCATCAAATGGCCCCCAAATTTCTTTCAAATTACTATCTTTGTAAAGTTCTGTGGATTAGCTCAAAGTTTCATGTTAAGGTATTCTGAAACTCCCTCTAAATCAGGAGCTATGCCCTCGCCAGAGGGGCATGTTACTGTAACTTGTCACTGCATCACTTTACGACCATGCGGTGCTAAGTTATCTTGATATATGATAAATGTAAATGCATATGATAAATTCCATGAGAATTCCATAAAGATATGTGAATGATTCCATTTAAACTGCACTTTGTGAGAAAGTGGGGCCACTAGTGCGATAGTGATGAAATGAATTCATAATGAATGTCAAATGCTACTGAGAGGGCTTATGTGTAAATGCCCTGTGAAAGATTATGAAAGGCATGCCTTTACTTAATGCTATGATGTTATGATGTTATGATGAAATATGATTCATCTGTATGAGACATTGATTTATGCAAATGTGATTCATCCAATATGAGGCATTGTATTGGCCAGTACGCGGTGGGACACTCATCGGTAGTGAATATTGTTATGAAACTGTAATGAATTGGGCGCTACGCTGTGGGACACTCACCGGTAGTGGATATTGTTGCGATACTTTGATTAGTGACTAATTCTTACATTGATATTGACCACTATGCAATGGGACAGTCACCGGTAGTGGATACTACTATGATATTGCCTGTTATGTGATGTGACACTCATCGGTTGTAAGGAAAGAGATGTCGGCATATCCCTTAACTTGCATAATGATATGAACACGTTAACGGAGAGGATAGAGGGTTGTACCCTAGATTTATGAAATTAAATGATCGATGCCTTTCAAGGTAACTGCCTTTCGAACCCCCAATGCACGTTGGGGACTGTGTGTGTGTGTTGATGGCATTACGAAGTGGATTAACCCACTTGTCATTACCCTCCCTCTTGTATGATGGTAGAGGTCTTAAGCAATGAGATTGGCTTATCCTGATGGATAGGGTCTCTACTGTGGAAATAAGTGATTTAGGGAGTGAGTTGATAAGAATTGATTTTCTGTATAAGTAATGTTTAGTATTACAATAATTGGATGATTTGCTGATTTCACTGACCGGTTGCTTATGATCACACTGATTCAAAGTTAACTGTCGTTTAAATGAAATGTTCATATTCGCTGCCTTGACCTGATATGCATATATGCGAAACTATGACTTTATATTGATGAACTATACTGTTTTCACACATGGATAGAACCACCACAGATGGATGACATTAGACCTGCTTATTGGGTTGTGTAGCTCATCCCATTATTTCTCCTCTCCTTGTAGATTAATAGCGATAAGTGCAGGGTTGAAAGACGAAGCAAGTGTTCTTGAAGAAGGTGCTTAGACCTTATTTATGTCTGGGCTGTTTGGCCCTGGTTTTGTTTTGTTCTTGGTGGATATGTGTAATATTGGACTAGGTGCCTCGAATTGAATGTAATATTTTAGAAGACTTTTATATGATGAATTTTGGTGTGTGGAGGTTTTCCTTACTCTTCTGCTAGTTGGGTTTTTGTTCCAGTTCTTTTCCATGGTTTGCTCGATTATTGAACATAAAGGTGTTGAGTCCACTCCTACCTGAGAGACAAATGTTACATTGGATCACGAACCCACACTCGATCGTCCGTCGTCGCAAAAGGTCCGATGGTCGGGGGCGGGGTCGTGACATCTAGCCTCAGAATTGAATTCGATCAGTCCCACTTTCTCTACCACTTTATTTACATCTATTTTATTAGTTTAAGGTGTTAAAATTCGAGAGATCTTCATCGGAAGATCTATCAGATTTTCATCGTAAAGGGGAAGTCTACCATGAGCAAAGTAGGCTCAAGTCTCTAAAGCGTGAGGCAGTCCGCTAAGCTTGGTCTACTCATTAGCACGATAGGACGGACCAAACACCTTGGAAGGGACCCAAAAGGAGACGATTACCCAAGTCAACTCGCCAAAGGAATCATATTCCTCAACCACCAGTAGAGGAAGAATTCCTCATGCCCCTCCTCCATTATCTACCTTACAGAACTTCATCATAAGCGCAACTCGCCTTATCCCTTCATCCAATCAGGTGGACGTCTCTGAGTCATCAACTGCTCGGGACTCGTCCAATACGGGTGACGATGTTAAAAGCACCTCCCAACGGTCAGAGCCAGGGCAAGACCTAAAATACCCCCTGCACAAGTCCAATTCTGGTGATGACGTAAAAAGCATCCCAGAACACTCTAACTATGTTTCTTCTTCTTCTCCTCCCTCTTCTTCTATCTCTTTCACAGATGTAGGCAGTGCCCATACTTCGATGCTCTAAACAAAGAGCTCAAAGGAACCAACATCAATAGGGCGCAGTATAATTGCCTAAGAAAGATGCTGGCCCAGGCGGCAGGATTCTTGACTATCACCGATGCCCTGGCTGCCCAAGCCAAATCTGAGCCATCTTCAAGCTCCTATTCCAAGGAGGCCTCCCATATGGTTTAGAGCTAGAAAGTACCATCCAGCACGGGAAAAATGAGCCTAAGATTAGGGAAGAAGCTATAGCTCACACCTCAGAAGCTCAAGGTCCTCAAGTCTCATGATCCTTCACTTTTCCCTAAACTTCAATCTAAAACCTCCACATCCCTAATACAACTATTACTTCCCCATCAGCCAAGATCGGATCGAAAAGCAAAGTCAGCCAGTATCACAAACCAAAACTCAACCTGGTCCTAAACCTACCGTACCACTTTAACCAGTGACAGGATCAGGTGTGCAAGAGGCTCATAAGGATATGGTGAAATACGACATAGTTGGGCATCTGAAAAAGCTTCCAGCCCTTTTAAGTATCTATGATGCCCTTTGGTTGTCCAGAGACTACCATATGGCCTTGGTTCAAGCCCTTTCTAACCCAGAGGTGTACGAGACTGAAGTGGAGCCTATTGAGGTGGACTCAGTTATCCTGAGTGGGTGCTTAGCGATCACCTTTTCTAAGATGACCTTCAGATGGGAGGCAAGTTTCATAATTGCCCCCTCTTCATGACTGGTGAACTACAAGCCTGCCCTATCAACCGGATTATGTTGGATGGAGGAACAGCAGTCAACCTGATCCCAAGAAGGATCCTCACTCGATTGGGATTAGGATCTGAGGACCTCACTATTACCCACATTACTGTGCAAGGGTTCAATCAGCCAGGAGAGAAGCCAGCTGGCATGGTGCGCCTTTGCCTCAAGATCAGTGACCTAAACAATTATGCTCAATTCCATGTAATCGACATTGATACCTCTTACGGCATTCTGCTTGGCCACTCTTGGCTCCACGATCAGGGTGTCATTCCTTCCACATTCCATCAGTGCATCAAGTACAATCGAGATGGGAGACAACACACAATCTATGCTAATAAGAGACCGTTCCCTGTACCAAGAACTCATTATGCTGACGCTAAGTACTATTTCACAGATCTTCCAACACCAGAAAAGCCAAAGGATGATGATTGGAAGCCCGTGAGAGAGACTAGACCCTCGTCTCATGATGATGTTGAAGACCTTGGGCGAATGATTACAAACATGTTCAAATAGGAGGAAAGACAAGGCAAGATCCTCCCCTTGACTCCCATTTTCCCAAGTATACCTTGCCACCTCTCTGAGGTCATGATGTCATCCCTCGAAGATGAAGTTTCCCCCTCTACCTCCACTTTTAATCCGTCAGGACAAAATGGTGATCCAGAAGCCTCCTCTAAGGCTGAGGAAGCCCTAGAGATAGACCTTCCAGCACCGAGGGTCACCTATATACCGGACCAGCAAAAAGTCTTGCATGTCCCCATTGCTCTCTTAGAAGCAGAACTGGCATACCAACCACCAAGGAAGGTACTCCAAATACCAGCCTCCTTGAACAAGGAGATCATCAGCAGCCAAAAGAAGGTCTTACTCTTCTTAAGTGCTATCAAAGAAGGACAGGGAGACAAAGGTGAACCCTCTGGTCCTCAAGAACAAGACCGCATGGCAGAGCTGAGAAATGAGTTTCGCAGCCTCCAGAATCAATTAAAGGTTATGCGCGTCCCTTCAAAGTACTTAAAGGAGTTTGTCTCTGAGACTAAGACCTATGATAAGATCAAGAGCAATGCGCCTCAAATAGAAGCCAATGCTCCCTCAGACCGGAGTATTTACAGTGCACAGGCTCACCAAATCATGAGAACCATGGATTTTGAGCCCTTGTCTAATCAAACACTAGGGGGTGAGGAAGTAACTACTACCCCATTCGAGGTCGTTGAAGCCACAGCAAGCTATCATAAGATAAAGCAAGGAGTGGGCTATTCTTTTTTGTCTCAAAATGTGAAAGGGCAGAAACAATGAAACAAAAAGAGAAGGAGGAATTAAAAAACATGTCTCACACAGAAAGAGAAAAGAGTTATTTCATTCATAAATCAAGGGGGCTTTACAATCGTTCTCTTCTTTATGATGGAAGAAATATAAAGAAAATGAGAAAAAAGGCACTAGTCAAAATCGATCAATCACTTCATTGATCTTTTCCCTGTATGTTGCAGCTGATGTCTTAGCATGCTGGATGCGTTCCTTCAACTCTACCACCAGCTCCGCCTCTTGCTCCATCAAGACGGTCCCTTCTTCTAAGGAGTACTCGAGGGCTAAGATATTATCGGTAAGAACCTGGTCCTCTAGTTCCCAAGCCGCAGTCTCCTTCTCCAACTTGTCAAGCTTCTGCATCAGCTGTAATATCTTCGCCATCAGGGTCATCACCTTGTAGTGGCAGGCGATGACCTCCTCAATAAGGTCGGATCTCTAGGAAACTGCAACATCCTTTTGCTGCAAATGAGCTTCGACCAGTTCACGGTGGTGCATGAATGAAGACTCCAAAGGAGGCAAGTGCGAGCTCTCCAGCCGCAGCACAGTTTCTTCTTCATGTAAGGCCCTTATTCTCCACCCTTCTAGCTCGTTTACGACATCATCAAAATAATGGAGGACCGCTGGTACGCCCCTTGCAAGAGTGATCTGCCTTAACTGCTGGATTGCATTGTTAAGTTCAGTAAGAGGAAGACCCTTTAGTCTCTGCAAGCCCAAACTAAACATGTCCATAATTATGCCAGGTATCCCACTCAAACTAGGCCTAGGTAATGCTACTGGGGTAGGAGTATCAGTTTCCACAATAGGGCTCGAAAGGATGATAGCCACGTGAGTTGCCAGCTCTTCACGAGCGACTGTGGAGCCCAAGCTCACATCATTTGGAGCCTTACTCTCAACTTGCTCAGACGTCACAATATCGGCCTCCTCACTTGTTCTGTCAGCCTCACCATTAGCAGGCTTAGTCCCTCCAAGGCCAACTTCTTCTCCCTGCTCCCCCTCTTCTTGAACCGCCATCTCTGTCTTGGCAGGTTCAACGCTTCTCCCCTCTTCTTCTTCACCCTTGTTCGCCATGGTAGCCATTTCAGCTATAGGCTCTTCCATAGTGCCCGCTTCCTCTACAACCAGAGGTATCGCTTCTGAGCTCTCAAAGTATGCCCCTTGAGGATGTCCTGCCTTTTCATCCCATATAGCTACGGCGTTGTCTGAAGAAGCAACCTCTTGCTGCTCAGGTAGCCCCTCTTCAATCCCCGGGGCACCAGCCTCTTCTTTAACCACAAGCTCTACTGGGGTTTCCCTTTTCTCGGTACGCGCAGCAACCTCCTGGGCCCAAGAGGCCGTCTTCACCTCAACTGTCTCATCAAGTTCGGCCTCATCAACCCCATTAATCTCCATCGGGACTAGGCCCTCCTCTTCAGCCACGGACATCACTTCCTGATCTGAAGCAATTTCAATTGGTGCAATGGGATCTGAGGCACCAGCTTGAGTCTCTGAAGAGCTAGAGGAGGAAGACAAATCCTCAAGAGCAGAGGACAATACAGAAATAGCAAGAGACACGTAAGACTCCGAAGAAGCAACCGGTGAAGAGCCATCTTCCGACTCGTAAACCACTGGACATTTGAGCCCCTTATGCTTCGAAGCCGGACGAGCTGGTGTACGAGGAATGGTAGGGGCAGCTCACTTCCTCTTCTTCCCCTTCACTTGAGAAGGCATAGCAGTCTCAGAAGAGCCCCTCCGAGAAGAGCCAGTGGCAAGTTTGCTGTGAGGGCCGCTCCCTATCAACTTGCTCAAATCCTGGACCGGGCGCCCTTCACACACTGGAACCTTGCAGCCCTCCTTCAATTTTAAAATATCATAGAGGTTGTAAAAAATGCCCTCTGTCTTCTTCTCCATATCGAGAAACCATGGCAGGGACTTATCTACGACAATTTTTCAAGGCCGCCCAATGTCGCCCCAGTTCCAATGGAAGCCCAGGGTGAATATCTCCCCCAATGGAGGAGTCATCTCCATCTTCCTATGCCGTGTCTCACGGTTCCAGTGGGAGTATTCCCCTTTTCAGGGGTGGCTAGCTTCATAATACCCATTACTGCTGATTCGCCATCAGCGTTCGTGGGCCTCGGTTGCTCTCACTATTCCGCAAAAATATGGCAACACGTACTTGTTGATCTCGGTGAATTCCAAGCACATGGCCCAAGCTGTGCGAATGTGCCTCAGGAGCCAGGTCTCATGGTGGGTCCCCAGCTGGTCTTTCTTCGTGCGGCTGATTTTGCTATACCACTTCTCAAAGAACATCGAGAAGGGTCACCCTTGGCCTAGCCATGCTGTTGGGCAAATCGATGAGGGAAATATCCCTCAAGCTTGGCACTATGAATGGTACGGTAGGGTAGAACCCCGCCTCTAATAATCAATATGTACATCAGCTCCTTATGAGTGGAAGGAGCACCATCCAGACTCTTTCCCAGCTCATCGACAAAACGATCTGTGAGGTTTTTGACTGGGAAGGCAGGTCTACTCATACGAAGGTGGTCATTGTAGAACAAGCTATGTGCATGACCAAGAGTATGGAAGATTACTTTCTGCCCAGCAATCCTTAGGATAAATGGGCACATTGTCTTATCCAACACCCTATTTTTGATGTAGGTGTTGGGGAAATAAGCCACAAGCCAGCCATACACATAGTGGATGGGGAAAGGCATCTTAAAGTCCTTTGAGAAGGCTTCGCCATCCAATATGCCGTTCCCTCCTTCATTGCCTTGATAGGCTTTTCCCCAGGACACGATTCCTAAGTCGTAGTAGATGTTGCATAAGACCAGCTATGCGAGCGCTACTCTCGCCCCCTCGCCATGTCACAGGCTACATAGAATGTGCCTGGACATATAATGTCTGCCCCTTCAGGGAGAGCAATATTACATAGAAAGAGTACCAAGTACATCGCCAAGAAGACGTGGTCGTTCCCACGGTGACGCTCAAATACTGGAGGGGTTCCCTTCATGGATTTCTTCCCCTTTCTTCGTGGGTTTGGACCAGCCTCATCATCACAGTCTCCATAGAAGAATGCCACCCACTGGGTGAAGGAGACGTGTCCTTGCTTTGACTTAGAACCGAGCAACTGATAAACCCCAAATAACTCTATCAGTCCAGCTAGCGGATCTTCTTTCCCGACCCATTTACCTCCAAAAATGACCAATTTCGGGGGCACGAACTCATCATACATAGCACCGATGAGTGGGATCCCACCGATGAAGTACAGGTCTAGCAAAGACATCCCTGCTTCCCCATGGCCAAGCAGCCATGTGTTGCTGACATGGCTCCAGGTTTCCAAAAGCACCTTGACCGTGTTCGAGCAATGGTCATAGTATCTTGCCAAGCACTGGATGGCGGCTAGCAAGGAAGTGCATTTCACAATGTCCCTGTATCGACTCAGCACCCTTACAGTCAGGGAAGAGTACCCTTTCAGGTACTGGTGCTCCCCTTGCACTCGGAGACCAGCAGAAGACCACTTCAGGCCTGGAGTCTTCACCATCCTCTTGCCCATGGTTGGCAAGTCCTCGCTTGAGGCTATGTTCCTGTGCAAACAATGGAAGAGGCCTACCCCCTCTTCTATTCTTACATTCCTGTCGCTGTCTTCTCTAACCTCAAAGCGGACGGGGTCGTTAGCAAAGGTGACGCTCAAAGTCCACCTTGGTTCACACAATGCCTCAGTGAACTAGATTTGCTCACCCCTCACCAAGCTTTCACCGTTGAATTCATTAGTGTCAAGCTCCCCTACTTGTGGGAGGCTCTTCACATCAGGAATGACGCTTGAGGGCTGGGCCAAGAAGCTAGAACAAAGGCTTCACTGCCGCACACAAGTCACTAAGAGGTAGTGTTATCGTCGTGCGCTGAAGGCAAAGCTGTCTCCATGCGCGGAAGGCAAGACTATCGCCATGCCCAGAAGGCAGGACTATTGTCGTGCGCAGAAGGCAGGGCTATCGATTTGCGTAGAAGGCAGGGCTATCGTCATCTCACGACTGAAGAGGCTATCGCCGTGCGCAAAAGGCAAGGCTATCGCCATCTCACGACTAAAGGGGTTATCGCCGTCTCACAACTAAAGGGGCCATAGCCGTCTCGCGCAAAGACCAAAATGAAGTGTGGGTTAACACAATCTGTGTCTGACACCTGCTACAAGTTGTTCGCACGCATCACACGTGCGGCACATCGCGCCCCTCGAAATCTGGGCACGCTGCTTGACACTCGTGACGTGACCTATCTACATACGTACAGAGGGTGACCGTTCGCCATCTCATGGCCCTTCGCCTCCTCGACTGTTACAGGCTTGCGACCCTTCAGTCCCCTACCAGCGTTTCCTCTTCTCAAAAACTCTTCTCCATCCGTCGAGAATCCCCGTCTGACCCTGTTCTTTCCCCTTACTCACAGTCGAGAATACTAGGGAAACCACAGGAGTTTTCGTAGAAATCTCCCTAGGACACCGTGGGTTTCTTTTTCCCTTCTTCGCACTCCTTTACTCGTTGGAAAATTGCCGAGTTTTTAGCAGAGCCACTATGCCTTCTTCCTCCCTGTCAGCGACCGTAAGACTGCCAGAAGTCCATCAAGGAGTCCCTGCGCACACTGGAAATAGTGTCGCAACCTTATGGCACCATTTTTTCTCTCACAAAAGCTTCAATGGCTACCGTTCTTCACCGAAAAAGTCTCGGTGGATTCCCGTGAAGCCACTGTTACCATCTCCAAAAGTTGTGACACTTTCAGAAAACATGTGCAAGTACTCTGCAAATACCTTCAAACTCACTAAAGTGTTGCCGGTGAAGTCTCTACGCACTATGATTCTCGTTGGAAGCTCTTATCAGGAATCCTCCCTCGCTCTAAAAACTCTCTTCACTGTTTTATATAAGGTAAAACAGTAAAATGGACTTTTACCCCTTTTATAGGCGAGGGTTACACAAAGTACCCTTCACAAGCTCGAAATGATGCTCCAGTCCTTGCCTTCACATGGCGATAGGTCAAAGCCGGGGTGGGCCAAACCTGAGCCTGAATACAAGCCATTGCTGCCTAGGCCTCACTGACCTGCTGCCGCCTGTGCCTCATGAACCTGCTGCGGTCTATGCCTTATCACCATGCGATGTTTATGTCGTGTGCCTTACTCATGATTAACGTTGTGTGCTTTACTAAAGAAGCTATCACCATGAGCTTCACAAGAAGTTATCACCTTGTGCTTTACTAAAGAAGCTATCGTCGTGCGCTTCACAAGAAGCTATCGTCGTGCACTTCACAAGAAGCTATCGTCGTGCACTTCATAAGAACCTATCGTCGTGCGCTTCACAATAAGCTATCACCGTGCGCTTCACCAGAAGCTATCGCCGCACGATTCACCAAAGGCCTAACGTCGTGCACATTATCAAGGCCTAACACAACGCTGTGTGCATGGCCACCATTCTACATCCCCAGGGAGTCAAATCTCCAGTTATGATTCTTTCCCCATAGAGTCACATTCCTGTACCACATTAAGGTCTAGGTGACCCTAAGCTGCATGGTCCAAACTATATGACCATAAACTAGAGCAGAGGTCTAGTTGCAAGACCTTAAACTACATGGTCCTAGTCGCATGACTTTAAACTGCATAGCCTTGGTCTGAGCTTCAAGACCTTAAACTATAATGCACGTTCATGTCGAAAGACGTCAAACAGCACAAGAAATAGCCCATACACATGAATTTAAACCATAAAATGGATGCACCTCTCCACTGGGTGTATTCTGCCACTATCCCCAGTGGGGTTACACGTGTGCCCCGAACTGTCTTTCTCAGTGGAGCTACATGCAGGCTACTGTCCCTCATCCTCAATAGAAGTCACATCCGTATTGCGGCCCATTATCCCCAGTGGAGTTAGGGTCATTCTTATCTCTTCAATCCCCAGTGGGGTTACATTTATGCTCTAGTCTACCATTCTCAACGGAGTTACATGCATACCATTGCTTATTGTCCCCGTGGATTCATATTTACCCCATAAATCCCTAATGGGTCCGCTTCTCAGCAAGCCACTCTATCTCCCTATGGAGCTTTACTTACATGATGACCCACCTAAATGGTCTAGGTGCACGACCTTAAACTGCATGGTCCAAACTATACGACCATAAAATGTAGTGGAGGTCTAGTTGCACGACCTTAAAACTGCATGGTCCTTGCTGCAAGACTTTAAACTGCACAGCCATGGTCAAAACTATATAACCTTAAACTATAGTACACATCCTAGTCGAATAACGATAAAAGGCTTCGCGCCAAGTCCAAACTATATGACCTTAAACTGTAGCGGAGGTCTAGCTGCATGACCTTAAACTGCTTGGTCCAAGTTGCATGGCTCTAAACTGCATAACCACTGCATGACATTAAAAGGCTTCGAACAGGTCCCAGAGGCATGCCATTAAACGTGTCCTAACATACACGCACACCCCTTTTACGTGCATCTTCACGTACGTCTTCCCTAACCGACCTGTTCCTGTGCGAAGCACTTTCATTACCTCTGCAGTAAATACACATCCCTTCATTACCCTCCATCATTCCCCAGTGACTCTCACCCATACTCAATAAATAGCGAGCCATCCCGCCATCCATACTCGCTGTATGCTAGTGGGTCACCACTTTTCGCCTTCCACACATACATCATCCATCTTTCATAGGTAGCCTCGTTCCATCTCCCCCAAAGTGAGTCAAAACCACCACCATACTCACTCTATATCCTCAATAGACTGTCATCCATCATCATTATGGTCCAGCTGTATGATCCTAAACTATAGTGCACATCTTAGCCGCATGACGTTAAAGTGCTTTGCCCAGGTCCTGAAGGCATGTCCTTAAACATGCCTTCACAAAAATAGAATCAAAAAACTGGCATGGTGTATACTTGGATAAGGGAATGCCATAAGTAAAAATGATAGACGGGCATGATCACGAAACCATGAGTAAAAGAGTTCCATGAAAACAAAAACCCGAGCATAATGAAAACCCAAAAGGGCACGACACCGTGATAAAAAATGGATGAAAAGGACTGGACATTGTTGCAAGGTCTTGGGTAAAAGAGCCCAAAAATAAAGGAGGTTTGTGACTGTCTTTACGATTCCACTTCCCCAATCCAAGTGAAAACCTGCAAAGGGCGCTTGGACCGAAAAAGTAGGTTGATGCAGCATCACAGCCTTAGCCAACACCCAATTACCAAGCAAGCATAATTCTGGCTAACGACGTCCACACAAAATCCTCAGCTGTCAAGATCCAATCAAAAATACAACGAGTCCTTGAGGGTGAGGATGATAACCTAAAGATCCCTCCAAAAACAAAAAGAGTCCTCTAGGGTGAGGACAATGACCGAAAGATCTCTCCAAAAAACAAAAAGAGTAATTGCGAGTGAGGATGATGACCAAAAGATCCCTCCAAAAATAAAAAAGAGTCCTTGAGGGTGACGACGATGATCGAAAGATCCCTCCAAAATACTAAAGACGACCATGAAGGAAAGAAGCTGACAAAGACAGGGCGAAACCTGTCAGAGACTTCAGGGTGATCCCTCGCCATGGGGCCACCTCGCCAAAATCCCTCCCTAGCCGACAGGACCAAACTTTTGGGACAGGCCAACAAAAAGCTCCCTACTGGACTCGACAGGATGAGGCCCACAGAGGTACACTACTTGTCAAAAGCAAACCTGGTGTAGCAGCAAACAATGTCAACCAAAGCCTCTTTGACTGTCAATCCAAAACAAACAAGCAAACCCAGACCAAATGGGAAGAGTGCCTTGAAACATGGCACTTGGCTGCTAGACAAGCCTGATTCTGACTAATGAGGTCCATACAAAATCCTCAGCTGCCAGAATCATAAATGGTCCCTTGAGGGTGAGGATTGTGATAAGATACCCCTAAAGTCTCCATGGATGGACATGTACATTGCATCCAAACGTCCGAGCGTTCTAGTTACAGCATTGCGTGAATCTCCTCATTGTTCATGTGGTCCTATGGCTAGAAATAAAAAAGAAATAAAGATAGAGGAAACTTTTTCAATGTTATCCTTCTCGCTTCTCTCGATGCACAAAATTCGGTGGGGCATGCTATTTGAAGACATTTTTCAGCACCATGGGTCCCTGATGCAGAATAAAAGAGAGAAGTTGGTCAATAAAACCTGACAAATAGTGGAAATTTTGACAGTCTTATAATGGCCCGGGATTGGTCAAGATCTTCGTAAGGACTCCTAAAGGCCTCCTGCTAATTTTCATCGCATTCCGACGTCTTTAAGGCAGTGAAGACTAAGAAATAGTTTCAACATAATTAGCCTCTGATACCCTAAAACGGACCCCTATAACTATAGCCCTACTTTCAAAGCATCAAACGGTCATGATACCACTGCCATTAGATCCGTCATGGTTGAAAACCCTTAGAAGTCAAATTTCATCCTAAACGGACACTCCAGGAAGAAGTTATAGGTGGAAGACTGAAACAGAAGACCACACTATTCCCGTGCAGCCACGCTGCAAGTAATCTCCATTAAAGGGATAGTCACAAATAGTGCTCATTTCTCTCGGGTCAGATCGTGCTCAAATTTTGTGAGCGTGTTCGTCTCATCGAAACGAGCATTTCGATATGTGGCACGCCGCGTGACGACGCTCTAGTAGGAAAAAATGCTATAGAGAAGTTGCTTATCCGTGAAGAAAGTTGTAGAAAAATCAGCAGCGACATGCCTCGCTCAATTGTCCAAATCACGACGCTCATGCATTGGATTAACACAATACCAATTCCATCATATGCGTAAGGTTTAGGGCTATCTCTCGTCTGAACCCCATACATGATGAACAGTCAGATGTCATACCTGAAGCGAATAAAGTGACTATAAATTCTGGTCAAAACTCCAAAGTTGCGAAATCTTTGTCTAGGTACGAAATTGAGCTGCGTTTGTTGCCACACGATCGTGACAGAATGCTCAGTGTGATCTAGTGAAGAAATCATGGAAAAACATCAAGAAACGAGCACACTATCAATCTGAAGTTTGTAAGGTTCATCCAAATTTCAATTCGCATGATTGTGTCTTAAAAACACGATCCATGGCTCAAAGCTGGTATCAAATCGATCGTCATGTCGAGCCCTATAAGAAAACAATCATCTTTCAAATAAACGGGCAACAAAGCAACCACGGATCATTTACGGAAGATCACACACGTTCTAGGGTAGCATCAGGGACTGTTTTGAAATTCCATGAATTGTTAAGCATGAGAAAATCAGTCATTTTGTACCCCCTTTTCTTATTTCTTTTAATTCAAATAAACCTTAATTATCATCAGTTAGGGTTAGTTTTAGGTGATCCACCCACGTTTTAGCCTTAGTCTGTAAATAAACGCTACCTCTCATTGAGAAGAGGCTGGAAAAATCATTATAAAGGGCCCCACTTTCATTCTCTACATTGAGCAATAAAAGTTGAGATTCTTCCTTGAATTCGTGAGTGCGTCTTAGAGAGAGAGAGAGGAGGAAAAAAGTATAGAGTTGTACCTCCCCACCTTCAAGGTATTTTCTCTCTCTTCTTTTCTTCTCTCTCTGGTTTTCTTTTCCTCTCTTCTCCCCTTTTCTTCTCTTTCTTCTTCGTCTCCTTTGCTGAGTCTTTCTCAGAGGCTATGCACGGCAGTGGCAGTACCGTGCATGCCTCTTTCTTTCTTCCCCCTCCTACTATTTCACAGGTCGTGCATGGCAACGGCAGCATCATGCGCAAGCTTCTTCCTCTCTCTCTTCATTCGTTTCTTTTCTTCAATATGTTCATGCATGGGGTTAGTCGTCATTGTGCGTAACACCATCTGAAGGAGCACACGGCGATGCCTATCGCTGCCCGCTGGGATCTCACCCATGCTTCGCGCCTGTCGCCGCCCATGAAGGGCCGCGGCAATGCGTAACTCCTTCCATTGGTCTCTCTTATGTGCCCTATGCCTATCACTGCCTGTGAAGGGTGATGGGTAACACCGTTCGCTGGCCTCTCTTGTGTGCCCTGTGCTTATCGCAGACGAATATGTCTATCGCCCGCGTAGGGTCGTGGCGAAGGGTAACACTGTCCACATGCTTCTTTCGTGCGTTCTATACCCATTGCCGTGTGCTGGCTTCTTGCGTTGCCAACGGCGATCGCTAACACCGTCTGCAGTTCACTACTCGCCCTTCCACCGCGAGCAGCAGTGTTCAACGCCACCCAGGGCCATGACACTGTTACTCCATGGCTGTGGACAGTGATGTCTAATGTCGTTTGAGACCTTCTCTCTCCTTCGTCTCTCGTCTTCTCTTCACTCTCTTCTCTTCTCTTCTTTTCTCGCTTGATTGAAGGATAGACTCAGTCTAGTACTGTTACAGCAGTCTGGCTGTTGAGTAGTATTACCGTCATGTTGGTCCAGAGCCCATCTTGCTATCACACCAGATTAGGACAGTCATATCGGCCTTGGTTTCGAGTTGTATTGCTATCATGCAAGTCTGAGTTACCGTGCCCGTCTTGCTACCACTCTGAGTCGGTCACTGTACTTGTCCAGCTATCATGTTAGTCTCGTCCCCTTGTTGAGTCCTCTTCTCGTTTCTCCTCTTATTCATCACCCTAATTTCTTTTCTTCTCTGCCATATGAATGTGCATTGTCTTAAGATAAGGGTTGGTCCTTCTGCCCACTTGTCTTGCAAATTAACCATGTTATTGTTCTGTAGAAAACAAGGATATTGCAAGTCAAGGGAGGTGAGTCCGAACCAGTTGGAGCAGCTGGGGAGCTTTCCATCATGATCTAAGAGGGCGCCCGCTTGAGTTTACCCAAGTAAGTCACAAACCCAGGTGAGGTTGGTCCCGAGCTCAGTTCAAAATTCCTCTCTCACCAGTTGGGCACCAGCCCTTGTTCAATGAACGTGGTTCCCAAGAGAGCGATCTCAGATCCCGGGTCTTCCAAGCTCTAGACACTGTCACCCAATCACCTAGATCCTGAGAGGCAAGATCGAGGCATCTGAACAGAGGTTACTGGGAGGCTAATCACCCCTAGAAGGGGGAGAACTGTAATTGGCACCGAGATACCAGGCAAAAGAGGATACTCAGGACTCCTCCTCTAGGAGAGATTTTTACCTTGAACTATGCTTGAAATTGGGAGGCTCTTGGGATACCTTGTGAGATAGCAATGGATGAAACTTTATCGCAATTTCTTGCTATGAAGAAGAGGACTGGGAGGCTTTTTGACAACCTCACATCTATCTTCCAATGGAAGGAGGGTTGAAAGGTCTCGAATCATGAAGGGCGCCCGTTCCAAGACTTGAATGCACTGATAGGGAGTGGCCCTCATAGTGCTCTTGCTATAGGCTCTTGTCGCAGGAGGAGTTCTAAGACAATTGCTCCTCTACCAGGGGTTAGGAAAGAAGAGGAAGCATGCTACCCCCACTGTCACTCACGCTCCACCCCGAGCTGTCAAGCCTGCTCAAAAACGCAGGAGTGCAAAACTTGTTGTCATCCTAGAATCGACTGATGGCTCTTCATCTTCTGCCTCTTCGAAATTCTCTGCTGCTCCTTCTAAGTCACCCTCCAGTCTTTTTGAGTCACCTTCTGTGACACTTGAGCTATTTTTGATCTCTTCGGAGATTGAGGTAGATGACTCTGACCCTTCTAAGCCCAACATCATTGCTTATGATAGAGAGGGGACACCTGAGCTATGGGTGGTGCCCGAAATTCTCAGAACAACTGTTGAGTCAGATATAGCTCTAATGGAGATTGATGGGGCTAGAAATGAAGGTGCTAGAGTTGTTGCTCCAAGGGAGGAACCTGAAATCGATAGGTCCTCCGAACCTCAAGAGATTGTTGCCCCAACCGAAGCAGAGGCTATAGTTGAAGAAACATCGCACTCGACGTCCTTGCGCATCATGTCCTTGAAGATGGTCGTCATGGCTCCCTGGTACATGGCATCGGCGTTCTTTAACCCGAAAGGCATCGCAATGTAGCAAAAGACACCTTTTGGGGTCAAGAATGCAGTGGCCTCTTCATCTTCTGGTGCCATCCTGATCTGATTATAACCAAAATACCCATTCATGAAGGAGAAGATCTAGCAATGAGCCATGGAATCAACAAGCATCTCAGTGAACGGCAGGGGGAAGTCATCCTTGGGGCAGACGGTGTTCAAGTCATGATAGTCAATACAGACCCTTATTTGGCCATTTTTCTTCTTGACAGCCATCTTGGGTGTTTGACTTCACTTATGTATCCAGCTTGCCTGAGCTTGTTCACCTCAGCATCGATCTGCATCTCGAGGTCGGGTCTAAGCCTTCTGGACTTCTGCTTTATGGGTTTGATGGACGGGTCAATACCGGGATGATGGAAAGTGATTTGAGGGTCTAGACCAGGCATCTCATGATAATGTCAGGCGAAGACATCCCGGTTTTCTTGGAGAAGGGAAGTATAACTATCCTTCTCCTCTGGGGACATCTTTGTTGAGATGAGGTCGGCCTCATCCCCTAAGTTTATCTCTTCGAGCTAGTTAGCTGTGGCTTGACCACCCTGTTTCCACTCTTTCGGAGGTTCCTACAGTTCTTCATTAGGGGATTTAGGAGGCTTTTCATTAACCTCGAGTGCAGAGACCCATGATCTTGACATCTTGGCTTCTAGGAAGGTCCCAGTGTGGGAGATGATTTTCGATCCCTGGTCAGACTAGGCAATGAAAGGGTCCACTTCAAATGTGGAGTCCATGGCATCATGATTGGGGTCACTCGGTACTTGCCCCAAGCTGGGTGGCGCTTCATGAACTTGAATCATGTGGCAGGCCACGTGGGATTAGGAGCTCAAAGATGGCTCGGACTTGGCTTAGGTTCCCAGGGCGTCAGCGACCGAGAAGAATCCAGCCGCCTGGGCCAGCATCTTGCTTAGGTGCTTCCGGTGCAAACTGCTGATGTTGGTGCCTTCGAGCTCTTTATTTAGAGCTTCGAATTCTGGACATTGTCGAGCTATACTTGTGAAAGAGATAAAGGAAGAGATAGGAGAAGAAGAAGAAGCGGAGTTTGAGTGTTCTGGGCAGCTTTTTATGTCATCACCAGAATTGGACGTGTACAAGGGGTATTTTAGGTCTTGCCCCGACTGTGACTGTTGGGAGGTGCTTTTAACGTCATCACCTGTATTGGACGATTCTCGAGCAGGTGATGACTCAGGGACATCCACCTAATTGGACGAAGGGATAAGGCGAGTTGCGCTTTGGATGAAGTCTTGCAAGGTCGGCAGTGGAGGAAGGAGCTTGAGAAATTCTTCTTAGACTAGTGGCTGAGGAATATGATTCCTTCGGCTAGTTGACTTGGGTGCTCGTCTCTTTATGGATCCCTTGGGAGGTGTTTGGTCTGTCCTATCGAGCGGATGAGTAGCCTTGGCTTGGCAGACTTCCTCACGCTTCAGGGACATGAGCCTACTTCATCCACGGTAAACTTCTCAAGGCTGAGAAGTTGAGGGCTCTGAAGGGTCTAGGGTATGCTCATGGGGGATCTGTAGTGGGATTTCCTCTTGGACAGGGAGTGGTGGCCTAGAAGCATTCTGGGAGAACAGCGTAAACAATGTGGCCTTTCTGTACCTTCTCCGTGACTACAGCTTCGAACCCAAAGTATTCCCTAAGCTCATGGCCCCATACCTGGTGATATGGACACCATAGATTTTCCATACCCTGAGCAAGACGCCTAGGTTGCCTTGTAGGTTTGGGAGTGACGAGACCCTGTTGGAGCATCGCCTCGAAGAGGGTCTGCAGAGGGCCTAACACACTTCCCTGTGCATGTGGTGAGAGGTCTTCTTGCACTGGTGGAGCAGGGACTTGAGGGTGTCCTTCTGGGTTACCATGAACTTCTTGGTGCTACTGCATCTTCTTTGCCAAGAGCTTGTGGAATCCAGTGCATTCACTCAAATCATGGCCTCGAATCAAATGATACGGACACCAGGGATTCTTAGTTCCTGGAGGCATGAACTTGGGTTGCCTTTTCGGCTTTAACATGATGAGACCTTCTTCAAGCATTACGGAGAATACTGCATGGAGGACGGTAGGTGCCTCGTCATCCTCTTGGATTGTCACTATGTGGGAAGCCTCAATTGCATCGAATGCTTTTGTTAGCTCTTCGAGCCTTATCTAGCCCTTGTTAATAAGGGCTTTGATAATAACTTTGAGCGTATAGCACTCTTAAGGGGGTGGCCTACTCTCCTGTGATATGCATAGTATCTTTCGTGTGTCTCATGCCCGGCCTGCTTTGGGGATTTGGCCGCCGGCATATGGATGATGTTTTGCTCTAGTAATAACCAAAGCAACGTAGATCTAGTAGTCACTTCGATTTATATCGTTAGGGGGTGGGACCTTGTTATAGGATTGCTGCTACTTGCCTCCAACCTGAGGTGTTTGTGCCTTAGTTGTAACTACACCTTTGGAGACGTCCAATGTTTGTGGGGCAGCTTTCTTAGTGTCAGTCACGGTGACAGCCATACTAATCACCCTTTTTTATTGGTTGCCCCGATTATTGGAGCGATAATTGCCATTGCCCCAGTCGTTTCCCAAGCTAAAGGGCTGCTGGTGGTGCTTGGACAGACCTTCTATACGAACCACTTTACAGATGAGCTCTAACATGGAGAGTGGATTGGAGGCCTCAACATGAAAGGCGATCGCGGGCAGCATATTTCGTATGCAGGTCTGAACTGCTTCTCTTTCAGTCATGGGAGTGGCATGATAGATTGCCAACTCTCTCCATCAGGCGATGAACTTATCGACTGGCTCACCAGGCTCTTGAGTCGGAGTGCGGGGCTCAATGGTTTCTCCATTTCTCTGGACTTCATAGAAGCACTGGTCAAACAATTGCTCCATTTCCTTCCATGTGTGTACCAAGCTTGAAGGTAGCCGAGCATACCACTGGAAGGCTGGCCCTTCGAGAGTCTCAACGAACTGACGAAGGAGGAGTCGCCCGTCAGCTGCCGTCTCTCAACAAGCCACTTGAAAGTGAGCAATATACTGGTGTGGGGATGTAGTACCATTGAACAGGGGGAGCTTCCCTTTTTGATAGTCCGAGGGAAACGGCACCTGGTCGATATATGAGGGGTACGACTTTTGGTAAAGCGGCGCCCCTTACATGCCTAGGATCTTACTCTTGAGACTGTGAGTCACCATGGCATGTATATCGGCTTGTGAAGCCGTGCAGGGAGCAAAGCTGTCTTAGGAGGCCGGTGGGAGGGTGTGCCTGGGAACTGTGTCCTCACCAGGCAGAGAGTTGGCCTCATGATGAGAAGAAAGGGGTCTAGATGCCTCCAGGTGATCCATATTTTCGAGAATGGACTGCATCATCACCTCGAACTTGTTCATCTGATCTTCTCAGGCATCACCCAGCTCATTGATCACCATGGCACTGACTGTTTCTTCTGGAGGGTCAGAGCCAAGTGGAGTAGTGGACTGCCGGGGTTGGTGAGTCATACACGGAAAGTTGGTCTGTAAGGGCTCAACATGCCCCGACTGGACTTGATTCTTGTATGCCGACCGTGTGAGGACCGGTTCTTGACGATCTTGAGATAGTGATTTCTTGGCAGCTCGATATTTTCTAGTGATGGTAACCACCGAGCAATAGCCTCGAACTTCTTGCTCAGGTTCTGGAGTCCGAAGAGGGAAGAAAGGATTGTGAGGTGGGACCTGGGTCCATGACTTACTTGGGCTGACTCGCGCGGGTGCCCTCTTAGATCATGACGGAAAGCCCCCTAGCTGCTTCAGCTGGTTCGAAATCGCATCCATTGACCTGCAATCTTCTTGTTTTCTGCAAAGCACTAACATGGTTAATTTGCAAGACAAGTGGGTCGAGGAACCCACCTTTGTCTTGAGGCGAACATGCACAGATGTGCACATTCAGATGGTAGAGAAGATGAGAAGTTAGAGTGATGAAGAAGAGGGTTTGAATAAGGAAGAAAAACGAAAATAAGAATTGACAAGGAAATGAGACTAGCATGATAGCTAGACCAGTACAGTAACCGACTCGAAGTGGCAGCAAGACGGGCATGATAACTCAGACCGGCACGATGGCAATACTACTCGAAACCGAGGTCGATATGAGCATCCTAATCTGGTGTGGCAGCAAGATGGGCATGGTACTCTAGACCAGCACGACGGCAATACTGCTCGACAGCCAGACCGCTATGACAGTACTAGACTATCCTTTAGTCAAGCAAGAATGGAAGAATAAAGGAGAAAATAAGGGAGCGAAGAGAAGACACGAGACGAAGGAGTGGGAAGGTCCCGACGGAGTTAGGCATCATCGTCCACAACTGTGGAGTAACAGTGTCATGGTCCCTGGACGGCGCTGGACACTTCTGCTCGCAGCGGAAGGGTGAGCAGAGAACTACAGACGGCGTTGGCCACGAGAAGGCAGCACGACCCTTCATGAGCGGCGATAGGTATCGCCATCTACAATGCGAAGAGACAGCAACAACCCCTCGCGAATGGTGATTGGTATCGCTGTCTGCGATACGAGAAGGCAGCAGCGACCTTACGCGGGTGGTGATGGTATCACCGTTTGCGATAGATACAGAGCGCACTAAAGAGGCCTGCGGACAGCGTTACGCATCACCGTTTGTGATAGAGGCGAAGCATGGGTGAGACCTAAGCGGGCAGCGATAGGCATCGCCATCTACAACACATAAGAGGAAAGGGAGATAGTCTGCGGTCAACGATACACATCACCGCGTGTGATGCCAATCCTGAAACCGAAACAAGAGCTCAACCTGCTGCTTGAGCATAGCCCGGCTCACCATGTGCTCCTTCAGACAGAGTTACACACAATGACGACTAACCTCGTATGCAAACCATATTGAGGAAAAGAAACAGATGAAGAGAGAGAGAGAAGCTCGCGCATGGCGCTGCCATCACCATACACGACCTGTGAAACCACAAGAGGGGGAAGAAAGAAAGAGGCATGCACGGCACTACCACTGTCGTTCATGGTCTCTAGGAAAGACCAGCAGAGAAGAAGAAGACAGACGAAGAAGACGACATAGGAGAAGAGAGAGAAGAAGAGAGAAAAAGAGAACATAAGAGAGAGAAGAAGATGAGAGAGAGAAAATACCTTGAAGATAGAAGGCGATCGCTTTAAACTTTCTCTCTCCTCTCTCTCTCCAAGACGTACTCAAGAGAAATCAAGAAGAAAGCTTTGATTTTTATTGATCAAAGGTGGAATGCTTGTGCAATGATTTTTCAGAGATCAAAAGAGAGCCCCTCCTCAATCAGAGGTAGCGTCTATTTATAGATTAAGGCTAAAATGTGGGTGGATCACCCAAAACTAATCATAATTGATGATAATTAAGGTTTATTTGAATTATAAAAAAGAAAATAGGGTATAAAATGACTAATTTGTCCCCTGCTTAACAATTAGAAAAATTCCAAAATAGTCCCTACTGAGAACTAGGGACGTTCTTGATTATTCTCAGATGTCCATTGACGATTCGGCATCCGAATGAACAAAAGATAATTGCCATTGTGCAGGGCTCGTTGCTACAATCATTTTGATAATAATTTTAAGCCACGAATCACACTTTAAAGGCATGATCATGTAACTTGAAATTTGAATAGATCTTGACAACGTTTGATTGATAGTGCGTCTTCATCTTGATGTTTTTTCTTCAACTTCTTCACTGAATTGCACTGAGCATATTACAAAATCGCGTTGAGACAAATAGGACACGGTTTTGGAAATCTTGGACTTTGGCAAGAATTTGGGATTCTAGTTGCCGGAATTTGCAATGACTTCAATTGGATCTTATGTCAAATCCGACCATTCATCACGAGCGGGGTTCTGATTAGCGATAGCCACGGACCTTATGCGCACGATGCAACTGGTCTCGCATCGATCGCGCTCACGGGCGCTTTGATATGGCCGCTCGAGTGAGTGAAGGTCCTGCTGATTTTTTGCAACATGTTTCTTCAAATCGCGAACTTCTCTCTAGCTTTTCTCCTTCCTCCGACATCGTCAAGGGACGTGCCACATATCAAAATGCTCGTCTTGACAAGACGAAGACATTTCAACAAGTTTGAGCACGATCTAATTTCGGATGAGATCGATATGAACATCGCAAGTTCACTATTCGTGATTATACTTTAATGGAGTTTAGTTGCAGGGTGGCCACAAGGGAATAGTGTGCAGCTCCTCTTGTTGTGCTCTTTTACTCATAACTTCTTCCTAGAGTGTTTGTTTAAGCTGAAATTTGACTCCTGGGTATTTTAATAGTGTCGAATCTAATGGAGGTAGTCCCACAGCCGTTTGATACTCCGAGAATAGGGTTCCAGTTATATAGGTCTATTTCAGGGTGCTAGAGGCTGATTCTGCCGAAACTGTTTCTCAGCCTGCTCTGCCTTAAAGATGTCGGAATGCGACGAAACTTCATAGGAAGCTTTTAGGAGTTCTTATGAAGATCTTGACTAGTTCTGGGGTAATTATGAAACTGTCTAAATTTCTACTGTTTGTCAAGCTTTATTGACCGACTTCTCTCTTTTTTTCTGCATCTGAGTCCCATGGTGCTGAAAAATGTTTTCAAACAGCCTCTAGCATAGTCGATGACTCAATGTGGATCATTTTCTCATTCTCAACGGTGGCTCAATCCCACTATTATTGACAATCATGGGAAAATTCCTACTATTATCCTCAAGTGGAGTAGCCACCTCTATGTCTGTTTGAGATTCAATCTCTTCATAGAGCTCTTCAGACATGTGGGATCACTTCCTGTTAGGGAATTTCGTCTCTATAAAATCTACAGCACGAGATTCAATTTTTTTCACCTTGTTACTATCACCTTCTTAACAAAACACATATTTCTTTGAGTGCTCAGAATATATGACAAAAATGTACTTGAGAGACCACCTGTCTAGTTTCCCTGTCAACTAAGAAGGGAGGTGAACATGTGCAGCTGAGCCCCAAAGACGTAAATATGAAAGATATGGCTTTCTACCTGTCCATAACTCAAAAGGGGTCCTAAGAAGGGATTTTGATAGCACTCTGTTTAGGACATACATCGCAGTAAGGAGTGTATCTCCCCAAAATGATATTAGGAGGTTGGCATGAGCCATCATAGACATCACCATGTCCAACAGAGTGTGATTTCTTCTTTCTGTAACACCATTTTGTTGTACAATGTAGGACATCATCTCGTTTACGAATTCCCTTATCCTCACAAAGCTTCATAAATTGATCAAATAAGTTTCTCGCCCTTAATCAATGTGAAGAACCTTAACTTTTCTGTCCAACTGATTGTCAACCTCTAATATAAAACGGTGAAAGCAGAATATTGCTTGCGATTTATGTGAGATTAGATACACATACCCGTAACGAGAATAATCATCGATAAATGTGATAAAATAACGGGCACTATCATGATCATCTCATTAAATGGACCACAAATGTCGAAATGTATTATATCTAGAAGACTGGTTGCTCTCTTTGCTTTGTAAAAGGGGTTTCTATTTGATTTTCCAGCTATACATGGTTCACAGATAGGCAAGTCTATTTTGGATAAAGGAAACAATCTTTCTTTAGCTAATCAGATTATCATATCTTTTCCTATATGGGCAAGCCTAGCATGCCACATTATGGAATTGTATGTAATATAGAAGAGGTGGAAAAAGATTAAGATTTCATATAGGTAGAAGGAATTGAAATATTAATATCTTCATTATCCAAAACAAAAAATTCATTTATAATCTAGCCATAACAGTGAAAACCATCCGAAAATGTAAATGTAGCATAATTATGCATGAAACTAATAAAGCAATTGTCTTTAAATAGACATAGAATTGAAAGAAAACTTTTTCTCATTCCGGGAGTATAGAGGACGAAGAAGGGTTCGTCCACTTCGTAATCAGAATTGGTAAGTTCTAACCCCTAGCATATCCTCTGATGTACAATTCCCCATGAAAATATTTTGGCTTCCAATCGGCAACGTTTGGAGCTCAACGAATCCTTCTCAATCCCTCGTTATATGCCTAACGCTCCTGAGTCTACAATACACCCATTAAATTGTGAATGAGCAACAAGCACCTGAGTACAAACATTTGCATGGCTAAGGAAATCAGTTTGTGCCTTTCTAGGTTCATGACATTCACGTGCATAATGGCCCTTCTTCTCACAATTGTAGCAAATTATCTCAAATTTGTCCCTTGTGTGCCTCCCACATCTATACTTGGCCTTTTTCGTTTCCTCAGCCTCTTGCTTAGGTTGCTCCTTCCTTTGAGGGGCTTCATTCTTTGACTTGCCTCGAGGTTTGCTTGATTGGACAATTAAAGTGGTTCCAGATCTAGAAGATGAGCAAAACTCTGTCTCTATCTCAAGCTAATGGGAAAGTTGGGTAAAATTTGTTACAACTTCATTGTGTAACATTAGTTACTTGATATTTTCCCAGGATTCTAGAAGAGACATAAGCAATCCAAGTATTTGTTGCTCGTGACTGAGTTTATTTCTAGATGCTTTGAGGTCACGTATCGTTTAAGATATTTTTTTAACATGGTCTACCATCGACACATTTAGAGGCATTTTGTATATCTCAAGAGCCTTAGATAAGGCTCGCAACCAAGCAGCGGAAGTGCAAGTATATTTTTGCTTAAGCGCATCACACATGGCCTTCGCCGTGGTGAATCCCTCGAATTCACGAATGAGGTCACCAACCATACACTTAGCAAAGTAAAGCAAGTGCTACGATTAGCATTGTCCCATGCATCATATTCACAGAGAAGTTCCTCTACGGCACCTCGTTCAAGTTTTTTGTTTAATGGTAGTTAGGTGTTCAAGAATACCTTGCTCATTTTGAAGGTATTACATTTTCCTATGCCACATAGGAAAATTGCTCCCACTCAATTTTTCACCTTTAGTGAGATCCACGATCACATATTTAGAAGTCATTCTATGTCAAAACAACAAAATTGCACTTATTAATATGGACGTCTAATGGTTTGTTTGATCCATAATTGTACTTATATTATCCTTTTTACACTTGTTAATTGTCTAGTTACTTGAAAAGAACTTGACCCTTAAAAGTCTTGATAAGAAAATTTTACGTAACCACATTAAGCTCTTGCTTGTAATCAATACCAAGTTTATTTCTTGGATCTAGCATCTCAAATATACCTCACAATTTACAAGAGGTACACGTTCCTAGATGCACTCCCACTAAAAAAAATTTATATGCGTCCTTAAAACGGAAAAAAATGAGTAGGGCTTGCCATGCATGGCTTAACATGTGATGCTTATAAAAATCAGGTAGTTATGAACGCTCATGGTCTAGGAGGCATCAACTTGCATAGCCCATACATATGACTGACAATGCCTTAATGGCTTGCATGAATATATAGTGCACCTGCCCATGATGTTAGTATAAACGTCATATGCAATTTGCAATATCATAAGCTAACCATATCCAAGCCTTCAATAGTAAGGCGGAAGAGAAATTATGGGCACAATTAGGAACCCGGTTCCACAATGGCTCTAATACCAATGTTGGAAAAAATGGGTCCAACGGCCGAAGCGAAAGAAAAATAAACAACCCGGAACGAAGTATCATACTTGAGACCTCGCAAAAGAGTTTTGGTGAAAAAATATGAAGAGAAATGATCAGCTCGTGTAGAAAAATTCAACAATTGCTAGAGCTACTGAAATTGCTTCCACACTGCAAATCCCGAGCGAGTTGGAAGCATACGAATATTCTCAAAATGCGCTATGAGAAGCAATCCGAGATTGACTCTCACGCATAACTCTATCTCTTAGGGCTGGTCTCTTATTAGAACTCATATGGAATGGTGATTGTACTCTCCCTCTCTCTTACTCAACCTCTCTCTCTCTCTCAAATGGAGCTCTCACACCCTTTCTTGTGTATGTGTTGTTGTAGTATAGAGAGCTCCACCCCTCTCTTTTTTATAACGAGAGAAAGCCCCCCTCATTCATGTGGGAGTAACTTCATCGTGAATGGGCAACCTAATGGTCCATGGTACATATCATTCATGGAAAGGTAACCCCCTCATGAAGAGGTCAAACATCTTCCCACCTTCCTCTCACACCCTTTCTTGTGTGTGTGTTGTTGTAGTATAGAGAGCTCCACCCCTCCCTTTTTTATAGTGAGAGAAAGCCCCCCTCATTCATGTGGGAGTAACTTCATCGTAAATGGCCAATCTAATGGTCCATGGTGCATGTCATTCATGGAAAGGTAACCCCCTCATGAAGAGGTCAAACATCTTCTTACCTTTCTCTAATGAAGCAACATAAGTCTTTCATGAAGGGAGTGTGGTCCACCTGAGTGTACCCTTACACTAGGGACGCACCCTCATGTCTACAGAAGGAATTCATGGAGAGTTTGGACATAAATTGAAAGAATTGACGTTGATTACTTAGTTTTAAGTGGTGGCTTATTTGTCAGAAACATGAGGAGCTAGCATAGTAGGGTTGTAAATATGTCAAGTCCAGGCTGGGTTGACTCAAACCCGATCCAACTAGGTCCAAGTTAGACCCCGACTTGGGAGTCCTAGTCATTGGACCGTGACCGAATCCAACTGAGTTCAAGTTAGATGTAGACCAGGTCAAATCGAAGTCATTGGACCTAGACCCAACCCATTTATTTGATATGGGTCGGGGCTATGATAGAATAAAAAATAATAATTAAATTTTATAAATTAAAAGAGGATAAGGTTTCAATGAGTCATCCACCTCACCTATTTAAATGAGTTTTCCCTCCAAAATTTATTAGAGGGATTTTGGATTCAAAATGTTAAGGAATGAAAATCTCAATTACGATAAGAATCTGAAAAAAATAAAAATAAAAGTAAAATAAAAACGAGTTTTTTAGTGTGATTTTAACACCCATGATTTTAATTTTTGGGGGATAACATATCATCCACCTCTAAGATGGATATTACATACATCAGAGGATTCTAACGTAGAAGTGCATCCCCTAACACACATACTATAAAATGCGATTATAATTTTAGGGCAATTCATTAAAAGATGGGAAAATAGAAAAATGGAATCAAAGAGGTGCCAATGAACTAAAGAAAATAGCACACCTGACATTGTCCCTTCTTACGTGAGACGTGATGGTCTTCGAGCCACCCCTGCTGCTACTCAGCCCCATCTGACTAGAATGCTGAAGATTGAGTCCCAAAAGCTAATGAAAAGAAGAAAACAAAGCGTAATATGCCCCCAAACATCCCAGAAAATGATAAAGTGGGCGAAGTAGGGGACACTTAGGCCGAAACCTAACAAAGGAGAAGTAAGGACCAAATATATATAAATATATTGGGTCAGACCCCAACCCCAACCCCAACCTCAACCCCGACCCCATAGAGATGGTCTGAGATGGACACAGATTCCGTCCAACCGAGGTCAAGTCCAATCAAATCAATGGGTCGACCCAACCCGATTGCAGCTTCTATAACTTAGAATACTTTCACGTTTAGTTCGGTTGCACACTAAAAGGAGTTCTGTAATCTTTGAAGTCATAGGTCCATTTTACATCGCAGCTGTATACATTCTATAGACCAAGCCAAAGCACATAACTGAAACTAGAGGAAGGGTGAAGAAAAAGAGTGCAAATAAATCAATTTATGTGAAACAAGGATTAACATCAATCACTAACGAGTTGGAGGTGAGAACGACCTTCCTTGATGAGGACGAAGACACTGCTCGCATCACTTCGTGATATGCGAAGATCTTCATCAAGAAAGGTGGTGAAGAGCCACGCTTGGTTGGTGGTGATGGGGAATTTGAAAGGGGCCTTCCAAACTTCCCAGAAAATGGCGAAGTGGACGAAGTAGGGAACTCTTAAAGACCAAATAATTTGAAATTTTAGATGTTCATTCTTGTCATCAAGACGCTCCTAATAAAAATATTTAAAAAATAATTCACAATAAATAAATTAACCAAAATACCCTCGAAACGTTTCTGGGGTATTTTGATCAATTTTTTTTTAAAAATTATTTTTTTGATATTTTTATTAGAATATCCTATTTTTTAGGTACATACACCTAAAATTTAAAGTTATTTGGATTTTTAGAAAAAAAATTAAAGTTCAAATATGAAATAAGGTTGTAACCGTCAGATCGGCCCAGATTCAATCTAAACTATTGGGCTTATATGAGCTAGTGGGCTAATCTCAGCATTTTCCTATATATATATATATATAAGAAAATGACCTTGTGAGACCCTCCCACACCCATGTGTGTAGGACCCTTAAGGATCACCATTAAATTTTATACAAATCTCTATAAAAGTCAAGTCTCACACCCATGTGATAACTTTTTTCAAAATCTGTGCCAAATTTAATGGTGATCCTTTGGGGCCTACACACATGGGTGTGGGATGGTCTCATAGGAATATTACTTATATATATACATATATATATATATATATATATATATATATATATATATATATATATATATATATATATATATATATATATATATATATATAAGCAATGAGCCAATGCAACGGTTGGATCATAGTATAATACAATGGCACTTCTAGAAAACCATGTTTGTGGTATCTATATGACCTGAAATTTTGTACACTTTTCATCTCAATAATCAATCTCAAAACAAAAAAAAAATTCAATTTGAACTCTAGATATAGTCAAAATGAGTCCCTCCCAAAAACAAATCTAGACCATTCATTTTGTGAATTTAAAGATCTTCGCCTTTATAAACTCAAAATCATTTTTTTTTTTTTTTTTTTAACATTGTTCATCTAATGATAATAAAGTCATCCAAAAAATTTGAAAATGAAAAAATCCTTCTACGACCTAGATCTAAGCATCTCACCAAAATGAATGGCCTATGTTAATTGGGCTAAAAAATACTTTCTAGGTTGTATTTTCATTTTTTTCTTTTTTTGTAATTGTTCAATAGAATGAAAAGATTATATATTGTAAATTTTAAATCAAACAAATGACCATAAGATGGTGCTTTAAGGTTGTTGCATCATATTACTATACAACGGTTGCATGAAATCATTGCCCATATATAAGCAATGATCCAATGCAACAGTTGTATTATAGTATAATGCAACGACAGTTCTAGAAATTCATGCTTGTGGTATTTGTATGATCCCAAATTTTACACACACATACTCTTCATCTCAATAATCAATTCCCAAAAAAGAGTTCAATTTGAACCCTAGATGTGGTCAAAATCAGTCCCCTCCAAAAATGAATCTAAACCATTCATTATGTAAATTTCAAGGTCTTAGCCTTTATAAACTCAAAATCATTTTTTTATTTTTTAACATTGTTCATCTAATGACAATAAATCTACCCAAAAAAATTAGAAATAAAAAAATCCTTCTAAGGCCTAAATCTAAGCATCTCACCAAAATGAACGGCCTATGTTAATTGGGCTAAAAAAAAAATTTATAGGTTGTGTTTTCATTTTTATTTTTTTTGTCATTTTTTATTAGATATAAAAGAGTGTATATTTCAAAATTTAAATCAAACAAATGGGCATAAGATGGTTTTTTAAAGTTGTTGCAACAAATTACTATAAAACGGTTGTATGAAATCATTTATATATATATATAGCAATGATCCAATGCAACGGTTGTATCATAGTATAATGCAATAACACTTCTAAAAAATTATGTTTGTGGTATTTGTATGACTCCAAATTTTGCACACTCACTCTCTTTATCTCAATAATCAATCCTCCAAAAAAAACAAAAGGCTATATTTGAACCCTAGTTATGGTCAACATGAGTCCCCTCCAAAACGAATCTAGACCATTCATTTTGTAAATTTCAATATCTTTACCTTGATGAATTAAAAATCATTTTTTTATTTTTTAACATTGCTCATCTAATGATAATAAAGCCATACAAAAAATTGGAAATGAAAAAATCCTTCTAAGGCTTAGATCTAAGCATCTCACCGAAATGAACGGCATATGTTAATTGGGCTAAAAAAATACTTTCTAATTTGTGTTTTCAATTTATTTTTTTTTTGTGGTTGTTCATTAGAATGAAAAGAGTGTTTCAAAAATTGGATAAAACAAATGACCATAAGATGGTTTTTTAGGATTGTTGCATTATATTACTATACAATGGTTGAATGAAATCATTGTTAATATATATATATATATATATATATATATATATATATATATATATATATATATATATATATAAGAAGATACTACAAAACATCTATAAGCGAAAATGAACATTGATTTCGCCTACCCTCATCAATGTCTAAAGTTCATCGCACGGTCACGATTGTCTGGTAGTGTTTCATTTTTCATTTTTGTTTTATAAATCAGAATGACTTTAAAATGTAGAATCACAGATGCACTTCAAAAATCTATCAAAAATGTTGTTTTAATGTTGAAAAAACCCTTTAATCGAGCATCTTAACATTGAGATGTATGAATATTAAAAAAAAAAAAGTTTTTGAGTTCCATAAATAGTGCATCTTGCAACACATTATCTAGACCGTCCATTTTCAAGGTTTTCATATATTTATAGATCTACATGATTTTAACCATTTTTGAAATTTCAAATTTTCTAATTAGGCATGAAAATAGATTTTAAGATAATACTAAGAATTTTTTACCACAAAATTTACATGTTATGATAAAATTTTAAGGTGCGCCTTAATTGGATTATTTAAGGTTATATAACCTTATAGAAACCGCACCCTATATATATATATATATATATATATATATATATACAATAAAAAGCTAACAATAGCTGACCAGCTATAATGAATAATAATATAGGTAAAATGGAAGCCGTCATATCTTTATCAGATGGTTCAGAATGTGTATTACTGTTTTAATTTTAATTATTTTTCTAAGAAAAAGATCATATGTACTAAAACATAAGGCGCACAAATAAAATATATATAAAAAATATTTTTCAAAATATAAAATGACCAAAATACCCATGAAAAATGATGAGGGTATTTTGGTCATTTTAAATTATTGAAACTATTTTTTTAATATTTTTATATGGTGCACAATATTGTTAGGTATATATACAAACAAAATTTCATATTAATCAAATTTATATAAAAAAAAATTAAAATTTAAATAGTGATGTGCATTCTGAACCGCATGATGAATATCTAACGGCTTTCATTTCACCTATATACTATTTATTATAGCTGGCCAACTGTTGTAAAGTTTACCCATAGAGATGATCTGAGATGGACCCAGACCCAATCCATTATAAGGTTTACCCATAGAGATGGTCTGAGATAGACCTAGACCCGATCCAACCGAGGTCAGGTCTAATTAAATCAATCGGTCGATCCAACCCGATTGCCGTTTCGATAACTTTTTCTTACTTTCACGCTTAGTTCGGTTGCACACCAAAAGTTTTATAATCTTTAAATTCCTAGGTCCATTTTACATCGCACTTGCATACATTCTATAGACCAAGCCAAAGCACACAACTGAAACTAGAGGAAGGGGTGAAGAAAAAGAGTGCAAGTAAATAAGTTTTTGTGAAACAAGGATTAGCATCAATCACTAAGGAGTTTGGGGTAAGAGGGAGCTTCCTTCCTTGATGAGGACGAAGACACTGCTTGCATCACCTCGTGATATGCGAAGATCTTCATCGAGAAAGGTGGTGAGGAGCCATGATTCGGCTCGATCAGTGGTGATGGGGAATTTGAAAGGGGGCCTTCCAGAGATGGACCTAGCAACTGAGGCAGCCGCATCCTGAATGGTGTTGATGATGCCTCGAAAGGGGCTGAGGTCAATCGTCTGTCCCATTACAACTGCATTATCTGGTATTTCAATTGAGTCTGTTAGCTTTGGCGTCCCGATCACCCCTTCTTCAAACTTAATCTGCAACCAAAAAAAGATAAGAAATTTTCATGTCTGATTATAGCAACTTTTGCATGTCTCAATGCAATGTCCCTTGCAATACGTTCTCCAAATGTAGGGCAGTAAATGGGTTGGTCTCTATCAGGTTAAGCCTAAGCCAAAGCCAACCCATTAAGGCTTCATATGTTCAAACCTACACACAAAGATGTATACCAATATGGGATTGTATACTATAAAATTATTTATTTTTAGTACAAAAAGATCACAACTAACTTTAGTCATTAGATGTCTGGCTTGGGGTGTATCACGAAGCACAAGAAATTTTTTGTTGGGCTTTGAAATTAGTCACAAATATACTTACAACCATCTGATTTGAAATTTGATGGACAAAAATAATTGTGACCTCCTTATACTAAAAGTAAATAGTCTACACTTTTCCTAAAAATATACGGTACATTTGTTTTATGGAAAGCAATCACCTTGTGATTATTTTCATATGAAACCTGAATTACACATTACATGTTTGGCTCACACGTACACGTGTAACTACACATAAAAAACTTTTTACCATAAAATAACCCATTCCATATGAAAGCAGCTCCCCAGGCTGCCTACTTAACCAAACCAAGGTACGTTGTCGAATGGGTGGATTGCAACTTCCCCTAAAACGAATTTCAGTAGACCCCATTTTTAACTTTAAAATTCCCTCTAATCTTTGATGGGTACCCCTAAATAAGTGACCCTCCCTTCTTCCTCTCAAAACCCTCACCTAACACTCTCCTAAAGCTGGCAAAGGGTCAATCGGCTCAACACTAAAAACAAGGGCCTGGTCCACAAAATGTGACCCGACGGTCAGGCCGGGCTTGGGCCAGCCCAGTGCTGTTTTCATTAAAAAAAAATTTATTTGTTTTTTCTTTGATTATGGTTGGCTTGGCCTAGCTAGGGCCTGGGCCAGGGCCCCTTTGGCTTGCGCTGGGATGGAGCCACCCTATGTACGCTAAGGCTAGGGCTGGCCCCGTCCAGCCGTTGACAACCCTATACTCACCCAAGCATATGAAATTGATCACTCGGGGTTTTCCAAACATGTTTACTAAACATGGAAGAAAGCAGGCTTGAAAAACCATTTCATGTAAATTGTTTGCACATATAAATAGTTTTACATCAGAAACCTATTTAACACAAACCAATGTATTCAAATCATTTTTTTTTTTATGACCATCCGAGTTCGGTTACATTTAGAATGAGATTGAGATGTGGACTATTAAATTTTAGGTCTAAAAATATATCAAAGGTATATATATATATATATGGAATTGTATACAATGAGATCATTTACCTTTGATATAAGAATGTCACATAACCATCCGATGTGAAATCTAACAGTTTGGGTATGTCACAAAGTTCGAAAAACTTTTTTTTGAACTTTGGGCTTTGTCAATAAAATAAATGAGTCACTCAATTTCACATCCAATGGTCAAGATTAGTTTGGACCACCTTATAACAAAGGTAAACTGTCTCATTATATACTTTCCCTATATATATATATATATATATATATATATATATATATATGGGAAAAGATCATGTCGGCCAACGGGCTGATAGCTACAGTGTCAGCTAATTATCCAGATTGAATCTGGGGCCGATCTGACGGTCACGACCTCATTCCTCATTTCATGTTTGAATTTTCATTTTTTTTCTTAAACTCCAGATCACTTGAAATTTGGAATGTCTATTCTTCAAAAATAGAATAATCTAATAGGTGAAAATGAGGAGATTGTCATCACTTCTTTGAAGGTCATGGACCATGAATTCACAAGACTTGGGAGCTTTAATGGAATGAACTTCAAAAGATGGCAACAAAAGTATTGTTCTTACTCCCTACTCTCAAAGTCACTTACATAGTCACTAAATCCATACCTACACCACCGCTACCAACTAATGATTCCTTCGAAGAGCAAATTCAAAGCCTACAAAAGCTAGATGGAGGATGACTACATCTGCAAAGGGCACATCCTCAACGCTTTAGCGGATACCATATATGACATTGTATGTTTGGCTCACCCATTTGCAGCCCTCTCGTACAAATGCGGATACACGCACCAGAACCAGAATATATAAGACACAAAATTTGCCAAAGTCGATGTGTGTGTGTATGAGTGGAAAAATCTGCCACAAAAAAATAAATCTTACTAGCATGGTCCGCATCAGAAAAGATCAAATCTACTACTAACTGATAGGTTACAATAATCTTCCAAGAAACAATTTTTCTTCAGCTCTCTACTTCCTCATTCTCTCTCTCAAAGGCTTCTTTTCTTTTCTAGAGGCTTTTTCTCTTTAAAAATAAAAGGTTTTCTCTTTCACTCTTCTTCTCTATAAAAAAAAAGGCTCCCTGTATTTTTTTCAATACACCAAGAAGAGTCAACAACATCACAAAAGAGTCTACCACATTTTTCCCTTATGTATATGGGCCAATGAGATAATAATCAGATTTAGAAATGCATCTCATAACATCTTAAAAGATGGTCCATCTCTATCTCTTTTTGTAAATAGATAAGATGAATATCTACCCATACCAAAAACCATACGAGAGATCCTATTTGTAAGAGATGGTGACTTGGTGAACAAGTTGTACTTTTCTACTTTCCCAAACTGCCACTTTAGCTAGAACAAATTCCATTAGTGCCCCTCCCACCATGGGACAAGATACCCAACAATCTCCCCATCCAGTGTCAAGGGGGAGGTTAACCTTTGCAGATCAACCAGGTGCTATATAACACCCATGCCTGTCATGCTTCTACATAGCTCTTGCTTATCTCTAGCTAAGGTCTCAGTCATCAAATTCGACATATTCTTGTCAGTACAGATCTTCTATAGCTGCAACAACTTCTTCTCTAAAACATCCCAAATTCAGTGGTAACGCACATAAATGTGCTTTGTCCTAAAAGGCTAACTCTCTCTAGGTTTTTTTTCTCTGAGGTTATTCTTTCTCTCAGAGAATTCTTTTCTTTTCTAGAGGCTCTCTCTCTGAAAAGAAAATGTTTTATCTTTCTCTCTTCTTCTTCTCTCTTAGAGAATAGTAACTCTCTCTTCTTCGTCTTCTTTTCTGCAAAAGAAAGCTCCCTGTATTTTTTCCAATAAACCAAAATGAGTCAACAACCTCACAAAAGAGTCGCACAAGATTTTCATTTTTGCATATGGGTCAATGAGATACTAACCATATTTGAAAGTGTATCTCATAACCTCTTAAAAAGTGGTTCATCCCTATCTCTTTTTAGAAAGAGATAAGAAGAACATCTACCCATACCAAAAATCATATGTGGGATCCTATTTGTGTGGAATGATGACTTGGTCAACATGTCACACTTTTCCACTTTCCCAAATTGCCCATTTAGCTAGAACAAATTCAATTGGTGCCCCTCCCACCATTGGACGAGATTGCTCGATCCAGTTCAGAAGCCGAGTAACGAGCCTTAGCTTCCTCCGCCTGTGAACTTGTTTGGCTAAAGTCCTGCTTTCCTTCATTGGGATCCAAACTGTTGTTCCCATTCCACTAGCTCTAGAGGCCAGTCGTTCAAGTCAATAAGCAAGGTCAATCGTTCAAGTCAATAAGCAAGGAGGACTGTTGGCACTACGCAGAGAACAGTCACTTGTGGTAGTTTAGGGAAGAGAGTAAGCAATTCAGAGAAAGATTCCCATTCTCATACGCTCGGTTGGTCAGTTTGGTACTAGGGGATCAGAAATATCGGTAGGTTAGCTGCGGCTTCCAATACTAGTAATAGTCCACCACCCCGCCAAAACGGCTCCAAAACAAAGAAACAAAAAGATGTATGTCGCACGCATGAGGGACTACCAATGATATACTAGAGGAAGGTGGGGATGACATCACCCAACATTTATACCTCACTTGCGATGCAGAAAGAGTTGTTTAAGCTTCTTGAAACCAAATGCCTTAAAAAGAGCCCGGCAACAAAAGGTTTTTTATTTCTAAATTTCTAGATTTTAAATTCATTGAAAACTAGCCAGTTCTTCCTCAAGTATATAAGTTGCAGGTTCTATCAATGAACTTAAAGATTGTGGAATTCAATTAGATGAATCTTTTCAAGTAGGCACTATAATTCACAAGCTACCCCCATCTTGGAAAGTGTATCAAAAGAAAATGAAGCATAAAAAAGTTGATCTTGATTTGGTACAACTTCATATGGCTCTTCGAATTGAAGAAGATAATAGACTTTGAAATTTCAAACTAAGAAAAGAGTATCAAAAGAAAATGAAGCATAAAAAAGTTGACCTTGATTTGGTACAACTTCAAAGGTCACTTTTAATTGACGAAGAGAATAGACTTCTGGAAACGAAATATAAAAATATGAAATTTCAAACTAAGGCAAACCTTGTTGAGCAAAAATCAAATGATTAAAATGATAAGAAGTCTTTCTTTCCTAAAACCCATAATGATAATTCTATGAACCAAAAATCTAATGCCAAAAAAAATAAAAGAAAAGGCTCATATTTTGCATGTGGAAATCGGGACACCATTCAAGAGAACGCAGACTCTGAAAGGGATCCAAAAGGCCTAGAAACTAAGTGAATTTGACCTCATGAACATTTTGTGGCACTATTTTTTTTGGTTAAGTACATTTTGTGGCACTAGACAATGAAATAAGATCAATAAGGATGATGGGTTGTGGGTCGATACCCGTGCTATTATTCACGTATCTAATAATAGATATTTGTTTAAGACTTTTGAACCAATGGTAATGAAAATTCAGTTCAACTTGGAACTCAAGCTATGACCAAAATGCTTGAAAAGTGTACAGAACTAAAATTTAGTTGGGACAAGGTTCTTACCGTATATTATCTATTCCATATGAGAAAAAACTTTGTGTCGGGATGTATCTTGAACAAGAAGGGCTATAAAAAAATCATTGGATCTGAAAATTTTATTTTGACAAAAAATGATGTGTTTGTTGATAAGGGTGACTCTTGCAATGGGATGTTCAAGTTTGCTAATGGAATTAATAAATCTTCTACTTATATTTTGACTTCTTGTGATAAGTGGCATGATAGTTTAGGACATTTTAACTACGCTTCTATTAAATCTTTGGTTAAGTTAGGATCGATATCCAATTATAATGAAATATCTAATGAAAAATGTAAAATATGTGCACATGCTAAAATATCTAAAAAACCATTTAGTACAGTAGAAAGAAATAATAAAAATTTAGGACTTATACATAGTAATACTTGTGATTTAAATAATATTCTAACTAAAATAACTAAAAAGCAATTTCTTACAGTAGAAAGAAATAATGAAAATTTAGGACATACATAGTGATATTTGTGATTCAAATAATATTCTAATGAGAGGGAGTAAACGATATTTCATTACATTTATTAATGATTTTTTATATATGCTTATTTTTATTTAGGGATTGCATACAATGAGACCATTTTGCTATTGATACAAGGAGGCCACAATTATTTACAACTATCCAATGTGAAATCTGATAGCTTGTGTATATCACAAAATTAGAGAAAATTCCTAGTTTGAGTTTGGTCAATGGAATAAATGCATCCATCTAATTTCACGTCCAATGATCAAGAATGATTGTGACCTCTTTGGAGCAAAGATAAATGGTCTCATTGTATATATTTCCTTTTATTTTTATAGACATAAAGATGAGGCTTTTAAAATTTTAAAGTTTTCAAAGCAAAAGTGGAAAATCAACTCAGTAAGACAATTAAAATATTAATAAGTGAGATTTTAATGAATTTTATAAAAATAATAGCATTATTCATCAAGTGACTATTCCTTATATCCCTCAACAAAATGGATTAACACAAAAAAAAAAAATATAGAACTTCGATAGAAATAGTGAATGCAATGTTAATTTCTTCTTCTTTGTCATTAAATTTATGGGTGAAGCCTTATTGCCAGCATGTTCTATTGTTGAATAAAATTATATATAAATAGAGTGATAAAATTCCTTATGAACTTTAGTTTAATAGAAAACTTTTTTGAATTTTCTTAATGCATGAGGTTTCCTTATATATATTAGACTTCCAGATCCTAAAAGAAATAAATTAGGCCCTTGAACTACTAAATATGTGTTTGTAGGATATTCACAAAATAGTTAGCATGTAGATTTTTTAACCTGAATTCTAACACAATAGTGGAATTTAGAGATGGTGAATCTTTGAAAATCTCACTTGTAAAAGTAAATTAGATAAAAAAAGTAGTAAACCAAGTGAAAATAATTGTGAGATTGATCAAAGTGTTGTTGAAGAACATGTAGAAAATAATATCACGAGAAAAAAGAACCAAGAAGAAATAAAGGAATTAGATGTCATCTTTCTTATAGCTTTGGGCTAGATTTTTACATTTATCTAGTTGAAACTAATAAAAATAAAATATTAAATTCATTACCCATAGTCTCAAATGTGGAGGAAGATCTTATATCATAAGTGAAGCCTTAGCTCATTAGATGCAATTTTTTTGAGACAATCTATACCTAGTGAAAAAGATTCCATAATGGCCCATAAAACTTTGAAATTTAAAAATTTATAGCTAGGGATGAAAATAAATTTTCATGCTATCATAAGATTTTTGCCACCAAAATGACATTCGTAAGTAAATTTTAGAGGTGTGCCTTACTTTTACAGGAAGCAAACTTATACGAACCTCCCCCTAAAAATATTGCAATAAAATAAAATAAAATAAAAAAGGTAAATGCATAATAAACAAGAAAATTAGGTAAGAAACTTTTGAAGCTACATGGATGTTAGTAGGCTGCCAATGGTTCGGGCCGGGGCAGCCATAAAAATTGTTACCGACAAGGCTGGCCTGATAACCTTGAAAAACAATTTTTGGGATGGCCCAAATAAAAGCCCAGCCCAGTCCATTTATAAGCCTTTTAAAAAAAAAAACATCTTCTCTTTAAACTTTTTTGGTTTGTAGTAAGCTAAAAAAAAAAAAACAAATGCTAAAATAATTTTAAAATAATTTTAAAAAAATTTAAAACCTATTAAAAAGTAGTGCGAAATAAAAAATAATGGGAAGATGAATGAGCCAACATAGGGCTGCCACTGGACCCGGTAAAACTTGGCCTGAAAATGTGCTCGAGAAGCCCGACCCGAAAGAATCCATTGGGCTCAGCTCAATTTAGGAAACCTTTTCTTTTTTTAAAAAAAAAAAAAAGAATCTCACTCTTCAAAATTTTCTTTTCTATAGTAAGCATATATATATACATATGCCAAAATATTTTTTTAAAATTTAATATTTTAATGTAATTCGAAGTATCTATTACGAAAACAGAAGTAGTAATCACAAGTCCGAACCATTGGCAACCCTACTTGCCCCTCTCTCTTCCAATCGCCATCTCTCTCTCAATGTTCTAGGGCTGGTTTCTAAAGAGAAAATAAGTTGTTAGAGAGAGAATGAGAGATTGGATTTTTATAGAAAGAATGAGTTTTTAGAGAGGTTAGGTCTTTAAATAGAGAGAATGGGTTTTTAGATAGAAAAAGATAGATTGGCCTTCTGAAGAGAGAGAGTTTTTAAAGAGAGATTGAGTTTTTGAGAGAGAAAGAAAGATTAGAGAGAGAGAGTTTTTAAAGAGAGATTGAGTTTTTGAGAGAGAAAGAAAGATTGGGTTTCTAAAGAGAAATGAACTTTTAGAGCGAGAAAGATTGAATTTTTAGAGAGAGAGAGATTGGTTTCTAAAGAGAAATAATGGCTTATAGAGAGGGAAAGAGATTGATTTCCAAAGAGACAAAATAGATTTTTAGAGAGAGAGCGATTCGATTTCTAGAGGGAGAAAGAGATAGTAAGCTTTTATAGAGAGAGAATGGGCTCTTAAAGAGATATTGGGTTTCTAAAGAGAGAGAATGGGTCTTACAGTGAGAGAGATTATATTTTTAAAGAAAGCAAGAAAATTGGTTTTAGAGAGAGACAAATTGGGTTCTAAAGAGAAGCTAGGTTTTTAGAGAGAGAAATAGATATTGGATTTCTAAAGAGAGAATAGGTTTTTAAAAATAGCAACAGATTAGAGTTTTAGAGGGAGAGGCAATGAGTTACTAAAGAGATATTAGGTTTTTAGAGACAAAATGAGAGATTGGGTTGATCGATAATGTATTTTACAAAGACAAAGAAATTGGGTTTCAAGAGAAAGCATGGGTTTCAGGAGAGAAAGGGAGTTTGGGTTTCTAAAGAGAGAATGTGTTTTTAGAGATTAAAAGAGATAAGGTTTTTAGCGAGAAAAAGATAATGGGATTCTAGAGAGAGTGACTTTTAGAGAGAGAAAGAGATTGGGTTTCTAAAGAGAATGGGTTTTTAGAGAGGAAAGAAATATTGGATTTTCTAGATAAAAAATAGGTTTGAAGAGAGAAAGAAAGATTTAGATAGAATAAGTTTTTAAATAGAAAGAAAGATTGGATTTTTAGAAAGAGAGTTTCTAGAAAGAATGGAACTTTAGAGAGAGAGGGGGATGTGGTGTCAGAAAACAAGTTTTGTAGAGAGAGTGAATTTTTAAAGAGAGGGGGCGGTGGGGATTGAGGAATAAGTTGGTCACTCACCACCTCATTCTCCAATTCCTTACCACTCTTCTCTAAAAATCCACTATTTATAAAACCTATTTTTGACCCCATCACCTCATCTCCCTTTCTCTATCTAAAAATCCATTATCTCTTTAGAATCGCAATCGGTCATTCTTGCTCTAAAAAATCATTCTATCTTTCTCGCTCGAAAAACCTATTCTCTTTAAAAACACAATATCTCTTTCTTTCTAAAAACCCATTCGCCCACTTTAAAACTCAATCTCTCTCTCTCTAAAAACTCAATCTCTCTTTAAAAACCCAATCTCTCATTCTTCATCTAAAAACCCATTTTCTCTCTCTAAAAAGCTAATCTCTCTTTATCTCACTAAAAGCTCATTCTCTCTCTCTAGAAACTCAATATCTCTTTCTCTTTCTAAAAACTCAATCTCTCTTTCTATCTCTTAAAGCTTATCTTCTCTCCCATCCAATCTCTATTTCTATCTCTAAAAGCTCATTCTCTCTCGAAACTCAATCTCTCTTTCTTTCTCTAAAAACCCAATCTCTAGAAACCCAGTCTCTCTTCTAAAAATTTATTCTCTCTCTAAAAAACCCAATCTCTCTTCTTTTTCTAAAACTCACTCTCTCTAGAAACCAAATCTCTTTATATCTCTGTAATAACCCAATCTTTTTTTCTCTCTCCAAAAGCCCTTTTTTTATAAACCTAATCTCTCTCTCTCTAAATGACTAATAGCTCTTTCTCTCTCTAAACCTATTTTCTCTCTTTGAAAATCCAATCTCTCTTTCTCCATCTAAAAATTCATTCTCTTTCTTTCTAGAAACCAGCCCCAAAATAGAGAGAGATGGCAGATGGAAGAGAGAGCGTTCGAGCCGGGGAGAGAGAGGGCAAGTAGCGTTGCCAATAGTTCGGGCCAAGCCGCAAATACCATTTTCTTTTTTTCTTATAGATAACACAAATTACATTGAAATATTAAATTTTTTAAAACATATTTTTGTATATCTATTATATATTAAGAGAAAGGACTAACCTGCTTATTCTTTCACCACGTGTCCCACGATATTAATAAGTCTCTCTTCCCCCCATCTCTCTCATGCGCATACACATCATCTCATGTATTCTCTCCCCCACATCTTTCTCATGCCCATATATGTCATCCATCCCGCTCTTTCCCTTCCTTTAATCATCCATCTTCTCTCTCTATTTCCTAATAACTCCAAGCCCCCATGTTTCTCTCTCTTCTCTCCTCCCCTATATTAGTCTCTCTCTTCTCTCCCCTCGTATTAATCGCTCTCCTTTCTCCTCTCCCCACAATAACTATCTCCCTTTTCATTTTTTTTAATTTACTATTTTCCCTATCTCCTTCCCACATTTATTCTCTCATTTCCTCCTATATGCATAAAAAGCCATAAATATAGATAATTATGTTTTAATATAGACATAAATATAGATAACTTTTTTTTTAGTGCAATGTTTTTATGTAACTCTCTTCCTCCTACATGCATATAAAAAGACATAAATATAAGTAATTATTTCTTTAGTTTTTATGTAATTCTTTGTTTAATATGATATCTCTCTATCTCTCTCTTTCTATTTAATTTACTCTCTCTACCTCCCACTTTTCTCTCCCCTCTATATAATTTACTCTCTACCCCCCACGTTTCTCTCTCCCTCTCACTTTTCTCTCTTACTATATAACAAGCCATTCATCTCTCTCTACCTCCCATGCTTCTCTCCCCCTCCCACCTATCTCTCTCCCACTATGTAAAAGGTAATTAATGTCTCTCTATGTTACAAGTCCTTCATTAAATATCTCATGTAACCTCTCTCCTTTGTCACTCATATCTCCCTCCTTAAATCTCTTCCTCAATATCTCCTTCCGTATCTCTCTTTAGGAAAAAAAATTTCTCTTGTAATTTCTCCTCTCTCTTATTCATCTTTCCCTCCTTAAAAATCTCTCTCTCAATCTCTCCCAATCTCTCCCTTCCTAAAGCTCTCTTTAGGAATAACCTCTCCTATCATATCTCACTTAAAAAGCTAAAACCCTCATACTCCAACCCAAAATCCCGTCACATCCAAACTTACGAAGAAGCTCTCTCTGGACTATCCTAAAATATTTTTTAAAATGAAAGATGGAATGTATGTTATCATTTTCTATCTGTATATATAGTATATTTTTCAAGTTATAATGTAATTTAAATATCCCCATATCTTTTATTTTTAGGTTTCATTTCTTGATAAACCCACCGTTTTAAAAGATATCTTCTAACCCTGACTACTTTAAACTTACTTCTTAACTTAAACAAATGTGAGAAAGACATACTCTTTCTAAACTCAATTATTTATTTCTCTTCACTTATATACCCCAAGCTTCACTCTTTTCCTCTCTTTCTGTGTCTCTCACTCTCTCTCTCCTCCCATCAAACTTAAAAAATGCATCTTTTTTCTAAACCCTTCTCTCTTGCCGTTCTCTCTCTCCCCATCTCCCAAACCGCTCTCTCTCTTTGTATTCCCTTTTTTTTTTTCTCCCAGTCATCTCTCTTTATGTATCCCACTATTTTTGTCTTCCAATCCTTTCTCTCTTTCCATATTCCTCATTCTTTTTTTCTCCCCTATCTCGCACTCTCTTCCCGTGCCCTCTTCCCGATCTCTCTCTCCCCATCTCCCAATCCCCCCTCTCTCTTTTTCCGTATTTCCTATTCTTTTTCTCTCTCCATGTCTCCCACTCTCTCCTCACACCCAACTCTTTCTTTGCAACATAAACATTTAAAATTACATGGAGAACAGAGATGGAGTACAAAGCTTCAATAGACGTCAGTAAATATTTTCAAGAACCAGTATAGATATGGTTCTCAAACGACATTCGAGCTATCAAAGGTTCTCAAAATATATCGCATGTGCTTTCAGATGAGTTGGCAGTCAAATTTTCCCAAAATATATCGCATGTGCTTTCAAATGGGTTGGCAGTCAAATTTTCCCAAAATATATCGCATGTGCTTTCAAATGGGTTGGCAGTCAAATTGGAGCTTTCAGATGAGTTGGCAGTCAAATTGGGTAATACAATTTAGCTATCAAATTGACCATTGCAGTTAAATTGGGTTATACAATTTATCTATCAAATTGATCATTAATTGGGTTCTGCAATTTGTCTATCATGATAAGAGAGAAAGAGTTGGGGAGTGCCAGTGAGTGAGAGGCACAGGGAGATAAAATGGGAGAAATACGGTGAGAGGTTTGGCAAATGGGGAGAGGAAAAACGTAGGTTTAGGTTTTGCAGATGGGACTATCATGGTAAGAGAGAAAGGGTTGGGGGAGCGAGAGTGAGTGAGAGACACGGGAAGACAAAATGGGGGAAATACGAAGAGAGGTTTGGCAAATGGGGAGAGGAAAAACGTTGGTTGGGTTTGGCAAATGGGAAGAGAGAAAATGTGAAGGGAGAGAGGTTTAGAAAGGGAGAATGGTCTTGGAAAAGGCATGTCTTTTAGATTTATTTGGCCTAAAAAAACAAATTTAAATTAGCTCGGGGGGTTAGAAAAAATAAAATCTACAATTTTTATGCCTCAAGATATCTTTTAAACCTTGGGTCTATTGTGAAATGATATCTAAAAATAGGGGTATGAAGATATTTTCACTTTTTTAATTACAGCAAATAAGTGGTTTCAACTAACTCGCCCTCAATATATCTCTCTAATATAATAATAATAATAATAATAATAATAATAATAATAATAATAATAATAATAACAACAACTATAACTACAATTATTGTTAATATTGTTATTATCATTATTATTACTCTTTATTTTATTGATTTATTTTATTTTATTTATTTTAATTGCATAGAACTTATTTATTTATATTACTCTTTCTTCTAGCTTTCTCTTACTATTTTTCAAATGGATTATGTCTCTTTTAATCTCTCTATTGAGAAGTAGAAAATAAGTTATGTTTTTCTTTTCGATTCTTATATTAAATGTTGTATCGATTTATTTTGATCTCAATTTTTTCCTTTATATGTATTTAAAATTTTTTATGACTATTTGAATATTACATTGCTTTTGTGACTACAATATTATTTCTAGTAAAAAAATATGTGATGAAATATATATAAATTTTAATTCTTTTTTTAGGAGATACTTGAGTAATTTTTGTTTTCTAATTATAAATTTTGAGCACATCCCCACTAGCTTTCTCTCACTATTTTTCATTTGCATTATATCAATTTTTATTCCTCTATTTAAAGTAGCATTTAAAATTTTTTTGTCTACCTATAATTGAATTTTATCACAAATAGTACACCTGAATTATTTATTTATTGCATGGTTTTTAAAAAATCATAATTATTTCATAAATTTATTCAATAGTGAGGGTAAATTCAATGATCTCTAAGACCATGTTTTATTGAAAATATTTTTCAATGATAAACATGTTTTAGTGATTTATATTAAATATCACATGCAACGCACGTGCATATTACTAGTATACATTTGCTTACTACAAAGAAGAAAATTAAGTTTGAAGACTGAGAAAAAAAATAGCTTCTTAATGATTCTTTTTGGGCTGGCCCTTGCTGGGCCAAACCAAATTAGTTTTCAGGCTTTACCGAGACCAAGGCCGGCCCGGTGGCAACCCAATATGTTGGCGATAATTTCCCTCAAATCAACTAATTTGCCACCAAATTGGCTAGGTTTCCAAAGTCATTTGCATTAGGTATGTCCTAAGTCCTATTGTTAGGTATGCCAAAACCATCCCTATTAGGAGTTTAGAACCCTAAACAAGTGATGCCATTTTAATTTTTGACGACTTAAGTTGCTCGAGCCAAATGAACTAGATACCTTCAAGAAATCTTGTTCGAGTTTGGAACGCAAAATCCAACAAGGTATTTATGTCTTTCGGTTCCGGTGACTTAATTGCTCACTGGTTCAAGTTCCTTCTTTTAAATAAAAAATATATTCCGGGCAACAAGTAGGAGTATTAATTTAACAAAATTCATAAAGGGGTACCAAAATTAAAGAGCTTTTAGAACGTGACCAATCAATTGGTAAAAGTTATTAATTCATCCAGTTTTTTCCATCTTTTCTTTTTTTTTCTCTTTCCACGCTGTACTATATCATCCAGTTTTAGGAAATTTAAAGAAAAAGTCATTTTATGTTTGAAATTTGAACATAGTACTATATTTCACATTTTACACACAATTCCCACTTTTCTAACCCTTTTTTTTTTGGTAACCTTACGCTTAAATTTAGGGTGTCCATGCTGCTACCTTCATGTACATGTAAAAAATATAAAAAACATTTTAATAACGAAAATAATCAAAATACCCCTACAAGATTTAGGAGTATTTTGGCAGTATCTCTTTCAAATTATTATAATTTATTTCTTTTATAGAAGCATGATCATGAGTAGTATATAGACACCTTGAATTTGAAATTTTGATGTACAAAATATTAAAATTAAAATAAACTACACATCAAAAAAATTGGACCTGAAAACCTAAAATATGAAATATTAGAGACTATTTTTAATTCTAAAAAATATAATAAGAATTTTCTATAACTTTTCCTTATTTGCTACGGATAAAAAGCGTAGAATGCACCACACAATAATAGACCGGACCATCCTCATTCGTCCTGCCGCGCATCTCAATCTCACCGACACTCCGTGGATAGAAAATAAGTTAAAAGGAAGAAAAGTTGCTTGCCTATTTTCCACACATTTATTGGGTGATGTACGTCGTCTTTTCCCAAAAATGGTTTGTCCCCCAAACTAAATGACGCAGGAGTTGGGAATTCCATTGTGGTACATAATAATTAGGGATGGCAACGACTTGGGTACGTGTAAGAGAGGGAGCTGGACCCGTACCCGAATACAGACCCGAATAAATTTAGATCCAATTTTTGGACTTGAACCTGACCCGTTGATTTAAAAAATTGGACCCATACATTCGGGTCTACCCAATGACTCTCGGATCCATTGTCACCCTCACTATCAGCTTTTTTTTTTTTTTTTTTTTTATTATCATATAACTGTATTATTGGCAACAAGGTCATAATCACGCACTACTAGATTTCAAACCGAGTGATTTATCATTTAATAGATAAAAATGACAACTAGTTTTAAATATATTCAATCCTTAATATATACCCAAATGAATAGAACTTAAAGTAAATATTTTATCTCTAACAGTTTATAGGTATGGGTCGGGTCGACCCCTACCCGTATAGTATTCGGGTCCAAATTTTGGACCCATACCTAACCCTCTAGGTCCAAATGCTAGACCCATACCCGACCGATGGCAAATATACCCGATGGTTCCCGGGTCGGGTCCAAGTCCATTGCCACCCTTAATAATAATTGAGTACAATAGGATATAGATTGGCCGGCACTCTCACCATATTGGGTGGGTACGAGTCTGGGTTTGGCCGGTTTTGAATTGTCAGATTGAGCATGAGTCTAGAATTAGAGAATCAAAAAGGATAAGATCTTAAGAAAGATCATCATCATTATAACTTTCTCCTTAATTGGGTCCGTATTTTACACATATAAAATGTTTTTTATTTTTTTGTTAAGTGTGTGTCTCACTAAAATATACACACACTTCAAATTTCAAGTTATTCTGATTTGTGGAATAAAAATGAAAAATAAAATACTACTAGACAATCATGACCGTGCTATAAACTTTGAACGGTGATAAAAATAGACGAAATCTGTTTATTTTAACCTATAAGCGTCGAAAAGCCAGTCGTTCCCCTAAAATATATCTTTCAAGTAAGGGGTGAGGTCAATATAAGGTTGACTCCTTAAACATTCAAAACAATGCGTATTTTGAAATGATGCCCAAAGATACAGTTTCAAGTGTCCAAAATCCCTTTTGAGAGCATGAATTTTTTTTTTTATATTTCATTTATGAAATTTGAAATTTAAAAGATAATGTAGATCAAATCGATATCCAAACACTTTTAAAAATCTTTGAAATAGACCAAATGCATTATTTTTAAAACTCAAGTTTTTTTTTTTTTTTTCTTTTATCGAGATCTAGATAATTAATTTGAGAAAAACTTTTTATGTTTCTCTGCAACATAAAAGTTCTATCCTTCCCTTATCCAATTGTCCATTTTTTAAAGGAAGGCTAAGATTGTCCCAATCACACTATCCCGTATCTATACTGATTTATTTTTATTTTATTTTTTTATAAATTGTTTTGACACCAAATTTTGGACGTCCATTTTTCTATTAAACTTGCACTAAAGAAAAATATAAAAAAAGTAGTTTCAATAAAATAAAATGACTAAAATACTTCTAAAAATTTAAAAGGCATTTTGATCATTATTTTTTATCAAAAATTTATTGTTAATATATTTTATAGCTGCGCCCCATAAGATGACAAGTACCAAAATTCATATTGAAAAAATTTATATTAAAAAATTTAACAATAAAATACTTTGAAACATTGGAACGGTGAGTGGTTCGGTGAGTGGTTCGCATGATAAAAAATAGAGGGCTGGACTATAAGGAGAGTATAGAACTTCTACTTTGTGGAAGAACATAAAAAACTTTCCCATCAATTCGAAGGTTATCAGCCTTTTCTGAGTTTTTGAGATGCACGGGCCGAGTTTTAGGCTGGTTTGGTGGCCTTAGGCCAAATGTGCTGGATGGGGACTGTTTAAAATATGTTTGGGTAGTGCTAGCTCTTGCCCAACTATGGCCCGAGTTCCGGCCGTGGGTCACGTCCGCCGGATTTGGACCGGCCCAGCTCTCTTTTACTTCTTTTGTTGCGGCCCCGATCAGACCGGGACAAGGGAACAGGGCTGGGCCAGGCCATATACCAGAATTTTCAATCTGGGACGTGGGTTGGGCAAGGCCATACCCCAGATTTTTCAATCGGGGAGTTGCTCAGCCCTCGTGAGTTCGTGAAAATGTGCAAGTACTTTCTGAGGGTGCCACGAGATCTTAAATTAAGGTTTCTCTCCCTACGAACCTGTACTCGTTTTGGACTGCGAACGGCGAACTTGGCGTTGGTGGTGAAGGAAGTGGTGGCAAGAGGGCCCGAAAACAGCACCGTGTTCTCCACAGTGAAGTTTTCGGAGTCGATGGTCTGCGATATCTCTTGAACTTTCACTAGCGGAAGCGTGCCCATGGCAAACAGGGGAAACATTTCCGAGAAAGTTGTGTACCTGAAATCCATGGATGAATGAGAAATGAAAAGCAAAGGAAAGGGAGGAAGAGTTTCATGGCAGAACTTACGCCAAGATCCACTTTCCATTGAGAAGAGGGAGGGCCTCAGTGGGAGCAGGGGTGGGATTCAAGGCCTCCAATTGAGTAATCAGCTCCACGATCTCGGCTCTTGTTTCGCTGCTGGCCTTCAAACCCCTCTCCGTACCGTAAAACGCCTCCACCAATTCTTTCTTCAGCTTCTGAACTTCGGTCGTCACCTGCTCCGCCTTCTCGGCCACGGCTGTGCCGCCGCTGCCCTCTCCCCATTTCTCCTCTTCCGGCTCGATCTGCCCCACTCGAGGGGCACCAATCCCTCTTCTACTCTTCCAGATGCTTGAAATTCTATTCCCAGTGTGAGATCCGGTTGAGAGGCGCAGAGAAATGGCATTTGGAAGGGTGTGGAGGCGAGGAATGGGTGTAGAGATTGCAGATGCTTGCGGAGTCCGTGCGCTGAAGGCAGGGTTGAGAGAGATTCCAGCCATTGTCTCTTTCTGTCTCCTCCTTTGGCTTCCAATTCACTCGACGACTTGCAGGAGAGCGAAATTTCTCTCTCTCTCTTCAGCTTGCAGGGCACAGAAGCAGGGACCTCTTTTTAGGAGTTTTTTTTTGTTTTTTTGCTTGAGCCCATTTACTATACCCCCGAAGGATTATATTGTGCATCTACTCCCTCGCTCAAAATACCTGTATAGATGATTGGTTTTAGTTCAAATTTTTAGAGTTACTAGATAATTATTTTTTAAAAAACAAATTTTGAATTTAGAGGTTTTTGCCACTTAGATCTAGCCTTTCAAAAATTAAAGGGTTTTTATTCGATTTTGAGGCATTAGTTTTGCTAATGTATAGAGTATCAAAAAAAATTTGATATTGAAATTATTCTATAGTGGTAGAGATTAAGTCCCTAAAATTTGAGGTGTAAATATCCCTATCTTTTGCTCGATGAAGTAAATAGATAGCTTACTCCCAAAGGATTAGAAACTATTTTGGTTTTTTTTTTTTTTTGCGTACGTACGTGTCATAACGAAGACGTGTAACACCACACTACGCATTTTCTCCATATACGACAAGGGGTGTTGCCCGTTTAATTTGGTATTTCCTGAAAAAAAAAAAAAAACATTGGCCGTCCATTGTCAAACGTTTAATTTGGTATTTCCTTAAAAAAAAAAAAAAAACATTGGCCGTCCATTGTCAAACTCAAATGAGAGGGGTGTTTACCTTGGCAAGTGTGAAGGCATGGACACTTGGGGCTGTTTTTTTTTTTTTTTTTTTTTTTTTTTTAATATTTACTTGGGGCTGTTTTTTTTTTTTTAAATATTTACTTGGGGCTGTTTTTAACTAAAAATGAACCAATTTTTTGAGCCACCCATTAAAAAGCAAGTTAGTAATTAGGTTGCATGGTCAAGACCCTTACAAACTTATTGAGGGTCGTGGATGCCATTTAAAATTAGCTTTGATTTCAATGGTGTGCCTCATAGGAAATAATTCAAAAATATTTAATATAGATAGATCGGGTATTTTGATAAGGATAAAGAAACTAAAAATGCGCCATTTTTTTGAGCCATCCACTAAAAAGTAATTTAATAATTGGCTTGCATTGTCAAGGCCCTTAAAAAATTATTGAGGGGTCATGGATGCCATTTAAAATTAGTTGTCATTCAATGGTGTACCTCATAGAAAGTAATTCAAAAATACTTAATTTAGATAGTTCAACGATTGATCTAAGAAGGGTGATGATCTTAAATTTACCCTTATCCCAACCCATGCCTAGGTGAAGGGGTATGGTTGTGCTAAGTGGACAACCAACATAAAATTTTGCATGAATATTGATAAACTTATAGTATCTGCTTATGCTAGGGTGCTCCAAGAAGTAATGGGTACAATGAGAAATGAGCAATGGTTAGCTAGAGTATTCCCCAGATACAGCGCGTCATAACGCTGCCCAGTTGCAGTGAAAAATAGGTAAGGGTTCCCACGACATCTTGGACGAGCGCGGGTAAAAACCCTCCAACAGAAAATGATTCGTTTAGCCACATGGAATGTATGAATGCTTACAGATAAGGGTATGGAGTTAGTGGATACAATGGGACGAATGAAAGTAAACATAGCTTGTCTATAGGAAATTAAATGGAAATGAAAAAAAAGCTAAAGAAACAGATGGGTATAAACTATGGTATACAAGAAAAAATAATAATAGACATTACATATGCATAATAGTAGAAGATAAAGATTTAAAAGATAAAGTAGTTAATATCAAAAGAATAGATGTAGTGAAAATAGGGCAAAAATGTAGAAATTTGGGTAAAAATAGTAGATATAGATTTAAAAGATAAAGTAGTTAATGTCAAAAGAATAGTGTATTCCCTAGAAGCGACACGTTGAAGGGCCGCCTGGTTGTGGTGAAAAATATGTAAGGGTTCTCACGATATCCTAAACAAGCGTGGGTAAAAAAGTTAGTCCAAGATAATATGATTCATTTAACCACATGGAACATAAACACCGCTTCCAGGTAAGAGTATGAAGTTAGTGGATACAATGAGACGAAGAAGAGCAAATATAGCTTGTCTACATGCCACTAAATGAAAAGGAGAAAAAACTAAAAAAAATAGATGGGTATAAACTATGTTATACAAGAAAAGATAATGATAGAAATGGCGTAAGCATAATAGTAAATAAATATTTAAAAGATAAAGTAGTTAATGTCAAAAGAATAGGTGTTAGGTTCTTATTAATTAAACTTGTATTAGGAGAAGAGATAATTAACGTAGTTAGTACTTATGTATCACAAGTAAGATTAGATAATAGAATTAAGATACAATTTTGGGAGGATATAGATGGAATTGTCCAAGACATACTAAATGGAGAGATGACCTTTTTAGGAGCGGACATAAATGGTCATGTAAGGAATGATGGTAGAGGATATGAATGGGTACATGGGAATATGGGTTTGAGCAATGAAATGAGCTGGGTGAGACATCTCTAGATTTTGCTATGGCCTATGACCTAGTAATAGCAAACATTTACTTTAAAAAACAAAATTAACATTTAATAACATATAAATTGGAATATATGAAAACCAGATAGACCTCTTCTTAATTAAGAAAATAGATCGATCATCATGTAAAGATTGCAAGTTATCCCAGGAAAGAGTTTAACTACCCAACATAGGCTCATGGTCATGGATGTCTGCATAAAGACATGCAGGAGAAGTGGTAAAAGTAATGGATGTCCAAGAACTAGATGGTAGAATTTAGAAAAAGAAAAAATAGATTTATTTAGGAATAAGTTAGTTGAATAAGAAAAATGAAACTCTGAACATGATGTCAATATAATATAGAATGAGATGGCTGAATGTATCAATAAAGTGGCAAAAGAAGTTTTAGGAGAATCTGGAGGGAAAAGGAACGTCGATAATAAAAAACAAATAGACGAATGGAGGAAAAGTATTATAGTACCTATTTACAAGAAAAAATGAGACTTACAAAATTGTTCAAACTATTGAGAGATCCAGTTTATAAGCCATACTATGAAGCTCTAGAATAGAGTCATTGAGCAATGACTAAGGCATGAAACGAGTGTATCTGAAAACTAATGTAGTTTTATGCAAGGAAGGTCAACAACAGAGGCTGCTTTCCTACGTAGGCAATTGATTGAGAAGTTTAAGGCGTAGGGATTAGACATCAATATGGTCTTTATTGATCTAGAGAAAACTTTATGATAGAGTACTTCGAGATCTGATTTGACGGGTACTGGAAAAGAAAGACATCTCTAGACACTTCATCGACTTGGTAAGAGATATATACGATGGAGCGCTAACTAGTGTACAAACAACTATTGGAGAGACGAGTGAGTTTTCAGTTAATAAAGTGTCAGCATTGGGCCTGTACCTCTTTGTCTTCGTTATGGACGACTTAATTAGGCACCTAAAAGATGAGGTATTGTGGTGCATATTGTTCGCAGATGATATAGTTTTGATTGATGATACCCGAAATGACATCAACACAAAGTTAGAACTTTGGAGGGATGCTTTAGAATCCAATGATTTTAAAGTTAGTTAGGCTAAGATAGAATATATAGAATGCAAGTCTAGTAATAATAGGAGTAGAGACGAGGAAGTAGTTAAGATTGATGGTCAAGAAGTATGCAAAAGACCGCGCTTTCGATATCTTGGTTCTATAATCCAGGAAAATGGAGAGATCAAGGAAGATGTCGCACACAAAATTAGAGCTGGGTGGGGCGAAGTGGAGATTTACAACTGGAATTTTATGTGACCGCCACATACCAATGAGGTTGAAGAGCAAGTTCTATAGGACAGCAGTGAGGTCAACTTTCCTCTATGGGGCGAAATGTTGGGCAGACAAAAAACAATATACCCATAGAATTAGTGTAACGGAGATGAGGATGTTGAGATAGATGAGTTACAAGATAAGAATGGATAGAATTAGAAATGAATCTATTCGAAAGAATTTTGGCGTAGCACTCATAAGAGATATAATGAGAGAGAGTAGACTTAGGTGGGCTGACTATGTGTGGCGCCAACTAAGTACAACACATGTTAGGAGGTGAGATTCAGTTCAAGTGGAATGACTGAAAAGGGTAAAGGGTGGGCCCAAAAAGACGTGGTTAGAAGTAGTCCGAAAAGATATGGGGACTTATGGCCTCACTGAGGATATGACTTTTAATAGATTAGAATGGAGAATCAAGATTCATATAGCCAACCCCAATTAATTAAAAAAATGCTAAAATGATGATCTTATAGATCAACAATTTAAGATATTATGATAATAAATAAATAAAAAAATACACCATTTTTTTGAGCCACCAACTAAAACGTAAGTTAAGAATTGGCTCGCATGTTCAAGACCCTATTATTGAGGGTCATGGATGCCATTTAAAATTAGCTGTCATTTCAATGTTTTACCCCATTTCAATGTTTTACCCCATAGGAAGTAATTCAAAAATACTTAACGAGATTGAACAACAGTTAGGGTTATCTTTATAATAAGTAAATATACTTACAACATTTTGCTCATTCTAAATGTTACCTAAACACCCTGGTCATTTGTGTATCTCAATTATAATATCAAGGTTTTAAAAATATTGATCTAGATACGAATTGCCCAATCCAGATCAAAAATCAAAAGAACCATTTTGATTCTTCTAATTATTAAGAACTGATTGGTTCCCGTTACTGACCGGTTCCCACTAGAAACGGGTCGATTTACAAATAAAATGGCTGATGTCATGGGACCGGTCGTTTATGTTAGAAGAGAATAGACAATTTCTAAAGCGAACCGGCCATATCTTATTTATTTTAACTTTAAATTTTTTTATTCACTTTATCCACCGCGTGAATACCCATCTTTCTTACAAAGTCACGCACGATTCTTAAAGTGTTTTGGGTCCCCATTTCTTGGGAATATCCCTCATGTGGGATCAAACATTTCTCTCTCTCTCTCTCTCTCTTTGGTTCTCAAGTTTCACTTTTTATGTGGACAAATTTCGGTTATTTTATTTTATTTTTTTAAGCAAATGTTTTAATACAACACATATTGATGTGGGTTTAAATGACCCAATATCTCTTAATTTTAATAACAATATAGGGCTTTTAGGCCCTCGTGTTATTATTTAAAAGGACCCAAAACCCTCTAAATGACTCAATACCACTCACCTTTAATAAGAACTTCATTTTTTTAATTAAAGGTGACAAATAGGTTAGGCTAAAAGCAAATGCATTTTTTCTGCCAAATGTCAACTTATCTTAATAGAATACTAGAATTTTGGTATCTGAATTCACATGTTATATTAAGTAAAATAAGGTACGTTTCTAAACTTAAATTAGAAGACAAACTATTACATATCTTTTTCTTAGTTTTAATGATGCTTTTTGTTTTATTTTTAAATTTCGGGTTTTGACAAATTTTTAGAGGCCAATGATTTTGAAGTCATTTTAAAGAATAAATAGGAGTGCTTTGGTCATAATCTTGGACTTAAATCACATGGCTAAGGGTGTAGATCAGGTGGTAAAGGATGGACTGATTTCTCGAGAAGGGATTTAAAATACTCTCTCCGTAGTTCTTTTGTATTTTTTTGGTAGTTAATTCTTTTTCATTTAATCTATGCTCCTATATGTCAAGGAGAATATTGTTTTCCCTATGCAACATTTCCATGCATATTAAAGTAGAACAAGTAGAGGAATATTATACTATAATTTTTTTTGAAAACAAAAAAGCCCGTATTTTCAACAAGGAAATGATCTAACTCAAGAAAAAAATCTCTACACTAAAGCAATAGAGAGTAATTGAAGCCAACATTTTCATACAGATAATGAGATATAAATTAAATATGAATAGAAATAAATACAACACCTCTAGAGAAAAAATCAAATACATTACCTCTAGAGAGATAAGACATTAATAAAATTACGAATGAATAAGTAGTTAATTCAGTAAATTACTTTTTAGCAAAAGGTAAAAAATAATAAATGGGTAGCCAAGACCCCCTATATTTATTAGCGTAAGTGGCACTGAAGATTGTAAAAACACGATAAAGAAATGAAACAGATTTATGATTTTAAACTTCTTATCGATTATGAAATGAATGTGATGGTCAGCAAACACTCAGACATGTAACAAGTTCTCATTATTTACATATATTTGATAAAACAATGAAAATCGACAATACAATACCCCCATTTTATATATATATATATATATATATATATATATATATATATATATATATATATATATATATATATATATAAAGACCTTTAATAGATTTTAATGATTTTTTGAATTTTTTTTAGGCTGAAACCAGCTAATTCCTTGATCCGGATGGTCAATCCACAGATCCAACATGATGTTTTCAATGGATGATCCAGGTCACCAATCTATTTTAAAATCTTGTTAAGTATAGTCATTAGGTATTTGTGAATTTTTTAATGATGTATCGAATTGGAATGAATGCTGAAAATAGCCACTACTTGGTGGAATGGGATCATTTTATACTTTACTTTGTAATAGATTTTGACCATTTGATATTTTCCCTTGATATCAGTATTTTAAAACATGGTGAAATGGACAAAAATTGGCCAGTGTAGATCGAGAAATGGGAAGACTGGCCTCTTCGGTTAAAGCAAAATAAATTTGATACGCTTAGAATCCGAAATCACGCAAAACTCTGGGGTAGCAAATACTAGTAACATGCGGTGCAGTGCCCGTGATATTAAATATTAATCATGTAAATAAAATATTAATCATGTAAATATATTTATTAGTGAAAACATTTTCATTAAAACACGGTTTTCAAGAGATAATTCAAATGAATTCATTTTCATAATAGAATATTTTATAAAGTAATTATGGATTTTATATAAAATATTATTTTAACATAAATTAAGTAATACATATAATAATATGGCCTATAACATTATTTAATCATAATTATTCTTTAATTATTAGTACTATATCCACCATAGTTGCTGTTAAATAGTTATCATATTTTTTACATATTTACACTTGTATTGGTACGCTTACGCAATGTTAATAATAATACAAATCTTAATAAAGTAAACGTTCACAATAGGATCTAAATATTTATTTAAATAATGGATTAATACTAATAGATGATATTAATTATGAGTTATTAATATATCATGTATACTTAATATATCAATTATAGTTAAGTTAAAAGTCCTAAATTATTTTAAGAAGCATGAAATTTTATTTATTAATTATAAGTTATTAATATATCTTGTATACTTAATATATCAATTATAGTTAAAAGTTATAACTTTTAAAAGTTAAAAATTTTATAAAATATTTTAAGAAGCATGAAATCTCATAAATGAAATTTAAAAATTATTTATTCCAAAATAAGGAAAAAATGGATTTATTATTTAAAATTACAAACTAGAATTATTCGATATTTTTTTATGTTAAGATGAAATACTAAGGCAAAATTAGTATCAAACCCACTATCAAATCTACAAATTAGCCCGCTCCTCCCAGTATCCCTTAGGTCCCACTCTATCAAATTATTAAAAAAAATTAAAATTAATAAATTATCACATAATATAAAAATTAGTAAATAAATATAGGTGGATTATATTAAAAAAGGCTATCACATTAAAGATAATCCTTTTCTTGAGAAAAAAATGCTCTGAGGAAAAAATATTACTTTCTTAAATTATTTTAAAAATTTAGAAATATTTTATATTATTAAATAAATAAATATAAATAGAGCTCATTCACTATCAAATAACCATGAGAAATAACTAAATTGCTAAAAAAAAAAAAAAAATCCTACTCCAACACATACATGGTTTTGGAAAAGATTAGGAAAAGACCTATACTACCAAGAAAGAGAAACTAAAACCACGAGGCATGAGCGAATTGGAAGAGAATAAATTTCATCTTGCAACATGTACAAGGTTATGTGAAATCAGAGAGAGGAATGGCGGTAAGTGCAGAGAAAGTTACGTACTCTCTATATCCCTTTCTCTTACATTTTGTTCTATTCTCTTGGAAGTGTGGAAGATAAATATTAAGGACAAGCTTTCTATGCTTTTTCTACAGCATAAAAGGTATATACTTCCTCTAATCCAATCGTCCATTCTGAATGGAGGACTAAGATTGCCCCAATCACAATGTCACGTCTCTACACTATTTTATTTTTAATTTTTTTTTTTATAAACTATTTTGACACCAAATTTTGGATGTCCAATCTTCTATTAAATTTGCACTAGCGAAAAATATAAAAATAATATTTTCAATAAAAATGACCAAAATACCCCTGAAAGATTCAAGGGGTATTTTGGTCATTATATTTTATCAAAAAATTATTTTTAATATTTTTTATAAGTGCACCCCAATGAGAAGATGGCAACTAGCAAATTTCATATTTATACAATTTGTATAAAAAAACTAAAAGTAAAATACTTTGAAACGTCGGATCTAAGATCAAACGGTGAGTGACTCTATTGATCAAAATTGGACGACTGGATGGTAGGAGGAGGATAGTTCTTCTATACTGTAGGGGAAGTATAGAAACCTTTCCCAAATATTAAATATCATATCTTCCTCTTTCTTTTGGAGATGTGCATATCTTTCTTTTTAAAATTTTACTCTCCTTCTAAAAAAGGTGTGCGCTCTCTCTCTCTCTTTCTCTCTCTCTCTCTCTCTTCGCTCTATTTATATATACATGTGAGCATTTACTGTATATACTCAATATTTTTGTATACTAATTACTCTTGCCCCAGTAACTTTTTGTCTAGAGGTATTTTAGGTAATTATTCAAAATCAAAGTACAATTGTATGATAGAAATACAAGTATTTATTAATTAGGGCGGATAATGACAGCATCCACATGAGATGTACCATTATCTACATAGAATATTAAACGTCACTCAATTTTTATAGCAATATTTATATTATCCCTCTTAATGACAAAAATACCATTACTAAAAAACAAGTGTATTATAAAGCAAGGGTAATTATTGTAAAAAAAATATTGAGTACATTTAGTAAAGGATGCAGTTAGCATACGGATGCATCCGTCGCTGTAGAGGTAAGGTGTACTTTCAAATTTTATCATGGTATATAATTTGGATGTAAAGTGTTTTTAGGATTATCTCAAAATCTATTTTTATATCTAATTATAACATTTTAAATTTCAAAAATGGTTAAAATCAAGTAGATCTATAAACATATGAAAATCTTGAAAATAGACGGTGTGGATAATATGTTGTAAAATGCACTATTTCTAAGACTTAAAATATTTTTATTTTCCATGTTCATACATCTCGATGATCAATCAAAGGGTTTTTTAACATTAAAACTACCTTTTCCGATGTATTTTTGAGGTGCATTCGTAGTTCTACCTTATAAGGTTGCATCCTGATATAAACTTGTTCCTTTAGTAACTGCTCACATGTATTTGTATCCTAATATATATTAGTCGGATGCCTCGATCTCTTCTACCTGGATCTAGGTGATCGGGTGACATGTATCTCGGGATCGGAAGACCTGAGACTGAGATTGCTCTCTCGAGATCTTTGTTCGCAGAATAAGGGCAAGTGCTCAATTAGTGAGAAAGGAATTTGATATGTGAGGTGTGAACCAACCTCACTTGGGTCCGTGACTTACTCAAGCTGACTCGCGCGAGCACCCTCTTAGATCATGACGGAAAGCCTCCCAGCTACTTCAGCTGCTTCGGAATTGCTTTTTTTGATCTGCAATCTCCTTGTTTTCTACACAATACTATCATGGTTAACTTGCAAGACAAGTGGGCCGAAGGACCCACCCTTGTCTTAGGGCAATGCACATTCATATGGTAAAGTTAGGGTGATGAAGTAGAAGGTCAAAATAAAGGTAGAAAAGAGAAGAGAACTTGATGAAGGGATGAGACTAGCATGATAGCTGGACAGTGACTGACTCGAAGTGGTAGTAAGACGGACATGGGACTCAGGACCAACATGATAGCAATACTACTCGCAACCAAGGCCAATTTGACTATCCTAATCTGGTGTGACAGTAAGATGGGCATGGTACTCAGGACCAGTACGACGATGATACTGCTTGACAGCCAAACCGCTATGGTAGTGCTAGACTAAGCCTACCCTCAGCCAAGTGAGAAGAGAAGAGAATGAAGAGAAGGCGCGAGACAACGAAGAGAAGGCGCGAGACAACGAAGAGATGGGGTCTCGACGGCATTAGGCATCGCCACCCACAGGTATGGAGTAACAGTGTTGCGGCCCTTGGACGGCGCTGGATGCTGCTGCTCACAGCTAGAGGGTGAACAGTGAACTACAGACGGTGCTAGCCATTACCGTTGGCAACATGAGAAGATAACACATCCATTCGCAGGAGGCAATAGCTTCTTGTGGAGCACGCGACGATAGCCTCCTGCTAAGCGCGTGGTGATAGTTCCTTATGAAGCACACAGCAGTATGCATGGGACGCAAGAGAAACCTGCGGACGACGATAGGCACCGAGCGCATGAAAGGAAGCTTTCGGATGGCGATAGACACCGAGCGCACGAAGGAAGCTTGTAGGCGGTGATAGCTACCGAGCGCACGAAAGAACTTGTGGACATCAATAGGCATCGCCGTGACCCTTTACGAGCAGTGATAAGTATCGCCATTTGCGATAGGCAGTGGGCATGAGAGAAACCTGCGTACGGCAATAGGTATTGTCGTGACCCTTAGCCGGCGGCGATAAGCATTGCTGTCTGCAATAGGCACGCAACAGGGTGAGAACCATGCAGTCGGCAATAGGCATTGCTGTCTGCTCTCCTTGCTGAGAGACAGAAACGAACGAAAAGAGGGAGAAAGAAGCTCGGCATGGCGCTGCCATCGCCATGCACGACCTGTGAAACCATAGGAGGGGGAAAGAAGGAAAGAAAGAGGCATGTGCGGTACTACCACTGCCGCGCATAGCCTCTGAGAGAAACTCAGACGAAGAAGAAGAAAGAGAAGAAGAGAGAGAAGAGAGAGAAAAAGAGAGGAAAGAAAAGAAAAAAGAGAAAATGATTTACTTTAAGCCAAGGGGTACCGTCCCAAAATGTTCTCTCTCCTTCCTCTCTCTCTCAAGCCGGGATCCAATAATGAGAAATGACAGAGATTTTATTAAGCAAAGCTCGGTCTTCGTACAAGGGAATACATGATATATATAGTGTTTTGCCCAAACATGGGTAGATTGATCAAAATTAAACCTAATTACTGAAAATTAAGATTTAACTAAATTAAATAAAATAGGAAAATAGGGTACAAAATGACTGATTTGCCCCTTTATAACAATTGTGGAAATTTCAGAACAATCCCTGCTGCTGCCCTACAACGTGTGTGATCTTTCATGGATGATCCGGGGTTGCTCTGATGTCCATTTGTCTGAAATATGATTGTGAAATATGATTGTTTTCTTGTAGGACTCGGCATGGCGATCGATTTGATACCAACTTTGAGCCATAGATCGTATTTTTAAGCCACGATCATACATCTTGAAATTTGTTTGGATCTTGCAAACTTCGGATCAATAGTGTGCTCGTTCCTTGAATTTTTTTCATGATTTATTCCCTTGATCACACTGAGCATGCCGTCACGGTTGTGTGGCAACAAACGCAGCTCGATTTCGTATCCGGACGAAGATTTCGCAACTTTTGAGTTTTGGCTGGAATCTGGAATTCTGACGTCGAAATTTTTAGCCACTTCATCAGCTTCGTGTGTGAAATCTAACCGTCTATCATGCGTGGCGTTCAGACCAGTTATAGTTATGGACCTTACACACACGATGCAACTGATTTTATATCAATCGGGCTCGCGATCGCCATGATTTGGACGCTCGAGCGAGGTGTGATGCTGCTGATTTTCCTGCAACTTTCTTTACATAGACTTTTTGGAGACTTTTTGGAGTCCTTATGAAGATCTTTTGAGACTGTCAAAATTTTCACTATTTGTCAGGCCTTATTGGTCGGCTTCTCTTTTTCATTGTGCATCGGGGACCCATGGTGCTGAAAAATATCTTCAAACAACATGCCCCACTGAATTTTGTGTTTCGAGAGAAGCGAGAAGAATAACATTTGAAAAATTTCCTCTGGCTTTATTTATTTTTTCTTCCTAACCACAGGACCTCGTGATCGTCGAAGAGATCCCACGTAATGTTGTAACTAGGATGCTTAGACGTTTGGATGAAATGTACAGGTCCATCCTTGGAGAATTTAGGGGGAGAAGAGACTTTTGAGGGATCTGTCGAAATCCTCACCCTCAAGGGACTATTTGAGATTCTGACTGCTGAGGCTTTTGTGTGGACCTCGTTGGCCAAAATCGGGCCTATCTGGCGGCCAAGTGCTATGAGCCTTCGGTTGACATTGTTTGCTACTACAATAGGTTTACTTCTACAATCAAGGTACCTATGTGGGCCCTCATCCTGTGGGGTCCAGTAGGGGGCTTTTTGTTGGCCTATCCCGAAGGTTTGGGCCTGTCGGTTAAGGAGGGATTTTGGGAGGCAGCCTCATAGAGAGGCATCAACCTAAAGTCTCTGGCAGGTTTTGCTCTGGCTTTGTCAGTTTCTTGCCTTCGAGAGCATTTTTAGGGATTTATTATTCATCGCCCACACCCTCAGGGACTCGTTTTTGTTTTTGAGGGATTTATTGTTCATCGCCCACACCCTCAGGGACTCGTTTTGTTTTTGATGTTGAAGTGCGAGAGATCTTATGAGGTTCACTCCTTGGTGAGCCATTTTTGTGTTATGATTGGATGCTGGCAGTTGAGGATTTTGTGTGGACCTCATTAGTCAGAATTACATATTTTTGGCGATTGGGTGTCGATTGAGGCTATGATGTTGCGTTAACTTGCTTTATTGGCCCAAGCGCCCTTTGCGGGTTTTCACCTGGACTGTGGAAGTGGCTCTGTAAAGACAGTTTTCACCAACCTCCTTTATTTTTGGGCTCTTTTACCCATGGCCTTATAGCCATATCCACCATTTTCATCCGTTTTTTCTTGCGGTGCCCTTTTGGGGTTTTCACCATGCCCGGGTTTTTATTTTCACATAACTCTTTTACTCATAGTTTCGTGACCATGCCCGTCCGTCATTTTAACTCATGGTGTTCCCTTGTCCAGGCATACACCATGCCCATTATTTTCTTTTTTAATTTTGTATAGTCATGCCTTCGGGATCTGTGCGAAGCCTTTTATCATCATGCTGCCATGACGTGCACTATTGTTTAGGGTCATGCATCTGAACCATGGTGGTGATGGATGACAATCTGTGGAGGCCATGGAGTGAGTATGGTGGTCGTTTTGACTCATTTTGGGGAGATGGCACGAAGTTATATATGAAAGATGGATGTTGTATGTGTGGGAGGTGAAAAGTGGTGACCCACTAGCTTATGACAAGTATGGACGGCGAGATGGTTCGCCATTTTGTGAGCATGGGTGAGACTCACTAGAGAGTGATGAATAACAATGACGAAGTGAATGGATTCACTGGGGAATTTATGAAGGTGGTGTGCGCACGCGGATGGGTCGGCATATGCGCACGTGAACGGGGTGTGCGCATATGTGAGGGAGCGTTTAAGGTTGTCTCCGAGACCTGTTCAAAACAGTTTAACGTCATGTGGCTAGGATGCGCACTATAGTTTAATGTCATATAGCTTGGACCGAGGTTATGCAGCTTAAAGTCATGCAACTAGGACCATGCAGTTTAAGGTCATGCAACTAGACCTTCGCTATAGTTTAAGGTCTTATAGTTTGGACCATGCAGTTTAGGGTCATGCACCTAGACCAATTTAGGTGGGTTGCCAATGTAGGTGAAGCTCCATGAGGAATAGGTGCATGGATAGCAATTCGACTCACTTGGGGATAAAAATGGTTAACACCATCAGGAGGTTTAGATGGAGAAGCAGACTTCACCGGGGATTAGGGGACAAGTATGGCTCCCTAAGGTGAAAGATAAAACTCTATGGCTCTTAGGAAAGTAACCCACCTCTTAGGAATACGATGGCTTGGTACACGATTGACCCAAGGGGATTGAAGGGGTAAGAATGTTACCATGAGGATAATGAGCAATAATATGCATGTAACTCTACTGAGAATGACAGGTCGGAGCACAGGTGCAGCCCCACTGAGGATTGAAGAGATAAGGATGACCCTAACTCCATGGGGGATGATGGGCCGCTATACGGATGTGACTCCTACTGGAGCTGAGGGAGGTGTGTCCATTTCGTAGATTAAAGCCATGCGCATGGACTATTTGTCATGCCGTTTTAATGTCTTGCTACAAGGACGTGTGCTACAGTTTTAAGGTATTGTCGCTTGGATCATGGCTATGCAGTTTAAAGTCCTATAGCTAGGACCATGCAGTTTAAGGTCGTGCAACTAGACCTCCTCCACAATTTAAGGTCATATAGTTTGGACCATGGTGCTAAGCCTTTTAATGTCATGTGACTGGGACATACTCTACATTTTAGGGTCATACAGCTGGACTGTGGTTATGCAGTTTAGAGTCATGCGACGAGGACTGTGCAGTTTAAGGTCGTGCAACTAGACCTCCGCTAAAGTTTAAGGTCATATAGTTTGGGCCATGGTACTAAGCCTTTTAATGTCATGCGGCCAGGACGTGCACTACAGTTTAAGGTCATACAACTGGACCGTGGTTATGCAGTTTAGAGTCATGCAACGAGGACTGTGCAGTTTAAGGTCGTGCAACTAGGCCTCGCAACATTTTAAGGTCATATAGTTTGGACGATGCAGTTTAGGGTGGTGCATCTAGAGGCTGTGGAATGGAATGTGACTCCATGGGGAACAGAGCTGTGACTAGAGACTTGACTTCTTGGAGATGCAAAGTGGTGGCCTGCTTGTGGGATTGACAGGTCACGATTTGTGGAAAGTGGGAAAAATCCATAATCAGCAGCACTATAACATGCGCACGACGCTAAGTTTTGGATGACGCACGCGACGTTAGGCCTTGGTGAAGCGTGTGGCGATATCCTCTTGTGAAACGTGCGGAGATAGCCCTTTGTTAAGCACACGACGATTTTGTGAAGCGCATGACGATAGCCCTTTGTGAAGCGCGCGACGATAGCTTCTGGTGAAGCGCGTGACGATAGCTCATTCGGGCCTCGGGCTTGCGCTGCCCCGACATGTCCTATCGCCATTTGAAGACAAGGACTAGAGCGTCATTTCAAACTTGCGAGGGGCACTTCACGGTACTGCTGAGTATAAAAGGGGGAAAAACCCCATTTTACTGTTTTACCGAAAGGTAAAACAGTGAAGAAGGTTTTTAGATAGAGAGCTGGAGCTTTTGTCACGAGACTTTCGACAAGACTTTCCCTACCAAAACTCGTAGTGTGTAGGCGTTCAAGAGATCCCAATGAACTTGAGCAGGTTGCGAACCTTTGCAATGTGCTTACAAACATGTTCTAAGAGTGTTGAGACCTTCTGAGCTAAGAATAAGGAGTTTTCCAAGGCCTTTACCGAGATTCTGGCAAAACTGCGAGCGGTACTTTGCAGGAGTTCCAGTGATTTTCTGGTTGTTCTGTGATTGTCGGCAAGTTACAGAAGGGTCAAGGGATTCTGACGGTCTTCTAGTTATCGGGAGGGAAGAAGGAGGAGCAGCAATGAGCTCACCGAAGACATAATGAAATTTTCGGCGAGTTGAGGAGTGCGAAGAAGGGAGAAGGGAAACCTGCAAAGTCACAGGGGAGCTTCTACAGGAATTTCGGTGGCTTTTCATTAGCTTTGGTCACCCATGGAAGAGTGGGAATAGACGGGGGAGGGTTTCTCGACGAGTAGGACTGAGTTCCCTATGAGGAGAGGAAATGACGGTGAGAAACCGAGGCCTCGCGAGGCTGTAATGGTTGGGGAGGTGAAAGGCCGTGAGACAACGAACTGTCACCCTTCGCACGCACGGTGACAGGTCAGGCCGCGAGTGTCAAGCAACATGCCCAGATTTCGAGGGACGTGGTGTGCCGCACGTGTCACGTGTAAATAGTTGGAGCGTAAGTGTTAGACGCAGACGGTGTTACCCCACGCTTCGTCTTGATCTTTGTGTGGTGTTTCTGATTTACTTCGGCAGACGACGATAGCTCCTTGGTCATGAGACAGTGATAGCCCTGCCTTCTGTGCATGACGATAGCCTCCTTGTAAGAGCAGTCGACATTACGCCTGTAGTGATCAACCGATGATACTCCCTTGCAAACACAGCCGTTACTGCCTTGTGGAAGCCTTACGAAGTCGGCAATAGCCCTACCATCTGCACACGACGATAAGGCTGCCTCTTAGTGACTTGCGCGTGACAGTGAAGCCTTTGCTCTAGTCTTCATGGCCCAATCTTCAGGCATCATCCCAGATGTGAAGAAGCTCCCACGAGCAGGGGAGGTTAGCACAAATGAATTTACCGGCGAAAGCTTGATGAGGGGTGAGCCAATCTGGCTCACCGAAAGCTTATGTGTACCAAAGTGGCCTTTGAGTGTTACTTTTGTGAGCGACCTTGTTAGGTTTGGGGTCAGAGAAGATAGCGACGACAATGTGAGGGTAGAGAAAGGGGTAGGCCTCTTGCATTGCCTACACCGGAATATAGCCTCGAGCGGGACTTGCCGACTGTAGGCAAGAGGATGGTAAAAACCACAGGCATGAAATGGTCCTCTCTTGCAGGTGCAAGGGGAGCACCAGTATTTGAAGGGTTACTCATCATGGACTAGGAGAGTACTGAGCCATTTCAGAGCTATTTTAAGACGGGCCTCCCTATTGGCCACCATTCAATACTCGATGGGCAATTATGACCGTTGCTACCCCTGAACTCAGTCATCTTTGGAGGGGAAAGAGTAGGGAAAGAAGCCCCACCAGCTGGGCTTCAGGAACCATTTGGGATGTACCAGCTACTCTACGATGAGCCTAAAAGTGGACGGGTCTCCTTCGTCAAATGGATAGCATTTTTCTACGGCCAATGCACAGATGAAGCTGGTTCAACACCAAGGAAGAAGGCGCCCCTAAAGGAATCCCCTCCAGTCTTTGAGCTGTGGAAGGAGAATGGGCACATCTTCCTGGCAGCTTACCTGGTACTTTTCTTATGCAAGTTTGCTCTGCCAGGAGAGGCAGACATCATTCATTCAGGCACGTTCTATGTGGCCTATGACATGGTGTGGGGAAAAGAGTATGCACTCACACAACCAGTCCTGTGCATCATCTATTATGGCCTGGGAGCCATTTCTAAGGGGAGACTGTATCAAGGAGAGGAAGGAGGGAACGATATAGTAGATGGTGAGGCCTGCCTAGGGGATTTCAAAACCCTTTTCCCAATTCATTATGTTTATGGCCGGCTTGGAGCTTACTTCTCCGACACCTACATAAAAAATAGGGTGTTGGAGGATACCATGTGCTGATTCCTTTTGAAGATTGCCGGAAGAAGAAAATTTTTCACACACCTGAACATGCTTGCAGCTTGTTCTATAATGACCATCTTCACATGACTCAGGTTGCATTCCCAGTTGGAGGCCTTACAGAGCATGCATTCTCTTTCACCAGCCAGAAAGAGCAGATGTTTATGCTGAGCATCAGGGGTGGTGTCCTTGACTACCGCACCATTCATAGTGCGAAGCTTGAGGGATACTTTCCTCATCGATTCGACCTGAAGCATGGGCTAGATCAAGGATGCATGTTCTCAGTGTTCTTCGAGAAGTGACATAGCAAGGCTGCTCGCTGAAAGAAGGACCAGTTGGGAACCCACTGGGAGACTTGGCTCCTAAGGCATAACAACATTGCTTGGGCCACATGCTTGGAGGTCACCAAGATCAACAAATATGTGTTGCCCCATTTTAGCAGAACAATGCCGGAGACAGAAGCCCATGAAAGTTGGTGGCAGATCACCAGTACGGGGTATTGGGATGTGGACCACCCTTGGAAGGGGGAGAATAACCGCTGGAGTTAAGATACAAGGCAGTCGAAGATGGCGAAGACTCCTCCCCTAGGCGAGATATTCACTCTAAGCTTCCCCCATTACTAGCGCAAGATTGGGCGGCCACGTCAGATTGTTGGAGACAAGTCCATGCCCAGATTTCTCATTATGGAGAATGAGACAGAGAGTATTTTTGACAGAGAATGAGACACGTCTGGTCCAGGACCTGAACGGACTCATAGGGAGCGGTCCGAACAGCAAGCTAGCCACCAGTTCCTCCAAAACGGGCACCTCCAAGGCTGTTGCACTCGAGAAGGTGAAAGGAAAGAAGAGAAAGTGGGTTACCCCAGCAGCTCCCTGCGCTCCAGCTAAGAAGGCAACCAAGGCTCTAAAAGGCAATGGGCCTAAGATCTCAATAGTCTGCTAGCCAGAGGACGGTTCCTCACCCTCGGCTTCTTCAGAGTGCTACGTGTCTCCGATCATTTCAGACTCACCTCTGCCCTATAGGATTCGCCCACTCTGTCTCCTAGGCGCTCTTCAAGTTCTTCTGAGGTTGAGGCTAGTGCTTCACTTTTAGCCTCATTGATTGAAATGGCTTCAAACTAGGAGGCATCTTCTGTGGCTGAAGGAGAGGGTCCAATCCCCGTAGAAATCGATGGGGCTGGTGATGGAAGCCTTCCGGCTACTGCCTAAGAAACTGTGGTGGAGATGTTTCTTGAGTCACAGGAGGCCGCTACCCCTACTGATGCAAAGGGGGCGAGCAAGGAATGAGAAACCCCGAGGTCGGTCCAGGGAGAAGGACCAGCGGTAGTGGTGTTTACGATGAAAATCAGATAGATATTTTGAAGAAGATCTCTCAATTTTAACACCTTAAAATAAATGAAAAATATGAAATAAATGCTATGTTAAAGAAAGTGGGACAAATTGAATTGAGATCATATGCCAGATCTGCCTGGCAACGCGAAAATCTGTTCTCAGATCTGTGGCAGAGCCAGCATGATCCAAATTTCCAATGTACAATTTTAAAGCAAATTAACTAAAATAAGATCAAAATAAAATTAAAAACAGTAAAAAAAAAAAAAAAGAAAAGAAGAAGAAGCAGGAGTGAAGAAAGTGATACCGAACCGAGCCGGATGGCCCGGCAGCCCCGACCCCCGAGTCTTCTAGGGCTCGCCCATATCAGAACCGATCATCTTTTGTCTCTCTGATCTAGATATTAGCTAGCCAATATTTTCGATTAGGGTTTTATCCTAAGGATAGATCTGGGTTTCTCTCAGGAGGCTAAGGTTTCCTCACGTAAATTCTAAGGTTTTCTCTCTTTGTAGTTCCCTCAAGTTTTGTCTCTGTCTGTCTTGTCTTTTTCTTTCTGCTATGTTTCTCATCTCTCTCAGGTTTCTATCTCTATCTCCTCTATGTTGTCTCTCTATCTAAGGTTTTCTCTCTGTCCGCTCTCAGTTTCTTCTAGTCTCTCCTGGTGTCCCTCCCTCAGCGTTTCTCTTATCTCCCCTTAAATGGTCCCCCCCAAGAGATGCTAAAAAGGGGGAAATTATCTTGGGGAGAATATCTCCCGCAACCAATGTATTTACCCAGTCAAAATGCGTTTTGGAGGCTCACGGATTTGGGAGGCACAAGTCGTGTCGCTTAGGTGGCACGTTTTGTGTCGCTTGGGAGGCACGAAACGTGAAGCTCTCGCACAAATGAAATTTTGTCAAAATCTAGATTTTTCACTTCTAATGTGTTCCTCAGCTCTCGTGAAGCTCTCAGAGAAAATTTTGGTCAAAACAATTTTTTTTACTATTTTTAATGATTTTGTTTTTGGTAATCTAGGGCATTTAGGAGTCTAGGGCATTTAGGAGTCTAGGCTCAAACAGGGTTTCGGGTAGGCAGACTGGTTTCGAGTCATAGGGTAGGCTAAGTGAACTATGGATTTTGGATTTACTAGGATAATTTGGTTCTAAGGGTTTGGAAACTGTAGAACTTTCTAGTTCTAAAATGGGGTGTCTACAGTTGACCCTCTTTGGCATTCCCTGTCCTTTGAGGGTCAGGCGGGTGGTAAAGAAGTAGACACACCGACGTTCCCTGTCCTTCGAGGGGCAGGTGAATGTCAAAGATAAAGCAGGCATTTTAAATTTCATTTTGAGGTCACGTGGCGGAGGGCACACCAACTTTCCCTCCAAGTCATTGTGTTCCCAAGCTCACACCCTAGGGCATTTCATCCTAGGGTCTTTGGTGTAAGATGACAGCGAGCTTGCAAGCATGAAACTCGAGGTGGATTTTAAAGCCATGCTACTTGACTTCAGGGGTTTCTCAGTTTGAAAATTTTAACCTTGACAATTTTTTTGATTTCCTTAGGGGTTTCCTAAGGCTGTCTAAAAGAAAGTTTTTCTATAAGAAGAGACTTGTCTGGCCGAATTCGAAGAGAGAGACGAGGCAGCGACGAGGTAAACGCGGTAAACACGACAAACACGATATTCATCATGTACGGCTGTCCAAGCTCCTTCGTTTTAGAAAATGTTTTAGAAATTTTGAAAGTATGGTGAGATTTGAAATAGAGCCCAAAGCAGGGACATGTTATGATTTTAACAAAGAAACTAAAGTTTTTGAAATCACAGACAGATAGTGAAAATTTTAAAGAGAGAAAGATATTTGAAAAACAAAGTTGGTTATCAGTTTTGACTCCTGCAACCATAGAGCACTCTAAGCAGTTTAGCATCGTGCAGTGATGGACCATACACTCGACCTTTTTACGTCGTACAGGGATAGACATTTGAACAAGGTGGTTGTGCCTTGAACGCATTGAGCAGGGTGGTTGTGCCCTGAACAACTTTGAACTGGGTGGTTGTGCCCTGAACACATCTGAAAGTTTTACGTCGTACGGGCTAGACGTGTGAACAAGGTGGTTGTGCTCGAAACACATTGAACATGGTGGTTGTGCCCTGAATATATCCAAAATTTTACGTTTACAGGGCTAAACATTACCTGCCTCGGCTCTTTTACGTTGCATGAGTTTGACATTGAGTTGGATATACCCGACCTTTAGCGTCATACGGGTTGAGATGTGTAAACACGGTGGTTGTACCCTAAACACATTGAACAAGGTGTTTGTGCCCTGAACACATCCGAAATTTTACTTCATACGAGGCTAGACGTTACCTGTCTCGGCTCTTTTAACGTCGCACGAGTTTAATGTTTTTCCCTGTCTCGACTTTCTAACGTCGCACGAGTTTGACATTTTTTCTATCTCTGCTCTTTAACATGACGTTTTAGCTTGGGTTTTTAATGTCGCACGAGTTTTACATGTTAGCTTGGTTTTTTAACGTCGCATGAGTTTGACGATCTGAATCCTGGTTGGTAGTTTAGGTTCATGCCATCGTGGAGCAAAAGATTTTTCTGAAATTGGTTGACAGTTTGGACTCATGCCACCGAGGAGTAAAAGATTTTGAAATCGACTGGCAGTTTAGGCTCGTACCACCGAGGAGCGTTTTTATTTTTTTGAATTTTTTGAAATTTTTTGGAAAGTTGGTTGGTAGTTTAGGCTCATACCACCGAGGATCATTTTCTGGAAAGTTGGTTGGCATTTTAGGCATGTGCCACCATGGAACAAATTATTATTATTTTTTTATTGAATTTTTTTGAAATTTTTATTTTTCTGAAAAACTGGTTGGCAGTTTAGTTTAGGCTCATGCCTCGGAGGAGCGTTTGAAAATTTTGAACATCAATTAAAATTAATTAAAATGTTCGAAAGCACTCGTAAAAACACATGGAAAAACCAAATTTGATCCCTGGAAAGACCCCCAAAATTGAGTGGGGAAAATTTCGGGAAAACATTTTTGGGCAACATGAGGCGTGTCTCCTTCACAAGCTAGGCAACACCAAAAGTGTTGCCCATTTTAAAAAAAAAATTTATTCTTTTATTTTTATTTTTTTATTATTATGTTTTTGCTTGGTGACACCAGGTGTGTTGCCCATAAAAATGTTTTCTATTATTATTATTGTTTTTATTTGATTTTTTTTATTAAGTGTTGCTGCCCATGTTGTGAGGTCTTTCTCAACTTTTGCCCATGTTATGGGGAGTTTGAAATTTTTTTTTTTATTGCCCTTGTTGGGGGGTCTTTGCTAAGCTTGCACCTGTAAGTGTGCAATTTTATTCATTGAAGCATAGTAAATCACTTTCTTTGCACACACTTTTCAAACTGAATATTTACAAACTCAACCCCCTAGTTGTGGGGTTTTTGTCTGATTTTTCGGCTATTGGGTCATTATACGCACACACGGGGTTGAGCTTGCAACAGGGGATTCGGTCGAGAGAAAAACACTCCCAAACTAGCTAATATCATCATTGGCGAGGTTCACCCATTGCTGATATGTGCTAGTTGATAATTGTACTCATAAAACCATAGAGTGCCTGACTAGTTTTAAGCCTTCATAACAGGCGTAGGAAGTTGGCTTCGAGAATGAGGCCAGAGTGATTAACAATTTAGCCTCTTGTAGTGATGGAGGAAGTCCCTTATAAAAGGAGAAAGCTTTTGAAAATGGATGATTTTAACAATCAAATTGAAGCATCATTTTCAAAAGGGACGTGCCTTACAGTTTTGTCACCTGTAGCCCCTTTGGTGGTAGTTTTCTTTATTAAGTTTTACTAAGAGATGATGAACGAATTCCCTTATGGGATCGTGACCTGACCTTAGAAGGTTTGATCCGGGATGCTGACTCGAGATAGCCCAAGGGTTGCCCTGAGGTGTGGCTCGAGTGGGTGACCCACGAGCCTTGTGGTGTGTGTGAGGGGTGGAGACCGTGGGGTTTCCGGCTCGATGTGTCGAGCCTCTAGGGATAAAGACCAGTGGTGCAGAAATGTGGGGGGTAGACTTGTAGCGACCCACAGAAGCAATGGCAACTTGTTTGCCATTTACAGAAAGGGATTGGGCAGCCTTCCAGTGTACCTCAGGAACACGACCAGTAAGTGACTCACTGGTGGCTGGGTGCATGCTGTGTGGGGCAACAGAAGTGTTGCCGATGTAGGGTGCCTTAGTGGAGTTTCCACCAAAGCGAAGAGGTGGGGAGTGGGGGACCTTTAAGTCTTGCCTGACACCAGTCCAGATTAAGACCTAGGAGTTAGACAAGGGGCCTTTGCTCAAGAGGATGGTTGGGAATGAAGTTGAAGGAACTTGTTCCCTAGGGACACTCTCGAATGTGGGGGTAAGAAAATCCCCGATCTGGATAAATGGTTTACAGAACTCGTAAGCCATAAATAAAATGTGAAAAGATAATGAAAGAAAATAGTAAAAGAAGACACACGCCAAATAAGAACGATCCGACAAAAGGGTAGTAAGTCCCCAGTGGAGTCCCTAAGCTGGTTAGCTGCCTCGATCTCGCCCTCTGGATCGTTTGACGATCAGGCGGCACACGTCTCGGGTTTCGAGGGAAGACCCGAGATATTTTTGAGATCACTCTCTCGAGAACCACGTTCGAGAATGGGGGCAGATGCTACCAACCGGTGAGAGAAGACTTTAAGGTGGGTTCGTGACTTACTCGGGCTAGCTCACGTGGGCGCCCTCTTAGATCACAAAGAAAGCCCCCCAGTTATAAAACTGGTTTGGAATCGTCCCCCTCAGCTTGTATACTTCTGTTTTCTATAATCACACACATATGGAAAAGGTTATAGGACAGGTGGGTCAGACCTCACCCTTTTCCTCTTTGGTGAACGTACACAAGCATGCGCATTCAAAAGAAGAAGAGAAGAAAGATGGGGGAGAGAAGAATTCGACAGAGTGAGAAGATCAGAGTAGTGACTAAGCTGGTGAATAACTAGCCTGACGTGGTAGCAAAACGAGCTCGGTAACTACGACCGGCTCACAAGATTACTACTAGACATCATTACCGATACTGACTAGCTAGGCACGATGGTTAGTCTGTCGTGGTAATAAAGCGAGCCAAGTAATCTTGGCACAACAACATTACGGCTAGACGACAGGACTACCATGTGAGGCTAACCTCGATCCCTCTTAATCGAATGAAAGAATAAAAATGAAGGTCATAAGGAAAGAATAAGAAATGAAATAAAAGAAGGGAACAAAAGGAAGGAGGGGGAAGAAAGGAAAAGAAAAATGTGAGAGTGGGGAGAAAGACACAGTCGGTGCTAGGCATTGTTGACTGTTTTAAAAGGAAGAGACAGAAACCATAGTCGGTACTAGGCTTCACTTACTGTGTCAAAAGAAGAGAGAGAAAATACAGTCAAAATTAAGCTTTACCGACTGTGTTAAACAAAGAAGGGAGAGAAGGCACAGTCGGTGCTAGGCTTCATCGACTGTATTAGATACAGTAGAAGAAAGAGAAGATCCAGTCGGCACTAGGATTTATCGACAGTATTTGATAAAGAAGAGAGAGGAGATACAGTCAGTGCTAGGCTTAACCGACTGTGTCAGAAGACAAGAAAGAAGAGAAACCCAGCCAGTGCTAGGCTTCACCGGTTGTGTTGGAAGAGAAGAAAGATAGAGAAATCAAGCCCGCGTTAGGCTAGTACCGATTGAAACAGAAGAAAGAGTGGGAGAAATCAAGCCGGCATTAGGGTTCGCCGACTATGACGACAGAGAAAGAGAGAGAGAAATTGAGCCGACGCTAGGCTTCACCGACTATGACAGAAGAGAAATAGAGAGAGAAATCGAGACGGCGCTAGCCGTCTCGACTATGACAGAAGAGAAAGAGAGTGAGAGAAATCGAGTCGGCACTAGGCTTCGTCGACTATGACAGAAGAAAAGGAGAGAGAAATCGAGCCGACGCTAAGCTTGACTGACTGTGACAAAAGAGAAAGAGAGAGATAAATCCAGCCGGTGCTAGGTTTCTCCGACTGTATTAGACGAAGAATGGAGGGAGATAGAGATGAGAAAAAGAGAGGGAAAGAGATAGATATGAGAAGAGAGAGAAAGAGATGGATAGAAATGAGAAGAGGGAAAAATAGATAGAGACAGGGAGAGAGATATAAAAATGAGAAGAAGAGAGAGAAAAAGATAGAGATGAGAAGAAGAGAGAGAGAGAGATGAGAAGAAAAGAGAGAGAGGGGAGGAGAGACAAAGTTACCTTCTCAAAGGCTACTGACCCTTTTCTTCTCTCTCCTCTCTCTCTCTTCAAGACATACCCACATGCTTAAGCAAAACTCAAAACTTTATTGATTGATTCAAGAAAAATGAATCCTGCCTTTGTATAACGAGGCATTGCTTGTTTATGTAGAATTGGGCTAAAACGTGAGTGTATGCCCAAACTACCTAGAATTGAAGATAATTACAATTTAATTGAATTAAAAGAAATTCTAAAAATGGGTGAAAAAAGACAGTTTTACCCCGACCTAACAAGGTGTGGAATTTCATAACAGTCCCTGTTACTGCCCGAGAGCGTGTGTGATCTTCCATGACTGACCCAGGGTTGTTCCGATGCTCGTTTGATCGAAAGATTATTGTTTTCTTATAGTGCTTGGCATGACGATCGTTTTGATACCAACTTCAAGCCATGAATCATGTATTTGAATCATGATCATGAGACTTGAATTTTGGATGAATCTTGAAGCATTTAATCGATTGTGTGCTTGTTCCTTGATGTTCCTTCCTGATTTATTCGCTAAATCACACTAAGCATACCATCATGATCTGGTTGCAACAAACGTAGATTGAATCACACTGAGCATACCTTCATGATCATGTTGCAACAAATGCAGCTTGATTTCGTGTCCGAAAGAAGATTTGTTGTCTTGAGTTTTTGACCAGAATTAGGAAATTTGGCATCCAGAATTTACAGCAACTTTGACTCCTTCATGTGTGAAATCCAACCATTCATTGTACGCGACGTTAAGACCAGAGATAACCTCGGACCTCACGCACATAATGCAATTGGTTTCGTGCCGATCGGGTATGCGAGCATCGTAATTTGGACGCTTGAGCAAGGCGTGCTGATGTTGAATTTTCTGGAACTTCCTTCATAGATTAGCAAACTTCCTTCTAGTTTTTCTCCCTGCTCGGGCGTCATTAGGGGGTGTACCACATATCGAATTGCTCATCTTGATGAGACGAATACGCTCACCAAATTTGGGAGGGATCCGACTTGAAACTAGTGAGATACAGGCCCCAAAAGTAACTGTTGGTGACTGTAAAAAAACAGCGGCCTTTAATGGTGCTTTAGTGCACGGTGGCCACAAGGGAATAGTGTGTGGCCTACTCCTTTTTTGTATTTTACCCATAACTTTGTGTTAGAGTGCCTGCTTAAGTCGAAACTTGACCCGTAAGGGTTTTCGACCTTGTTGGATCTAATGGCGGTGGTCCCACAACTGTTTGAGGCACTAAAAGTATGGCTCTAGTTACGGGGTCCATTTCAGTGTGCTAAAAGATCGATTTTGTTGAAATTGTTTCTTTGTGTTCACTGCCTTAGACATGTTTGATCACGATGAAACTTGGCAGGTGGTCTCTTGAAGTGCTAATGAAGATCTTGACTAATTTTGGGACAATTCTAAGACTGCTAAAATTTCCACTATTTTGTAGCCTTTATTGACCTGCTTCCTATCAAGGACCAAGATGCTGAAAAATACGTTCAAACAAGTTCGAATAAAATTCAAACTCTTTTATTGCATTAAAAGTGGTTACAAGACTAAAAGCTCATTATTAGGGAGGTTACAAATCTATTATGCAATATTTCTCTTGCATTAAAAGAAAAGAGAGTAGATGTGCCGAAGCATTCCTCTTGCATCTGAGGAATAGAAGACAGTTGACCTCAAGTGTTACTCTTGCATCTGAGAAAAGGAGAAGCCGTTGACCTTAGTGCTTCTCTTGCATCTGAGGAAAATAGGGCAGTTACAGGCCAAAAAGCTGCTCCCGCCTCAAGAGGGTAGAAGGGTTTTAGATCGAGTATATCAGACATACAAAGCAGACCCTTCTGGCAAGGAACTGGCCTATGATGGAGAGCACACCCTCTTCACAATGAGCACCCTTCCACTAAACAATATTGAGTTCACAATTGTGCTGGAGGACTTGGCCTTCAACAAATTCTATAAGCCAGTCCTTACCATTATTCACCACCCTTTGCCAGCCCCAATCATTGCCGTGCACGATCAATGTTGGGCGCAACTTATCGCCGCATATGACTGCTGTCGGATATGACTCAACTGAGCACAACTTGTTGCTATTCATGAAAGGATCGTCAAGTGAATAGCAACCGCTGCACACGACTAACGGTGTGCGCATCATGTTACTAGCCATGCGTGGTTAAGGCACTAACTAGTGCCGCGCAAGGCTTGCATCGGCTGTGTCTGCAAAAGACTAATGCCGAATGTGTTTCTAAGGCCCAGCGCCGACTGTGTTTATTGAGAACTAATGTCAACTGTGTCTTCAAGGATTAATGCTGGCTATGACTTTGAAGGGTAACGCTGGCTGTGTTCTCACACAGGGCTAATGCCGCCTAAAGCCAACGTCGACTATGTTCTCTATCTTCGTACATGTTTGCTCGCAACGCTTCGATTGCCATTGACGGTGACTGTCAAGCTTCCTCGAGACCTTTCGTCTCCTTACGACCCTAAGGTTCCCATGTCCCTTCAGCCACAGGTAACCTTTCAACTCCTCAGGACCCTTCAACTTCTCGCAATTGTTCGCCTTCCGGTGACCCTTCACTACATGAGGTCTTTCGTCTCCCCATGAATTCTCACCTCCCGGTGGCCGTTCACTACCATCAGCGGCCATTCACTGCCCTGAGACCCCTCGATTTCCCACCGAGAGACCACCTTTCACTCGTCGAAAACCTACTGGTGGACCTACCCCCTCTCCTCTAAAGCACCGAAAAACTCCCAAAAAATTAATGAAAGTTTACCAGCTGCCCTCTGCTACAACTTCCACGCCTTTTCCCGTTCTCAGGTACTCCCAAAACCACTTCTGAAATCTCGGCAAACTCCTGAAAACCCATGCTTCCCTCAACTCTCACTGGCCAATAATAGTGACCCCCACGAAAGTTCCTTGTTCCGTGTGCAACTCAACCGGAACTTTCTTTGTTGGAGTTATCATCGACAGACCACTGCAACCACTGCCCTGTGAGTGTCATGCCGGAATTTCTCGCACTCTCACCAGAAGAATCCTGAAACCCTCACACGAGTGTCATGAGCTCTGCCAGAGTTCTCACCAGAAGTCTCTCTCTCTCCTCAATCGTTTAACCTTCGATGAAATGGTGAAAAATGGGGTTTCACCCCCTTATATAGCAGGAGATTCCTACAGTACCCCTCACAAACTGAAAATACCAATCAAGTCCCTGAAGATCAAATGGCGTTAGGCTGAACCTGGTCGGGCGGAGGCCCAAACGGAGGTTTACTGTCGCTCGTGAAACCTCATGCATCAGGGACCAGAACCGGGTCAGGCTCAGACATGAGGCTCGAAACACAGGTCACTACTGTCTGTGTAACTTGAGACCGGTGCTGTATGGGTAACTTGTGACCAGCACTACCAACATCGTCTGTGGAACTTGTGACCAGCGCTGTCTGTGAAACTTGCGACTAGTGTCGTCTGTGTAATTTATGCCTAGCACTATTCAAGACCAGCGCCGTCTATAAAATTTGTGCCTAGCGCTGCGTGTGCGTCGCCTATGTGACTGGTGACCAACGCCATGTGTGTTATGCTCACCATGCTAACGTCGCGCATGTGCTAGCACCTGGTTACTGTTGTGTGTGTCCTACCGCTATCCTCAGTGGAGCTCCACCAAAATCGTGACCTGTCATCCCCAATGGAGTTAGGAGCAGGATAGTATCCCTCATCCCCAGTAGGAGTCACACTCGTACCATTGCCCATTATCCTTGGTGGAGTTAGGTTCATTCTTATCTCTTCAATCCTCAGTGGGTCTGTTTGACACTAAGTCATTATTCCATTGCTATCTTATCCCCAGGGAGTCGGGATGCCTTCCATAAACGTATTTTTCAATGGAGTCTCATCTTTCACCCCAGAAAATAACACTTACCCCCTTGTTCCTAGTGAGCTTCGTTTTTGTTTTTCCACTCCTCATAGGGTCACCATTTCTATCTAAGCCCTCGGTTAGCCTTAACCATTTTATCCCCAGGGAGTCAGATTGCCATCTATAGACTTATTCCCCATGGAGCTTCACCTACATGGCAACCCACACAATGGTCTAGGTGCACAACCCTAAATTGCATTGTCCAAACTATACGACCATAAACTGTAACGGAGGTCTAGTTGCATGACTTTAAACTACACAGTCTTAGCTGCATGACTTTAAACTGCACATCCATGGTCCAGCTGTATGACCCTAAACTATAGTGCACATCTTGACCACAGGACGTTAAAAGGCTTAACATCATGATCCAAACTATATGACCTTAAAACTGTAGTAGACGTCTAATTGCACGACCTTAAACTACATGGTCCTAACTGCATGACTTTAAACTGCATGGCGATGGTCAAAGCTGTATGACCCTAAACTATAGTGCACATCCTGATCGCATGATGTTAAACTGCTTTGCACAGGTCCAAAAGGCATGACCTTAAAACACACCCCCAGACATGCGCACATGACCTTTACGTGCGTCTTCCTGCACGTCTTCCCAAACCGACCCTATCGTGCGCGCGCCACCTTCATCAAATCACCATAAATCCATCTTCCTTCATTATCATTCATCATTCCCCAGTGAGTTTCACCCGCGCTCACAAATGGCGAGCCATCCCGTCATCCATACTCATCGACAGCGAATGGGTCACCACTTTCCACCTTCCATTCATACATCATCCATCTTTTGCAGGCAGCCTCATGCCATCCCCCCAAAGTGAGTCAAACCACCACCATACTCACTCCATGGCCTCCACAAACTATCACTTATCACCATCATGGTCCAGCTATATGACCTTAAACTATAGTGCACGTCCTGGCTACATGACATTAAAAGGCTTTGCATAGGTCCCCGAGCCATGACCCTAAACGCGCTCTCACATAAAAAAAATAACAATAAAATAAAATAATAATAATAATAATAATAATAATAATAATAATAATAATAATAATAATAATAATGAGCATGGTGTATACGGACAAGAGAACATCTTGAGTAAAATAATGGACAGGCATGGTCATGAAACCGTGAGAAAGAGAGTCTCGTAAAAATAAAAAAACCTGGGCTCGGTGAATACCCCAAAAGGCACCGTGAGTAAAAATGGAAGAAAGGGTGATCATAGCCGAAAGGTCATGGGTAAAAGAGCCCCAAATAAAAGGAGGTTGGTGAAAACAGTTTCTACGGTGCCAGTTCCCAGTTCAAGTGCAAACCTGCAAAGGGCACTTGGACCAATAAGCAGGGTGATCCAGCACACACCTCTACTGGCAGCTTCAACCCGGATTCAAAAGAAAATCCCCTAATATTAGAATACCCTAATATCAGGACCCAAAAAGACGAGCATCAGGAAAAGATTCCTGCAGCTTGAGTCCATTTGCAAAAAGACTCGAAGGACAGAAGATTCGCAAAGAAGGCAAGACAAGTCTCATGAAGAAGAGCACCATTCCTAGGAAGTCACTAACATACTCCAAGATGCTGAAGATGCCCCAAGAAGGCTAAGTCAGCGAGACCTTAGACCTACTATGCAGCAACAGGATTGAGCCCCTAGGGGTCTCCTCGGACGAAGAAGAGAGGTACCCTGATTGTCAAAACTGCTAAGCAGTAAGTAGAGTTGCGGCCATAGCTGGTCACCTCGACAAAATGAGGTACCCTGCCCACCAAGGACATTCTGGTGCACAAAGCAGACGGCGGCCAACAGAAGGCCCTTCAGCAAAACATCCAGAACAAATAAAAAAGCAAAGAAACCTAGACCAAATGGGAAGAAGTGCCCTTAAGCATGGCACTTGGCCACTAGACATGCCTAATTCTGACCAACGAGGTTCGTACAAAATCCTCAGCTGTCAGAATCACAAAAAGTCCCTTGAGGGTGCGGACTTCAACAAGATCCCTCAAAAAATTCTCTTCTCCCCCTAAAGTCTCCACGGATGGACCTTCACATTGCATCCAAACGTCTGAGCATCCTAGTTACAATATTGCATGGATATCTCCTCAGCATTCGCGTGGTCCTGTGGTTAGAAAAAAAAAAGTCATAAAGCCAAGGAAATTTTTCGAATGTTGTCCTTCTCGCTTCTCTCAAAGAACAACATTCGATGGGCCAAACTATTTGGACACACTTGTCGGCACCTTGGGTTCCCGATGCCGAATAAAGAGGAAGTCGGTCAATCAAGCCCTAATTTACAGTGAAATTTTTAATAATTTCATAATTTCCCCATAACGGGAACAAATATTCCTAAGCACTTCAAAATTCTACCTGCCAAGTTTCGTCTTAATCCGACATGTCTAAGGCAGTGCAGACAAAGAAATAATTTTAGAAAAATCAGCCTCTAGCACCCTGAAACGGACCTCATAACTAGAACTCTATTTTCTATTCATCAAACAACTATTGGACTACCGCCATTGGATCCGACATGGTCAAAAACCCCTATGGTTCAAGTTTCAGCTTAAATAGACACTCTAAAAAAATATTATTGGTAAAATACTGAAAAGGGGTAGGCCGCACACTATTCCCGTGCGCCCTTCTAGAACCAAATCACCATTAATAATGACCGTTTTCACAGTTTCGGGCTGTGACTTTTGGGAGCTTTATCTTCCTCGTTTCGAGTCGGATCGCGCTCAAATTTTGTGAGCGTGTTCATCTCGCCAAGACAAGCATTTCGATATATTGCACGCCCCGTGACGACGCTCGAGCAGAGAGAAAATCTAGAGAGAAGTTGGTGATTTGTTGTACAAGTTACAGGAAATTTAGCAGTGACACGTCTTGTTCGAGTGGCCATAACACGACACTCGCACATCAGATCAACGCGAAACCAGTTCCTTTGCATGCGTAAGGTCCAAGGCCACATCTAGTCCGAACCCCGAGTATGATGAACAGTCAGATTTCAATCGTCATGCCGAGCTTAGCAAGAAAGCAATCATCTTTCGACTAAATGGGTGTCAGAGCAACCTCGAATCCGTCATGGAAGATCATGCACGTTCTAGGGCAACAGTGGGGATTATTTTGAAATTCCATGTATTGTTGAGCAGGGGCAAAACTATCATTTTGCACTCATTTTAAATTTCTTTTAATTCGAATAAATTGTAATTATCATCAATTAGGATAGATTTTGGGCATCCACACATGTTAGGGCCTAATTCTATAAATACATGCTAAACCTAATTGTAAAGGGTTCCACGCTGATGAATAAAATTTGAGAATTTTACATTGAGATTGTGGGCACGTCTAAGAGAGATAGAGAAGAGAGAAGAAAAAGTCTGGTATCCCTCAATGAAGGTAACTTTCTCTCTCCTCTCCTCATCTCTTCTTTCTCTTTTTCTCTCCTCCTCTATTCTCTCATTCTCTCATCCTCTCTTCTCTCTTTCTCTCTCCTCCTCTCATCTCTCTTTTTCTCTCTTTCTCTCTCCTCCTCTCTTTTTCTCTCCTCCTCTTTCCTCTTCTTCTCTTTATTTTTTTCTCTCTTCCTCTTTCTTTCTCTCTCTTCTCTCAACATGCACGGCAGTGGGCCATCGCCATGTGTGTCTTTCATTTTTTTCTTTCTTCTTTTTCTCTCCTTTCTTTCCTTACTCACCCTTCATTCTTTCCTAATCCTTCCTTTCTCTTTCTTGATCTTCCTCCCTTTCTTTCTTAATTTCTCTCTTCTTTCTTTCTACTTGTTCTTTCCATTCTCTCTCTTTGCCATTCATTCATGGCGAAGCCTATCGTCGGGCATGATGTTCTCCTCTGGAACACATACAGTGAGCCGAGCCATAACTCGAGTGGCGGGCTGAGTCTCTATCTGAGTTTCTTCCTTTGTCATGGACGGTAAAAGCTCATCGTCGTCCATGTTTTCTTTCTCATGTCATAGACAGTGAAAGCTCATTATTATCCTTATTTTCTCTCTCCTCTTTCCATTGTCATGGATGCTGCGAGCCCAACGTCGCCCATGTTTATTTCTCTTCTCTCTCTAGTCATGGACGGTGGAAGCCCATCATCGTCCATGTTTTCTCTCTCCTAACTTGGATTAAGAAGCTCATCGCCATCCATGTTTTATTTCTCCTCTTTCCTTTGTTATGGACGACGAAAGCCCATCGCCGTCCATGTTTCTTTCTCTTCTCTCTTATCATGGACGGTGGAAGCCCGTCGCTGTCCATATTTTCTCTCTCCTCTTCCCTTTATCATGGATAGCAAAGGCCCATTGCCGTCCATATTTTCCCTCTCCTCCTTCCTTTGTCATGGATGATAGAAGAAGCCCATCGCTGTCCATGTTTTCTCTCTCCTCTTTCCTTTGTCATGAACGGTGGAAGCCCATCACCATCCATATTTTTTCTCTCCTCGTTCCTTTGTCATGGATGGTGGAAGCCCATCGTCGTCCATGTTTCTTGCTCTTCTCTCTCTTGTCATGGACGTCAAAAGTCCATCACCGTCCATGTTTTCTCTCTCCTTTTCCCTTCATCATGGACGGTGGAAGCCCATCGTCGTTTCGCTTTTCTCTCTCCTATCATGGATAATGGAAGCCCATCGCCGTTCATGTTTCCCTTCTCTCTCTTCTCTCTCTTCTTTCTCTCTCTTCCCTCTTCCTTCTCTCTTCCCTCTTCCTTCTCTCTTCTTCTTTCTTTTTATCCCTTGTTCCCATCCTCTTTTCTCTCTTCTTTCTTTCTCTCTTCTTCTTTCCCTCTCTTTTCTTTCTTCTTCATCTTTTTCTCCTCTTCTTCTCTCTTCTTCCTTCTTCCACTCTATTCTTCTCTTCTTCTTCTTCTCTTTTCACTCTCTCTTTCTTTTCCTCTCTCTCCTTACTCTTTCTTCTTTTTCTTCTTCTTCTTCTCTCTTCTTCTATTTTCCCTTTTCCCTCTCTTTCTTTTCCCTCTTCTTTCTTTTCCCTCTCTAGTTTGACCAAAGGAGGTTAAGATCAACACTCTCACGATAGTCTTGTCGTCTAGTAGTAATGCCATCGTGCCGGTCTGAGTTACCATGCCCATTTTATTGCCATGACAGGCTACCCATCACGTTAGGCTGGTCTTTGTTGGTTCTGTCGTCTAGTAGCATCGCCACCGTGCCAGTTTGAGTTACCGTGCCTGTCTTACTACTATGCCGAGTCAATCACCTACTGGTCTAGCCACTGTGTCAGTCTAGTCACTTGGTCAAATTCTCCTCTCCCCTTTCTTCTATTCTATTTCTGTGTTTTCCTTTTCCTCAACCCAATCTCTATCCTCTTATTCTTTCCTTCTTCTTTTGGATGTGCGTGCCTGTGTACATTCACCCAAAGACAAGGTGGGATCCCTCGGCCTACTTGTCCTGTAAAATTAACCATGTGTGTGTAATTACATAAACAGGAGAGTACAAGTCAAGGAAGGCGATTTCAATTCAGTTATAGGACTGTGGGGCTTTCTTCATGATCTAAGAGGGCTCCCATAGGAAGTAGCCCGAGTAAGTCCTGAACCCAAGTGAGATGTGTTCCGCCTCACACCAAATTCCTCTCTCACCGGTTGGTGTACCTTCCCTTATTCTTTAAAAAGGTTCCCGAGAGAGCGATCTCAAGTCCTGGGTTTTCCATGAAACCCGAAACACGTGCCATCAGGTCATCTTGACCGAAGGGTGAGATCGAGGCATCTGACCAACCATCTCTACGGCACCACTTCCCTTGTCCAAGTGAAAACTCGAAAGGGTGCTTGAGCCAATAAGAAGGTTGATGTAACGCTCGCCTCCATAGGTGGCTTCAAGCAGCATTTCAAGAAAAATCCTCGGTAGCAGAATGCTCTGTTATCGAGACCCAAAAACAAGATCATTCACATGCAAGAAACTGTCAATCCAGGGCAAGCTAACCTGATAAGGCTGCAAACAAAGAAGCTTGTATGTCCAACGGGATGTAAACGTTAAAATCATCCCTCCAGATCCCTCACTGATAAGAAACTGTCAAATCAGGTCAATACCTGCCCAAAGCAACCAGGGTAGAGCCCTTTCAAGGCTGCCTTGTCAAAATCCCTCCTTGGCCGGACCAGACATTCGAGTCAACCAACAAAAAGTCCTCCGATTGGACTCTACAAGATGGGGCCTACAGAGGTACCCTGCTTGTCAAAGAAAACCTGATGTAGCAGCAAACAACGCCGCAAAAAATTTCAATAAGGGTGAAGATTTTAAAATCATCTTGTACGTCCGAAAAGAGTGAAGACTCTTAAAGCGTCTTGTACGTCCGATAAGGGTGAAGACTCTAAAAGCATCTTGTACGTGCAATAAGGGTGAGGACTCTAAGCACATCCCCCAAAAGTCTTCACGTCTAGGTCCACAACAAGGCTGCCAGCCATCAGAGCACCTTGGTCACCCCTTTGGGAAACAGCTTTGCACAAGTGTCCCTTTGGCGTTCGAGTGATCTGATGGCCAAGAAGAAAACTAAAGTCGAAGGAACAATTTTGTTTTCGAATGTTGTACTTATCTCTTCTCTCGAAGCACAATATTCTGAGGGACAAGCTGTTTGAGGTCATTTTCCATCACTTGTATCTTTGGTGTGAATAAGGAGAGAGCAATTCACGACCTTAGTCAGCAGGTACCAAAATGCTTGTGGACTACGGAAGCCGTAGGACAATAAGCCCTAATCCATAAGTGAAATTTTCAAAAGCATCAAAATGTCCTAAGAAGGTTCAAGATCATGCCTAAGGATCTCCTAAGAGCAGCTGCCAAGTTTCATCGCAATCTGAAGAGTTTTAGGCAGTACAGGCGAAAAAACCGTTTCGAGAAATTATGCCTCTATCGTGCTGAAAATGGACTCTAAACTACAACACCATTATCAGAGAATCAAAAGATCTCCAGATCATCTCCATTGGATTCAAAACATTTGAAAACCCCAGGGTATCAATTTTTGACGCATTCGGACGCTTTTGGAGCAAGTTATAGCCACATTACCCAATTTTCGACGCATTCGGCCATAATGAATGAAGAGTTGTTTTGTTCAATGGTGATGATGATTTTTTTTTTTGGAAGGCGATTCTAATGTTCTTCCTTAGAGACCAATTGGGCCTTAGGTCTTCAGGCTTTTCCGCTCGTAGAGAGTGGGGATTGAGTCGAGTGGGACTCTTCTTGTGAGGAAGTCTGTCGTTCTTGGTTTTCTTGCGGTGGTGGAGGTTGTTCATCCATTAGGACTATCTGATCGATTTGGATGTAGTTTTTCAAGATAGAGTGGAAAACCCTACAATTGGCCAAGTCGTGGCCTTTTCGTTGGTGATATTTGCAACAAGGGTTTTGGCCTTTTTACACGTTTATTCCTTGTTTTTTGGGACAGCAGGGCGCTATCATCTCATGCTGGGCCATCATGTTAAATATGGTAGAAAGCCACTCGGGGGGCAGCTTAGTTGCAGGAAAGTCACTGGTTGACTCCTCCTAGATTGTGACCATGTGCGAGGCTTCTGAGGCCTCGAAAGCTTTCATGAGGCTTTCTAGGTCCATTTGTCCGTTACGGATCAGGGCCTCGATGTGCTCTTTCAACAGGATGCAATCTTTGACTGGGTGTCCTAACATCTGATGGTAAGCATAATACTAGGGGTTATCAACGAGTTTGGCTTGTTCTGTCTTCTTGATGGCAGGGAGAACCAACATCTCCTGTTCGAGAAGCATTTTCAAGAGGGTCAAGACCCACTCCTTGGTTTGTGCAAGAACTCCTTGGTTTGGTGATATTTTTGTGTTCGTAGCACGTTATTATAATTTTGTTGTTGAGGAGCTTACTGTTGTGAGTCCATTTTGGATTTAGTTGGTAACCCTCATGACATGTCTAGGGTTGCAGAAGGATAACATTAGTTGCAGGTTTGGCATTGAGAGGTGCAGTTGTGACGGTCGCACTGATTATATTCTTCGGCTGGTTGGGAATTTGGCCTGTTACCCTCGGTGTTACGAGCTTGGCTGATGCTCAAGCTTTTGGTTCGGTCTCCTCCATGGTGTTTCAATAAAATCTCAATCTTGGCAACTTTAGTGATCATGGAGAAGGTGGTGAAGTTACAAGCCTCGGCATGCAAGGTGATTTCTTGTCTCATGTTCCTTACACATATTTGCACCAACTCATGAGGTTGCTCCGGCACATGACGAGATCATCGAATCTCTAGATATATTTTCCCACTGACTCGTCTGGATCTTGCGTCATGGTGAGGAGTTCTATGGCTTGGACTTTCAACTAGGCTTCGAAGAAGCGTTTGTAAAAGAGCTGTTCCATCTCCTCTCAGGAGTGGACTGAATTTGGTGGTATCCATACATACCATTTGAATGCAGGACCCTTGAGTGTTTCAACGAACTGCCGTAAGAATAATCTGGTGTCCACGACAGATTCTTGGCATGCGTACGTGAAGTGGGCTATGTGTTGTTGTGGTGATCTCGTTCCGTAGAAAACTAGCAATTTCTCTTTTTAGTATCCTATGAGGAAGGGGACCTAGTCAATTGAAGGCGGGCAAGGCCTTTTGTATTGGGGGTGGTTAGGTACCTCAATCTTGCCCTCCAGTCGAGATGACCTGGTGGCACGTGTCTCGGGTTTCAAGGAAATCTCGAGACTTGAGACTGCTCCCTTAGGAACCTTGTTAGAAAACAAGGGAAGGTACACCAACCGATGAGAGAGGAATTTGATGTGAGGTGGGACACACCTCACCTGGGTTCGTGACTCACTTGGAATGACTCGCGTGGGCGCTCTCTTAGATCACGACATAAAGCCCCCCAGTCCTTCAACTGATTCAAAATTGCCTCCTTTGATGTGTACTCTCTTGTTTCTGCGATTACATACACATGGTTAAATTACAAGACAAGTGGGCCAAGGGACCCCACCTTGTCTTTGAGCGAATGTACACAGGCATACACATCCAAGGGAAGAAGAACAGGATAAGAGGATAGAGATTACGGTGATGAAAGAGAAGAAAGCAATAGAATAGAGGAAAGAGAAGAGAAAAATCTGACCAAGTGGCTAGACTAACATAGTTGCTAGACCAATAAGTGATTGACCTGGCGTGATAGTAAGATGGGCACGGTAGCTCAGACCGGCATGGCGGTAATACTACTCGACAACAGAACGAACACTAACCAGCCTAGCACGATGGCTAGCCTAACATGTACAATGGCTAGGCTAACGGGTACGGTAATTTAGACCGGCACAGCGGCAATACTGCTTGACGACGAGACTACCACGACAGGGCTAGTCCTAACCTCCCTTGATCAAACGAGAGGGAAAGAAGAAGAAGAAGAAAAGAGAGGGGAAAAGAAGGAGAGGTAAAAGAGAAGAAAGAAAGAGAAAGAAGAGGACAAAGAAGAAGAGAAGAGGAAAGAAAAAGATAAGAGGTTAAAAAGGGAAAAGAAAAGAATAAAAGAGAGGAGAAGAGAATAAAGAAGCGATGAAAGAAGAAGAGAAGGAAAGAAAAGAGTAGATAGGTAGACAAGCGAAGAGTAAAAAAGGATGAAAGATAAAGGAGAGGGAATGAGAGAGAGGGAATAAAGAGAAGAGAGAAGAAGACGAAAGAGAAGAGAGAAGAAGGAAGAAAGACAAGTGAAGAAGAGAGTTGAAGGAAGAGGGAGGAAGAAGAGAGTTGAAGGAAGAAAGAGAAAGAAGGGAAGAAGGGAAGAAACATGGACAGTGATGAGGTTTTCCCAACCGTGACAGAGGAGAGAGAAGAGAAAGAAGCATGGACGATGAAGGGTTTTCACCGTCCATGACAGAGAGAGAGAAAACATGGATGGCGATAGGCTTCCACCGTCCATGACAGAGGAGACAGAAAGAGAAAGAAACATGGACAACGATGGGCTTTCACCATCTATGACTGAGGAGAAAGAGAAAGAAAGAAACATGGACGGCGATGAGAATCCGCCGTCCATGATTGAGGAGAGAAAAGAGAGAGAAATGTGAACAGCGATGGGCTTTTTCCGTCCATGATAAGAGAGAGAAAAGAGAAAAAACATGGATGGCGATGGCTTCTGTCGTCCATGACAGGAAGGGAAGAGAGAAGAAAGCATGGACGGTGATGGGGTTCTTCGATCCATGACATAAAAAGAAGACGAGAGAGAGAAACATGGATGGTGATGGGCTTCGATCATCCATAACAAGAGAGATAAGAGAAAGAGAAACATAGACGATGATGGGCTTCCTCCATTTATGACAGGAAAGAGAGAAGAGAGAGGAACATGGACAGCGATGGGCTTCCGCCGTCCATGACAAGAGGGGGAGAGAACTGAATAACGATCCGACCCGTCACTTGGGTTAAGGCCCGACTCACTGTTCATGTTCTAGGAAATAAGAGAGAAAAGAGAATTTCATGTGCGGCGATAGGTATTGCCGTTCATAATTAGGGAGAAGAGAGAAAGGAAAGATTAGAGAGAAATGAAAAGATAGAGAAGAGAGAGAGAAAGAAAGAGGAGAGAGAAAGAAAGAATAGGAGAGTGAAAGGAAGAAGAGGATATAAAAGAAGAAGAGGAGAGAAAAAGAAAGAAAGAGAAGAGAGGAGGAGAGAGAAAGAGAGAGAAGAGATGAGGAGAGAGAAAAGAGGAGGAGAGAGAAAGAGAGTAAAGGAGAAGCGGAAAAAGAGAAGAGGAGGAGAGAGAAAAAGAGAGAAGATGAGGAGAGAGGAGAGGAGGAGAGAGAAAGAGAGAGGAGAGAAGGAGAGAGAAAGAGAGAGGAGAGAAGGAGAGAGTAAGAGAGAAGAGAGGGGGAGAGTGAAAATTACCTTCATCAAAGGGTACCAGACTTTTTCTTCTCTCTCCTCTCTCTCTTTCTTGAACGTGACCTCAATCAAAGCTAAATCTCAATTTTCATTAATCAGAATGAAGAAGGTCCTTTACAATTAGATTTAGCATGTATTTATAGAATTGGGCCCAAACATGGGTAGATGCCCAAAATCTAACCTAATTGATGATAATTACAATTTATTTGAATTAAAGAAAAATCTAAAAATGGGGAAAATTTATGATTTTGCCCCTGCCTTGCAATACATGGAATTCCAAAACAGTCCCTGCTGCTACCATAAAACATGCGTCATCTTCCATGGCTGATTCGGGGTTGCTACGGCCCTCGTTTGGCCAAAAAATGATTTCTTTCTCATTGGGCTCGGTATGATGATCAATTTGACACCGACTTCAAGCCACGAATCGTGTTTTTAGGTCACGATCATGCAACTTGAAATTTGCACAAATCTTGGAAACTTCTGATCGATAGTGCGCTCGATTCTTGATTTTTTCTGTGATTTCTTCACTAAATTGCACTGATCATGCTGTCACGATCGTGTTGCAATAAACGCAACTCGATTCGTGCCCAGATGAAGATTTTACAATATTTGGGTTTTGACCGAAATCTGAAATCCGACGGTCAAAATTTATATCAACTTTATCGGCTTTGCGTGTGAAATCTGTCCATTCATCACGAACGAGGCTCAAACCAATGGTGGCCCTGGAACTTACACACGCGATGGAACTGGTTTGGTGTTGATCCGATGTGCGAGCGTGAGTGAGATGGCTGCTTGAGTGAGATGTGTCGCTGCTAATTTTCTGCAACTTTTACCACAAATTACCAACTTATCTCTAGCATTTCTCCTTGCTCGTGCGTCATCACAGGGCATGCCACATATCGAAACGCTCGTCTTGGTGAGACGAACATGGTCACAAAATTTTTGCTCAATCTGATTCAAAACGAGGGAGATATGGCTCTCAGAAGTTACTACCCAAAATTATGAAAAAAGTCACCATTAATGGTGATTTGGTGCAAGGAGGGCGCACATGAATAGTGTGCGGCCTACCCCTTTTCAGTATTTTACCCATAACTTTGTCCTGGAGCACCTGTTTAAGTCGAAACTTGAACTCTTGGGGTTTTTGACCGTGCAGGATCCAATGACGGTGGTCTTGTTATGCCTCATTCTGTATATGCACATGATGGATAAGAACAATAATGAATTTTAAGTTGTATATGAATTATGCACATGTCATGCATCGATGTTTTTGAACCTAGTCTAATCCTTTTGCAAGGTGATTGAAATTTATTGTTATAAGACACCGAAATGGTGTGACACTTATTCTGTTATATGGAACTGATATATATGTGATTTCTGGCCTCTACGCAATGGGTCCTCCATTGGTAGTGGATACTATACTTCCGACAAATTCTTCCTTTGCCCTGACTCCAATGATAGGAGTGGAGTTGGGAGGTAATTGTAAATAACAGGTGGGTCACGCCCCCCAATTTGTTATATGCACTACGCATTGGGTTCTTCAAAGGTGGTGTAACACCCTCTCGCCTGAAGGCGCAAGGAGAGGGTCTTGTCTTGCAAGGCCTCAACCTATCAAAACCTCAAAGCGCGCTGGGGATTGTGTTCGTGAGTAAGGACATTATGAAATGGGACCTCCATTTGTCATTGTCGTCCCTCCTGAATGAGGGTAGAAGTCTCAAGTTACAGGACTGGTTTCGCTTGATCGATGGGGCTTCTAATTCTGGTGTAGGCACTACTAGCTTTTGTCCTTATGCACTGCATGCTTTAGTTGAGTTTCTGACATGTGATTGCAAGAAATGTTAGTGTAACTATTAGCTATTGTGAACGTGTGAAGTTTTAATACCTGATATTTACTCTGTTTGTTCCGTTAGTATAGTCAGATGCAGGATCTTATTCTGTGCCACCGTGTGAACTGTAATAAGCTATAGACCTGTTATTTCCTTACGTGTGTATTTAGGCAGGAACGCAAAGGAACTGAATTACTTATTGGGCTTTTAGCTCATGCCTCTCTTTTTCATTTCTATGTAGAGTGAGAATCGATAGCTCGTGTGTGGATAGCTGGATGGAGGCAGCAAACTTTTGAAGCTCGAGTTCTATCGAGGAATCTTTTGATTGTAGGTGTCTGGTGGCGGTGCCACAATGTTATTCTAATGAATATTGTAATTTTATTGGCAGGTCAGTAGCACCTTAAACGTTATTATAAAAGAAATTTTGAAGACTGAATAACTATGAAATGGTTTTATTTTTCTCAGTTTGTGGCCTTTTGTTTGATGAGTTTATTTTGTTTTCGCATTTATAACGCATGTTGATCCACTCCCACTTGAGTAATATACGAGACCTCCGGTCGCAATCCCCCACTCCGTCCCCCTCCAGTTAGGAACGGTAGGCGTCAGGGGGCTGGGTCGTGACTGAACCTCTGACTGTAACTGTGATATGCATAAATGTAATTGCCATCTTGAGAACAAGTAATGCAGTGTTAACTGAATCTTACACTCTCCATACAGCAATTATATGTACTCTGATGCATGACCGTACTCTGTGAGGCCAGTGTGACTCGTGATGAACCATAGGCCATGTTATTATGCACATACAAATAGACGGGAATGCAAGAGTAGTAATTTACTTTTTGGGCTTATAACTCATTCCATCTATTTTCTTTTGTGTAGAGTGATAGTGCCTGGTTGCGAGTGGCGAGCAACAAATCAATGATAGCAAGAGTTTGGAGTTCAAATCTGTCCGGGTTTTCCTTCCTCCATAGTAGGTGTTTTGTGACAAGGCCATGGTGTTTTGATGTAATGAGATGAATGACAGGCTTATAAGCCTTAAACTTTATTGTAAAGACTTTGGAGTTGAATGAAAGATTTAATGGTTTCTAAATTATTCAGTCTTTTGTGCTTGTTGGCTGAGTTTTATTTATTTCTTGTGATTTGCTTTGATTATGTATTTATAACACATGTTGATACCACTCCCACCTGAGTGACGAACGCAACCTCCAATCACGATCCCGCACTCTGTCGCCCTCCAGTATGGGACGACAGGGGTCAAGGGGTAGGGTCATGATAGGTTAGTATGACCGCTTGCATAAGGGTGGAGCCCCAATTCTTTCAACAGATCCGGATGGCACAAAAGAAGGATCTCCAGCTCATGAAAATTCTAGAAGAAATAAAACTGGAATGAAAAGATGATTTCCCTGCAAGTGGTGATGACTTGTTAAGATTCAGGGATTGGGTCTGTGTTCCGAATGATGAGAGCGTAAAAATAGCTATTTTAAAAGAAGTCCACCGCTCCTGTTATGTTATACACCCCAGGAGTACTAAGATGTATCAGGACCTGAGGAAAACGTTATGATGGATTGACATGAAAAGGGAAGTGGCATTATTTGTTTCTAAATGCTTAACATGCCAGCAGGTGAAAGTTGAGCATCAGAAGCCCGCAGAATTGTTGCAGCCCTTACCCATGCCAAAATAGAAATGGGAACACATCACTATGGACTTTGTCTCTAATTTACCTAGAAGGGCACTGGGCAAGATAGTATTTGGATCGTTGGGGACCGACTGACCAAAGCTTCCCATTTCTTATGGGTCTGCGCAACCTATACTTTGGATAAATTGGCCCAATTATATCTCAAAGAGATAGTGAGGTTGCATGGAACAGCTGTTAACATTGTGTCCAATAAGGACATTAGATTTACCTCGAGATTTTGGTCTAGTCTGCAGTCAGCCTTGGGGACAAGACTTACATTCAGCATTGTTTTTCACCCCCAAACTGATGGGCAATTGGAAAGAACCATTCAAACCTTGAAAGATATGTTAAGGGCTCGTGTTACTGACTTTCAGGGAAGCTGGGATGACCATTTGCCTCTGATAGAATTTTCCCATAGCAACAGCGTCCAAGCAAGCATTCAGCTGGCCCCTTTTGAGGCCATGTATGGGAGGAAGTGCAGGTCATCTATCTGTTGGGATGAGGTGGGTGAATGGATGCTTTTACGGCCTTAAATTGTTCAAGTGACCTCAGAAAAGATTGCTTTGATGCGAGAGAGGCTCATGACAGCTCAGAGTCAACAAAAGAGTTATGTTAATAATCGAAGAAGAGACCTCGAGTTTGAGGTAGGTGATCGGGTATTTCTGAAGGTGTCACCAACTAAGGGTGTTATGAGGTTCAGTAAAAAAGGAAAATTAAGCCCACGATATATTGGACCTTTTGAAATTCTGGAAAAAGTTGAAAGCGTGGCAATTCAACTTGCCCGGCCACCCGAGTTGGCAAACATCCACGATGTCTTTCACGTATCTTTATTAAAGAATTACCAACCTGACTCGTTCGATGTTCTGAGATATGAACCAGTTCGAATCATAGAAGACTTGACCTACATCAAGCAACCCATTGTGATACTAGATCGAAGAGTACAGGGTTTTCGTAATAAAGAAATTCCTCTGGTCCGTGTTTTATGGAAAAACCACTCATAGGAAGAATCGACCTAGGAACGAGAAGATGAAATCCGGGATAAATACCCTCATTTATTCAATTAGCAGAAATATGATTTTAAGGACAAAATCCTTTTAAGGGGGGAATGATGTGAGGACCGGGATTTTCAGGCTTGAGGAGCGCACGACAGTAAGAGATAGAAGAAAAGCGTGAGCGCGTGCACAACAGTAAATTTCCAGACTGTCTACTTCAATTTTTGTTTTGGATCCATGTTGAAATTCTATGTGATTTGGGAATTATGCCTCTGTTTGTATGAATATATCACTGTTGTGAGTTGCAGTGAATTTTCAGAATTGTTGTATGTCTTGTACTGAAATGTTTACTAACCAAATAGTATTCAAATGATCTCAAACTAATTTTAAATGAAATATGGTTATGTCTATTTCAAATTTAGTTCTGGAATCATGTTGAAATTATTTATGGTTTGGGAATTATACCTTTGTTTTTATGAAGATGTCACTGTTGTGAGTTGCAATGAATTTACATAACTGTTTTATGTTTTCTACTGAATTGTTTACTAACCAAATGGTATTCAAACGATCTCAAACTACTTTTAATGAAAGATGGACATGTCTATTTTCAAATTGGTTTTGGGATCATGACTAGTTTCTTTATGGATTGCAAGTTAGACCAAATGTTCTAAGAGGTTATCATACTACAAAATTTCTATTCTGTTATGAACTATTGAGTATGCATAGTTGTATTGAGACATGCTTATGATATAGAGAATTCTTATGAACTCTTGAATAATTGTAATGAGACATGCTTAGGCATGGGTGAGTGTTTATGAGAAATGAATGTGCAGGGTTGTAATAAGACCTACCTATGATAAGAATGCAATATGAAACACTACGCAATGGGACATCCATTAGTGGTGGGATCTGACATGATAAGAATATGATGTGGAGCACTACGCAATGGGACATCCATTGGTAGTGTAGTATGAGATGCAATAGGTCATTCATTAGTAGTGTAATCTGTAGTGATATAATAAGAATGTTTTGCCTGCCGTTAAGATGTTTCCCCGACTCCCTATGATAGAAGTGAATATGAATGTTTGGGAGGGTAGCGCCCCCCAAATCTTTAAGGGTACTACACATTGGGTTACCCATTAGTAGTGTAACACTCTCTCGCTAGAAGGGCATAAGGAGAGGGTCGTGTCTTGCAAGGCCACAACCTAGTAAAAGCCCCAAAGCACGCTATGGATTGTTTTTGTATGTGAATACATTATGAAATAGATCGTCTATTTGTCATTGTCTTCCCTTCTGAGTCAGGGTAGAAGTCCCAAGTAACAGGATTGGCTTGACCTGATTGTTAAGACTTATACTTCGGGAGTAGGCGACATTAGGATTGCTTGTATGCACTGTGTTTTGCCTGATTTGCTAATCTATTATTTTGATGAAAAGATGGGGTAGACTGTTAGCTCATGCAATGTATGATTTTCTGACATCCGATTTACACTTCTTCCACCATTGTTAAAGAATTGTGCTACATGATTTCATGTTATGACACTTGCATGAATCTCAGGGATGGTTATAAATAGAGTTGTATAGGCAGGAATACATGACGTTTTATCTGCTTACTAGGATTTGTAGCTCGTCCCTTTTACTTTCTCTATGTAGAGTAATAGCCTACGGTTTTTCAGAATGGGCAGCTGAGCACTTGTGGCTGGCGGTTGAAGATCTGGGCTTGTGACACCCCTCTCCCTTAGCTTGACCACTTGGATTAGTTCACCATTGCTGATTTAAGGAAGCAAGCTCAGGAACTCCTTAGTCAACGAGAGGTCATCAGAAAAGGGAAGACTAAGATGGAAGAAGTCCCTCTAAAATTTACATCCTCGAAGCCATTGCTGGGGTTCGTTTCGGAGACTCGAAATCCTGAAACCCTTGGGGCTACTAAAGGTTCACCCTATAAAGATGCCAAGGTGCTATCGAAATGAGGCCTCTATAGCCACCAAGCCCATCAAATTATGAGGAAGATGAAATATGAGTGGTTAGGTGCCTCGATCTTGCCCTCCTGATCAAGGTGATCTGGCGGCATGTGTCTCGGGTCTTTGGTGAACCTGAGATTGGAGATCACTCTCTCGGAACCTTGCTCGAGGGTAAGGGCAGGTATACCAACCAATGAGAGAGGAATTTTAGGTGGGTTTCGGACTTGCTCATGCTGGCTCGCGTGGGCACCCTCTTAGATCACGAAGAAACCCCCCCAGCTGCTTGACCTAGTTCAAAATCACCTCTTTTGAACTGTAACCCTCTTGTTTTTCTCCACAACACTTCTATGGTTAATTTGTAAGACAAGTGGGTTGAAAATGACCCACCTTTGTCTTAGGGCAATGCACGTTCATGGGAGAAGGCGATGAAGAGCAAGGTTAGATGAAAGATGGATAGGAGAAGAGAACTTGATGGAGAGATGAGGCTAGCAAGACAACCAAAAGCCACCGACTCGGAGTGGTAGCAAGACAGGCATGGTTCACAAGACTAGTATGGCGGCAATACTAGTCAAAACCAAAGTTAGCACGTCCGCACTAGGCTAGGCCTACCCTCAATCAAGTGAGAAGAGAAAGAGGTGGAGAGGAAAGAACGATACGGAGAAGAGAAGGGGAAATCCAGACATCGATAGACATCACGGTGGGAAATGCAGGGAGGTGGCGTATCCCTTATGGACGACGCTAGCTCCTGACTAGGCTCACGGTGATGGTTTCTCCTTGGTCATACGGCTATAGACGTGGGACGTAGGGAGAATGACGATAGGCACCGGACTCATGAAGGAAGCTCATGGATGGCGATGGGTGTTGTCAGGGCCTCTAGTGAGCAGCTATAGGTATTGCCGTCTACGTTAGATGCGTAGCAAAGGAAGACTCCTACACGCGGTAACACGCTTCGCCGTCTAGGTTCTTCATCAAGACGTCGAAGCTATGTCTGTGGCCAGTGATGGGTAGCACCATCTACAGACTTTACTAAGAGAAAGAGACAGACAAGAAGGAGGGAAAGAAGACTCGTGCATAGCGCTGCCATCGCCATGTGTGACCTGTGAGACCAAGGGAGAGGCATGCCCATCACTGCCACTATCGTGTACGACCTCCGCAAGGGACTTAGAAGAAGAAAAGGGAGAAGATAGGGGAGAAGGGAGAGAGATGAAGAAAAGAAAAAGAAGAGAGAGAAGACTTACCTCAACCCTAGGAGTACCGCCTGAAAGTTTCTCTCATCTCACAGTCTCTCTCAAGCGTAATACCACAATGGTAAGAAAGAAAAACTTGTATTAAGTGAAAACTCCCTCGTGTGTGTGTGTGTGGATGCCACTTTCCTACGTAAAATGATGGTACATATAAATAGAAGTGTGCCTCAAGCATGGGTGGATGATCAAAAGTTACCCTAATCGCTGGAAATTAAGATTAAATTGAATTAAAATAAATTAGAGAATAGGGTGCAAAATGAATGATTTCCCCCTTTCTACCAAGTTGTGGAATTTTAGAGCAATCCCTGTGTTGCCCTAGGACTTGCGTGCTTTAGCATGGCTGATCCGAGGGTTGTTCTGATGTACGGTTGAACGTAAGAAGATCATTTTCTTGTAGGGCTCGGCATGGCGATCGATTGGATACCAATTTCGAGCCATGGATCGTGTTTTGGGTGCATGATCATGTCACTTTGAATTTTGAGTAGATCTTGAAAGTTTGAATCGATAGTGTGTTCGCTCCTGGATGTTTTTATGTATTTTCTTCACTGAATCAGACTGAGCATGCCGCTACAATCACGGGGCACCAAACGCAGCTCGATTTTGTGGCCGAAATCAAGGATTTCGGTGATGGAATTTACAGTATGTTCGTCGGCTTCATGTGCAGAATCCGACCGCCTTTCATGTACAGAGTTCAGGTCAGATATTTCTTGAGACCTTATGCTCGCAATAGAATTAGTCTCGCATCGTTCGGGCTCACGGGCAGCGTGATTTGGCCACTTGAGCAAGGCACGACCCTGCTGAAATTCCTACACTTTCTTCACGGATCAGCAATTCTCTTTCGCCTTTCTTCGCGCTCGGGTATCGTCACCGGGCATGCCACGTATCGAATCACTTGTCTTGACTAGACGAACATGCTCACCAAATTTGAGTGTGATCTGATGTGGGACGACCGAGATATGAGCGTCGAAATTCACTAGTTATGATTGTCCCTTTAATGGTGTAGTGTTGTTGGGTGGCCACACGGGAACAGCGTGGGGCTCCTCCTGTTTCACTCTTTCACCTATAACTTCTTCCTGGAGTGTCCGTTTGGGCTGAAACTTGACCCCTGGGGGTTTTCACCCGTGCTAGAGGGTAATTCTACCAGAACTATTTCTCAGTCTGTACTGCCTTAGACATGTTCGAATGCGACAAAACTTGACAGGAGACTCTTGAGAGACCTCATGAAGATCTTGGTCAGTTTTGGGACTGTTCAGAGACTGTCCAAATTTTCCACTACCTGTTAGGCCTTTATTGAGTGGGGGCCTCATGTTGATGAAAAATACCTTCCAACTGCATGCCCCACAGAATGTTGTACTTTGAGAGACTCGAGAAGTGCAATCATTTGCGAATTTTGAGGGATCTTGTCGAAGTCCTCACTCTCAAGGGACTATTTGTGGTTTTGAAGCATGAGGCCTTTGTCACGACCTCCTCGTACACAACTAGGCCTTTTTGAAGGCTAAATGCTACGAAGCACTAGTTGACATTATCTACTACTACACCAGGTTTGACTTTGATGCTCAGGGTATCCCTGTAGGTCCCATCTAGCGGAGTCCAGTCAAGGGCATCTGGCCCATCCGGACGTCTGGTCCCCTACTGGCTAGAGGGCTTTGGCAAGACATACCCTGAATCATGTGGCAACCCTAGCCTTGTCAGTTCCTTGTCTTCGTAATTGTCCTTAGCATTTCTGGAGGGATCCTTTCATCATCGTCCTCACCCTCAAGGACTCTTGTTGTTGCTGAACTGGGGAGATCTTATGAGTCTCTCACTCCCTGACGAGTTGTGGAAACTGGGGAGATCTTATGAAGCTCTCACTCCCTAACGAGTTGTGGAAACTGGGGAGATCTTATGAGGCTCTCACTCCCTGACGAGCCATGGAAACTGGGGAGATCTTATGAGATTCTCACTCCCTAATGAGCCATGGAACCTGGATAGATCTTATGAGGCTCTCACTCATTAACAAGCCATGATTGCTAGGGAGATCTTTTTAGGTTGTCACTTCCTGACGGGCCATAATTGCTGGGGAGATCTTATGACGCTCTCACTCCCTGACGAGCCATGATTGTTGGGGATATCTTGTGAGGCACTCACTCCCTAACTAGCCATGATTGCTGGGGTGTCGGCTGAGACTGTGGAAGTGCATCAACCTTCTTTGTCAATCCAAGCACCCTTTCACGGGTTTTCACTTGAACAGGGGAAGTGGAGCTGTGAAGATGTCTTTCACCAACTTCCGTTATTTTTGGGCTCTTTTACCCATGACTTTATGGTCATATCTACCATTTTCATCCATTTTTTTTCACAATACCCTTTTGGGGTTCTCACCATGGTCGGGTTTATTTTTCCATGGAACTCTCTTACTCATGGTTTCGTGACCATGCCCGTTCGTCATTTTTACTCATGGCATTCCCTTGTCAAGGTGTACACCATGCCCGTTTGGTTTTAGAGAGGGTGTGTTTTAGGGTCGTGCCTTCGAGACCTATATGAAGCCTTTTAACGTCATGCAGCTAGAACATGCACTATAGTTTTAGGGTCATATAGCTGGACCGTAGCAGTAAGGAACGGCAGTCTGTAGAGGCCATAGAGTGAGTCTGGGGGTGGCATGAAGTTTCCTGTAGAGAGTTGATTGGATGGTAGGTGAAAAGTGGTGACCCATTAGCTGGTGGCGGGATGTCTTGCTGTTTAGTGAGCATGGGCAAGACTTACTGGGGAATGAGATGAAAGAGGGTGAAGGTGGCCGGGGCACACGAATGGGCACATAAAGGGAAGACGTGTGTGGCGATGCACATAAAGGGTGTGTGCACATACGTAGACTCACTAGGGAGGTAATGGAAGTGGTTAGGTGGCCCGCGTACACGAATGGGCTGGCTGGGGAAGATGTGCATTGTGATGCACATAAAGGGTGTGTGGGCCTAGGCAGGCTCACTGGGGAGAAGAAGAAGAGGATATGGGCACACCAATGGGCCGGTTAGGGAAGACATGCGTGAAGATGCACGCAAAAAGGGAGGTGTGCATGCACAAAGGATGTCTTTAAGGTCGTGCCTCCTGGACCTGAGCGAAGAATTTTAATGTCATGCGGTCAGGACATGCACTATGGTTTAGGGTCATATAGCTTGGACTGTGATTACGCACTTTAAAGTTATGCAACTAGGACCGTGCAGTTTAAGGTCATGCAACTAGACCTTTGCTAAATTTATGGTCATATAGTTTGGACCGTGACTATGCAGTTTAAGGTCATGCAGCATGGACTGTGTACGAGTCGCCATGTCAGTCGGGTTGCATGGGGGTAGGTATGTGGATAGTAGTCTGACTCCCTGGGGATAAAGATAGTTAAGGATATCTACATGTGAAGCGATGTAGATGAAGGTGGTGACCCGACGAGGGATAGTTAATGGGAAAGGCTCAACTAGGGATCAGGAGGGCCAGTGTGACTCCATGGAGACAATAAATCTTGGTGTGCATGGAACTCTAAGAGGCCAGGGCACGGATGATCCCCACCATGGGTTTAAGGAATGATGTCTCTAACTCTTTGGAGTGATGGGATGAGTATGACCCTTTCATGCACCTAACTCCGTTGGGGGTCTAGTTAGAGTTATGCGTATGGATCATTCGATGATCTACACGTTGCAGTTTTAGGGTCTTGGAGCTCAGACCATGGCTATACAGTTTAAAGTCATACAGCTAGAACCATGCACTTTGTTATAGTGCAACTAAACCTCCGCTACAGTTTAGGGTCATATAGTTTGGACCGTGGTGCTAAGCCTTTTATTGTCATTCGGCCAGGACATGCACTATGGTTTAAGGTCACACAGTTGGACCATGGTCGTAAGTTTAAAGTCATGTGACAAGGACTTTGCAGCTTGAGGTCGTGCAACTAGATCTCCGCGATAGTTTAAGGTCACACAGTTTGGACCATGGTCATACAGTTTGAGTCACGAGACAAGGACTATGGCTTTGCAGTTTAGGGTCATGCAACTTGGACTATGGCTATGCATTTAAAGGTCATGCAGCACGAATCATGGTGGTGCGGTTTAAGGTCATGCAGCGCGGACCATGGTCATACAGTTTTGAGTCATGAGACAAGGACTTTGGCTATGCAGTTTAGGGTCATGCAGCTTGGATCGTGGTGGTGCAATTTAAGGTCATGTAGCGCGGACCATAGTCATACAGTTTTGAGTCGTGAGACAAGGACTGTGGCTATGCAGTTTAGGGTCATGAAGCTTGGACCGTGGGGAAGCAACCCCATGGGGAATAGAGCCATTACTAGAAACTGGGTACGCTGAGGGGTGCAATTGTGGTGTAGGGAATGAATTTCCTGAGGGTATGGGCCGATGGTCTGAAGGGGAATGTTAAGGCCTGCGTATGACACTAAGTGCAGCATTAGACTCGAATGATGGCGTCAGGTCCCTTGGTGAAGCGCGCAACAGTTGCCCTTGGCCAGACATGGGAAGACAATTCCTTGACAGCGTGCGCGACAATAGCCTCCCGACGAAGGCTCAGTGGTAGTCCCCGGATGAGATGTGCGGCGACAACCTTCTGAACGAAGAGCATGACGCTAGTCCCTTGAGCGAAATCTTGACGAGGCATGCAGCAATGTTGCTTTAGGTCTCGCGCTTGGCCACCCCGGTCTGGCCTCATCGCCATCAAGAGCTGGGAACTGGAGCATCATTCCAAGTTTTTTGGGGGCAGTCTCCAGTACTGCGGGGTATAAAAGAGGGAGAAACCCCACATTACCGTTTTAGCAAAGGGTAAAACAGTAGAAGGGCTTTTTAGAGAGAGAGAGCCAAAGTTCCTGGTGAGGGTTTTCTGACGAGCACTTCCCGACCAAAACTTGCAGAGAAAGGTCCTTGGGGATTTTTCTGGCGAACTTCAAGAGGTGTGAAGCTTCGCAGCATGCTTACAAACAGTTTTTTGCCAGCATCAAAGCTTTCTGAGCAAGGAAGAGGATCTCTCGGGGCCTTGGCATAATTTCCAGAGCTACCCCGCTGGAGTTCAAGTGCTTCTCCAGTCATTCTACTGCTAAAGGGGAGGTCGCAAGGAGCTCTGAGGGCTCTGTCAGCTCTCTCGTTGTTGGAGGAGAAGGAGAGGGGCTGCATTGAGCTCATCGAAATTTTAGCATAATTTTGATGAGCTTTGGTGGACTACTGAAGTGGGAAAAGCAAGGGCAAAAGGCAATCTTCCAGGTCTCAAGGAAGTCTTCTGGGGACTTCCGGCGGTTTTCACTAACTCCAATAACAAGCACAAGGAGGGAGAGGGTTTTCGAGGTGGACGGGAGTGGATTCCCGACGAGCAGAAGAAAGCGCTGGTGGGAAACCGAATGGTTGTGAGTCAATCCCTCGTTAATTGGGAACAACAGGAACCGAAGTACTTCAAAATCATGCATGACATTAAGTCGCAAGCAGCACCGCCTTCGTACGTCCTTGGGTCATATGTGGTGATAGCCACATGTTTTTGGGGGTAAGAGGCTGGCGACGATAGTCTCATACGACATTATCCTGCCCATGGTGATGATAGGAAACGACATTGTGTTGCAACCTCGGACGACGATGCCTTGCGGGGGTCAAGAGTAATGGCAAATGAGGAGACCTTGCCACAATAGTGTGTTGGAAGCAAAGTCCTTCAGCACAGCCGTGAAGTCCATTTTGTTCTATGGAAGGGCATCCATTGTGAACATGGTACGCTCTCCCTCATAGGCCAGGTCCTTGCCAGAGAAGTCTGCCTTGTATATTTGATATTCTCGTCAGATGAATTGAAGCTGACTCGGAAGTGGTTGGCTTGTTCCTTGGCTTGTAACTGTCCTCTTATCCTCAGATGCAAGAGCAACACCGCCGGTTTTGGTTTGTAACTATCCTCTTATCCTAAGATGCAAGAGCTTTGTAACTTCCCTTATAATGGGCCTTCGGTTGTGACTTTGCAACTTTTCTAATTTAATGAAAGAAATGAATTTATTTTGGCTTGATGTTTCTCATCTTCATTTCTATCATTTTGTTGCACACACCGTGCTGTATTTCCATGTTAGGGATAATACTTCTTTAAATATCGCCCGTTGATAGGGGCATCACCTCTTCTCCATCAGAGTTCGTCAGTATATAAGCCCCACTTAGTGTAACCTTCTTGATTACGAATGGACCCTCCTACTTAGGCTCGAACTTTCCTTTACGGCGCTCACGTATGATGATCGGTCTCTTGACTGCTAGGACTAGGTCCCCATGAGCGAATGAACAAACCTTGACAGACTTGTCAAAGGCTCTCTTCATTCTTCCTTGATTAAGCTCGTGGTTTTGTTGGGCCTCTAGCCTCTTTTCATCAAACTGACCCTCTCGTCTTCAGTTAGTCCCTGATGTATAGCAACACAGAGTGAGAGCATTTGAATTTTGAGGCGTAGGACAGCCTCACGCCCATAGACCAGGGAATAAGGGGTGGAGTCTGTGGCATTACTGGAGGTAGTGTGATAGGTCCACAGGCCTCAGGCAGCTTCTCGTGTCAGTTCTTCTTTAACTTTGACATTGACTTGCGAAGCACCCCTCACAAAGTCTTGTTGAACGGCTCGGCTAAGCTGGAGGGTAATACATAGTCGAGTAGTTCCACTCAAAACCGAACTGGTTGACTAGAAGGTCAACATGCTGGCTTCTGAACTGAGAGCCATTATCAGAAGCAATTCAATCTGGGACCCAAACCAATATAGGATGTGGTGTCACCCAAAGTTAGCCACATCGGTCCTTGAAACCTGTCTGAGAGGGATTGCCTCAGTCCATTTGGAAAAGTAGTTTGTCGCCACCAGTATGAAGGCATGACCCAAGGCAGAAGGAGGGCCAATGAGTCCTACAATGTCCATACCCTATTGGGAAAAGGGCCATGATGTCACCGTAGGATGGAGAGGCTCTAGGGGCTGATGAATGAGGCTTGAGTGGATTTGGCACACTTGACATCATTTGACATAGTTTTGGGCTTCAACTACAATGAAAGGCCAGTAATAGCTGAGTCTGTGTATGCGCTCGTAGAGCTTGAGGTTGGAGTGATGCAGCCCGCAGATGCTCGACTGTACTTCTTCGAGTAGTTTGCTTGCCTCTTGTGTGTCGACGGACCTGAGGAGGATTCCTTCAAATGACCAACGAAAGAGGACATCTCCATCAAAAGGGTGCACATGGTGGACATTTTATGTATACCGTTGCGCTCCGCTCGATCTTGAGGTAGCCTTCCGTGCTTCACGAAGTCCACAATGGGCTCCCTCCAGTCTTCTATTTATCCAACATCTGCACACATCCGGTAGAAGAACCCAGGCTCCTGCTCCCTTGCTTTGGCTTCTTTTCCTTATGAAACTTCATGTTCCTCCTCGAGGACATCCCTAGGCGTGAGGAGTGCCCCGAATGGGTGAGGCAGGCACTCAGGGAAGACATCCCTCTCATCGTCTGCGTCAACTTTGGTTCTCAAGTCAACATAACTCCATTCAGTTACCCAGACTGGAGTGGGCCCTGATGAAGACAATTGGATGGTGGCACCGAGCTTTGAGAGCGCATCAGCCTGCAAGTTTAGCCTTCTAAGGATATGACTTAGGGAGAAGTCATCGAACTGGACCATGTAAGTTTTGGCCGTGTCATGGTAAGGCTTGAGAGTATCCTTCCTTACATCATAGATCCCCTTTAGTTGTCGGATGACCAGCTCAGAGTCACCGAAGATGTTTAGATGTTTCAGGTCTAGCTTCTAAGCAATCTCTAGTCCTGTTATGAGGTCTTGATACTTAGCTTCAATATGAGAAGATGCCTCCACATGTGAGAAGGACAGAGGAATCATTCCTCCATCGAGAGTCAGGAAGACAACTCTTGCACCCCCTCTATAAGACTGGAATGCTCTGTCAAAGTACATCTCCCACGATCGAGCTAGCACTGTACAGAAAACTTCATCCCGGAGAACGCTTGACATGGGAGATTCTGAGGGAACTGGGTGAGCCGCAAGGAAGTCAGCTGGGGCCTCACCTTTAACTGCCTTCTGTGGTATATACGTGATGTCGAGCTCCATTAGCAATAATGCCCACTTGGCTAAACATCCTTAGTTAGGTGCCTCAATCTCGCCCTACGGATACTCTTAGGGATTGGCAGCATGAGTCTCGAGTTTCGGGGGAAGAGCCGAGACATTTTGAGATTGCTCTCTTGGGAACCTCATTTGAGAACGGGGGCAAGTGTTACTAACCGGTGAGAGAGGACTTTAAAGGTGGGTTCAGGACTTACTCGGGCTGGCTCTCATACGCGCTCCTCTTAGATCTCAAAGAAAGCCCCCCAGTAATAAAACTGGTTCGAAATCGCCTCCCTTAGCTTGTATTCTTCATGTTTTCTACAATCACACACATATATGGCAAAAGTTATAAGACAGGTGGGTCAGACCTCACCCTTTTCCTCTTTGATGAACGTACACAAGCATGCGCCTTCAAAAAGAAGAAGAGAAGAAAGACAGGGGAGAGAAGAATTCGACTAAGCGAGATGATAGAGCGGTGACTAAGCTAGTGAGTAATTGACCTGACGTGGTAGCAAAACAGGCTCTGCAACTAAGATCGGCTCACAGGATTACTATTAGATATCATTATCAATACTGACTAGGTAGACACGATGGTTAGTCTGTCATAGCAATAAAGTAGGCAAAGTATTCTTGGCACAACAACATTACTACTAAACGATAGAACTGCCATGAGAGGCTAACCTCAATCCCTCTTAGTCGAACTAACGGGTAGCAAAATGATGGCTATGATGAAATAAGATAAGAAGGGATCAGAAAGCAGGGAGAAGAAACGAAGAGAAGAGTATGAAAGACGAGAGGATAAAAGAGAGAGAGGGAAGGAAGATGCAGTCGGCACTAAGCATTGGCAACTGTGCTGGCAGGAAGAGCTAGAAAATGCAGTCAATGTTAGGCTTCGCTGACTGTATTATATAGAGAAGGAGAGAGAAGATACAGTCAGTGTTAAACTTTGCCAACTGTGTTAGAAGAAAAAAGATAAATCCTATTGGCGCTAGGCTTCGCCAACTGTGACATAAGAGAAGAGATTGAGAGAACCAGTCGGTGTTAGGCTTGTGACGGTTGTGATGGGAGAGAAGCAAGAGAGAGAATTCGAGTCGGTGCTAGGCGTCACCGACTGTGACAGAAGAGAGGAGAGAGAAATCCAATCGACGTTAAGCTTCACTGACTATGAAAGAAGAGAAGAGAGAGAAATCCAACAAAAGGATGGCCAACAGAAGCGGACTTCATTAGGGCTTAAGGGGGTAAGCGTACTCCCTGGGGTGAAAGATGAGACTCTATGGAGAATAGGCAACTCGACTTCCTGGGGATAGGATAGCTTGGTGTGAAACAGACCCACCAAGAAGTGAAGAGGTAAGAATGAACCTAACTCCATTGAGGATAGCGGGCTACAGTATGGGTGTGACTCCTACTGGGGGATGACAGACAGTGACCTGCTCCAGACTCCATTGGGGATGATAGGTCATGGCTTGGGTGCAGCAGTGTGGGTACAACTCTATTGGGGATGAGAAGACACGCCCTGGGTACTGCTCCATTTGGGATAGGACACACAAGGCTTCAGCTTAGAGTACGTCACAATAGGCTGCTTGAAGTATAGCCTGCGTCAGGTGTAGCGATTGTAGTATCTTGCAAATGTTCAACCAGTGCTGAGTTCTTAAAAACACAACTGGCGTTGGGTGGTTAAAAACGCAACAGGCACTATGAACGACCCATGATATTGTTTGAACACAACCGGAGCTAAGTTACCGGTGCTAGGGTCATTTCGAAACTCACCAAGCATCAAGTCAACCGGCACTAGGGTAGATTGAAACTCACCCGGTGCCAAGTCAATCGACACTAGGTTGTTTTGAATACACCCAGTGTCAAGTAAACCGGCACTAGGGTGGTTTGAAATGCAGCCGTGCCAAGTCAATAGATGCTAGGGTGGTTTGGAATCCACCCAGCATTGGGCATGGATAGATGAGAGTTACCTCAGGCCTCGAGTCAAACCCCGACTCAGCTCATGGTCGCTTGGCTTCCCTTGGACATGACTAAAATTCTCAGTTTGTGAGGGGCATTTGAGGGTAGTGCGGTCTATAAAAGGGGGTAAAATCCCATTTTCCCTCATTTTTCACCAAGGGTAAAAAAACTTAAGCAAACATTTTCTTAACAGTGAGCAGAGGATTTCTGAGTGCAAGCTCAAACAAGCAGAGGGATTCCAACTAGAGATCAAGTGTTCCAGCAAGTCTTACAGGGAAGGTTTCGCCAAGATTTTCAAGGGATTGTCGAAAAAGGAAGAGTTGCAAGAGTTTCTCGGTTAGCATAAGAGGTTTTTCGGGAAGCAGGAGAACTCTGGCTGTGATCTTAGAGGGCAGAAGAGGCAGGAAGTGCAACAGTGAGCATTTTTGTACGTCTTGAGAGTTTTTCAAGGAGTTTTAAGGGGTTTCTCGGGGGTTGTGGTAACTTTTCGATGTTGTTAGTGGTATTGCAGGGGTTCCCGGGGACTTAAGGAAAGTTTGGGAATGAAAGAAGAGGAGAGAGGAAACCCCATCCAGTGTTGGGAATGAAAGAAGTGGAGAGAGAAAATCTTACTCGATGTTGGGAATGAAAGAAGAGGAGAGAGAAAAATCTAGTCGATGTTAGGCTTCACCGACTGTGAGAAAAGAGGGGAGAACAGATGGAGATAGATATAAGAGAAAGAGAAAGAGATAGTGATGAGAGAGGGGAGAGAAAGAGAAAGAGATGAGAGAGGGGAGAGAAAGAGATAGAGATGAGAAGAAGAGAGAGATAGAGATAAAGATGAGAAAGAAGGGAGGAGAGAGAAAGAGATAGAGATGAGAAAGAAGGGAAGAGAGAAAGGGATAGAGATGAGAAAGATGAGAGGAGAGGAAGAGAGGAGGAGAGATAAAGAGGTGAGGAGAGAGAAAGAGGTGAGGAGAGAGAAAGAGGTAAGGAGAGAGAAAGTTACTTGTCCAAAGGGTATCAAACCTTTTCTTTTCTGTCCTCTCTCTCTCTCCAAGGCATACCCACAAGCTTAAGCAACAATCAGAATTTATTGATTGATTTAAGAAGAATGAATCTGTCGTTGTACAATGAGGCAGTGCCTGTTTATATAGAATTAGCTTAAAACGTGGGTGTACACCAAAAAACTACCTAGAATTGAAGATAATTACAATTTAATTGAATTTATAAAAATTCTAAAGAATGGTGCAAAAGGACTGTTTTGCACTACCTAACAACGTGTGAAATTAAAAAACAGTCCCTACTGTTGTTTGAGAACTTGCGTGATCTTCCGTGGCTGACCCAAAGTCGTTCTGATGCCCGTTTGATCCAAAGACTACTGTTTTCTTGTAGGGCTCGTCATGGCGATCATTTTGATACCAACTTCGAGCCATAAATCATGTTTTTGAGTCATGATCATGAGACTTGAATTTTAGATGAATCTTAAAAAATTTGGATCGATTGTGTACTCGTTCCTTGTTGTTTCTTCGTGACTTCTTCATTGAATCACACTGAGCATGCTGTCATGATCACATTGCAACAAACGTAGCCTGATTTTGTGTCTAGATGAAGATTTTGTCGTCTTACGTTTTTTGCCAAAATTTACGGCAGCTTTGATGCCTTCATGTGTGAAATCTAGCCACTCATCGTACTTGAAGTTCAGACCGGAGATAGCCTCGGACCTCACGCACATAATGCATTTGGTTTTGCGTCAATCAGGTATGCAAGCATCGTGATCTAGCAGCTCGAACGAGGCATGCTGTTGAATTTTCTATAACTTTCTTCATGGATCATCGACTTTCATTGAGTTTTCTCTCTCCTTGGGCATCATCATGGGGCATACCATATATTGAATTGCTTATCTTGATAAGACGAACACGCTCACCAAATTTGGGAGAGTTCTGACTTGGAACGAGTGAGTTATAGGCCCTGAAAGTGACTACCCACGACTGTAAACCAGCCACCTTTAATGATGTTTTGATGGAGTGAGGCCACATGGGAATAGTGTGCGGCCTACCCCTTTTTGGTAATTTTCCCATAACTTTGTCTTAGAGTGCTCGATTAAGCCGAAACTTGACCCATAAAGGTTTTCGATCGTGTCAAATCTAATGCCGGTGGTCCCACAGCTGTTTGACGCATCAAAAGTAGAGCTCTAATTAAGGGATCCATTTCAAGGTGTTAGAGATCGATTTCTCTGAAATTGTTTCTTTATGTTCAATGCCCTAAATATGTATGGTCATGATGAAACTTGACAGGTGGTCTTTTGAAGTGCTGATGAAGATTTTGATCTATTCTGAGGCCATTATGAGACTGTCGAGAATTTCCACTGTTTGGTTGGCTTTATTAACCTTCTTCCTACCAGGGACCAACGTGCAAAAAAATAAGTTCAGCCATCTTGCCCCACCGAATGTGGTGCTTTAAGAGAAGGAAGAAGGACAATCATTTGAAAAATTCTTCGGCTCTCACTTTTTTTTCTTCCTAGCCACAGGACCACGTGAACGCCGAGGAGATTCAAGTAATGGTGTAACTTAGGCTGCTCAGAAGTAGGGGTGCATTGTTCGCGAGTCTGTCCGTGGAGACTTTAGGGGAAGAAGAGACATTTTTGAGGAATCTTATCGAATTCCTCACCCTCTTGCAGATTGTTGGTGATTCTGAAACTGAGAATTTTGTACGGACTTCGTCAGTCAGAATCCGGCCCATTTGGCAATTGAGTGCCAAGTTGAAGGGCATTGTTCCCATTTGGTCTTGGTTCATTTGTTTGCTTTTATTCAACTCAGTTTGTCGCTACACCAGGTTTGCTTTTGATGTTTAGAGTACCATTATAGTTCTCATCTATCGAGTATAGTCTAGGGCAGGTTTGTTAACCGATCCCAAAGGTCTGGGCGTGTCGACTAGGCAAGCTGAAGTCTCTGGCAGGTTCAGCCTTAGCTTTGTCAGTTTCTTGCCTTCGGAGTATTTATTTCTAGAGTATGTTTTGTGACCTCGTCGGAATATTGTTCTTCCTCATGAAACTTGTCTTGCAGTCTTGGCGAGTCTTCTGTCTTTCGAGTCCTTTTGCAACTGAACTCAGGTTGTCGAAATCTTTTCCTTGAAGCTCATATATTTGGATTCTGGTATGTGTCACCAAGGATTTTTCTTTGGGTGAGGGCTGAAGCCACCTGTTGAGACAAGTGTTGCATCAACATGTTTATTGGTCCAAGCGTCGTTTACGGATTTTCACTTGACCTTGGGAAGTGGCGTTGTAGAGATGGTTTTCACCAACTTCTTTTTATTTTGGGGCTCTTTTACCCATAACCTTTCAGCTATGTCCACCCTTTTTCATCCATTTTTACTCACGGTGCCCTTTCGGGTTTTCCCTTATTAAGGTATACACCATGCTGGTCATTTCATCTTTTTTTGTTTCTTTTTTTTTTTTTTGTGAAGGCGTGTTTAAGGTCATGCCTCCAGGACCCATGCGAAACAGTTTAATGTCATGCGGCTAGGATGTACACTATGGTTTATAGCTGGACCGTGATGGTGATGAATGGAAGTCTGTAGAGGCCATGAAGTGAGTATGGTGGTGGTTTGACTCACTTGGGGAAATGTCATTAAGCTACCTATGACAGATGGACGATGTACGAAATGTGAGTAGATAATGGTGACCCACTAACTTACAACTAGTTTGGATAGCAGGATGGTTCACTGTTATGTGAGTGCGGGTGAGACTCACTGGGGAATGAGGTATGGTGATGAAAGGAATGAACTCACTGAGGAGGTAATGAAGGTGGCGCGTGCATACTGACAGGTAGGTTAGGGAAGCCATGCATGAAATGTGCACATAAAGGCATGTTCGCGTATGTGGGGGCGAGTTTATGGTCATTCCTCCTGGACATGTGCAAAGTAGTTTATCGTCATGCGGTCAAGACGTGCACTATGGTCTAATTTCTTACAGTTGGACTGTGGTTATGCAGCTTTAAAGTCATACAACTAGGACCGGGTAATTTAAGGTCGTGCAACTAGACCTGCGCTACAGTTTAGGGTCATATAGTTCGGATCCTAGAGCGAAGCCTTTTAACGTCATGCGGCCAGGATGTGTACTATGTGGTTTAAATTCATATAACTTAGACCATGGTTATACAGTATAAAGTCATACAACTAGGACCATGCAGTTTAAGGTCGTGCAACTAGACCTCTGCTATAGTTTAAGGTCATATAGTTTGGACCTTGGTGCCGAGCTTTTTATCGTCAGGAGGCTAGGACGTAGACTATCGTTTAAGGTCGTACAGCTAGACCGTGGTTATGTAGTTTAAAGTCATACAGATAAGACCGTGCAATTTAAGGTTGTGCAACTAGACCTTTGCTACAGTTTATGGTCATATAGTTCGGACCAAGCAGTTTTGGGGTCCTGCAACTAGACCAGGGTTATGCAGTTTAGGGTCATGCAACTAGACCTCAACTACAGTTTAAGGTCATATAGTTTGGACCAAAGCTGTGCAGTAAAAGGTCGTGTAGCACGGACCGTGATTGGGTCACCATGTAAGTGGAGTTCCATAGGGAATATGTCTGTGGATGGCCATCCGACTCGTAGGGGATAAAATGGTTAAGACCAACCACCAATTGAGGGCTTAGATGGAAATGGTGACCTGATGAAGGATGGCCAGTAGAAGCGAACTTCACTATGGCTTAAGGGGGTAAGCGTACTTCCAGGGGTGAAAGATGGGACTCTATGGAGAATAGGCAACTCGACTACCTGAGGATAAGATAGCTTGGGGTGAAACAGACCCACCGAGAATTAAAGAGGTAAGAATGACCGTAACGCCACTGAGGATAGCGGGCTACAGTAAGGGTGTGAATCATACTGGGGGATGACAGACAGTGACCTGTTCCTGACTCCATTGGGGATGATAAGTCATGGCTTGGGTGCAGCAGCGTGGGTACAACTCTATTGGGGATGAAAAGACACGCTTCGGGTACTGCTCCATTGGGGATAGGACACACAAGGCTTCAGCCTGAAGTAGGTGACAATAGGCTGCTTGAAATACAACCTGCGTCAGGTGTAGCGATTGTGGTTTCTTGCGAATCTTCAACCAGTGTTGTGTTCTCAAAAACACAACCGGCACTAGGTTGTTAAAAACTCAACAGGCACTATGAACGACCCATGATATTGTTTGAACACAACCGGCGCTAAGTTACTGGTGCTAGGGTCGTTTTGAAACTCACCAGGCATCAAGTCAACCAGCACTAGAGTTGTTTGGAATTCACCCGGTGCCAAGTCAATCAGCACTAGGTTGTTTGGAATTCACCTGGTGTCAAGTCAACCAGCACTAGGGTGGTTTGAAATGCACCCTGCGTCAAGTCAATAGACGCTAGGGTGGTTTGGAATCCACCCAGCGTTGGGCATGGATTGATGAGAGTTACCTCGGGCCTTGAGTCAAAGCCCGACTCAGCTCATGGTCGCTTGGCTTCCCTTGGACATGATTGGAATTCTCAGTTTTTGAGGGGCATTTGAGGGTAGTGTGGTCTATATAAGGGGGTAAAATCCCATTTTCCCTCATTTTTAACCAAGGGTAAAAAACCTTAGGCAAAAATTTTCTTAACAGTGAGTAGAGGCTTTCTGAGTGAAAGCTCCAACAAGTAAAGGGATTCCGACAAGAGATCAAGAGTTCCATGAAGTCTTACAGGGAAGGTTTCGCCAAGATTGTCAAGGGATTGTCGGAAAAGGAAGAGATGCAAGAGTTTCTCGGCTAGCACAGGAGGTTTTTCGAGAAGCAGGAGAACTCTGGCTGTGATCTTAAAGGGTAGAAGAGGCAGGAAGTGCAACAGTGAGCATTTTTACACATCTTGGGAGTTTTCCAGGGGTTGTAAGGGGTTTCTTGGGGCTTGTGGTAACTTTTCGATGTTATTTATGGTGTTGCAGGGGTTCCCAAGGACTCAGGGAAAATTTGCATAAGTTTTTCAGTGAGGTTCTAGTGACGTCCAGGTGAAAAACGTAGGCGAGAAGGATTTTTAGTAGGTTTCAACCGTGTTTGGAGAAGTTTCGACGGGAGGCGAACAGTCACAAGAGGTGGACCGTCGTGGGAGGTGTACGGTTGCAAGAGGTGAACCGTCGCAGGCGCGTGAATCATCGCAGGGAAGGTGTACGATTACCTTTGGAAATCGTGCGACCATTAAGGAGGTACAAAAACTTAAGCTTTGAAAATGAGGAGTCTCGGGAAGCAAACAGTAGCGACGGGTCCAACGAAAACAAAAGTGGAGTTGGCGTTTAGGCAACCGGAGTTGATCCTCCAAAAAGGCAACCCGCGTTTGAAGTTAGGAGCACAACCAGCCCTGGGCCATGGAGGACACAGCCTACACTGGCTTCAATCGGTGCTCATCAGCACGTGTGGCTTATCATGATGGGGAGAGTGACACTCGCTTGTGGTAGTAAGTTACGTGTGGGATTTGCGATGAGCTATGCACGACGATGTTCATGGGCTGGCAAAAAGTGGTGAATGATGGTAAGGCATGGATTGTGGTACCTATTGGAAGCCAAATCCTCCAACACAACAGTCAGGTCCAAGTTGTTCTGTGGAAGGGCATCCATTGTGAACAGGGTATGCTTTCCATCATAGGCCAGTTCCTTGCTAGGGCAGCCCGCTTTGTATGTTTAATACACATGTCGAATGAATCCTACGTCGTATATTTAATGTACACATTAGATGAGATATCTGCCTTGTATGTTTGATATACACGTCGGATGGACTAAGGCTAACTTCTTGGAGTAGCTTCACTCTGTCTTCTAGCCTCTGACCATCCTCTTACTCGTCAGATGAATTAAAGCTCACTCTCCAAGTGGTTTTGCTTCTTCTTCATGAGGAGAGCCTTTCTTTGGTGGGTTTGCTCATGGCGCAGGCAATTGTTTTTCCCTGTAACCATCCTCTTATCCTCAGATGCAAGAGCGAAACTGTAAGTTTTTGTTTGTAAATTTCCTCTTATCCTCAGATGCAAGAGACTTGTATCCTCCCTAATAATGGGCTTCTTTGTAAATTATAACTCATTTTTACGACAATAAAAACAGTTAGAATTCTTTTGGACGCGTTGAGTCCCTTTCTTTTGAATACGCATCACGAATAGTACTTCTTTAAGTATCATCCATTGATAGGGGGCATTACTTCCTCTCCTTTAGGATGTGCCAGTATGTGGGCTCTGTTGGGGGAGACTTTCTTGACTATAAAGGGACCTTCCCACTTAGGCTCAAACTTCCCTTTACGCCGGCCATGCATAACAATAGGTCTCTTGACAGCTAAGACTAGATCACCATGGGTGAATGAGCACACCTTGGCGGACTTGCCAAAAGCCCTCTTCATTCTCCCTTTGTTGAGTTCAAGGCTCTGCTGAGCCTCTAGCCTCTTTCCATCGAGTGCATCCAATTCTTAATACCGAAGTTTGACTCTCTCATCTTTGGTTATTCATTGGTGAATAGTGACTCGCAGTGAAGGGATTTGTACTTCGAGAGGTAAAACTGCTTCACCCCCATAGACCAAAGAATAAGGAGTGGAATCAGTAGCATGTCACGTAATAGTATGATAAGCCCATAGTGCTTCGAGAAGCTTCTCATGCCAATTCTTCCTTATTTTTTATATTAACTTTCTTAAAACGTTGTATAGAGTCTTATTGAAAGCCTCGGCTAATCCATTCACCCGAGGGTGGTACATAGTCGAGTACCTCCATTCGAAACCAAAGTGGTTAGCTAAGCGATCGATGTGATGACTCCTAAATTGAGGACCATTGTCTGATATAATCCGATCGGGCACTCCGAAGCGATATATGATATGATGTCGAACAATGTAGGCCACTGCTGTTCCAGGAACCTGCTTGAGGGGGACCTCTTCAGCCGACTTAGAGAAATAATTTTTTGCAGCTAGGATAAAGACATGACCCATTGCGAAAAGAGAGTCAATAGGCCCTACGATATTCATACCCCATTGTGAGAAGGGCCATGATGGCTCTGTCAGCTGGTGAACCAGGCTGGAGTGTATTTGGCATACTTGGCACTTTTTAGCATAGCTTAAGGAATCAGAGATCATGAAAGGCCAATAGTATCCCAACCTACGTATTCGTTCTTAGAGCTTAGGACCAGACTGGTGTAGTCCACAAATTCCTGAGTGGACTTCTTCTAACACCTTATTTGCTTCTTGGATGTCCACACATCTAAGAAGAGTGTCGTCAAATGACCGTCTGAAGAGAGCATCTCCTTCAAGGAGGGTATACTTCGCGGACATTCGACGTATGGTGTTGCGTTCGACACGATCTTCTGGGAGCTTGCCATGTTTTAGGAAACTAGTGATGGGCTCTCTCCAATCTTTTACCTGCTCAATTTCTACAAATATTGAGTCAAAGAATTCTGGTTCTTGATTTTGACTCTTAGCTCCTTGACTCTGTGTTATTCCTTGTTCAATCTTGATTACTTCTTTGGCTGATAAAAGTGTGCCAAACAGATAAGGAGGGCACTCCGGGAACATATTTCTGTCATCATCCGCTTCGACCTTGGTTCTTAGTTCAATGTGTCTCCATTCCACCACCCAAATTGTAGCGTCGAGTTTGGCAAGTGCGTCAACCTGTGAGTTTAGCCTCCAGGGAATGTGACTCAGGGATACTTCTTCAAACTGAGCCATATACGATTTTGTAGTATCGTGATAAGGCTTGAGAGTGTCTTTTCTCACATCATAGATCCCTTTGAGTTGCCGGATAACTAACTCAGAGTCGCCATAGATATTGAGCTGCTTCAAGTCAAGGTCGAAGGCTATCTCTAGTTCGATTATAAGGGCCTTATATTCTGTTTCATTATGAGAACCGGCTTGAGCGAGAGAGAAAGAAAGTGACAATATCCCTCCTCTTTGTGTCATGATTACTACTCTGGCAGCTCCTCGATCTAATTGGAAGGCTCCATCAAAGTACATTTCACACACATGAACAAGGTGAACACATAATACTTCTTCATCGGGGAGGGTGCTTGATAAAGGAGATTCTGCCGGTATAGGGTGTGCTGTGAGAAAGTCAGCCAAGGCCTGGCCTTTGATGGCCTTCTGTGGGACATACGTGATGTCAAACTCCATCAGCAATAATCCCCACTTAGTAAGGCGTCCCGACAAGCATGGGCGTGTCATGAGAATCTTTACAGGATCAGCTTTTGATATAAGTTTAACTTCATGACCAAGCAAGTAATGGTGTAGCTTTTGTACTGCGAAGATTAGGGTCGAGCACATCTTCTCAATAGGGGGATAATTCTTCTCAGCCCCTTGCATTCAACAGCTGAGGTAATATAACACAATCACTTTTCCCTCTTCATTGTTATGTGTGCTAACAATGCTCTGAGTGACTCGTGTAAAGCAATCACATATAGAATGAGGGGTTTTGCCAATACTGGTGTAGAGAGTACTGGAGGGTTGAGTAAATAATGCTTGATGTCGTCAAGGGCTACTTGACATGCTTCATCCCAGATGAATGGGGTATCTTTCTTTAGTAGGTGTGTAAAGAGTTTACAGTGGCCAGAGGGGTTCGAGATGAACTTGCGAATGTATCCCAGTTGCCCTTGGAGGGAACGCAATTCTCAAAGTGTAGTTGGTGACGGCATTTCTTGGATTGCCTTAACCTGGACTGGCTCAACTTCAAGCCCTCAATTTCTGATGATGAACCCCAAGAATTTTCTCGAACGTACATGAAAAGCGCATTTTAGCATGTTCATTTTTAGTTGATGAAGGCGCAACAGCTTAAACACCTTTCAAGTCTCTCATATGAGCATCCTTCTCTTCAGATTTTACCACCAAGTCATCTACATAACACTCCACCTCTTTATGCATCATGTATTTGAAAATGGTTGTCAATGCTCTCTGGTATGTGGCACCAGCATTCTTTAATCCAAAAGGCATCATCATGCAACAGAAGGCCCCTTTCAAAGTTAAGAACGCAGTGGCTTCTTCATCTTCAGGCGTCATCCTTATATGGTTAACTGTCCATGAAGAAAGATATTTGACAGTGAGCCGTTGAGTCGATGAGAATCTCGGTGAATGGCAACAGGAAGTCATCCTTGGGACAGGCAGTATTGAGGTCGCGGAAGTCAATGCAAACCCTAATTTGACCATTTTTCTTATTTACTGGAACAACATTTGCTAGCCATTTCGAGTACATGACATCACGATTAAAGCCTGCTTGTTTGAGTTTGGTCACCTTGGCATCTATCTGCATCTCGAGGTTAGGTCTGAATGTTCTCGATTTATGTTTGATAGGTTTGATAGTCTTATCAATGTCGAGATGGTGAACAACTACTTGAGCGTCTAAGTGGGCATCTCATGATAATGCCAAGCAAAGATGTCGCGATTTACTCTCAAGAAAGTAGCTAAATCCTCTATCTCTTTTGGAGGCATATTCACTGAAATGAAAGTGGGTCTAGGAATCGCCTCGTCTTCAAGATTTATTTCTTTGAGTTCGTCAGCTGTGGCCTGACCACCTTCATCCCATTCTTTCCCGGGCATCTTGCAACTCTTCCTCATTGTTCTCATAGGCCTTTTCACCAACTTCAGGTGCGAAGATCCATAACCCTGATATCTGTGTCTCCGATAAGGCTCCAGGGTTGGTCATGCTTCCTACGTTTTTCTCGAACAGAGTGACGGAGAGGTCAACTCCAAATGTAGAAAAAACATCAGGTTGGAGAAGCATGTCTGGATAGTTCGGAGGAAACTGAGGTTGAGTGATGCTGATGCGAAAAGTGTCTTTGTACGAATCACATAGTACTTGTACGGATGCCTGGAGTGTTTACTCCGAGCCAGCTAGTCTTCACAGACTTGTATCATATGGCAAGCTTCCTGAGAATAGAAACTTTGCCCCCTTGACTCTCTCAGTCTTTCCTCGAAGTTAGGCTCAGGGAGCCATTGGGGTTTCTTTGCCTTCGATTTCTTGTGCTTCTTTGAAGATAGTAGCTCTGCCCTGGCTTTAGCTACAAGGGCATCAGCAACTGTTAGGAATCCTGTTGTCTGTGCTAGGGTCTTTCTCAATCATTTCCGTTGCGTCTTGCTTATGTTTTATCCCTCAAGTTCTGTGTTGAGAGCCTTGAAGTTCAGACATATCAAGGTTGTACCTACAGGGGAAGTAGAAGAGGGGGAATGAGAAGCAGGGGAAGGGTTAGGAGGTGGGGGACTTTTAAGGTCGTTGCCCTCATCAAACTGATTTGGGCAGCTTTTTATGCCATCACCAAGGTTGGACGGGTGCAGGGGGTCTTTTAGGTCTTTCTCTTACTTAGACCGTTAGGGAGTGCTTTAAATGTCGTGGCCCTCATTGTACATGTGTTTAGTGGGAGATGGCATGGGAACATCTTCTTGATAGGATGAAAAAGGAAGAAGGATCGTGCCAAGGATGAAGTCTAGTAAAGTTGGCAACGGAGGAAGGGGCATGAGAAATTTCTGCTCGACTGTAGGTTGAGTGGTCTTTTTCTTCGTCGAGCAGCCCTTGGTGCTCGTCACTTTCTGGTTTTCTGAGATGATATGTGATTTGTCTCACTGGGCTGGCGAACTGTCTCTCGCTTTAAGAACCTGAGTCTACTTTGGCCATGGTAGACAATCCAGGGCTGGGGAATCGAGGATTCCGTCGAGTTAGAGTCAGTGATAGGAAGGTCCTGCTCTGTGAGACCTTCTTTCCCCAATAGAGGAATGACTTGGGGATCACTTATAGGGATATTGTAAAACTCCTGACACTCCCGCATTTTCTTTACGAATATATCAAGGAAACTTGTGGATTCTGATAAGTAATGGCCTTTTATCTGATGGTCCGTGCACCAACGATCTTCAGTCCCCTTAGAAAGACGACGAGGTTGCCTTACCTACTTCAAAATGATTATGCCTTCCTGAAGCATTATAATGAAGAAGGCATAAAGGATACCAAGCATTTCGTCTTCCTCTTGGATGGTTACGACATGGGAGGCCTCAGCTGCCCCGAAGGCCTTCTTTAAGTCTTCAAGATTTATCTGACCCTTCTGAATCACGGTCTCGAAAATATCCTTTAGTGTGTAGCAGTCATCTATGGGATGATTAATCTTCCGATGGTAGGCACAATAATTTGCCTGAGTGTCAAGGCCAGGTTGCTCGAGGAACTTAGCTTCTGCAAGCTAGATCACATTTTGTTCCAATAATAACCGGAACAACGCAGGGATCTATTCCTTCTCAAAGGGATAGACCTTGTTCCTATTCCTAGTGAAATAATCACCCCGATCAAGGTTGACTGGTGGGGTACCCGATTGTACCAGCCTAGGGTGTTACCTTTGTCGTGCTTACCCCTTCAGAGAGGTCCAAAGTTTGGGAGGGAGCCTTCTTTGAATCAGTGGTCATGGTGGCTGCACTGATTACCCCTTTCTGTTGGGTTCCCCATGTGTTATTACGAGAGCTACTATTGCCCCGGTTGTTTGCTGAACTTGTAGATGGTTGTCGTGTCGCACCATGGTGGCGTGAAAACTTTCTATGCAGACTGATTTAGAGATCAACTCTGACATGGAGGTCGGATTAGAGGCCTCAACGTGTAGAGAGATCTCGAGTCACATGTTCCACACGCAAGTTTGAACTGCTTCTTTCTCAGGCATAGGATTAGGATGGCAGGAAGCCAAATTTCTCTATCTTGATATGCACTGATCGGGGTCTTGAGTTAGGGTGAGAAGTTTGATGGTTTGAACTTCTCTCCCGACCTCATAGAAGACTTGATGGAACAGTTTCTCCATCTCCTCCCATGTATGCACTGAGTTTGGAGGAAGTCTGACGTACCATTAAAATGTTGTGCCATCGAGGGTCTCAATGAACTATCGGACAAGAAGTCTCCCGTAAGCTACTGTTTCTCAACATGTTGCCTGAAAGTCAGCAATATGCTGGTTTGGGGACATGGTTCCGTTAAATAAAGGAAACTTCCCTTTCTCATAATATGAGGGAAATGGGACCTAATCAATATATGAGGGGTATGGCCTTTGATAAGGCGTCACACCCTGTATCCCCAGGATTTGTTTGTACTTGAGGCTATGGATGACCATAGCGTCAATGTCTATCTGAGAGAAGGGATGAGGGACAAAATTGTCCTGTGAGGTAGAAGAAGGGGGCTGCTGTGGAGGTGCACCATCGGAGTGATGGGAATTGACCTCATGGTTAGATGACTGGCGTGTCACGTCAGTACAATTGATCATTTCCATCATCGTGCACACCATATCCTCAAACTTATTCACGCTCTCTTCCTGTGCATCACTGGGCTCGCTTATGACCATTATGCTGACCATTTCTCTATGGAGGTCAACGTTAATGGCAACTGAGGGCTTGCGAACTTGACAAGTCGTACATGGTAGGTCAGTCAACAAGGTGCCAACATGCCTTGACTGAACTTGACTCTTATATGTCGATCGCATTTGGATTGGTTCTCGATGGTCTTGGGTGGTTGGGTCTTCTTCTACGACAGTAACCACAACACATGGCTCATGGAGCTCTTCTTCAGGCTTCATCGTCTAAAGGGGGTAGAAGGGATTCAGGTGAAGAAGGTCATCAGAATTGATCGTTTTGACTACCTTGATCACCTCCCTGGTCAAAATTTGAAGTCCTCTATCACGTTTAGCCTTGAGGTTTTGATGGACCTCACGTCAAAACTACGATCTAGGTCAAGAGTGGTCAGCTCTTCTTTCACAGGAGAGAGTTGTCTCCATCACGTGCAGCAATAGATGAGGGTCAGGAAGTGGAGTCATCTTGGGTCGAGGACGATGAAGGACACGATCTTCCATCAGGTCATTGCCCCAAGCTCTCTTCTGGGCTCCAAAGACACGATCAAAGTGAAGGGGCTGGTTCAGGATGGTACTCTTGGGGAAAACCTTCAAGTGCCAAGGCTGAAGGTGCTTGCTCGATAAAGGAGGAGTGGGCCGGAGCAGGATTGAGTCTTGCGAAGGCACGGGTCTAGGGCGAGAGGGTGTCTATGATGGTGATGCTTGTGCACCCCTTGAAGAAGGATTACAAGAGACCTGGGGGTTAGCTCGAGCGCATGTAAGTGATCTGGCCTTAGGAGGCTGAGAACTACGAGCAGGTATCTGTAAGAGAATAGGTGTAGGCCTACCCCTCACAGGGCAGAGTAGGAGGATGAGGAGGTCATCTCCTATGTACTAAGGTTGACATAATGACGGCATTGCCCTAAGTGGTGAGATGCATGTGATCAAAGTGCGCAGGACTTGACCTTAGAAGGTTCAATCTTGGACATGAACTCGAGATAATATAAGGGTTGCCTCGAGGAATGACTCGAGTTGGTAACCCACGAGCCTTGTGGTGTATGTGAGGGGTGGAGACTGTGTGGTTTCCGCCTCAATGTGTTGAGCCTCTAGGGATAGAGACCAACGGTGAAGAAATGTGGGGGGCAGCCCTTTTATAGAAAGGGACTGGGCAACCTTTCGGCGTACCTCAGGAACACGATCGGCAAGTCACTTGCCGGTGGCTGGGTGCATGCAATGTGGGGCAATAGAAGTGTTATCGATGCAAGGGGCCTTGGTGGAATCTCCACTAGAGCAAGGAGATGGGGAGTGAGGGACCTTTAATTCCCACCACACACCGGTCCATGGTAAGACTTGAGAGCTAAACAAGGGGTCTTTGCTCAAAAGGATAGTTGGGAATGAAGTTGAAGGAACTTGTTCCTTAGGGACACTCTCGAAATACGGGGATAAGAAAATCCCCGATATGGATAAATGGGTTCAAGAACTCACCAGCCATAAATAAATGTGAAAAGACAATGAAAGCAGATAATAAAAGAAGAAACTAGCCAAACAAGAACGATCCGACTAAAGGGTAGTAAGTCCCCAGTGGAGTCACTAGCAGGTTAGGTGCCTCGATCTTGCCGTTTGGATCCTCTTGAGGATCGGGCAGCACCAGTCTCAAGTTTCAAGGAAAGACTCGAGACTATTTGAGATCACTCTCTCGGAAACCTCGTTCGAGAATAGGGGCAGGTATTAACAACCGGTGAGAGAGAAATTTAAAGGTGGGTTCAAGACTTACTCGTGCTGGCTAGGGTGGGCGCCCTATTAGATCACAAAGAAAGCCCCCCAGTAATAAAACTGGTTTGGAATCACCTCCCTTAGCTTGAATTCTTCTTATTTTCTACAATCACACACATATATGGAAAAGGTTATAAGAAAAGTTGGTCAGACCTCACCCTTTTCCTCTTTGATGAACATACACAAGCACGTGCCTTCAAAAAGAAGAAGAGAAGAAAGATAGGGGAGAGAAGAATTCGACTAAGCGAGAGAATAGAGCGGTGATTAAGCTGGTGAGTAATTTGGCCTGACGTAGTAGCAAAACAGGCTCGGTATCTAAGACCAGCTCACAAGATTACTACTAGACGTCATTACCAGTACTGACTAGCTAGGAATGATGGTTAGTCTGTCATGGAAATAAAATGGGCCAAGTTGTCCTGGTATAACAACATTACGGCTAGACGACATGGCTACCATGAGAGGCTAACCTCAATTCCCCTTAGTCGAACGAACGTGTAGCAGAATGATGGCTATGATGAAATAAGAGAAGAAGGGATTAGAAAGGAGGAGAAGAAAGGAAGAGAAGAGTATGAAAGACGAGAGGATAAAAGAGAGAGAGAGAGATCGAGCCGACATTAGGCTTTGCTGACTGTGACAGAAGAGAGGAGAGAGAAATCCAATCGATGTTAAGCTTCACCAACTGTGACAGAAGAGAAGAGAGAGAAATCCAACCGGTGTTAGGAATGAAAGAAGAGGAGAGAGAAAACCCTACCTGGTTTTAGGAATGAAAGAAGAGGAGAGAGAAAAATCTAGTCGATGCTGGGAATGAAAGAAGAGGAGAGAGAAAAACCCACCTGAAGTTGGGAATGAAAGAAGAAGAGAGAGAAAGCCCCACCCGACATTGAGAATGAAAGAAGCAGAGAGAGAAAACCCCACTCGACACTAAGAATAAAAGAAGAGGAGAGAGCAGACCCCACCTGAGGTTGGTGCTAGGAATGAAAGAAGAGGAGAGAGAAAAATCTCACTTGGTGAATGCGAGAAGAGAAGAGAGTAAACCCCACCTACCGTTGGGAATGAAAGAAGAGGAGAGAGAAAACCCTACCCCGCACTGGGAATGAAAGAAGAGGAGAGAAAAACCCCACCTGATGTTGAGAATGAAAGAAGAGGAGAGAGAAAACCCCACCAAGTCTTACGAATGAAAGAAGAGGAGAGAGAAAAATCCAGTAGGTGTTAGGCTTCACCGAGTATGACTGAAGAGAGGAGAACAGATGGAGATAAAAATAAGAGGAAGAGAAAGAGATAGAGACGAGAGAGGGGAGAGAAAGAGATAGAGATGAGAAGACGAGAGAGAGATAGATATAGAGAGGAGAAAGGAGGAAAGAGAGAGAGAGAGATAGAGATGAGAAAGAGATATAGATGAAAAAGAAGGTAGGAGAGAGAAAGTTATCTGCCCGAAAGATTTTGGCCCTTTTCTTCTTTCTCCTCTCTCTCCCCAAGGCATACCCACAAGCTCAACCAACAATTAGAATTTTATTGGTTGGTCTAAAAAGAATGAATTTGTTGTTGTACAATGAGGCAGTGCCTGTTTATATAGAATTGGGCTAAAACGTGAGTGTACACCCAAAACTTACCTAAAATTAAAGATAATTACAATTTAATTGAATTTAAAAACATTCCAAAAAATAAGTGCAAAAGGACTATTTTGCCCCTGACTAACAATGTGTGGAATTCCAAAACAGTCACTGCTGCTGCTCGAGAACTTGCATGATCTTCCATGGCTGACCAAGGTTGTTTTGATGCTCATTTGATCGAAAGATTATTGTTCTCTTGTAGGGCTCGGCATGGCAATCATTTTGATACTAATTTCAAGGCATGAATCATGTTTTTGAGCCATGATCATGAGACTTGAATTTTGGATGAATCTTGAAAACTTCGGATTGTGTGCTCGTCACTTGATGTTTCTTCGTGATTTCTTTATTGAATCACAATGAGCATGTCATCACGATCACGTTGCAACAAATGTAGTCTGATTTTGTGTCCGGATGAAGATTTTGTCATCTTGAGTTCTTTTGCCAGAATCTTGACATCAGGCGGCTGGAATTTATAGAAGTTTTGACACTTTTGTGTGTGAAATCCAACCATTCATCGTACGTGAAGTTATGATTAGAGATAGCCTCGAACCTCACGCACGTAATGCAATTGGTTTTGTGCCGATCGGGTATGCAAGCATTGTGATCTGGCTGCTTAAAAGAGGCGTGCTGCTGCTGAATTTTCTACAACATGCTTAACGGATCAGTGACTTTCATTGAGATTTTCTCTCTGCTTGCGCGTCGTCACGGGGCGTACCTCATATGAGATGAACACGTTCACTAATTTTGAGAGCGATCCAACATGGAATGAGTGAGTTATAGGCCCTGAAAATAACTACCTGTGACTATAAAAACAGCCACCTTTAATGGTGCTTTGATGGAGTGAGGCCACACAAGAATAGTATGCAGCCTACCCTTTTTCGATATTTTTTCCATAACTTTGTCTTGGAGTGCCCGATTAAGCCAAAACTTCACCTTGATTTTAGACTGTGCTAGATCTAATACCAGTGGTCCCACAACTGTTTGATGCACCAAAAGTATAGCTCTAGTTACGGATCCATTTCAGGGTGCTAGAGACCGATTTTGCTGAAATTGTTTCTCTATGTTCACTGCCTTAGAGATGTTTGGTCGGGATGAAACTTGGCAGGTGGTCTTTTGAAGTGCTGATGAAGATGTTGACCAATTCTGAGGCCATTCTGAGACTATCAAGAATTTCCACTGTTTTGTAGGCCTTCTTGACCTGCTTCCTACTGGGGACCAAGGTGCTAAAAAATGCGTTCAAACAATCCTGACAAAAATGGCTAGGTCATAAGGAACTTGACTGGGTCCGCCTTAGAGATTAACTAGACCTCATGGCCAAGTAAGTAATGGCAGAGCTTCTGCACCGTAAAGATCAAGGTTAGGCACATCTTTTCAATGGGAGGGTAGTTCTTCTCGACACCTTACATTCTGTGGCTGAGATAATAGAGAACTGTCTCTTTCCCTCCATCGTTGTTTTGTTCCAAGAGTGCCCCGAGTGGCTCATCAAGTATGGTCACGTATAGGATGGGGTGCCTTCTTAACACTGGCGTAGAGAGTACTAGTGGATTCAACAAATACTACTTGATGTCTTCAAGCGCTTGGCACACTTCGTCCCATATGAAGCGAGTATCCTTCTTTAGAAGGTGTGAAAAGGGTCTGCATCACCCTGAGAGGTTCGAAATGAGCCCTTGAATGTAAGCGAGCTATCCTTGGATGGACCATAGTTCATGGAGGTTGTAGGTGGCGACATGTCCTGATTTATCTTGATTTTGACTGGTTCGATCTTCAGCCCACGATATCTCACGATAAACCCTAAGAATTTTCCTAAGCGTACACCGAAGGTGCATTCCAAGGCGTTCATCTTGAGTTGGTGACGCCGCAACTGCTCAAACACCTTTTTAAGGTCTTGCACATGAGTGGCTTTTGTTTCAAACTTTACCACATAGCACTTGACCTTCTTGTGAATCATGTCCCTGAAGATGGTTATCATGGCTCGCTGATACGTGGCACCGACATTCTTTAACCCAAAGGGCATCACAGTGTAGCAAAAGACACCTTTTGGAGTCAAGAACGCAGTAGCCTCCTCATCCTCTGGCGCCATCCTGATTTGGCCGTAACCAGAAAAGCCATCCATAAAGGAGAAGATTTAACAATGGGCCATGGATTCAACCAACATCTCAGTGAACGGTAGGGGGACATCGTCCTTGGGACAAGTAGTGTTCAAGTCACAGAAGTCGATGCAGACCCTGATTTGGCCATTCTTCTTCTTGATCGGGATGACATTCGCCAACCATCTTAGGTATTTGACTTCTCGTATGAATCCAGCTTGCTTGAGCTTGTTTACCTCAGCATTGATCTGCATCTTGAGGTCGGGCCTAAACCATCTTGACTTCTGCTTCATGGGTTTGATGGTAGGATCAATACGGAGGTGATGGATAGCAATATGGGGATCTAGACCATGCATCTCGTGATAATGCCAGGCGAAGACATCTTGATTTGGTCTAAGGAGGGAGATATAGCTTTTTTTCTCTTCTGAGGACATCTTTGGTGAGATGAAGGTTGGCTATGAGTCGGCCTCATCCCCCAGGTTGATCTCTTCCAGTTCATAGGCCATGGCCCGACTGCCCTCTTCCCACTCTTCGAGGGCTTCCTGAAGTTCCTCGTCGGGGGACTCACAAGGGTTATCTTCAATCTCGAGTGAGCCACCCATGACCCTGACATCTCAACTTCTAGGAGGAGCACAATGTGGGGAGGGCTGATCTTTGGTTGGTCCAGGTGATAGAAGGGTCAGCTTCAAGCAGGGGATCCATAGCGTTATGATGGGGCTCACTCAGCGCTTGCCCCGAACTGGGCGATGCCTTGTGCTCTTGAATCATGTGGCAAGCTTCATGGAAAGAGGAGCCCCGAGATGGCTCGGTTTGGACTCAGGTTTCCTTGGCGTCGACGGCTGTCGAGACTCATGCCGCTTGAGCTAGCACTTTTTTGAGGCATTCTTACTGCGGCATGGTGAGGCTGGTGTCTCCGAATTCCCTGTTTAGAGATTCGAAGTCTGGGCATCATCAGTGGTACCTGTAGAAGGAATAGAGGAGAGGGATGGAGAATACGGGTTAGAACGTTCCGGGCAGCTTTTTACGTCTTCGCCGGAGTTGGACGTTTGCAGGGGGTATTTAAGGTCTTACCTCGACTTTGACCGTTTTGGGTGCTTTTAACGTCGTCACCCATTTTGACCAACACCGGAGATATTGATGATCCAAGGCCGTTTTCCTGATTGGACGATAAGATGAGGCAAGCTGTGCTTGGGATGAAGTCCCGCAAGGTCGACAACGGAGGCAGGGGTCTGAGGAATACTTCCTCGACTGGTGGCTGAGGAAGATGATTCCTTCGACAGGCCAACGTAGGTGTTCGTTGCCTCCTTTGGGATGCCCGATGGGTGTTTGGACCGCCCTATCAGGCTGGCGAGAGGCGGTAGCCTAGCGGACTGCCTCGTGTCTCAGGGACTTGAGCTTGCTTTGCCCATGGTAGACTTCCCAAGGGTAAGAGGTCGAAGCCCCTGAGGAGTCCAGTGCATACGTGGCTTCCCCTTGAATGAAAGTGAGGGATTGGATGTGTTCTAGTAGAATCTCACAGTTAATGCGACCTTCCTGGACTTTCTCCACGATTATAGCCTCGAACCCAGAGCAGTCTTTGAGTTCGTGGCCCCACACCTAGTGATAGGGGCACCAGAGTTTTTCTGTGCCCCAGGCAAGGCATCTCAGCTACTTGGCTAGCTTGGGAGTGATGAGACCTTGTTGGATCATTGCCTCAAAGAGAGCTTGCAGAGAGTCTGGCTTGACAGTTCTCTGGGCTTGCGTCGGGAGGTCTTCTTGTGCAAGCAGGAGAGGGACTCGAGAGTGTCTCGTTGGATTGCCTTGAACTTCTTGGCACTGCTGCATCTTCTTGGCCAAGAGCTTATGAAAGCCAGTGCACTCGTTGATGTCATGGCCTCGTATCTGGTGATATGCAAACCATAGGTTCTCTGTCCCATGAGGTAGGAACTTAGGCTCCCTTGTCGGCTTTGGGGCAGCGATTCCTTCTTCGAGCATTATGAAGAAGAATGCACGCAGGATAGCGGGTGCCCTGTCATCTTCTTGGATTGTGATTATGTAAGATGCCTCAACTGCCTAGAACGCCTTCTTTCGATTCTTCAAGCTTTATTTGACCCTTATTAATAAGGGATTCGATAGTGTTGTTGAGCTTATAGCAGTCATGAGTGGGGTGGCAGACCCTCTTGTGATAAGGACATTACTTCTCATTTGCCTCCTGCCCAGCCAACTTCGCAGTATTGGACTCCGACAACTGTATCATGTTCTGTTCTAGCAGTAGTCAAAGTAATGCAGGTGTCCACTCCGTGTTGAAGGGGTAAACCTTATTCTGGTGCTACCCCAAGTAGTCGCTTTCCCTAGAGTTTTTAAGAGGCGGGACATTGTTGTAGGATTGCTGCTTGTCCCTAGCCAGAGACGCCTGTGCCTTGCAGAGGTCTAGGCTTTGAGAAACCGAAGCTTTGGTGTCAGTCACGGTGATGGTCACACTGATTACTGCCTTTTGATTGCCCCGACTGCTGGGGTATGAGTTTGAGCCAGCAGGTTGCTAACGGGTGTTGTTGTGCTTGAACAATTCCTCAATACGGACTGCCTTAGAGATGAGCTCTGACATGGAGGGTGGATTGGATGCCTCAACATGTAGGGCAATCTCAAGAAGCATGTTCCATATGCAGGTCTGGACTGCTTCCTTCCTGGTCATGGGAGTGGTGGGAAAGGTCGCCAACTCTCTCCATCGGGTGATGAATTTATCAATCGGCTCACTAGGGTCTTGCATCAAGGTGAGGATCTCGATGGTTTCCATGTTCCTTTGGATTTCGTAGAAGCATTGGTAGAACAACTGCTCCATTTCTTGCCAAGTGTTCATCGAGTTCGGCAGCAACTGAGCATACCACTGGAAGGCTGATCCTTTAAGAGTTTCAACGAACTGGCGGAGGAGAAGACGTATGTCAGTTGCCGTCTCTCGGTAGGCTACTTGGAAGTGGGCCGTATGCTAGTGAGGAGACGTGGTACCATTGAACAAAGGGAGTTTCCCTTTTTGGTAGTTCGGGGGAAATGACACCTAGTCAATGTACGAAGGATACGGCTTTTGGTAGAGTGGCGTCTCTTGCATGCCTAGGACCTTGTTCTTGAGGTTATGGGTCGCCATAGCATCTATGTACGTTTAAGAGATCCTGTGAGAAGAGGAGCTGTCTTGAGAGACAGGTGGGGGAGCCTGCTTAGGAGTTGTGTCCTCACCGGTCAGGGAGTCAAGCATAGAAGGGGCCCTGGAGGCCTCTAGGCGCTCCATCTTTTCGAGGATGGCTTGCATCATTCCTCGAACTTGTTCATCTACTCCTCCTGAGCATAGTTCAGGTCATTGATCACCATGACACTGACCGTTTCTTCTAAGAGGTCAGAGTCAGGTGATGAAGCGGACTACTGAGGATGACGAGTCACTCATGGCAAGTCAGTCTGGAGGGGCTCAGCTTGCCCCGACTGGACTCGAGCTTTGTATGGCGATCTTGTGAGGATCGGATCTTGACGGTCTTGGGATCGTGGCTTCCGGGTGGTAATCACCGAATAGTACTCTTGTACTTGCTCAAGCTCCAAAGTTTGAAGATGGAAAAGGGGATTAAAAGGCAGGAGGTCGTTAGGGGTGCGACTTTGACTGCCTTTGAGGCCTCCCTGGTCAGGATCTGTAGGCCTCTCTTCTGCTTGATCCTGAGGCAGTTGTGGACCTCATTCCAGAACTGAGCCTGAGACCTAAACTGCCCTGTTTTCTTTGCACAGGCGAGGGCCATGTTTATGAGCTAGAGCAGGGAGTGGGGCCTAAGGATGGAGCGTAGCTTGGGTTCTTGTTTTGGAGGTTGGAGGCCTCTGTCTGATATCAAGTCGTTGCTCTGAATTCCTTTATGAGGCCAGGGTGTTCGAATGACCCGAGGGTGGCTCAAGATGGTACTCTTAGGGAAGACCTTTGAGTACCAGGGATCGAGGTGCTTGCCTGGCGACATGAGAGCGACAAAGGAAAGAGGAGCCAGCTCGTGACTTTTACTGAATCTAGCTCCAAAAGGGACCTGCGAAGATGATGCGTGTACTCCTTTAGGGTTAGCTGTCCGAGTGACTTGGGGGTCAACCCAGGCCTGGCCAACGAATTCGACCTATGGAGGTCGAGACCCACGAGCTTGTGTTTGTGAGGGATGAGGCAGGAGCTTGTCTCTCACAAGGTGAAGCTGTGTGTGTTGGGAGGGAAGACAGAGCAATCGGTCGTCCTATGCTCGAGGTGGCATGGAGCTAGAGCTGCCCCAAACTGTGGAAAGTGAATGCATGGCGCATGCAGGGCTCGGCTCGAGAAGGTCTAGTCTTAGATGCGAGCTCAAGGCAACATGCGAGCTCAAGGCAACATGAGGGTCGCCCTGAGGTGTGGCTCTAGTGGATAGACCACGAGCTTTTGAGTGTGTGCGAGGGGTGAAGACCTCAAGGCCTCTGCCTCGGTGTACCGACCCTCTAGGTGTGGGGGCTCAAAATAGTGAAGGGGCACAGGGGATCGCCTCGCGGTGAACCTTAGGAGTGACAATAGTTTGTTTTCCTTTTGTAGGGATGGATGGGGCAGCCTTACGGCGTACTGCAGCAATAAGACTGGCAAGAGATTTGCTAATAGCAAGGTGCGCAGCAGCAAAAGTGTTGTCCATGCAAGGGGACTTGGTGGAGAGTCCACTAGGGCAAGAAAGCGGGGTGGCAGGGACCTTTAAATCCCCTCTCGCACCAACCAATGGGAGGACCTGGGAGCCGGACCATGAGTCCTAACTCAAAAAAATAGTAGGGAAGGAGGCTTGAGCAGCTTGCTTCTCTGGGACAGCCACGAGTGCAAGGATAAGGAAATCCTTGGATGACAGATTGAAAAACCCGGGTGCCATAGATATTAGTGCAAAAAATAAAGAAGGAAATTGATCAAACAACAGCGAACCAACTAAGGGGTAGTAAGTCCCCATTGGAGTTGTCAGGCTGGTTAGGTGCCTCGATCTTGCCCTCCGGATCTTGGTGATCTGGCAGCATGTGTCTCAGGTCTCGGGTGGATTCGAGATTTGAGATCGCTCTCTCAGAACCTTGCTCTATGGTAAGGGTAGGTATACTGATCAATGAAAGAGAAATTTTAGGTGGGTTCAAGACTTGCTCGGGCTGGCTCGCGTGGGCGCCCTCTTACATCACGAAGAAAGGCCCCCAACTGCTTGAGCTGCTTTGGAATTGCCTCCCTTGACCTGTAACCCTCTTGTTTTTCTGCACAACACTTCTATGGTTAATTTGTAAGATAAGTGAGTCGAAAAGGACCCACCTTTGTCTTAGGGCAATGCATGTTCATGGGAGAAGGCGATGAAGTGCAAGGTTAGATGAAAGATGGAAAGGAGAAGAGAACTTGATGGAGAGATGTGGCTAGCATGACAACCGAAAGCCACCGACTCGGAGTGGTAGCAAGATGGACATGGACATGGTTCACAGGACCAGCACGACAGCAATTCTACTCAAAACCAAAGTCGGTGCGTTGGTGCTTGGCAAGGCCTACCCTCAATCAAGTGAGAAGAGAAAGTGGGGGAGAAGAAAGAACAAGACATCGAAGAGAAGGAGAAATCCAAACATTGATAGACATCGCGGTGGGCAATGCAAGGAGGCGGCATATCCCATGTGGACGGTGCTAGCTCTTGATGAGGCTCACGGCGATGGTTTCTCTTAGTTCACATGGCGATAGAAGTGGGATGCAGGGAGAACGACAATAGGCACAGGACGCACTGAGGAAGTTTGCAGACGATGATGGGTGTTGTCAGGGCCTCTAGTGGGCGGCGATAGGTATCACCATCTACATTAGATGCATAGCAAAGGAAAACTCATGCAGGTGGCAACACGCTTTGTCGTCTAGGTTCTTCACCAAAACGTCAAAGCTACGTTTATGGGTAGTGCTGTCTACAGACTTTACCGAGAGAAAGAGACAGACGTGAAGGAGGGAAAGAAGACTCGTGCATGGCACTGTCATCACCATGTGTGACCTGTGAGACCAAGGGAGAGGCATGCACGACACTGTCATTGCCATGCATGACCTCCGCAAGGGACTCAGAAGAAGAAGAGGGAGAAGAGAGGGGAGAATGGAGAGGGAAGAAGAAAAGAAAAAGAAGAAAGAGAAAATTTACCTCAACCATAGGGGCAATGGTCGAAAGTTTCTCTCACCCTCTCTCTCAAGCGTAACACCACAATGGTAAGAAAGAGAAACTTGTACTAAGTGAAAACTCTATGTTGTGTGTGTGTATGCCTCTTTCCTACGTACAATGATGGTATGTATATATAAAGGTGTGCCCCATACATGGATGGATGATAAAAAATAACCTTAATTGCTGGAAATTAGGATTAAATTGAATTAAAAGAAATTAAAAAATAGGGTGCAAAATGGCAGATTTGCCCTTGTGTTGCCCTAGGACTTGTGTGTTCTTGCATGGTTGATCCGAGGTCGTTTTGATGCCCGATTGAATGTAAGATGATTTTTTTCTTGTAGAGCTCGGCATGGCGATCGATTTAATGCTAATTTCGAGCTATGGATCGTGTTTTTGATGCACGATCATGTGACTTGAATTTTGAGTAGATATTGAAAGTTTGAATCAATAGTGTGTTCATTCCTTGATGTTTTTCTATGTTTTCTTCACCGAATCAAATTGAGCATGCCACTACGATCACGGAGCGTCAAACGCAGCTCACTTCCGTGGCCGAACGAAGATTTTGCAAGTTTGGAATTTTGGCCGGAATCAAGGATTTCAGCGACAGAATTTGCACTCTGTTCGTCGACTTCGTGGGTAAAATCCAACCGTTTATCATGTACGAGGTACGGGTGAGAGATGGCCTAAGAACTTACGCCCACAATATAATTGGTCTCGCGTCGATTGGGCTCTCGAGCGGCGTGATTTGGCTGCTCAAGGGAGGCACGACGCTTCTGAAATTCTTACACTTTCTTCACAGGTCAGAAACTTCTCTCTAGCTTTTCTTCATGCTCAGGTATTGCCAAGAGGCGTGCCACATATCGAATCACTTGTCTTGACTAAACGAACATACTCACCAAATTTGAGTGTGATTTGACATGGGACGGATGAGAGATATTGGAGTCGAAAGTCACTAGTTGTGACTATCCCTTTAATGGTGTAGTGTTGCAGGGTGGCCGCACGGGAATAGCGTGCGGCTTCTCCTGTTTCACTCTTTCGCCTATAACTTCTCCTAGAGTGTCTGTTTAGGCTGAAACTTGACCCTTGGGGTTCAACCATGTTGGATCCAATGGTGGTGGTCATACAACATTTTGATATGCAGAAAATGTCGCTCTAGCTATACGGGTCTGTTTTAGGGTGCTAACGGCCGATTTTTCCATAACTGTTTCTCAGTCTGCACTGCTTTAGATAAGTCGGAATGTGACGACACTTGGTATGAGACTCTTGAGAGACCTCACGAAGATCTTGGCCAGTTTTGGGGCTGTTCTGAGACTATCCAAATTTTCCACTACTTGCTAGGCCTTCAATGAACGGGGGCCTCATGTCAATGAAAAATACCTTCAAACAATGAGCCCATTACTAATCAAGGGCTAAAAGACGGTAAAGGGATGGTTTCCCCATTTAGAGATGTTGAAATAGCCACTGCTCAATACAACACAAGAAAGGGAGTTGAGTATGCCGGCACTTCTCATCCCCCTACCCAGCAACATGGTGCCTGACATATGAATAGCATACCAACACTTCCTAATTCATCATCACCTCCACCTTCGGAACCTTCCCTCTCCTAGCTAGATCCTTGTCGGACCATACACCCTACCATTATGGTCTAAGAGGCAAGACCTTAAAAAAAATACCCTCAAGTCTTGATGTACGACCCTAAAAACACATTATCATCATGATCTCGAAGGCACGACCCTAAATATGCCCTCAGGTCTTAGTGTCTAACCGTAAAATGCACTCCTATTACGGTCCCGGCGGCATGACCTTAAATTTGCCTCCTCAAAAGATGGACATGACGAAAACCTCAAAGGACTTCACAAGTGAGAAAGTCAAAAGAAAAATGACAGGGCTCGATAGCACGATGATAAAAATCCAGCACGATGGAAACCCAACAAGGGCATCGTGAGTAAAAATGAAAAAATGGCATACATGGTGTAAAAACCATGGACAAGAGCACCACAAAAAAATCTCCCGCGGGGTTTTGCTTAAACCAGAGGTGCATACCCTAAGGGCTTGAACAAAAAGTCAAATTCATGTGGAGGGTGGACATGTCCACAAAAGAGGCTCTCAAATAAGTCACCACTCTCAAAGAGACTGCAACCAGAAGTAAAAATGTGCACATCATGGAAGAAAGAAAAAAGGTGAAATTTGAAGCAAGAAGAAAAAGGCTTTTATTTCATCGCAAAATAAGGGTTACAAGCTGAAGGCTCGCAATCTCAAAGCCCAATTCTAAGGATCAAAACATGCATAACCTAGATCCTTGCAAGAAAGGAAGCAAACAAAACTAAACAAAGGCTAGAGTCTTGATCAAGCACTGGTGGAAAGGGCGAAAATACGCAATGATGATCCGCCAATTAAACTCAAGGATGATCCGTCAATCATTCTTTGTTGGCACCAATCTCGATATATACACGTTGCCTAATCGTCAGCCTATCCTTTAGTCCGGTTACCTTGAGAAAGCCTACTTACCTTTCTAACAAAGGGACAATGCCTGATTCCAAACTAGCCAATGGGACGTCACCCATTTCCTCACGGACCTAGGATAATAAAGCCTTTGCCTCAGTAATATGACGCCGGAGAATGAACATTCCAGCGTCGTTGTCTCATAAGAAAACTCCCCCTAGAGTGGCGTACTCTCCTTTCTTCAACGAATGAGCCTCGAGGGTCTGGTGAAAACCTTCCCGATATGCTAAATCACTCTTCAAGTTCTCCAAGAGGCCTTCGGTATAACCAAGATAGAGGGTTGATCTGAGTAGAAGTCAAGTAAGGGATCGATGGACGGATTTAGTATTGGCGAAATTAGCCCTTCCAGTTTTAGGATCTCCCCCACCATTTGAGACAGGTCCTCCATGATTCCCTTGAGCTTATAAGCTTCGAGCACTGTAAAAGCTGTCAGTTTCGCCGCAGTTCTATCCAAGAGCTCAGGAAGTTGCATCAACTCCTCGAGGTAAGACCTGAGTATGAGACGATGAACAACCTTCCAGAGTTCCTTCCCATACTCCATAAAGCCGATCTCAGCACTCAGGTAGTCCAAGGCCTCTATCTACACGGAAAAAAGATCTTCAACTACTCCGGAACGATACCCCCAGGAGTAAACCAAGCAGGAGTAAAGAGCACCCAGCCAGAATGAGGGAGCAATCTGACTTCCCCCTTTGATTGAGGTGGTCGAGATGAAGATGATTGTTCATCCAGATTGACACCAATCATGTTAGCCAGGTTATCTTCGATCATTGCCACAGGGGACTCATCATCTTCAATAACAATGGTGTCCTCTGCGGTATTATTTCCCGTTGGGCTCTTCATTTTTGGGACTCCAAGGGTCCTGGTCGTTGGACGAGTGGAAATTCGGTGGGGCACGTCATCTGAAAAGGCATGAACAAAATAAGGACAAGGGTGCACAAAAATTCAAAGAAAGGTCTGAAAAAAGAAGATACAGGCCTGAATAAAATTCGACAACATCTCCCCTGTAAACTGGACTTCTGAAAAAAAGGGAGCCAAAAGGAGTCAAGGCACCCCGGAGGATGCCCAAGGAATTGAATTGTGGGACGTACCTGATTCAGATGAACCCGTGCAGAGCCCCCTGCTAATCAGATGAAATCCATGGAAAAATGTACAAAAAGTGCTAAAAAATCCTAAAATGCATCAAAAAGTGCTTAAAAAGGATTAAAAATGCCCAAAAAGTGTTAAAAGCACTCTAAAAGCATAAAAAATCCTTAAAATGCATTCAAAATGCTCAAAATTGCTTTAATACTTAAAAGGCATTTAAAATGGCCAAAAGTGCTTCAAATGCTTAAAAGGCACTTTTAATGCCCAAAAACAAAAGGGCCACTTTATTGCTTAAAAAGCATTTAAAATATGCAAGAAATGCCAAAAAATGCTTGAGAAGCACCGAAAGTGCTATTTAGATTATAAAAGATTTAAAGGAATATGCTAAAGAAGGCAGTAAAGAAACATGGAAGAAAGAAAGAGCATGGAAAGTAGGGAGCTCACCAAACTCTTGGGTACTGGATGCTTCGGCTATCTCATCCCGCCGCATGAGGAAAGAAATTGCTTAGAGCCCAAAGGTCATAGCACCTCAAATGCTTAACCCCTCTCCGAAATACTTAGCTCTTCTCCCAAGTGCTTAACCCCTCTCTCAAAAGCCTCTAAGAACGTTTCAAAAAATGAAATGAAAATGATAAAAAATGGGGCCCTATTACCCTTATATACCCGCCCCCCCTTCAAAAGGTCATTTTTTGTTGACCATAGCTGTCCCTCACAAACCCCTTATTCCACCCATGCTCGTGATGGTTTTGGGTCATTTCCAAGAAAGGGAAGGGACATTATGGGGAAGCAATAACGAAAAAGACTCAAATGCCCTTGGACCCCTTCTTTAAAACAAAAATGGGTCATGGGACAAACGGTCAATAAGGGGTTAAAAGGCATCAGAATCATGTGAAAGCAGGCCAGAACGTGCAAAAAAATTTGCTAATCAGGGAGGGTCACATCTGCCATCTAAAGCGGGCCTCCAAGTCGGGCTGCGGAGCCCAAATAGGGCCTGACATACCCTATTTTCTCTCTCCTCTCCTCCTCTTCAGACGATGGGCCGGGCTGAGCCTCCGGCCCCGAGCTCAAGCCCGATGCCCCTCCTTCACACAGCTGCCACCTGTCGCTTACCCCATTCGCCATAGTGGGTCGAGCTGGGCCTCCTGCCCCGAGCCAGAGCCTTGCACCTCTGCTCCTCTCCTGTGTGTGCCCCCGCACACATGCCACCCTGCACGTGATGGGCCGAGCTGGGCCCCCTGCTCCGATCTCGAGCCCGGCACTCCCTCACCTCTCCCACATGTGTCTCTGCACATGTGCCACCCTAGACATGATGAGCCGAGCTGGGCCTCCTGCCTCGAGCTCGAGCTTGGCACCTCCGCCCCTGTGTCACACATGCCGTCACCAGCGCTTGTCGCCCCTTTGCCACAATGGGCCGTGTTGGGTCCCCTACACCGGGCTCGAGCCCGAGACCCCTCACCCCCACTAGCACCATCGTGTGCGTGCGCCTTCTCCCTCACGAAGCGGGCTGGGCTAGGCCTCCTGCCCTGAGCAAGAGTACGACCACCTCCCTTCTCTCACCCTCCCACACGCAAGCATGAGCATATTTCCCTTCATCGATGCATTGGTTGAACTTAGCCCCAACCAGAAGGCTCAATCCCACATGCCCCTACACCCCCTCAGTCATGAGTGCTCCCCAGTCATGAGTACATGCCACTACTCACATCCCCAGTGAGTCGCATCACCCTCCACTCACCATCTCCGATTGACCCTGGTTAGGTGCCTCAATCTTGCCCTCCGGGTAGGGATGACCTAGTGGCATGGCTTCGGGTTAGCGTCGAGCCTGGGACCTGAGATCGCTTACTCGGGAACCACGTAAAGAGGCTGCGAGCGAAAGAGGAACTTGGTCGTGAGGCAAGACTTACCTCACATGCGTCCGTGACACGCTCGAGCTTCTTTTTTGGGCACCCTCTTAGATCACGTGGAATGCCCCCTGGCTTGAGGCCGGTTTGGAATCGCCTCCCTTGATTTGTTTCTTCTTTCCTGCAAACACAAATACATATTAAAAGTACAAATAAGTGGGTCTAGAGTACCCCACCTTGTCATAGGGTGAGGGCACCCGTGCATGTGTACTCAAAGGAAAATGGAAAAAATAACATAGTAGAGTCCGTGTCAATTTGACAACCTCACGGCATCTCCTTGACGAGGGACTCTTAGTACATATTTTACAGTAAAGCGAAAGGGAAAAGGGGTTAGATGGAGAAAAGACATTAGAGAGAAGAAAAAGAAAGAGAAGGGGATAGAGAGAGAAAAAGAGACGCAGGCTGGTTTGGCTTTCACCCAGTCCTTCAGAGAGAGAGAAGAGAAAGTAGAGAGAGAAAAGAGAGACGAAGGCTGGTTTGGCTTTCACCCAGTCCTTTAGAGAGAGAAGAGAAAGTAAAAAGAGAAAATAGAGACGAAGACTGGTTTGGCTTTGACCCAACTTTTCAGAGATAAAGAAAGAAAATTATTTTAAAAGAGAGAATAACGAAACGAATGCTAGTTTGGCTTTCATCTAGCTCTTCATAAATAAAATGTATTTTGGAAAAGAGGGAAAAGAGAAGCGAATGCTAGTTTGGCTTTCACTTAGCTCTTCAGAGAGAAGAAGAAGAAAATGAATGAGACAGAGGGTGAAGGTTAGCTTGGCTCTCACTAAACCTTCCAAAAGGGAGAAGAGATGAGCATCAAATAAGAGAGAAAGGAGAAGAAAGAAGTGAGAAGGAAGGGAGAGGTAGAAAGTAGAGACAGAAGAAAATGAATGAGAAAAAGAGGGTGAAGGTTAGCTTGGCTCTCATTAAACCTTCTAAAAGGGAGAAGACACGAGAATAAAATAAGAGAGAAAGGAGAAGATAGAAGATAGAAGGAAGGAAGAAAAAGAAATTAGAGAGAGAAGAAAATGAATGAGAAAAAGAGGGTAAAGGTTAGCTTAGCTCTCGTTAAAACTTCCAAAAGGTAGAAGAGATGAGAATGAAATAAGAGAGAAGGAAAAGAAAGAAGAGAAAAGGAAGGAAGAAGAAGAAAGAGGAGAGAAGAAAAGAGGAGAAAAAGAGAAGAGATATCGTGCAAGGCGGGTTGACCCTGTCATACTAGATAGAGAAGAGAGAGAAAAGAAAGGAAAAGAGAAGAAAGAAAAGAGAAGAGAAAGAAGAGAGAAGAGGAGAAGAATGAGGGACAAGAGACATCGTCCATGGTGAGTTGACCCTGCCGTGCCAGACAGAGAAGAGAGAGAAAGAAGAGTAGTGAGAAAGTCAAGCACTGCAGGTTGACCTTGCCATGCTAGACAAAAGAGAGAGAAGAGATGTCGTGCACGGCAGGGTGACCTTCCATGCCAAACAGAGAAGAGATAAAGAAGAGCAGTGAGAAAAGTTAGGCACGGCAAGTTAACTCTACCGTGCCAGATAGAAGACAGAGAAGAAAGAAGTGAGAAAAGTCAAGCACGACAGGTTGACCCTACCGTGCCAGACAGCAGAGAGAAGAGATGTCGTGGACGGCGGGATAACCCTGTCGTGCCAGACATATGAGAGAGAAGAAAGAAGTGAGAATAGTCAGACACAATAGGTAGACCCTGTCGTGCTAGACATAAGATAGAGAAGAGATGTCGTGTCCGGCATGATAACTTTGTCATGCCAGACAGAAGAGAGAGAAGAAGAGCAGTGAGAAAATTCAAGCATGGCAGGTGACCCTACCATGTCAAACAAAAGTGATGAAGAGAGAGAAGCATGGACAGCGCCTTGTGCTACCGTCTAGGAGAGTGAAGAGAGAGAAAGAGAGAAAAGAGAGAGACATGGAAGGTAGCTTGTATTTCCATCCAAGAGAGAGAGAATGGAAAGAAGAAGAAAGAGAAAAGAAAGAAGAAGAGAAAGAAAGAATAGAGGAGAGAAAAAAAAGAGAGAGAAAGAAGAGAAGAGAGAGAAAGTTAAGCGGAGTGAAAACTTTTACTTAGATCAGGGGGAAGGTACCTTCCCAAAGTCTTCTCTCCCCTCTCTTTCTCTTTAAAGAAAGCCAAACGTGATCCAAACGTGAGGAATAAGCCAAAATTTTAGTTGATCTCAGAGGGGTCCATTACATGAAAACATCACGTGCTTATATAGAGTTTCAATCCAAACATAGGTGGATGCCCAATTCTTAACTAAATTTTTGAAAAATATTATTTAATTAAATTAAATAAAAATAAGAAAATAGGGGCAAAATGATGATTTTGCCCCTCTCACAAATCCTAAAATTCCAATTCAGTCCCTATCAGGTACATGCAACCCTTGTCATCTTCCGGGGTCCATCTAGGGTCTCTCCGGTCTCTATCCAGCCAAAATATTATTTGTTTCTTGATCAGATAGGGCAAACAATCGTTTTGATACCCATTTCGAGCCATGGATTTGGGCCATGATCACGAGGTGTGAAAACTTTTACAAATGTGCGATACTTGATTCAAGATCACACCCATTTCTCGTTGTTTTTTCATGATTTCTTCGTTGTATTTTAACGATCATGCCGTAATGAATGTTTGGCAACGAACGTGGCTCGATTTGGTGACCGATCGACCACTTTTAAAATTAGGTCTTTTGGGCAGAATTTGGTGTCTAGTGGCAGAAAATTACAATGACTTTGTCGCCTTTTTATGTGAATCAAGTGGTCCATCATGTATGATGTTCAGCCTGAATGAAGCCTCTGACGCTATGGTCATAACTGATCTAGTTCGAGGCCGATCAGATACACGAGCGTCGTGATGTGGCCGTTCGATCGACGATACCTCTTGTTATAAAATTTTACAACCATGCTTTCGATCACGATATTCTATGTAATTTTTCTCCCGTCTCGGGCCACGACATGGGTCGTGTCAGATATCAAAACATTCAGGCCGACGAGACGAACATGCTCTCAAAATTTGGGCTTGATTCGACCTGGGACAAAAGAGATATGACCTTTCAAAGTTCAGCCAAAAATCACAAACTTAGTTTCCAGTAATGGAAATTGGTTCACTAAGAGTGCACGTAACAGCACGTGACCTGCCCATTTGGGTAATTTGGCCATAACTTAGTCTAGAAACATTTGAACAATCCGAAACTTGGTCCCTGGGGTTTTTCAAACGTTTCGGATCAAATGGCAGTGGTCCCATGGTTGTTTGACGCTCCGGTGATAGGGATTTAGTTATAAGGTCCATTTCCAACGCGCGAGAGGCGGATTTTGCAAAACTGCTTTTGCATCTGCACTGCCTTAAACTCGTTGGATCATGATGAAACTCAACAACTATTCTTAGAAGACCCTTAAGCACGATCTTGAACTTTCTTGGGCCATTATGAGACTATCAGAAATTTTACTTCTGGATCAGGGCTTATTAATCTACGGCTTTTTGGTACCTACAGACCTAGGTCGTAAATTACTATCGCCTTATATGAATCAAGGATACAAGTGTTGAAAAATACCCTCAAATATCTTACCTCACTGAATGATGTGCTCCGAGAGAAGCAAGAAGGACAATATTCGTAATCAAAATAGTCTTTCGGCCTTAGTTTTCCTCCTGGCCACAGGATCAACACAACCGACGGAGGAATACTCGTGTGAAGCTGCTTCCTGAAGAAGTGACCAAGGTGCTTAGATGGTTGGAGGCCTCGTTTAAGGGCTTGTAGACCCAGACGTGGAGACTTTTGAAGGGGATAAGAGACTTGAGGGATGATTTTAAAGTTTAGACCTTGTTGGACATATTTGAGGGATGATTTTAAATTCTACACCCTATTGGATGTATTGCGGGATGATTTTAAGGTATACACCCTATTGAACGTATTTGATGGATGATTTTAAGGTCTGCACCCTATTGGACGTATTGCGGGCTGATTTTAAAGTCTACACCCTACTGGACGTATTACGGGATGATTTTAAAGTCTACACCCTATTGGATGTATTGTGGGATGATTTTAAAGTCTACACCCTATTGGACGTATTGCGGAACGATTTTAAAGTCTACACCCTATTGGACGTATTTGAGGGATGATTTAAAGTCTGCACTGTATTGGATGTATTGCGAGATGATTTAAACTCTACACCCTATTGGACATAGAGAGACAGCCAATGAGCCCTTGGTGGGCATTTTTTGCTGCTACACCAGGTTAGCCTTAACAAGCAGGGTACCTCTTTAGCAAGGCAACCTCTCAGTCTCTACCCTGGTTGCTATGGGCAGGTATTGACCTAGTTTGACATTTTTTTACCTTCGAGAGCGTCTTTAGCTTGTTGTCGTGGCTTTCTTGCTTTTGGTTGACTTCTTGAGAATAGGGTCTCAAAATTGTCGTCTTAGCTTCTGACTCCTGGGTCCTTTCATGAATGGACTTAGACTGTTGGATCCTCTTGAAGCTCTTCCTTTTGGGTCCCGGTAGCAGCGTATTTGTAACGACCTAAATTTCTTGAACATGGTGATCACGTGTGCTGGCTGTGAAGAGAAAGAGAAAAAGAGCCAGTGTCGGCTGTGAGAGAGAGAGAAAGAACCAACACCGACTATGAAGAGAGAGAAGAAGAGCCAGCATCAGCTGTGGCGAGAGAAGAAGAATCAGCACCGGCTGTAAAGTGAAAGAGCTAGCGCCGGATGTGAAGAGAGAGAGAGAGCCAACGCTGGCTCGAAAGAGAGAGAAAGAGGCAGTGTCGACTGTGTAACGCCGTGCATGAAACAAGTCGCTGCCGTGCATGAAACAAGTCACTGTGGTGCATGAAGGAAGACTGCCACCTAATGACTGCATGCTGCCTGTGCGCCATTTGTCAACTTGCATGCCATTAAAAGGCCAATTGGAAAGCCCAGAGTGCCACCTCCCCAATTTTGGAGTAAAAAGTCTCTCTTTCTCTCTCTACACCACACTTTTTGGTGCCCAAGTTCACTCCTTTTGTGCCACTGTTGGAGAGCTTGAAATGTAAGGACCTAGACTTTTCAGTATATTATAGTACACCGGTGAGCTGTTGGCACGAGGGAGCTGGCACAAGCGTTAAGAGCGCGGGCAGGCGGATACGCGCAGGTGAATGCACGTTAGAGCGCACGCACGGGTAGATGAGTCCGCGAAGAGCGTGTGGAGGTAAGCGCATGGTTAGGCGTCGATGAACGTAGCGAACGCACGAGAAAGCGCAGGCGGATGAAACGTGTCGTTGAGCATGGGCAGATGTGTGTGCACAATGATTGCATGAATGGGTGTACACACGTGATGAGTGCATGGATGGACGAGTGCGCACGATGAGAGCGCGCATGGTTAAGTGTGATATTGAGCGTGAGAGAGCGCGGGTGGTTGAACGTGCAGTTGGGCACGGGTGGCTAGAAGCAAGTTGAGGGTGCGGGTTGATGAGCGGTGGCTGTGCCCGGGTGGTGTATAGTAATCTAGGGAGTTTCTTCTCTCTCATGTTTTCTCTCTCCCCCTGTGTGCCAAGTGACAAAGGCTTGTTATACCCACAATGATGCTTGTCTCTCATGCTTGCTGAGCCTATAATAATGATGTCCCCCATGCTTGCCCTTCTCTCCCTCCTCTTGCATACCACTCGTTATTTGTGTGATGCCGCTTATCCCATGTTGCCACCACTTGTCCATTACATTCTGCCACCATATGTGATTATGTATACACCCCACCACCCTTGAAATCACACATTCACCTATCCTCCCTTTGTCATTTGACCTCTCCATGCCTTGTCCCTTAAGCTTGGACCTTAGCCATTGGAGCTGGGCAGTCAAGGTGAAGTTGGAGGAAGACTTTGGAGTTTTATTTGCAGTAGGTAAGTAGATCTAGCTTCCATGTTTTCCTACTTTTGTTTGATGCATGCAATTTAGATCATCAAAATGTGAAGTCCAAGCATGAATATGGATGTGATGGTAAATATGGGTGTGAATATATGGCATTGAGATCTGGCTAGAATGTTCATTGAATTTTCCAAAACTATGACTCTTATTCGTGTGATAAGTAGAGTATTGAAGATATCTATGTTGGTTATGAAATTTGGTGGGAAAGAACCCCTGTGTATCTATTTTAAGATGAAAAGGACCTTGTTTTAATATCTATTTTAGTTTAAATGTTATTAGTCTTTTTTTTAAGTATGTCAAAACTGTGAAATGGAATTCTAAGGATTTTATTTATTTTTTTGTTGGGCTTTTAACTGACCCGAACATATCATAATGAGGTCAAACCACTTCTAAATAAAATATTTATGAGTCTTTTTTTAAAGTTATTTTGGAATCAAGATGAAATTCCATGCAGTTTAAAGTTATACCCATTTTCATATTAAGATGGAGCCTTGTGTTTTCTACTATAAAGACTAGAGTTTTCCAGAACGGTTACGTGTATTGTGTGGAATTATTAACTGGGTACCTTCATGCTAGAAGGGGACGCCGAACATTGGTGGCGTTCGGTCCGACAAGCTCAGGAAGAAGTAGATACGATACGTACTTGGGAAGGATTCTTATTCATGCCAAGGAAAAAATAAAGAAAATAAAAATACTTTGATTATTCAGTTTTTGGCTTTGGATCAACATCCTTCTCCTTGAGTTCCGCCACGAAGGCCGCCCATCGAGCCAATTCAACTTTAGCATATTTCAAACTGATGTCACAAACATCCTCATTCAATTTAACCCCCTTATCTGAAGAAGAGGCATCGTCGTCTCGAGAAGACACGAGATCTCGAGTAGGGACAAAACGGTCATCATGGAGTCTCGAGAACTTTGGGCACAACGGAAGCGAAGAAGAACGATCTCACCAAGAATCGTAGTGGGAAGTGGTCGTGGGCCTGTCTTGTTTGAACAACCCCTCACTAAAATCAGACTTCTTTCCCTTCCACGACAAACCTGCCATGACCAAAAGGGTGGAAGAGTGTCGTCGAAGAGGAAAAATAGGGTGGCGATCAATCGCCTCTCCTTGGGAAGTGTAATTCTGAGTATGGTGAAACAAGCGAAGCACCATCTAAGGGAAATACCCCTCTGTGAAGTACTGCCCCTCCAAAATGAGACATGAACACCCCCATAGCAGGCAAATACAGGGGCACATTCTCAAGACCCCTAATCACCCAATCAAAGGACGACAACTCATCCAAAACCCAATGATAATAATTTACGTCACGAGGCCGGGTGGTATCACTGACATAAGTTAAACCCAGAGTGGCAAACACAGCTATTGTGGATCGAGGGGGACGGACAATGGCAATGTGTTTATAAGCCCAAATCTACAGAAAAACAGAAGCCAAAAGAATCCCAACGGGTCACAAGATAGCAACTAAGAACCCTAAAACCATCTGGAGTAAGAAGACCTGGGCGACACTACTGGTGTCGCCCAGACTTTGTGGGCGACACCACCAGTGTCACCTGGGCGACACCACCAGTGTAACCAAACTCAGACCTTCCTGAATCAATCTGGGCCTTTTCTAGTGACTTTTTATGGCAAAAATATGGGATCCAGGGACCAAAACCAGAAGAAAAACTAAGTTACAGGGACAAAAATAAAGTAAAATTGAGTTAAAAAATACAGCTGCAAAATCAGGATACTTCCCTCAATGAATCGGTCACCTCGGGTGACCCGGTCGTGAAGACCCCGGTAAATGCCGGCAACACTATCGAAACAATGGCTAACCCACTCACTCTCAGAAGGCATGGGCTAAAGGAACAAGAGAACTATGAACCGTCTTACGACCACTTAAAAAAAGAACGGATCCCAATAGCACAAAAAGGAAACTATGGATCTGTTCGGTGGCCCGAGACTGCTCTCAATTTCGAACCAGCAACTCCATATCATCCCACTGACCGTGTGAAGAGTAGGCTGCCCCCAACAGCCACGCATCCATGATGGAATGATCGTCGGTGGCAGTAAAAGCTTGATACGCAATCTCAACCAAGCTCAAGCCATAAACCCTGGCAATTTCCTCTAAAGTTGGCATTGTCTCGCTCGTAGGAAGCAAGAAGGTGTTTGTTTGATAGTTGAACCTTTCAGCAAGAGCCTGGAGGAGCAGAAAGTTCACATGGAAAGAGGCCACGTTCAAGATACCTTTCATCAAAACTGAAGCCAAAGAGGCCATGAGCTCGGGCCACTGTCGAGCGGAAAGAAACCAATACCTGAACCAGGGCCCGATGACAGGGAAGCCATTGACACGCCGAGGAACTACAACCGATCAAAGGCCCTGCGAGATAAGGGAGGGCAGACCTTCAGGGAAATGCCTAACCCTAGCAAAGAGAGGGGAAGCCTCCTCCTCTCTTCCATTATCAGCCTGCTCTGAACTTTTCCTTTGCCCTTGGAAAGGGAGTTGTCCTTCTTAGGAGCCATGAGAGCTAGGAAGAAGAAGGTGAAAAACCAGTATGGAAGAAGAAGAAAATGAAGATAAGAAGATGGTGAAGATGGAAAGAAGAAAGGAGAGGTTGAAAGATGAGAGGAGAATGGGAGGGAAGATGACTTTTATAGAAAATTTGCAATGCCGTCAAAAAAATTGTTTTTGCAATTTTCCACTTCAGCCAACAGAAGGTTTTAGTGACCCCAAGACCTTCTAAAACAAGAATTTCAAAATTTGGAGGTCGGTGGTCTAGGCGACACGCCCAGTGTCGCCCAAGTCTATACCCAAGCTGGGTGACACCACCAGTGTCGCCTGGGCAGCACCACTAGTGTCGCCCATAAAAATTTTGAAAAAAAGAGCCCCTGCTAAATTTCTAATACACTTAATAAAAACATAAATAAATAAATAAAAAATCAACGGGCGACACACCTGGTGTTGCTCAGCCAAAACGAAAAAGAAAAAATTTCAATGGGCGACACATCTAGTGTCGCCCAACCAAAAACAAAAAAAATATTCAATGGGTAACACACCTAGTGTCGCCCAGCCAAAAACACAAAAAAAAAAAAAAATTGGACACAATTTTTATGGGCTGTGAGGGCAACACCACATGTGTCGTCCAAATTCCTTTGTGCAAAAATTCTCCTGGTCAAGTCCCAGGACATTTCATGATCAAAACTATGTTTTTCATAAAATTTTCTTGTTAAAATCAAATGTTTTCAAAGGATTTTGAAATGAACTTTTCAGACCGCTCCTCTGTGCACGAGTCTAAACTGCTAACCAATTTTCTAGAAAATAAAAAAATATATATAATAAAATAAAAAAGAATTGCTCCTCGGTGGAACAAGCCAAAACTGCGAACCAAAATCCAATTCAGAAAACATCAAACTCGTGGGACATAAAAAAGCCGATACAGGAAAACGTCAAAATCATGTGACATAAAAGAGCAGAGATAGAAAAAACGTCAAACTTGTGTGACGTAAAAGAGCCAAGACAGGTAACTTCTAGCCCCATATGACATAAAAGGTCAGGTGTATTCTGCCTAGCCCTTATGACGTAAAAGGTCGGGTGTATTCTGTCAAGCTCGTATGTCATAAAAGGTCGGGTGTAATCCATCTAGCCCCGTATGACGTAAAAGCTCGGGTGCATCCATTTCAACATCAAACTCATGCAACGTAAAAGAGCCGAGGCAGGTAACGTCTAGCCCCGTTTGACGTAAAAGGTCGAGTGTATTCCGTCTAGCCCCATATGATGTAAAAGGCTCGGGTGTATTGCGTTTAGCTCCGTATGATGTAAAAGAGTCGGGTTTATGGTCCATCGTTGCATGACGCTAAACTTCTTAGAGGGCTATATGATTGCAAGAGTTAAAACTGCTAACCAACCTTGCTTTTCAAAATATCTTTCTCTTTTCAAAATTTTATCTATATGTCTTGTGTTTTCAAAAACTTTAATTTCTTTGTTAAAATCGTGACCTATCCAAGCTCTGGGTTCTATTTTAAAATTCCCCCTTGTTTCAAAATTTCTAAAAAGGACTTTAAAAAATGAAGGAGCTTGGACACCCGTATATGATGATTACTGTGTTACCGTGATTACCATACTACTGCCTCGTCTCTCTCTTCAAAATCGGCCCGACAAGTCTCTTCCTGTAGAAAGCCTTGTTCTATATATAGCCTTAAGAAACCCTAAGGAAATTAAAGAAGATGTCAAGGTTAAAAACTTTCAAACTGTGAAACCCCTAAAGTTAAGTGGCGTGGCCCGAAATCCAACTCGAGTTTCAAGCTTGTGTAACTCATCGACATCTCATGCCGAAAACCCTAGGATGAAAATGCCCTAGGTGGGTAAGCTGAGTGAGCGCAATGACTTGGAGGGATTAGTTAGTGTGCCCTCTAACCACGTGACGTCAGGAAGAAATTTAAAATGTCTGCATTATCTTTGACGTTCATCTGCCCCTTGAAGGACAAAGAATGCCAAAGAGTGTCTACTTCTTTGCCACTCACCTTTCCCTCGAAGGACAGGGAGTGTCAAAGAGGGGCAACTGTAGACACCCCATTTTAAATATGCAAAATTCTATGGTTTCCTGGACCCTTAAAACCGTATTATCCTAGTAAACCCAAATTCACAGTCCACACAACCTACCCTGTGACCCATAACCATTTTGCCTACCCAAAACCCTGCAGATACTTTGTTTTGCTCTAGAATCCTGCATACGCCCTATTTTACTAAAAAAAATCACCAAATATAGTAAAATAACTCTTTTTTACCCAAATTTTCTCTTAGAGCTTCACAACAGCCTGAACTACACACTTGAGATGAAAATTTCCAATTTCGGTCATTTTGGCTTGAGCAACACACCCAGTGTCGCCCAACCCAGATTGGGCGACACGCCCTGTACCGCCCACTAGACTGGGCGACACACCTAGTGTCGTGCAGGCAGCACACTGTGTGTTGCCCAACCCAGTTTGACCCGAAATCTTCATTTTTTAGTAAGACAACCCAGAGATCAGTGTTGAGCACGAATATGCCATTTTGAGCAGATCTGGTCAGAGCGACACACCAAGTGTCTCCTAGCATAGACAGACCCAAATTAGACGATTTTTTGTAGGCAACATCTTGACAACCCCAACATCTACCCTGCACTGGAAATTTCTAGTTTCGAGTAGTCTTGACTTGGGCTACACACTGTGTGTCTCCCAACTCTGACAGCCTGGAAACGACAGTGTGCCCCCCAACTGTTTTAGGTCAAATTTCCTAAATTTGGCCAATTTTGGCTGGGCGACACACTTAGTGTCGCCCAAACCTCGGACCCGAAAAAGGCAATCCAGGGTTGGCAATTGATGGAAGGTTTCCCTTTTCCAAATAATTTCAAGTTATAAAACCTCATTTTCGTGGCTGATTGTGGGGACTTCTTCTGAGAGAAAGATTGAAACCCTAGCCCCTTTGCTTAGAGAAAGTTAGTCCCTAGACCTCTTAACTTCGTGAGCTTACCCTAATTTAAAAAACCCTAACCATAAGCTTGAGAAACCTTAACCTAGACCAAAAACCTTGACCATTTTTAGTCATATCTAGGGCATAACAACCCCTTTCATCCAGAGATTAACTGGTCAACATCGGAATAAGAGAGGCAAAGAGGACGCCAGTTCAGATACGAGTAAGCCCTCAAAGGCTCTCGAGTCCCAGGCCATTTGGCCCAGTTTGGTATTGTTCTCTTACCCTTTCTTTCTTCTTCGTCTTATTGTTTTTTTTATTTTCGATTAATTTGCTCAGTTTACTACTTAGAACTCATGTTTTTAATGTTTTGGATCATGCTCGCTCTGCCATAGATCTGAGAGCGGATCTGCTCGTTTCTGAGCAGATCTGGCCTCATAGCTGAATTTGATTTGTCCCACTTTCTCTACCACATAATTTTTATCAGTTTAAGGTGTCAAAATCCGAGTGATCTTTGACAAAAGATCTGTCCAATTTTCATCGTAAACACTTTTTCTTCTCGATCATCGGAATCAACATGATCCTTGAGGGGGAGACCACGCTAAGCTTCTTCCCTAAGGGGTGACCGTAGTGAATTCTAGCCCTTGGACCATGTTTAAAGGATTCTTTCCCGATGCCACTAGTCCGTTTTTTGGGGAGTTTACTCACCGAGTGCCTTGTGGAATGGCTTACCGTATCATCTCAACAACACTTCCTAGTGATCTAGCTGGTGGGTACCCTTGGGGGCTTGCTCCCAATCCAGTTGTAGGGGAAGGTTTGGTCTGATTTTCACCAAGTACCTTTCAATGGTTTCGTCTCCCTTGCAAGTGCCTTTTTTAAGGGTTTTTTCCCACATTGACTGACGTCTTTTATTGCCACAACCAAGGGCCATTCTTGGACTTGATCTCAATGAAGCTAGAAAGGGTTGGTCTGATTTTCACCCATTACCTTCCAATTTTTCGGTCTTTAAGTGAGAGCCTTTTTTTATGGGCTTTCTCTCACATTAGAGGTCCGCCTTTGATTCTAAGTGAGTGCCTTTTTTAAGGGCTTTCTCCCACATTAGAAAACATCTTCTTGGTTGTAACGACTGAGGGCCCTTCATGGACTTGATTCCAATGCCATGGGAATTTCTTTTTATGAGAAGGGCTGATCTGATTTTCGACCAGTACCTTCCGATTTTTCAACCACTAGTGAGTGCCTTTTTTCAGAGCTTTATGCCACATTAGAAGACCTCTTTTTATTCTAAGTGACTAGCTTTTTAAGGGCTTTCTCCCACATTAGAAATCATCTTTTTTTTCCTACAACTGAGGGCCTTTGGTAGACTGGATCCCAGTGAAGCGAGAAAGGGCTGATCTGATTTTCACCCAGTTCCTTCCATATTTTTTTTGCTGTAATTGGTTGAAGTCATCTTCGATCAAAAGTTGCATCAACCTGTTTATTAGTCTAAGTGCCCTTTCGGGTTTTCAGCAGAAGTAGAGAGAAGTGGTGCCGTAAAAATAGTTTTCACCAACGTCTTCTTTTTATTGAGGCTCTTTTACTCGTGACTCTATGGTCATGTCCACCTTTTATTTCCATTTTTACTCATGACGCTCTTTTGGGTTTTCATCACGCCCAGTTTTTTTCTTTCAGAACACTCTTACTCATGGATTCATGGCCATGCTCATCTATCATTTTTAGTCATGGTTCTTTTTCGGGTTTTTACCATGCCCATTTTTATTTTTCGACAAATTTACCCATAGCTTCATGGCTATATCTGTTGGAAGCTCTGACTTTTACATATGACAATCCTTATCAGATGCTCATCTTGCTCGGCTTCTTTTTTTTTGTTTTTAGATAAGTCCTCTTCCTTAACAATGCATAAGACAGAAGGGTTATATTTACTTAAGGTTCACTGGGGTCACAAATACCATTAGTGAGGCTTTAATTGAGGGAAGTGGACATCACTGGGGATGTGCTAGGTTTCGCAAGGTGATGAAGGGTTCTCACTTCCTGGGTATTGGGGTTCTAGATGGATCAAGTGACTTTTGATGCATGGAAAACTCCCTAGGAATGATGTGTATTTACAACACTAAGGTAGTAACCTACTGATGGAGGTGACTTACCATTGGGGATGATGGTTTTATTGGTAACAATGACCCATTGGGTGGTAGTCTACTTGTCATAATGGTGTAGCTCCTTGGGAATAATGGAGTTTCAAAGTTGAAGCCCAAATGAACAAGGGTTGTGTAGAAAGTTTTGTGATGGGGGTAGGGTTGGTGAATGGGATGTTTTTGGGATCCCAATGGTCTTTGTGTCGATCGACTGATAGGCTCGAGTTTGATTTTGAATTTTCAATGCAAGGGTTTATTTTGACATATTACTGATGGGGATCAGGTATATCAAGGATATGGCTCCGCTAGGGATTTGAAATCATTAAGGATCAAAATACCCCTAGATTTCAAAAAATTTATTGAATTGAATCTAATCATACTGGATCAATGAATTCATGGCTCATGGTGACTACGTTTTGAAAAAGGGGCTATTGGGCTCAAAGGTCTGGGCTTCACCTAGCCTTAGGTTACCCACTGAGGGGTGAGTGTGTGTAGGTAGAACAAGGAGCATAGCTCTATTGTTCACCTTATGTAAAGTGTGCACGAGTGTGTGCTAAGCTCATGGTTAAACCATGGGCTTGTGTGAGAAATGAGAAGAGAGCAACTGTGCCTGCGCCTAACATAGGCTGGGAGCCTTTGATGAGAGTGATATAGAAAAATTAATAGACCCATGTAGTCAAGGCCTGATTTTCTTGCCCGTCCCGGGGTCGTGCCGGTCAGAGGAAAACCCTCTCTCGAACATCCGCAAGGCCTACACACTTGCATATGCGTGTGCTCTTTGTGCGGATAGGAAAGAATAATGAGAGAGATTTTAATCGACAAAGAAGTATTCGAAGGCCTACCTCGTCATTTGGGGTTCAGGGATATGCCCGGGCAGGCACCCTCTCAGAACAATTACGAAGCCCTCCGATTGTCTAGCAGCGCAGTTTGAATGCATACCCTACTTTAACTCAACACTTCATCTTGGTTCTCTCTTTAAAATTGCTATTGGAGTTTAGGTGAAAATACTCCTCTCTAATGGGTTAACTGAGTGGGTAGCTAGCAAAGTAATGTGGTTAAATGGACATGACAACAAAAGAAGGGTTAGAACCCTAGGGAATGCTAACTCAGGATGACCCCACCCTAGGATCGAGGCCAAGAGCATCAATATCTCTCGCAAATCGACTCGAATGTACGGAATGGAGGTTAGAGCAGCAATCAGAGAGTAAAAACTCTTAAACCGACCCAAAATGACACCAAGTCGAACACACATATGATGAAAGAAGCTACCGACACAAGAGAGTAAGGACGAGAGAGGAACAAGAGAGTAAGGAGGAGAGTGAACGGGCTTGCCTCTAGGCGCAAGCTCAAGCTTGACAACAAGTATGAGAGGGGGGATAAGGACAAGGTTGAGTTGGGTACAGCCTCAGGCGCAGCCTCAAGCTCGTGCATAAGAAGGAGGTGGGAGAATGAGGAAGGACGTGAGAGAGTGAACAGGGCCTGCACCTAGTTGCAGCTCTAGCCTTAGAAACGAGAGAGAGAGAGGAACGAAGAAGGAAAAAGAGAGAGATGGAGCCTGACCAGTACTCAGGTGATGCCTTAGACTTAGAAATCAGAGATAGAGAGAAAGAGGAATGAACAAGAAAAAGAGAGAGAAGGAGCTAGGCCCGCACGCAAGTGCTGCCCAAGTTTTACAGCATGTGAGAGGGGGAGAAACAAAGAGAAGAGAAACTTGAGGGTAAAGCGCCGGGTCCACTGTCAAATGCGGCCCTAGACTTATACTTGCAACATAGGGAAGAGAGGAGACCAAAGAGAGAAGGCAGCGTGAGCAGAGCTGGGCCGCTGCTTGGTGTGGCCTTGGACTTAAATGAAGGAAAGAGGGAAGAAGAGAGAGAAAGAAGCGAGAAGATCTAGGGCCCTTGCTAAGTGCGTCCCTGAGCTTAGGTGTAAGAAAGAGTGAAGAAGAAAGAGAAAGAAAGAAGATAGAGGAGAGGAGAGGAGAGAGAATGGACTTGGGAGTGTCCTAGCCTAGGTGCACCTCCATGAGTCCTCTTGTATGCACATGAGAGAGAGGGGGCGAGGTTTGAGTCAAAGCTGGGGTGTATGGACTAGGGATATAGACTGGGGTGTATGGTTGAGGGTATGATGTATGGTTTAGGGTATGGGATTAGGATATGGTGTATGGTGTAGGGCATGGTCTAGGGGTATTTTCTATTTCTACCAAAAGTTTCTCTCTCCCCTGAACTTGATCTAGAACTCAAAAGCAAAGCCAAAATAACAAGCTAAAATTTGCTCTCAAATTCTCGAGTTTCATAAAATGATCAAGACCCGTTACAAATGACTTGGGTTTCCTTATATAGAGAAACCACTAAACATGGGTGGAATGCTCAAAAGAAACCAAGATTGTCAAAAATTACATATTAAATGAATTAAAATAAAATCCCATTTTTGGACCAAATGACTAAAATACCCCTTAGTACTTTTCAACAAATGACAAAATCATCCCTCCATGAGGAGCTTCTTGTCATCGCTAGACTTCGGGAGCTTTTTCGGATGCTTACGACAGTAATTCAGGCGATCAATCATCGTAGAATCAATGCTTGATCTATCACATACATTTTGACACCCTTTAATCATCTTGAAACGGATTTTTTCAATAAGAACCAAAAATCTGGCACGGTCCATAAACTTTGATCACCAATCCAGTACAATCCATGACGTTTCGAGTCTTCATTTCAATCACAAATTGAAGATGACATTATCATGATCATTTTGCAATAAATTTTGTCCAATTTGATTTTTGTTTAAGAATATTCCAAATTTGGGAAGTCATCGAAAAATGGGATTTCGACAATTGAAAAATATTACCTCTTTCAACTTCGAAATTTGTGTCATCCGACCTCCAATTGGGCACAAAAACTATACCAAACGGTTGCCCTTCGTGATACGTCGCAACAGACCTCTATTTGCAATAATCTGACACCATGATCTTGAGTTATGACTTCACAAAGTATGAGATATTCTCTTGTATAAAATCTGATTTTTCATGCTTTCGAGCTCATCTTCTCTCAAGAAATTCTCTCGGTTCGGGCCATATCATGATGCATGCTATATGTCAAAAGGACCAGGTCGTCGAGACCTAGCTTGTGTCAAAATTTGAGCTAATTGAACTCAAAACAAGTATTTGAAAATCATCCCAAAATGGGAAAAAACAGTTTCCATAAATCGAAACTGGTTCACCGAGGCTGTACTGCAATAATGTAAAACTTACCCTTTTATGGTAAGTTAGGCCCATAATGGTCCTGAAAGGTACAAGTGAGCCCAAATTTGGTCCCTAAGGGTATTTCAAAGTTCTGGATCTAATGACAGTGGTATGTTATTGTTTTGAGGCATAGAAAATAGGGTTGTAGTTATAGGGTACTTTTTTTGCATGATATGAACTGGATTTGAGAAATAAGTTTCGTTTTGAAAATATCAAAACTTATCAGAATTTAACAAAACTTTGTGAACATCCTTCGATTATCCCAAACAATCATTTTCATACATTTTGAATCCGTTTCAGTACTCCTTCAAAGGTTGACCAGTTTTACTTATTTTTGCAGTATTCTCATGGTCTGACAGTGCATTGGCTATCGGCAGGACCAGATTGCTACTGGCTCTCTTCTTATTCGTACCGGGGATACAATCACATAAAAAATGACATATAACAACTTGCCTCGCCGAATACTGCTCTTCAAGATAAGCGAGAAGTGCAGCATTTGGAACAAAATTTTTCGTCAAAGTTCATCTTTTAAATCCATACTAAGACGCCTTTATTGCCTCTCAACAGTTTCTTATCGATCACCGGCATCAACACAAACCTTGATTAGGAGACCATGCCAAGCCTCTTCCTGGAGGGGTAACCAAAGTGAATTCTAGCGATTAGGGGCCTTGCTTAAGGGCTTCCTTTTCAATGTCACTAAAATCCAGTTTCTTGGAGAGTAGGCTGACCGGGTGCCTTGTGGAAGCGCTTATCATTTCGTCTCAACAACACTTCCTAATGAACCAGCTAGTGGGTGCCCTTGGCTTTCTCCCAGTATTGTTAGTGGGAAAAAGGCTAGTTTGATTTTCACCCAGTACCTTCCTATTTTCTTGGCTCTAAGTGAGTTCCTTGCTTAAGGGCTTTCTCCCACATCAGCAGCTTTATTTGAACCAATTGAGAGTTCTTAGTGAACTTCATCATTGTGTCACTGGAATGTCTTGGCTCAGAGTAAGTGCCTTGCTTAAGGTCTTTCTCCCACATCAACAGCTTTATTTGTAACAATTGAGTGTCCTTGGTGGACTTTATCCCATTGTCACAGGAACTTCATCTTAGCTCTGAGTGAGTGCCTTGCTTAAGGGCTTTCTCCTGTATCAGTAGCTTTATTTGCAATAATTGAGGGTTCTTGGTGAGCTTTATCACAATTTCACTGGAAAATCTTGGCTCTGAGTGAGTGCCTTGTTTAAGGGCTTTCTCCCATATTAGCAGCTTTATTTGCAACAACTGAGGGTCCTTGATGGACTTTATCCCTGTCACAGGAACTTCGTCTTGGCTCTAAGTGAGTGCCTTATTTAAAGGTTTTCTCCCACATCCGCAGCTTTATTTGCAACAAATGAGTATCCTTGGTAGGCTTTTTCCCACTATCGCTGGAACTTCTTTTTGAGAAGGGCTGGTCTGATTTTCACCAAGTACCTTCCAATTTTATGATGTAACTGGTTGAAGTCATCTTCGATCAAAAGCTACATCAACTTGTTTTTTAGTCCAAGCTCCCTTTCGGGTTTTCACCTGAACTTGTTCGAAGTGGTGCCATAAAAAATGGTTTTCACCAACTTATTATTATTATTTTGAGGCTCTTTTACCTGTGACTTCAAGGTCACGTCCACCTTTGATTTCCAATTTTACTCATGGTGCCCTTTCAGGTTTTCATCATGCCCAGTTTTCTTTTTTTCAGGACACTCTTACTCATGGCTTCATGGTCATACTCACTTGTCATTTTTACTCATGGCACCCTTGCGAGTTTTCACCATGCCCAATTTTTTTATTTTTTGAAATTTTCCCCATAGCTTCGTGGCTATGTCCGCCTGAAGCTCTCACTTGTACTCATGACGATCCTTATCGAATGCTTATCATGCTCAGCTTCTTTTCTTTTTAAAGAGGTCATTCTTCCCTGACAGTGTATAGAATAGAGGGATCATATTTGCATAAGGCTCATTGGGGTAACAAACACCATGGGTGAGGCTTTTATTTTGGAAGTAAGCCATCTTGGGGATTTTTAGGTCTTTACAAGATAATGCATTGTTCACATTTGTCGGGGATGGGGCTTTAGATGGTCTAGTAGCTAGCTGACGCATGAAAAACTCCACGAGGATAAAAATGTGTTTGAAAGGTAAGGAAATGGTTACCTTCTTGGGTATAATGGTCTACAGGAAAATGGACCATTAGAATGATGATCTATTGACAATAGAGGTCCACTGGGGAATATGGATCATCAAGGCTGATGGACTGCTAGAAGTAATTGTTCATTGGGGATGTTGGTCTATGAGTGTTGATAGACCATTGGCAGTGGTGACTTCTTGGGATTGCTGGTCCATTGGGGTTGATGGACTAGTGGTGGGCATTAATCTGCTATGAATAATGAACCATTTGGGACTAATGATCCATTGAAAGTTGACAGTTCATTAAAAGTGAAGACCCATTGGGAAAGGTGAACTATCAAGATTTGGTGGTCCATTGGAAGTAGTAACCCATCGGGGGTGATCACTCATCACTGAAGATTTCAAACCTAGGGAGTGACAATACTTCTTGGATGATGAGTCACCAATATCGATGGCCATTTGGGGTGATGGACCATTACTCATGGGATATCATGAGGATTTAATGGGTAGAATATGTTGTTTAAGGTCATTTTACATCATTTGTATCCCCAGTACGAATAAGGAGAGAGCATTTCGTGACCTAGCTCCATAGGTACCAAAATGTATATAGACTACAGATGTCATAGGTCAATAAGCCCTGATCCAGAAGCGAAACTTTTGACGACCTTAGAATGGCCTAAGAAGATTCAAGATCATGTCTAAGGGTCTCCTAAGAACACCTGCCAAGTTTCGTCGCAATCCAACGAGTTTTAGGTAGTGTAGACGACAAAACAGTTTCAGGAAATTTTGCCTTTATCATGCTGAAAATAGATTGTAAACTACAACACCATTATCTGAGCATCAATTGGTCTCCAGACCATCTCCATCAGATTCATAATGTTTGAAAACCCTCGAGTACTAATTTTCGGCGTATTCGGACTCTTCTGGAGCAAGTTATGATCAAATTACCTAAAATAGGTAGGGCGTGCACTATTATTGTGCACCCTAGGTGAACCAATTTCCAATAATGGAAAGTATGGTTCTCAATTTCGGGGGCAGACCTCACATGACTGTATCTTCCTCATCCCGGTTCGGATCGAGCCTAAATTTTGGGAGCATGTTTGTCTCGTCGACCCGGTTGACTTAATATGCGGTACGCACGATGACACAACCCGAGCCTGGAGAAATCAAAGAGAGAAGTTTGCCGAAAAGTTCCAAAAGTAGCAGAAAATTTCCAGCAACATATCCTCTCTATCAAACGCCCACATCATGACGCTCGCGCGTCAGATCGACCTCAAACTAGACCCATTACGAGCATGAAGTTAGAGGCTTCATCCGAACCGAACCTTGCACATGATGGAAAGTCAAATTAGAAGCACGATGAGCATGGAGGTGCTGCAAATTCCTGCCACCGAAAAGCAAACTCTGGCCAAAGTTTCCCAATTTACAAAATGGTCGTCCGGGCACCAAATCTAGCTACTCTTTTTGCAAAATGATCGTGACAACATGCTCGTCACTCTATGATGAAGAAACTAGCAAAAAATAATGAGAAACAGGCTGAATCCTAAATCTAAGGTCGCACGTTTTCTTATGTTTTTGCCGCGTCATGATCATGGCCCAAGAATCCGATCCATGGTGAGAAAAGGGTATCAAAATGATCGTCTTCCATAGCCGATTAAGAAAAGAGTAATCTTTTAGTCGAATGAATACCAGAAGGACCCCGAACGGATCCCCGAAGATCGTGAAGATTGCATGGTCATTATAGGGACTGATTCGGAATTTCATGGATTGTTGGTGCAAGGGCAAAATCATCATGTTATCTTATTTTTCTTAATTTTTTTAATTCATTTAACTGTTAATTTTCTTCAATTAGGATAGAATTTGGGTATCCACCCATTTTTAGGCCTAAGTTCTATATAAGCATGTACTCTCTTCATGTAAAGGACCCTTCGTTCATGAATTAAAAAAATTCCCTTTTGCTTGAGTTTTACGTCACGGCTTGGAGAGAGAGAGAGGAGAGAGAAAATTTGAACAGGTACCCTTAACCCTCTAAGGTAACTTTCTCTCTCCTCTTTTCTTTCTCTCTTCTTTCTCTCTCTTCTTTCTTCTTTCTTTTTATCTCTTCTTCTTTATTTTCTCTCTTATTCTTTCCTTCCTCTCTCTTCTTCTTTCCCTTCTCTCTCTTCTTCTTTCTTTTCTCTCTCTTCTTTCTTTTCTCTCTCTTTTTCTTTCCCTTCTCTCTATTCTTCTTTCCCTTCTCTCTCTTCCTCTTTCCCTTCTCTCTCCTCTTCTTTTCTTTCTTTCCCTCTCTTCTTCTTTCCTCTTCTCTCTCCTCTTTCTTTCTTCTGTCGTGCATGACAGTGAACACTGTCGAGCATGACCTTCTCTCTCTTCTTTTCCTCTTTTGTCATGCATGACAGTGAACATTGTCATGTACGACCTTCTCTCTTCTGTCGTGCATGGCAGTGAACAATGTCGAGATCAACCTTCTCTCTCTTCATTCTCTCTTCTGTCGTGCACGGAAATGAACAATGTCGAGCGCGACCTTCTCTCCCTTTTTTTTTCTCCTGTCGTGTTCGGCAATGAACACTGACGAGCGCAACCCTCTCTCTTCTCTTTTCTCTCTATATCACATGACAATGAACACTGTCGAGCACGACCCTCTCTCTCTCTCTCTTCCCTCTATCTCGTACGGCAGTGAACACTGCCAAGCGTGACCTTTCTTCTCTCCCCTTTTCTGTTCTACACGGCAGAAGACACTTCCGAGCGTGGCACTTATTTCTCTCTCTTTCTTCTCTGTCTTGCACAGCAGTGTGTAATACCAAGCATGACCTCTTTCTCCTTTCTTTGCTCTCTCTCCTTTGCTTGCTTGACTAAAGGGCAGGCTGAGCCTTGTGCTGTCATGCTAGTCTTGTCACCGAGTTGCTTAGACGTCGTGCCGGTCTAGTTACCATACCCGTCTAATTGTAGTGTCAAACCAGCCGCCGCGTCAGACCAGCCACCGTGCCATTCTTGTCGTCGAGCAGTCTAGCCGTTGTGCCAGTCTAAGTAACTGTGCCCGTCAAGCTTTCACGTCAGACCAGCCGCCGTGCCAGTCTTGCCATTATGTCAGTTTAGCCGGCCGATCAAACTTCTTCTCTCTCTTTCACTTTTCTTCACTCTTTTCTTCTCTTCTCTTCTCTCTTTCTTCTCTTCTCCCTTTTGGAAGGTTTAGTGAGAGCCAAGCTAACCTTCACCTTCTCCCATCTCTTTTCTTCTTTCTCCTCTAAAGCAAACATTTTCTTGTCTTCGTCTCTGAAGGATCTAGGTGAAAAACAAACCAGTCTTCGTTCCTCTTTTCTCTCTTCTCAAAAAAAAAAAAAACCAACCTTCATCCCTCCTTTCTCTTTCTTCTAAAAATACTCATCTGTGAAGGATCTGGGTGAAAATCAAACCAGCCTTCGTTTCTCCTTTCTCTTTCTTTGAAGGATCTGGATTAAAGTCAAACCAGACTTCATCTCTCTCTTCTCTTTAAAATACACATTTTCTCTGAAGGACTAGTTGAAAGACATACTAGCCTTGATTCTTTTTCTACTAGCCTTCGTTCTTTTTCTTCCTCTTCTCTTTCTTTTCCAAAATACACATTACCTTTGAAGTACTTGGTGAAAAGCAGACTAGCCTTCAAAATTCTTCTTTTCTCTGAAGTACTGGGTGAAAAGCACACCGGCCTTATGCTTCTTTCTCTTTTCTTTGAAGTACTGGGTGAAAAGAAGACCAGCCTTCAAACTCTTCTTTCTTTCTTCTTTTCTTCTTTTCTCTTTCCCCTTCTCTATCTCACCGTTTTCTTTCTTTCTTTATTGTGAGATATGTACTAAGAGTCCCTCATCTAAGAAACGTCGTAAGGCTGTCGAATGACACGAACTCCATTATGTTAATTCTTCAATTTTTCTTTAAGTAGACATTCACGTGTGCACTCACCCTATGACAAGATGGGGTCCTCAGACCCACTTGTATGTCTTCTAATGTGTGTGTGTGGTCACAAGTAAGAAGAAATAAGCCAAGGGAGACGATTCCAAACCGACCACTGGGCAGGGGAAATTCTACGTGATCTAAAAGGGTGCCCATGCGAGTCAGCCCGAGCGTGTCATAGACCCACGTGAGGTAAGTCCCGCCTCACGACTCAATTCCTCTCTCACCGGTTGGTATTCCTGCCCATGTCTCCCTTTCACGGTTCTCGAGAGAGCAGTCTCAAGTCTCAGGGCCATCTCGAACCCAGAACCACGTCACCAAGTCATCTTAACTCGGAGGGTGAGATCAAGGCATTTAACCAGCTTGACATCTCCACTGGGGACACGCTAACCTATCATTGGATTGTTCTTGTTTGGTCTTTCCTTTCTTCCATTTCGTGCTCACTATACACACACTTGTCTTTGGGGTTGCTCAACCACTTTATTCGAGTCGAGGATTTCATAATCCCCGCACTCATGAGTCTTCATCGGGACAGGTTTCGTAAACCTCTTTCTCGACCTTTCTCCTGAGCATCGACCATGTGTCACGCTTCCAGGTCTTCCTCTGGATAGAGGTGAGGATGGATCTAAAAGTCCCTCACTCCCTACCTCCTTGCATAGGCGGAGGGCCCTCTGACAACGCATCTTGCATTAGTGGCACACACGCCACCACACATAGCATGCACCCTGCTACTAGCAATTCAATTGCTGGTTCCACTGCTCGGGGCAGCTCGAACGTCGGCCCTCCCTCTCCCACGATTGGCAGGTCATCTGTTGTTGCTCATGCGGGTTGCCGCGAGGCTACCCCCCATTCTCTATCACCTCAAGCCCTTGTAGCAAGAGGCTCGACACCATGAGGAGGCGGCTCTAAAACCACTACCTCACACACACCCACCAAAGCTAGTGGACCATCCATTCTAGTTACTCTTCAAGGCAACCCTCAGGTTAACTCGGGACACTGTCAGGGTTTAGGTCTTCTTGAACCTAGCCCTGCACACGTTTTGCATGCACATCGCACCACTCGAGGCAACCCTTAGGTTACCTTGAGACACTATCAGGGTTCGGGTCTTCTTGAACTTAGCCCTGCACATCTTTTGCATGCACACCGCACCACTCGGGGCAACCTTCAGGTTACCTTGGGATGCTCTCAAGGTTCGAGTCTTCTTGAGCTTGGCCCTACACATCCTATGCATTGCAACACTCAGGGCAACCCTCAAGTTACCTCAGAGCATTATCAGGGTTCAGCTCTTCTTGGACTTGGCCCTTCACACTCCTTGTATATGCATTGCATCGCTCGGGGAAGCCTTGTTGCTGCGCCTGCCCGAGCACATGAGGGGGGACCTCCTAGCCTCCCTACACATGCCTGCTCACTCTGTGAGGGATGGTCACACGACCATTCCATCACACACACATGCTCACTACACCGGGCCTCTTAAGGTTGGACATGCTACTCGAGCCCGAGTTGGCCCCCAAGTCGCTTGAAGTCCTTCAAGGGGCGCACAAGTGTCAATCCTACCACCCTCCCTGAGCACACCTTTGCACTGTGCACACATGCACAAATCCAAAACTTCCCTTAGTTCTGAGGGCAAAGAAAATAACACCATTGAAGTCTTCTCTTTCAAAGATGAGAGCCCTTTCTTCCCCCTAACTCCCCTTGATGCGAATGATGCTGGAAAAGCATGGCATAAGGTGAACACCAAAAAGGTTACTCAGTGCAGGATGAAGTCAGTTATCTATGAAGATCTAAGTCCCACTCGGGGAAAAGATGAGCCTACGAATGGGGCAAAGAGCCAATCTAACCCCAAGGACCCCATCAATCTTGAGCCAATTGCGCCATCACCAGATTAGACACTCGAACCCATTTCATGTCGGGGCATCGAGACCAATGGCTTCTTCAAGTAGACTGAGCTAAGCGCAACTCATGGGTCTGAATCAGTTTCCCCTAGACTTCTATTGAGCCGGAAGGCACCGCTGCGGGTCAGTCCCGATGCCTCAAGTGAGATGGAAGCCAAACCGAACGAGGGCTCTGTCCATGACCCCTTTGTGGTGGAGAGTTTGATCTATGAAAATATAAGTCCCCATCCCATAATGCAAGAGAATGATCCACTATCTCCCCCCAAAGTCTACCCCGACATCCCGGCTCCCCAAGATGAATCTGAAAAGAAGATTGGTACTGTTGAGTAGTTTCAAGGTTTTGAGATACTCGTTGTCGAGATTGGCCTTCCAAACAAAAAGGGGACTCTGCCACTATCCACTTTCCTTCCATCTTTGCATGGATTCATCACAGAATCTTCGAGACGTGATGGACAACCATCTGCTCTAATTGGTTATAATGATGCAGCTGCCCTCGCCGGTTTTCGCTCAGACATTCTTATCTCTGATGAGGATTCATCACTCTCATTTGAGGAAGCTTCTCCCCAGTACTTGATGAGATGAGCTGCGCCCTTATTGGCAGCCCTGCTCAAAAGGATCCTCCATGCTCTGAGAACAGCACAACTCCCTGCAAAGCCAACTGCTTGCTCTCCCCATGCCATGAATGCCCCATGTGTGCTTTTGAGGATGACGATGTAGGTTTGCCGTCCTATGAGAAGTTCATGTTCTCACTTAATGGTAAAGAGCCCAATTGTGATGATGCAAACTCTGTCATCCGCTCAATTGCCACTACCTCTGATGAGAACTTGTCACTCTTGTTCGAGGGAAACCATTCCTTGATAGAGGATGGGATGAGCAGCATTCTCGCTGCTGACATGGCAGTTCCAGCTCCCAAAGACACCACGATCCGTTGTGAAGCTGATAAGATTTCTCAGCTTAAAGCCACATTAAGGCAGTTACAGGCCGAGATGAAGCCGAAAGATGAAATGATAGAAACCTTGTGCCAAGTGGTATTAACATCTCGTGAGCTGGAGCGTACCCCCTTGGGGCACCAAGCCCTCTTTACCGTCCCTCAAGCACCGCGTTTGGTCATCGAAACATATGGCCATTAAGAGAAGAGTTACTCCCTCCCTCGCCTCCCTCATTGCCAGTCCCTTCTCCCTCCCTCATTGCCAGTCCCTTCTCTATCTTTTCTTCAGATCGGAAACGGAGGACTAGTAAAAGGCATGGTAGCCAAAGCCTCAAAAAAATGTGATATCTCAGTGACAGAGAAGTTGAATCGCTACCAGAAGCCTCATCCAGCTTATGATCAAACTCTATTGCCACAAAGAGACCAAAGACTTAACGTCCCCAAGTACAATGCCATGCACTCCTCAAGACAAAGCCAACAAAGGTTTATTCCTTTGACATATGCATAATCCCCAAGTTGCTTGAAACTCTCTTATCTAAGGGGATGATCAAGCTACCTAAGGTAAAAGTACCGGAGGAAGTCGGGAGGGATGACGAGCCCATTATTGCCAATATCATAGGATGCTAGGTCAAAACACTGAGGAGTGTCATACCATTGGAGACATCATCCAAAATCCCTTAGACTATGGGAAAATTGAATTAGCATGAGATCCGGTGCCGCACTACTGCCCAAGCTACAAGACCCTAAACTGCACATGTCCTGGTTGCTTGACATTAAACTGCACAATATACGGTCTCGGAGGCATGACCTTAAACATGCCCTCAAGTCCTGGTGTACGACCTTAAAGCACATTATCACTACGGTCTCAGAGGCATGGCCTTAAACATGCCCCGCAGGTCTCGGCGAATGACCTTAAATCACGTCAAATCGACAGTCACAGTGGCATGACCTTAAACACACCTCTGCAAAAAAACAAAACGTAGGGGAACGGACATGATGAAAACCCAAAAGGGCATCATGGGCAAAATGTCAAAAGACGGATATGGTGAAAACCCAAAAGGGTGCCATGGGTAAAAGCATTAAAAGAAAAAGAATAAAAAGTAACAAAACAAAAATGATGGGGCATGGTAGCATCACCAGCTATCGTGGGCAAAAGTCGTCAAATAAAAAGATCGACGCAATGAGAACTCAAACGGACATTGCGAGTAACAAGGAAAAAAATGGCAAACGTGGTGTAGAAACCACAGGCAAAAGTGCCACAAAATGTTTTTTTTAGGGCCTTGCGAAAACCAGAAATGGCACACGTCCCAAGGGCTTAAAGGAAAATCCGAAAGACTGTTTAAGTCAAAAAGACGTGTGAGGGAAAACATGTCTACAAGGAGAGTGCTTAATGGCTCACTGCCTGCTAAAGGGCATTGCTACCTCACCGCCGTATGCGCCTCGATGTTCACTGTCGAGCACGTCTCTCCATGTTCACTACCATGCATGCTCCCACAACTAACCACCGTGCACGAGCGCAGCTCTTCTGCCTCTGTGCCCACACCTTTTGCATGCACCTCCACTCATGCCTTACCTAGCCGGCCCGGTCACGTGCGCATCGCAAGGCTCAACCCTCATTGCCTTTCCATCCCCATTAGAGTTATATTCATGCCCTAATCTTTTATCCCCAAGGAGTCATACCCACTTCCTAATCCCCAGTGAGTCTGCTTCTGCCTACCATCCCTCACAGGACCACCTTTACTGTCTGAACCCACTGCCCATAATGGTCTCGGCTATTTCATCCCCAATGAGTCTAACCACCATTCATAAGCCCATTCCCCATGAAGCCTCATCCACTTCACATTGCTCAGTGAGTCCACCCTTCATTGGCGACTCACATACATGACGACTCATACATGGTCCAGTGGCATGACCCTAAACTGTAGCACATGTCCTGGCCGCATGACGTTAAACTGCTTTGCACCACGGTCCAGTTGCATGACTCTAAATTGTAGCCCATGTCCTGGTCGCATGACGTTAAACTTCTTTTCACAACGGTCCAGTTGCATGACCCAAAACTGCAGCACACGTCCTGGCCACATGACATTAAACTGCTTTGCCCAGGTCGGTGGCATGACCTTAAACATGCCTCCATACACGTGTGCCCCTCCACTGCACATATGCCCTTTGCAAGTCGTTCCACACATGCTTCCCCTAGCTGGGCCGTACGTGCGTGCATAGCACCTTCATTTCCACCCCAGCGAGTCCATCTTCATAACCTTCCAAGAGCTCACAACATTCCCCAGTGAGTCTGGGCCATGCTCTTGAATCTCCGGTAAGCCATTCCATCACCCATACTCACCATCAGCAAGCCACCCATTATCCATTTTCCACACAAAACAATATCCATCATCCATAGACGGTCTGGTGCCATCTCCCCAAAGTGAGTCAAACCACCACCGTACTCATTCCATGGCCTCCACAAATTGTCATCCATCTTCATTATTGTCCAAGTTATATGACTCTAAACTATAGCACACGTCCTGGCCGCATTATGTTAAATTGCTTTGCTTAGGTCCCAGAGGCATGACCTTAAACTCGCCCCCACAAAAAAAAACGGGCATGATGTAAACCCGAAAAGGGGAACGCCATGAGTAAAATTGACGGACGGGCATGGTCACGAAACCATGAGTAAGAGTGTTCCGTAAAATAAAAACCGGGCACGATGAAAACCCGCAAAGGGCATTGTGAGCAAAAATGGAAAAAGGGCAGACATGGCCGCCAGATCATGGGGAAAGAGCCTAATAAAAAGGAGGTTGGTGAAGACCGTCTCTACAGTACTGCTTATCCCTGTCCAAGTGAAAACCCGCCAGGGAACTCGGACCAAAAAGCAAGTTGATGCAACACTCACCTCCACAGGCGACTTCAGCCAGAATTTCAAAAAAATTCCTTAGTAACAGAATACCCTGTTATTAGGACCCAAAAACAAGATCATTCACATGCAAGAAACTGACAATCCATGCCAAGCAAACCTGGTGAGGCTGCAAACAACGTCGCTCGTATGTCCAATAGGATGTAGACTTTAAAATCATCCCACCATACGTCCAACGAAGTGTATACGTTAAAATCATCCCTCAAGATCCATCACAAGCAAGAAACTGTCAAATCAGGTCAATACCTACCCACAGTAACCAAGATAGAGACCTTTCAAGGCCGCCTCACCAAAGCCGGACCATACATTCGGGTCAGCCAACAAAAATCCCCCAACTGGACATGACATGATGGAGCCCTCAAAAGTACCCTGCTTGTCAAGGAAAACTTGTTGTAGCAGCAAACAACATCACAAAAAGTCCGATAAAGGTGAAGACTTTAAAAACATCTTATACGTTCAACAAGGGTGAAGACTCTAAAAGCATCTAATACGTCCAGTAAGGGTGAGGACTCTAAAAACATCCCCCAAAAGTCTCCACGTCTGGGTCCACAACAAGGCCCCCAACCATCATAGCACCTTGGTTATCCCTCTAGGAAGCAGCTTTACATGAGTGTCCCTTTGGCGTTAGTGTGATCTAATAGCCAGGAAGAAAACTAAAGTCAAAGGAACAATTTTGTTTCCTAATGTTGTACTTCTCGCTTCTCTCGAAGCACAACATTCGGTAGGACAAGCTATTTGAGGTCATTTTCTATCACTTCTATCCCCGGTATGAATAAGGAGAGAGAATTTCATGACCTAAGTCCATAGGAACCAAAATGTCTGTGGACTAAGGAAGCCATAGGTCAATAGGCCTTAGTCTAGAAGTGAAATTTTTGATGATCTCAAAATGGCCTAAGAAGGTTCAAGATCGTGCCTAAGGGTTTCTTAAAAACACTTGCCAAGTTTCGTTACAATCCGACGAATTTTAGGCAGGGCAGATGATAAAACAATTTCGAGAAATTTTGCCTCTATCATGCTGAAAAATGGACTCTGAACTACATCACCATTATTGGAGTGTCAAATGGTCTCCAAACCATCACCATCAGATTCAGAATGTTTGAAAACCCTCGGGTACCAATTTTCAGCACATTTGGACACTTCTTAAGCAAGTTATGACGAAATTACCTGAAATGGGTAGGTCGTACACTATTACGGTGAACCCTCGGTGAACCAGTATCAAATAATGGAAACTATAGATCTCAATTTTGGGCTCATCCCGGGTCAGATTGAGCCTAAATTTGGGATCATGGTCGTCTCGTTGACCTTGTCGATTTGATATATGGTACACACAATGGCAGGGCCCAAGCCGAGAGAAATCGAAGAGAAGTTCACCGTAAAACTCCAAAAGTAGCAGGGAATTTCCATAAGCATATCCTCTCGATCAAAAGCCCACATCATGATGCTTGCTTGTCGGATCGACCTCAAACTAGACCCATTACGAACATGAAGTCAGAGGCTTCATCCGAACCAAACCTCGCAAGTGATGGACGGTCATATTTGACGCACGATGAGTACAAAATTGCGGCAAATTCTGGCCATCTAAAACTAAAGTCCAGGCAAAGTTTCCCAATTTGGAAAACGATCGTCTGGGCACCAAATCGGGCCGTTCTTTTTGCAAAACAATCATGGCAACATGCTCGTCACGCTATGATGAAGAAACCAGTGAAAAACAATTAGAAACGCGCTGAATCCTAAATCTAAGGTCACATGTTTTCCCATATTTTTGTCGTGTCATGATCATGGCTCAAGAGTCCGATCCATGATGAGAAAAGGGTATCAAAACGATCAACTTCCCGAGCCGATCAAGAAAAGAATAATATTTTAGCTGGAAGAAGACCAGAAGGACCCCGAACAGATCTTGGAAGATCGTGAAGATTGCATGGCCATTATAGGGATTGATTCAAAATTTCACAGATTATTGGTGCAGCGGCAAAATCATCATTTTGCCCCTATTTTTCTTAATTTTTTTTAATTCATTGAATTGTTAATTTTCATCAATTAAGTTAGAATTTGGGTATCCACCCATGTTTAGACCTAAATTCTATATAAGCACGTACTCTCTTCATGTAAAGGACCCTTCTTTCATGAATTAAAAAATTCCCTTTTGCTTGAGTTTTGGGTCACGGCTTGGAGAGAGAGAGGAGAGAGAAAATCTAGACGGGTGCCTCTAAGCTTCAAAGGTAACTTTCTCTCTCCTCTCTTTTTCCTCTCTCCTTTCTCTCTCTTCTTTCATCTTTCCTTTCTTCTCTCTTCTTTTGTCCGTTCTCTCTCTTTTTCTTTCTTTTCTGTCTCTTCTTTCTTTTCTGTCTCTTCTTCTTTCTTTTTTCTCGCTTCTTCTTTCCTTTCTCTCTCTTCTCTTTTCCTTCTCTCTCTTCTTTTTTCCCTTCTCTCTCTTCATATTTCATATATATCTCTTCTTCTTCCCCTTCTCTCTTCTTCTTTTCTTTTCTATCATCTTCTTTCCTCTTCTTGCTCCTCTTTCTTTCTTCTGTCGTGCATGGTAGTGAACACTGTCGAGCATGATATTCTCTCTCTTCTTTCCCTCTTCTGTCATGCATGGCAGTGAACACTGTCCAGCGTGACCTTCCCTCTTCTTTCTCTCTTCTATCGTGCATGACAGTGAACATTGCCGAGCGCGACCTTCTCTCTCTTTTGCCGTGCACGGCAGTGAACACTACAGGGCACTAACTTCTCTCTCTTCTTTCTCTCTCCTATCGTGTGTGGCAATAAACATTGTCGAGTGTGACCCTCTCTCTCTTCTTTTTTCTCTCTGTCTCGTACGATAATGAATACTGTGGAGCGCGACCCTCTCTCTCTTCTCTCTTCCCTATGTCTTGCATGGCAGTGAGCACTGCCGAGCGTGAACTTTCTTCTCTCCCCCTTTTTCTCCTACACGGCAGCACACACTGTCGGGTGTGGCACTTCTTTCTCTCTCTTTTTTCTCTGTCTTGCGGAGCACAACCTCTTTCTCCTTTCTTCGCTCTCTCTCCTTTGCTTGCTTGGCCAAAGGACAGGCTGAGCCTTATCCTGTTGTGCTAGTCTTATCACCGAGCATCCTAGCCATCATACTGGTATAGTTACTGTGCCCATCTAACTGTCGTGTCAGACCAGCCGCTGCGCCAGACCAGCTCTGTACCAGTCTTATCGTTGAGCAGTCTAGCCATCGTGTCGGTTTAAGTCACCGTGCCCATCTAGTTGCCACGTCAGACTAGCCGCCGTGTCAATCTTGCCAATGTGCCAATCTAACCGCTCGGTCAAACTTCTTCTCTCTCTCTTTCACTTCTCTTCTCTCTTTCTTCTCTTCTCTTTTCTTCTCTCTTTCTTCTCTTCTCTTCTCTTCTCTCTTTCTTCTCTTCTCCCCTTGGGAAGGTTTAGCGAGAGGCAAGCTAACCTTCACCTTCTCCCATCTCTTTTCTTCTTCCTCTCTCTAAAGCAAACACTTTTCTTTCTTTGTCTCTGAAGTATCTAGGTGAAAAACAAACCCGTCTTCGTTTCTCTTTTCTCTCTTCTCAAAAAAAAATATATTTTATCTCTGTAGTGTTGAGTGAAAGTCAAACTAGCCTTCGTATCTCCTTTCTCTTTCTTCTAAAATACTCATCTCTGAAGGATATGAGTGAAAAACAAATCAGCATTCGTTTCTCATTTCTCTTTCTCTGAAGGATCCAGGTGAAAGCCAAACCAGCCTTCGTGTCTCTCTTCTCTTGAAAATATACATTTTCTCTAGAGGACTAGTTGAAAGACATACTAGCCTTTATTCTTTTTCTTTCTCTTCTCTTTGTTTTCCAAAATACACATGACCTTTGAAGTACTATGTGAAAACCAAACCAGCCTTCAAAATTCTCCTTTTCTCTGAAGTACTAGGTGAAAAGCAGACCAGCCTTCAAATTTTTCCTTTTCTCTGATGTACTGGGAAAAGCATATCAGCCTTCAAAATTCTACTTTCTCTAAAGTACAGAGTAAAAAGCAGACCGGTCTTCAATGTATTTCTCTTTTCTTTGAAGTATTGGGTGAAAAGCAGACCAGCCTTCAAACTCTTCTTTCTTTCTTCTTTTCTTCTTTTCTTCTTTTCTCTTTCACCTTCTCTATCTCACCCGTTTTCTTTCTTTCTTTATTGTAAGATATGTATTAAGAGTCCCTCGTCAAGGAAACATCGTAAGGCTGTCGAATTGACATGGACTCCATTATGTTAATTCTTCTATTTTCTTTGGGTACACACGCACGTGTGCGCTCACCCTATGACAAGGTGGGGTCTAGGACGCACTTGTCTGTGTTCTAATGTGTGTGTTATTGTAGGTATGAAGAAATAAGCCAAGGGAGACGTTTCTGAACCAGCCACCGGCCAGGGGGGTATTCTATGTGATCTAATAAGGCACCCATGCGAGTTAGCCTGAGCTTATCACAGACCCACGTGAGGTAAGTCCCGCCTCATGACTCAATTCCTCTCTCACTGGTTGGTATTCCTGTCCGCGTCTGCCTTACACAGTTCCCGAGACAGCGGTCTCAGGTCCCAAGTCTATCTCGAACCCAGAACCATGCCACCAAGTCATCTCGAGAAGGGTGAGATCGAGGCATCTAACCATATACTTCATGGGAATGATGGAGATTTGCAGTGAAGCCCAAGTGAACAAAGGCCTGTGATGGGGTGGTTGAGACTCCCATGGTTTTAGCGAGGCATTTGGAGTTAAGTGTAAGACTCTATTTCCTTAAAAGACAAGAATTGTCTTTAAGATTCCCCAAAGATGATTGGGCTGAACCCAGGGTTATAGTGGATTAGGAAGCTCATAGCTTGTTTAGAAAGGGGGCTAATGAGCTTAGGGTTCTAGGCTTCACTTTGGCCAAAGGTTACCTGCTGAGGGGCTAGTGTGTGTAGGTAGCGCAAAGAGCATAACTCATTTGACTACCATGTGTTATTGTGCACAACTGTGTGCTAAGCTCATAGCTAAGCCAAGGGCTTTGTGTGGGTCCATGAAGAGATTGCGAAGGGTAGCGAAAGAGGCACTCTTGGACATGGGCCCATAAGAGTAGAAACAATAATGGGCCCACACTTAGGTGCAAATTTGGTATACTCAAGAGGGATGGGTTCAGACTTAAGTGCACCTTTAACAAATGAGAGAAGCGAGATGAATTTGATAGGGCCGCGCCTAGGCACGTGCCCAAAAGCTTGTGGCAAAACAGGCGGTAAAGGAATAGTAGACTTTTGTTGGGCCACACTTGGGCACGTGCTCGAGAACTCGTAGCGAGTTGAGAGAGAGAGAGAGACAGAAGGCTTGACGAGGCCGCGTCTCGGCACATGCCCAGGTATTCATGACAAACCGAGATGTAAAGCTATAAAGGGGGTGTGATGGGGCTGCGCCTAGGCGCGTACCCAAGAGGCCACAGCGAAAGTGTGAGAGAAGAGGATAAAAAGAGAGGAATAAAGGGGCCGCACCGATGCACATGCCAAGGAATTCACTGTGTATAAGAGAGAGAGAGAAAGTTTACCCCCAAAGTGAGTTTAGGGTTTTTACTTTTCTTTACCGCTTGCATTTTTCTCTTTGAGAGAGTAATTTTCAATCAACAAGTGATTCTTGAAGCCAAGGCCAGCACTAGCTCCTCCCAACCTCAAGGCACGATCCTTGTTTCATTTCTTTGCTTTCCATGTCGTTTTCCATCATTCTTGGCTGCCCATCTTTCTTTTACTTTTCCATTGCACACCCGGTGTTTGATCGAATGCCCCAATGCTTATTTTTGGTGCAATTGTGGTGCCATTGAGTTTATTGAGCAACTTTTGACACATATTGCCATTTCATGCATCATTTCCACCCTCCCCTGATGCTCTTTTGCTTTCATCACTTCATATTGACCGTGACCATCATGCGCATACGCGTCATGAGCACTTAGTCAAGGCGTTATTCATGCGTGGTGGTAGCACCCCACACTCTAGTCGCCAAGTTGTGGTTTTCATTCCCACCATTAACACCACCCGATTAATACCTTCAAAAAGCTAACTCCTAATCTACTTGAAAGAATTCGGTAGGGGCCTATCTTCCTCCACTGAATTACCCAAAAAAACAAAAAAACAAATGATGCTCAGGAGTGGTCTACTAGGGGCTTTCCTGTCTCCTAAAGACTTTGCAAGGCTACTTGGTTGGTCGCCCATGCACCATTGAACCAAATACGTTTATGTTGGCACGACGTAACCCTTTGCATACAATTAATGAGCATATAAAGATACTGGAGGATTGTAATTGCATCGGTCTTATATAAATTGAAAAATCAAGGGTCAAATATTGTAGTGCCGATGATGACTGTTCACATAAATAATGTGGTCCCGCAAGAGGCTTAATAAATACACTCTTTGCATTCGAGTTATTTCGAGCGCCTTCATTAGCACAAGTGGTTGACATTTTGGTAAAGGAAATTGTTGATATAAGGTGTCAACTTTATACTTTAAGGTAAGATGCACCAAAAAAACTCATTAGAGAAGGTGGTTTTTATATTGGAAAACCCTCAAATCGGTCATCTTAACTTCGAGATTAAAAAAAAAATGGTTTTTAGTCTTAAAAATTGTTAATTTTCTGGCACATTATCTAGACCGTCCATTTTCAAGATTTTCAAGTGTGTATAGATATGCTTCATCATCACTATTTCTGAAATTTTAAATATCATAATTGGGAGCAACAATAGATCTCATATCATCATAAGGCTTTATGGCACCGAAATTGTATTTTTCACATAATATTGAGATGCATCTTAGATTGTATATGGATGACACCTTAAAGAAACCTTAAATGGGTGAGGTTCATATAAGGTGTCAACCTTTTACTATTGAAGTAAGGTGCCTCACAAAATTATGAATACAACTTCGGTACCGTAAAACCTTGCAATAATATGAACATCTATTATTGCCCCAATTATAAATTTTGAAGTTATCTGTAAACGGTTGAAAATTTAAAAATCGACTATCCAAATAATGCGTTTGAGGATGTAATGTTTTTAAGATAAAAAGTCCCCTTTTTTTTTTTTTCGTATCTACGAATCTCGACATCGACATGATCACTTTGAGGTCTTTCACCACATGAACAACCATCAATAGTGACGTCGAAATGATCACTTTGAGGTCTTTCACCGCATGAACAACCATCAATAGTGGGATTGTCAGGCGCACCGTACCCGTGGTTGAGATCTTATATGAACTTTTTCCTTGGTAAAGGGTAATTGCTTTACAATCACGGGATAAACTCCCGAAGGACCGAGGCGAGAAATAGAGTCCCCTCCCTTGCATCGGAGTTTCTAGGGTTTTACGAAATCTATCTGTTTCCTGTACACATGGAGGCATATCGATTTGACCCTCCTCCCCGCTTCGTTGAAAAATGAATGAATCATTCTGACCTCTTTCTTTCTCTCTCTCCTCTCGCTTTGAGGTAAGTCCCTCTTCATCCATCTAATCTCGGGCCGCCTGCACATTCACTCACAGAGTAGGCGAAACAAAGCTAATTGTTTTATATGAATTTGGAGCTTTTGATCTGTTTGTTTGTTTGACTGCTAGAGTTTTAGGTCATTTATTTGGTGGAAGAGATTTTTTTATAGAGAGAGAGAGAGTTCGGTCTGGTCATTTTTTAGGATTGAAACCAGTCTGGTCTTGATTTAGGATTGAAAATTTTTTTTATCTATTTGTTGAAGAGTTTTTCATTGTTAGAGGGAATAAATGCACAGAGAGGGGGTGGCATAGAGCTTTTCCCCTTTCTTTCAATATCGGAGCCCAGGTGGAAGAGAGCTTTGCTTTTTCTTTCAATAACAGAGCGGAGGGAGCTTTGCCTCTTAACTTGTAGATTGGCGCTTCATTGAGGTGATTGAATTGTGGAGGCCAACAAATTGGTAACAATGGGCAAGTCTGGTGGGAAAAAAAAGAAGGCAGCCGCAGCTACATTAGCATCAGCAGTGGGCACTGGCAGTGGCGGAAATGGGGGCGAGACCATTAACAACGGACTGGATACAGAGTCAACAATCTTCTTAAAACGTGCCCATGAGCTCAAGGAAGAGGGGAACCGCCGCTTCCAATCCAAGGACTATATGGGTGCCCTCGAGCAATACGAGCAGGCTCTCAAGCTCACGCCAAAGTCCCACCCCGACCGTGCTGTCTTCCACAGCAATCGTGCCGCATGCCTCATGCAGATGAAACCTGTGCGCTATGATGCTGTAGTGGCGGAGTGCTCCCTTGCTCTTGAGTCGCAGCCGGGCTTCCCAAGGGCACTCCTCCGCCGTGCCCGTGCCCACGAGGCCCTGGGGAGGCTCGATCTTGCCATGCGCGATGTACAGATGCTGCTGCAGGCGGACCCTCGCAATGGTGATGCCATTGAGCTCGCTCGCCGCCTGCGTGTTCCTCTTGTCCATGACCCTGCCCAGCAGGACCTCCAGCAGAGGCCTTTGGTGGCCTCATCTTCGTATGCAGGAACATCGCCAGCTGCCCTTGGTGCGTCTGCAGTTGGGGGTGCCCCGATCGCAGGGCTTGGCCCGTGCTTGCCAGCACGCCCCAAGAAGCTGAGTAAAGCTCCCCCGCCTTCCCCACTTGAAGAACCATTGTCCTCATTGAGGGGTCATCCTGTTTTGAAACAAACACCCAAAATGGTTTCCCCTTCTACTCCGTCCGAGACTGTTCTCACTCCCACAAAGCCTGCAAATTTGAAGCCAGCGGCATACAGGACTGTGAATATGGGCAAAGAAGAGAGGGACTTGAATTTGAAGTTATCTGTGCGTTGGAGGCCACTGAAGTTGGTATATGATCATGACATCAGGCTTGCGCAGATGCCGGCAAGTTGTGGGTACAAGGTTTTGAGGGAGATTGTGAGGAAGAAGTTCCCATGCTCAAAGTCGGTGTTGATGAAGTACAGGGATTCGGAGGGGGATCTTGTTACAATCACAGGAACAGAAGAGTTAAGGTTGGCAGAGCTATGCGCTGACTTGTTGAAGAAGAAGGATGTGGTTGATGGATCTATCGAGGGTGAGGTTTTAGAGGAATCTCTTGGAGTTTTGAGGCTTCATGTTGTGGAGGTTAGTCCCAAGCAGGAGCCTTTAGTGGAAGATGAAGAAGAGGAGGGGCCTCTGGCAATGGTTGGAGAGGAAACTGGTTCCGCAATTGACATTGACTCTGTTGTAAAAGAAAAGAAGCAAAAAGAGGAGGGTGAAGCTGAAAGAAAAGAGAAGGGTGAAGATGAGGTGATGGAGATGGATGATTGGCTCTTTGAGTTTGCTCAATTGTTTCGTTCTCATGTGGGTATCGATCCAGATGCTCATGTGGATCTGCATGAGTTGGGGATGGAGCTTTGTTCGGAGGCATTGGAGGAAACCGTGACTAGTGAAGAGGCACAAGGCTTGTTTGAAATGGCCGCTGCTAAGTTTCAGGAAGTGGCAGCTTTGGCCTTCTTCAATTGGGGCAATGTACACATGTGTGCAGCTAGGAAGCGCATTCCTTTGGATGCCGAGGACCCTTCATCAAAGCAAGAGGAAATCCTTCGAGTTGCCTATGACTGGGTCCAAGACAGGTATTCTCAGGCTGGACAGAAATACGAGGAGGCCCTTAGAATAAAACCTGATTTTTATGAGGGCTTACTTGCGCTGGGGCAACAACATTTTGAGACTGCGAAACTTGGGTGGTCTTATGCCTTAGCATGTAAAATGGATTTATCAAATTGGGATTCAGAAGAAACAATTAGACTTTTTGATAGTGCGGAAGAGAAGATGAGAGCTGCCACAGAGATGTGGGAGAAGTTAGAGGAGCAACAGAAGAATAATAATGATCCTAGGGTTAGTGCCAGCAAGAAAGAAGAAATGCTTAAAAGAAGAAAGAAGGTCATTGCTTCAGGGAATTCTTCCAACTCCACTGAGGGAAATGGAGAGCTCTCTGCAGAGTCAATGGCGGAGCAAGCTCTTGTTATGAGGTCTCAGATTCATCTTTTCTGGGGTAACATGCTCTTTGAGCGTTCGCAAATCGAGTGCAAATTAGGGATGGCTGATAAATGGAAGAACAACTTGGATGCAGCCCTTGAGAGGTTCAAGCTGGCGGGGGCTTCTGAGACAGACATTGCTGTGGTCTTAAAAAATCACTCCTCTAATGTGGGGGTATCATCTGATGAAAAGAAGATCACTGAGGAGGTGAGTGTAGAAGCAGGTTTCCCTGAAAGTAACGGCACAAGTGAAGATAAGCTTTGATGGTGGTCATTAATGGTACTTCTTTTGAAGTATGGTGGGTTGGTGGGTTGACATGATGAACCACCTGCGTTTTTAAGTGGGTTGAGTTTGGTTTGCAGTTTAAGCCTTTAATTGAAGCTATGGTACAAGTTTGGGCAGTTTTCAGCTTGTCCTGTAGACTCTAGCTGCTAAAGTTAAGATTTTGTAAGCTGGACATTCTTTGTTTTATCATTTCTAAGGGAGGTAGCTTGTAGCCACTGTCATTATAATATTATTGACTTGAAAGTGATCCATTCTGTTTTTTCTTGAATATTAAGACAGTCCTTTTTGCATAGTAACTTTAGAATGCTAAACATACTCTCTCTTGTGATCCTAGACTAATGGGACACCATATTTCCATAGAAATTAGAGAAGTTTATTCTGGGGTTCATTTCTATATTTCTGGGAAAAGTATTTGACATTTAACCTTAGGAAACGAGTAGGTGCCTGTAATTCTGTGTTTCCATAGATGGGTTTTGCATCTCAATTAACTCTATATAAAGTGTTCCTCTGCAGAGCAACACTAACTATACATACACTCAATAATTTGCCTACACAATTTGTTATATGATCATCTTTCGTACCAATTATGTTTACATTTGAGTAAAGCTGCTAAATATTTACGATCTTTCATTCTATCCACTAATTACCATGAACCTCATGGCTTGTTTATCTGCTCATTGGAGCTCCATTCTTCTAGAGATGGGCAGTTTCAAAGTGATCCATCCCTTCATTGGGAAGGTAGACACTAGTTCCCTTAATGGCCTTCTCATAAAGGTTACCCCTGGAAGCTGACAGTGCAACTGGAAAGTGTAATTTTGAGCCCCTGGGAGATGATATGACTGGATTTGATGCTCCATTAGTCCTCTTAAACAGATCCCCTATGTTCAAAGGAAACAATACGTGGACCTATTGGTTCACTTTCTTAAATGGGATCAGGAATATGTGTTTTTAGCTTCTCAAGGTTGCAAAACCATGCTATTCTTTCCTGTACTCCATTAGAAGTTCAATGATTGCCGATTGAACTCTCAATTATGCTTGTCAATGACACCTTTGAACTGAAGAAAATGAATGGTTGATTGCGTTTAGATGGTTCCTTGGCATGACTGGGTTTTATTGGGCTGAGAATGTATCTATATGTCATACCTAATAGGAAGAAGAAAAATATTTAAGTTCCATACTATCCTTTTTACACATTATTTGTTGTACATGCACAAAGGGTTTAAATTTTGCAATTGAGAAAAAGCTCCATTTGGGAACATCACTTTTTGATTCTTGAGGAAAAACATTGACTTCATTTATAAAATGAAGGGAAAAAAAAAGAGGAAAAGCATGACCTTTATCAACCTGCAGGCACTTTTTTTTTTTTTGGAGTAAACCTGCTGTTACCTTTACAATTCAAAATCCATATGTATAAGTCAAGAGGTTGTGTCTAAGCAATGCGTGTAGTAGCCAAGTGTAGTAGCTAAGTGAGTGCTTATATACAGATTGTATTGTTCTAGGCCCTTCAAGATGAAACTTCTCTTTGCAGCTTTCATATGCTAAACATTCATGAGATAACTCGACGCTGAGAACCTCTTTCTTTTGTTGTGACTCCTAAATATACGTGGGTAATGTCACTTGGTTCTTTTGGTTCCCTTTATCTCCATCCTCCTTGTTTGAGCTGCCGCTTGATTAGCAAACTATTGATTCAAAGGCTTCTGTTAGCCTGAGAAAACCACATTAGATATGAGGGGACTTTCATCTAGAAGTAGATGCTTCTACACTTCATGCTTCCACATTTAATTGAGGTGCAGCAGTTCAGGTTGCAGAGGTTTGGTTCAGGTCCTTTTATCGAAAAAACAATGCCTTGACTGGCATCCTAATCTCTTTGGTCCGAAGTTTCATTCTGCCAGTACTAAAAGCGTTACCTAAGTGGTACAAGCATAGTTTAGATGCTGATCATCCTCCCAAATGTGTCTGTGTTGCTTTGTGCTGCCTTGATCAGTTTTCAACAACTGGGCCAGAGTCCACATGGAATTGGCCAAGGGACTCAGCCTCGGCTAGCTGCCGAGCCAAGAACCCATGTACCCACTCAGGTACATGGGTTCTTTGTCTCTCACTCACTCACTCTAAAAGTGGGACAGATCCTACCTATTTTTCATCTTTCTCCTAGTTTCTAAAAGGGGCCAGATCCCAATCCCACTTTTCACCCCTCTCTCTCTCTCAAAGGGAGGCGGTTCTATCCCCTTTTTGTCTTTCTCTAAAAAGGGGACAGTTCTGCCCCCCCTTTCATCTCTCTCTCTCAAAGGGAGGCGGTTCTATCCCCCTTTTTGTCTCTCTAGAAAGGGGACAGTTCTGCCCCACTTTCATATCTCTCTCTCGAAAAGGGGGAAAATCCCCCCTTTCAAGTATCTCCCTCCCTCTCTTTGAGAGCGGTGACTATCTGGCCCTAAGAGCGGTGACTACCTGGCCCCCTTATTCGTCTCTCTTTCTCGCTCTCTAGATCCGCCCTCTTATTCATCTCTCTCCCTTGCTCTCTCTATATATGAAAGGGTGGAAGAAATCTGGCCCTGTTTTCCTCTCTCATGTAAGTGGTGCTTTTTATCCCCTTCCTCCTGGATCTAGTGACATAATGTTGGCACCTAACGTTGACAAACTGGTTTAGGAGGAGAGACTTCTGCTACAATTCCCTCGTTGTTGTAATCTGCAAGGCCCTAAGCTAAATTAAGTAGCTATTGACACTGTTACCGAGTTATTTCCTGAAGTCCCTTGCACATGTTCTAAATTAGGTTGTCTTCCTATGTCTGAATCTGGTGAACAATACAATCCAAGATTAAACGTAACTCATTTCTTTTCCTATTCAGTGGGCATCTATTTGCTTTGATGTTCAACATTGCTGATGGTTATAAAGCGGCGAGGGTCTTATGAAGGCAACCCTTGGTTTTGCAATATTCAATTGATTGCTGATGGTTACGAAGTGGTGAGGGTCTTATGAAAATCTTATCCAGTAGTGATTCTGATCACCTGGGCAACTTATAAAATTTTGAGTAGTGCTTCTGCAGTTATATATTACAAAATTGTTTGATATCCAGATCTGCCTATGTCTAGTATTCTCTGCAGCCAGCAATTCTTCCTTGTCTGTGATCAGTGATTCGATGATAAAAAACTTATGGACGAGCTAAACATACCCTATTAACATTTGAGGGCCGACCCAGAGTGTGTGACCTTCCTAAGTAGAACATGCTATGCATCTCCAACCAAAGTAATTGGACACCACGCAAGTGTATCAATTTTTATGGGCATCCATAGGGATGGAGCATTGAATTGGGGGTTAAGTTAGAATTGCTGTCTTAAGAATTATAATTGGAATCACAATTCTAGTTGGGGTTGGGTTTGGGGTTGGGGTTGGTTCTAGATTGAGGATGCCCCAACCAAGACCGTACCGGGTCGAGGTTATGTGCGCATAGATCTGACCCCCTTTCAAAGCACAGACTCAAGTTCCAAAGAACGAATATACATACACATATATAGGAAAAACCTATGGAACGCCAATCATTTGGTGGCCTCCATAGAGTTAGTGGGCTTCCTGCATTCTGTTCAAATTTTTGGAATGGATGGTGGAGATTCGACCATCTGCCTAAGTTTGCAGAGGCTCCTTTTCATTCACTTTCTTCTCTCCTCTCTATCTATCCGTACTCTCCATCCCTCTCAACGCCTCTCTCCTCTCTCTTTCCCCCTCACCTTCAACCCACTCCCACAAGTCTCTTCAAGTTGCAAATCTCCCCAAGAGAATACCACACCACTCTTAGGGCCTTTTCACCTATTATAGCAAGGTACTCTTTCTTTCTCTCTCTCAGCCCAATTTCTCAATTTTGCTCTAACTTTACCTCTCTTTCACATGGTTTCTCTCTCTATTTCCTCAAACTTTTGGGATCCCTCTCTTTCTACACGTAATCGCTCTCTCTCTTTCTCTGCTTCCACTCCTCTCTCGTTTCTTTTCATCAACCCTCTCGCTCTCTCGGCCCCCTAAAACCTCCATGAAACTCAACCTTCTCCTTCTCATGCTACTCTCTTCTCTCCGATTATAGATAACGCTCAGGTCCTAATCCCTAACCCTCTACAATTAAGAGAAAGCAAAGAAGGAAACCCTAATATAAAAGCTGCCCATTGCAGCTGGATCTCTCTCCTTGGCACAGGTAACTCTTTATGTATCTCTCAATATGCCGCTCTATATGATGTAACTCTCTTCCATGGCTATTTTTTTGCAATTTGTTTTTGTTTTTTTATTCCTTTTTTCCTGGTTCAGCCCTCTCCCTCATTCTCTCTCTCTGTCCCCCCAATCTCTCGATCTCCCTCTCACATGGTTTCTCTTTTTATTTTCAGGAGCATGACTTCCTTTGCAGATTAAGAATTGGTTGGCCCATACCTCTAAGCTTCTTCTCATATTTTTTGCATGAACATCAAAAGGCCAGCTCACACTATCCTTTTCTCATCACTCCACCTCTCTGTTTGGCATTTACTTTTTTTTTTTTTTGTTAGGTAACTGTTTGTGTCATTTTCCACTTCTCTGTTACTCCTGTTGTTTAATTTTCCTTTTCTTCTTATGTTTAATGAACTTTTGCTGGGTAATACTATTTCTTCTCTTTATTCAAGTCTCTGTTTTCTTCTATCGTTTCAGTTTCAGTTTCTTTTCTTCTTGTCGTTGAGCTTGAGGAGCCTGAACGTATTCTTGAAATACATTTGAGAGAGAACTTTATTATTGTTCTCATGTTTAATTGTTCAATTTGAACTTTAGCTTAAAGTTGATTATAGCATAGTAACGATGATTTTTTCCTGGAACCTCTTGGCATTGTTTCAGTATTTGTTGTCATGGATGTTGAGGTTATGTGGCTATTTAAAGTTCTTATGAGAGCATGTAAAACTATGACTGTAGTGTTGTGATAGCTCCAGTGGGAACATAGTCCAGATGGATTGTGTGCAATGGTCCAGGGTGGTGAAGCATCACTGATGCCATGATGATGTTGTGACTCACCTGAGTTTTGACGGGTTATGGTTCAAGTTGATGTCTGAAAACATGTAGCCTTGGGAATTTTTTCACAATCAATAAAGGTTTTTGGGTATCCTTTGATGCAGTCAAAGTTGTGCCCACGGTGGTTCGCCAAGGGACTGGGTGTGACCCCTGTGTGCGATAGTTGGCCGGAAAGGACAAAGGCCAAATCTTCATCATTACCATCGTACGGCATGTACACTAGATAGTCGTCTGGGATGCAGCTCTCTAGGTGAGGGTGTATTGTGTAATGTGCTGAATAAATGTCTCCCAGCAATACTAGACTGTGTTAGAAGGACTCATGAGGTATTGTGCTAGAATGGAGCTTGAACTCGTCATATGGAAGGAATATATAATCTATATGGTTAGGATCATGTCTTATTCATTTATAGGTTAACTTTGATAGTCCAAGCATAAATCCCCTGGAAAGGGTTGTAGGTCATGGGAATTGTTGGATCAGTTTGAGAAGATGACAGTGAGATGCGATTTCTAGAAGCGATGGAGTCCTCAATATATATGTGATATTCCTAACTTTTTGGATCCAATTTCCATCAAATCTTCTTAAATATGTTTATTTATGTAATTATGTTTTAATTATATTTTAGATTATTAAAATGATTTTTTAGATCTTTCTGGATATTATATTTTAATAAAAAATTTAACTAATGAAAAATTAATTTTCTGGATTTATTTAATTAAGAGAGTTACTAGTTTTTTAAAATTCTTTTTACTTATCTAAATTTTCTTTACGGTGCGGGGACCCATTAGGACTTTGGGCCCACCTCATTTGAGCCCATTAGGTGGGGGTGTGAGGCCCACATAGCTCACCATGTGTGGGACACCTCACATTCCATTCTTTCTTCTTAGTGTGTGGCTTGTGATGGAAGCCACCTACTTGTTCTGAAAATAAAATGAAGGTTTTATGGAATAAGGTTGATTGATTTAACATAGGAAGGTGTAGAAATTAATAGAAATTAGATTTATAAATACATAGTATTTTCTTTATACAAAATATTTGATGGGAATAGAGTTATGGAAATAGACAGATAATCAGTGTTTCAAAAAGCACTAGGCGGCCTAGTAAAAACATTTTGGGGGTTTTCTCTCTCTAAAATAGGTTCTAATGTGTTTTAAGTTTCAAATGAACCTAATTTTCACCTTTAGTATTAAAAACATGGCTCAAAAATACCCTCAACGAGGGGCATATCCGCCCTTGGGCAGGGCGCAAGCCCTAGGCGGGTTCAGGCGGTGCCTACGCGGGTTCCGAGGCGTCTAAGTGGGTGTTTAGGGATATCCCTTTTTTCGTGGCGCCTAAACCTGGGCAATGCGCCCAGGCCCCAGAACCGCCCAGGCGTTGGGCGGCCCACTTTTTGAAACACTGGGGATAATGGTTCTAGCTCATTTATTAATCATGATGACTGATTTAAGGAATGAAATTCTCAGATCTTTTCATCCCACAAGTCTCCAAGATTTACAGTTAATATTAAATCTCCTAATGATGACAAAACCCTAGACCTCAAAACCCTAGTCTCCTCTCTATAAATATTCTCTTTGAGGATGTATTCTCTACACTTTTGAAATCGGATTGGCCTCTTTCCCTCTCACATTGGAAGGTATGCCCCACTCACTCTCTCTCTCTCTCTCTCTTCTCGTTAGGGTTTTGAGTTACTTTTGAGCTTAGAGTAAACCCTAAGGGGCACGCCCAAGCCATTAGAGGGTGGTATGTCCTAGATTAGATGATACTTGTGTTATTTTCTTGTGCTATGAGATTTGTTCTATCTCATGTCATGCTCTTAAAAGGTTTTGCCTAGGCTTCCCGAATTATGAGACAAGATTAGGACTAAGATCGTGTGTGCCATTGGTGGAGGAGACCCAGTGTGGGGTGTACGAAGTCCCTAGGGATAACGTAAGGCAAGGTATTCGGTAAATCTAATGCCTTAATGTTTCTTGATTCTTCATGCATTGTATTTTGTATAATTATATAGAATATTAATGGTGTACAAGAAAAGATCCTAGAATGTATTAGAGTATACTTTATGAATAAATTTTTAATTTTGAACACCTGTAAGTGTTCTAGTTGTTATGAATAAAAGAAAGAAAAGAAAAAATTTAACTATACATACTTAGCTAAATCACATTGTCCTACTTTCATTGGTGTTAGAACAGATCTCTTGCAGCTATATTATTTTTGTTTTTGCTGTTTTTGTGAGTTTTGAATGATAACTTGGGAGCCAATGGCTTTGTGGGCAAGCAATGCACCTCTAGAAGATTTATTGGCGTTGAACACTGGGAGACACTCTGCAGATTAGGAATTTTTGTGTTTTTGGTGCACTGTTATGGATCAGAGGATGAGGTATTTTTCTTGGGGCCTAATATATTTGTATTTTTTGTTGCTGAGAATAATATCTCCCTTCAAAGTTTCATCAGAAGATCATGTGGGGATTGACAGTTATGGACTCATCATTATGGGGTACTAGTATTGATCCCACATAATCTAGGAACTGTGTATTATGTTCCGTGAATTTGTTTCAGCAACTAAATAGTTTTATTTTTTGGAGAGGAGTTGACCGTTATTCACTCATTTTTAGTATACTTTCAAACAAAATTGTGAAACCCCTTGTGGATTGAGAGATATGGTTATTTTATTGAAAGTTACTAAAATCTATTTTTTTTCTGCAATTAAGGCTGTTTTTGTGACATGAATGACAATTTTATATCCCTTCTTAACAGAATGTTGAGGCCCATACCAAGTTTTTCTATTGCTTTTTTAAGTCTACTTTCTAACAAACAAAAACATAAGAGAGAAACTCCATAGAAATTTGTTACCATTTTGAGTTTACTTTTGAACCAAAAATTTTTGAAAGGGAAAATCCATGTGGGTAGAGAGAAAAGGTATTTTTACTAGAGAGTGCTCATCTTGGAATTCTTTGGGATTCACACCATGATATAAAATTCTTTTGTGATGTGAATGTCACTTATTTATTTCCCTGTTAAAATATATTATTTGGGATTCACACCATGATATAAAATTGTGGTTTTGAGTCTAGTTTTCAACAAAAAAGTTTCAAGGGAAACTCTCTGTGGATTGAGAGAAGATTTTTTTTAGGGACATTCATCCTGACTTTTTGTTGTATGAATTATATTTGTGATGTGAATGTCACCAGTTTATAGACTCACTGAAGATTTTCAATTGTATGAACTGTATTGTGATGGAATATCACCAGTTTATAGACTCACTGAATGATGTGATTTGGGACTTGTACTGAGCATGATTTTGTATTTTTTAGCCTATTTTCATACTCAAAGAAATTTTGTGAGTTAAGAGATATCATATTTTCATCAAGGGATGCTCATCTTCTATTCTGCAGTAAATTGAAAGGTGTGACGTCTTTGTTACATTTTTTTTGTACTACCTTTGATCGGAAGCCTTTTCAGGCTCATTCTAAGTTTTATAGTGTGACATGAGTATAATTTATGACAATAAAACTTCAGAGAGTGGTCATGCAATATTAAGGAGATATGACGAGGGTGCTTAGTCTAAAATCTGCAAAAAGACGAATTAAACACAATATATGTAAAAGGCATCTTGTTTCTCTTCGTTTTGGGCATAGAGAGACCTCGTGGCAGCCTAGATATCCCAAGATCAGTGTCAAAATCAAAGGTGTTACCTTTTTCTCAGTTATGGCATGGAGAAGAATATTTGCACATTATATGAGTTAGGGAGAATCCAAAGGCCGAAGAATTGGAAGCTTCTTTAGATAATGTGCAAATGATGACCAAGTGATTCTCCATTAGTTGTGTGCTCTTTTAGGACCATAAAAGTACATCAGCAATCAAAAGCCATGATCAATAAAAGCCCAATACCACACTATACGGCTCGAAATATGAAATCTATCCCACATTATATGGTTAGGTCATCTATCTCTCTCTCTCAGGTTTTCAATTGGGTTTCCCCATCTCTCTCTTTGCCCCCAATGTTTAGTTGGGTTTTCTCTGCTTTATTTATTTGCAAAGTTTCTATTACCAATTGACAATATATATGTTGTGATTTTCCACAGAGCTATGATGAAGAACCCCTCCCCAATTACAGTCAAATACTATTTGAGGAGCGAAGGTTATCCCAGAATTGGGACACCACAGACGTCGAAGACGACAATGCAAGAGAATTAGAAGAAGAAATAGCTGATGAGACGGATTGATCAGAGATGCTTTATCATCCAGTATATTCATCAGAGAACAACACATTTATTCTCATCAGAGAACAACACATTTTTTCATCTGTGAAACCCTCTACAACTGGTAACAAGTGCAAGCCTGCAACTGTCATGAGTGAGAATGAGATTCCAGTACAATTGAACACAACCCAAGTGAAGAAGGTGAAGTCCATGAAGGTACGGGCCCAGCATCTTGACAGCTCCAAATGATTTTGTGATTGGGTTTATCAAGCAACACTTCAAATTGGGTTCTTTCTATTTCTTTGATGGGTTCAGGTTTGTTTATGGTCCATAGTCTAAATTGGTCCAAAATTATATGTGGCCCAATTGCAGAGTATGTAAAATGCTACCCTTTGATTTATGTATGGTTGGCGTCTGGGAGGTTGGGGTGTCTTGATAACTAGAAGGTTGAGCAAGTTGTTAGGCATTTATTTTAACTTTGGAGGTTAGATGTCAAGAGTGTTGGGATATCCATAAAAATTTTGCCAATGAAGACGTCAATTATGTGTCATTATGCAAAAGGCTTTTGAGGTTTGAGTTCCAATTGCAGAGTATGTAGAGTGGTGCCTCGTGGGTTTTGGGAACATGGGTTGCTAAAACTTCTTCACCAAGTTTGATACAAAATTGTTGGAAACCTTGGGCTATTCTTTAAGAGGAAATTGCTTATGGGAAGTTACATTCTCCAAAGAACTCAGTCTTATAAGGAATCAGCCTAAAGAATTATGAAATATGGATCAGTACAAGCAGTCTATTGCTGGTTTTTCTATGTTAATGAGAAATAGTCCTCTCCTATTTTTTATTGATTAATGATAACTCTAGTTTGTATTCTTCTTGATGATACTTTATTTTGTTAAACATGATAACCATATTGTTCAATGCAAGGTTTAGAAAAAAACGTATCGGTGACTCGAATCGGTCACACCCAAACCCGTGTTGGATCAAAGAGTTGGTGGATCGGATCGTAGAATCGATAATTTTTATCTCAAAAGTTTATCAAAAAATCTCTATAATTCTCTAAAAATAGTGTTATTTTAGTTTCTAAAAGAAAATAGGAGTCGCGCATTATGTATTTTGATTACTTTGTAAAAATAGATGGATACTGAGATGCTATTTTTTTGTCTGGATGTATAATTAATAAATAAAACACAATGTTTAGTTATCAATATATAATTATTAATTATAATAAACATGATTCAAGAATTTCGATATAGCAACTTAACACAATTTAAAATCATATCAATTTTTTATTGCTTTATAAAATAAGTTATTGTAATAATAACAAATTAACAATAAATTATTTGTTAATATTTGTAAAAGTTCAAAATTATTATTTAAAAATACAATCTAGATGAAATATGAAATAATATAATCTATATAACAATAATAATTTGTTAAATAACATAGCACTTTAATATATTAAATTATGTGATGTTTTAATGTATTTATAGTGATAAAAAATTCCAATATAGCAATAACAATTTTAACATACTTATATTAAATTAGTTAACAATTTTTGTATAATTATATTCATTCAACATAATAATATTAAATTAATTTTAAAGTGAGCATATTCATATAACTAAAATTTTATAGTAGATTACTAAAGAAAGACACGCTAAAGTATTTGGTTGGGGGTCTAAAATAAACAAAATTCAGAAATTGTACAAGATATGAAAGATAGGAAAGTAACAAAATAGGCAAGTGAATATCGCGTATAATTATCACTTCACCGATCCGCTTTTTTTAATAAGTTTTACATAATCATATCCATTCAACATAATAATATTAATGTTATTTTAATGTATCCATATTCACATAATTATAGTGACAAGTTTAACATAATTATATTGAGTTATTAGCCTAAATAAAAACAATTTCATATAATTATATTAGTTCTTGTAAATTTTTATGTGTAATTTTTTTTTTTTTTTTATTTATGTGTAAATTAAACTTAGTTATATGTACTTTATTTTAATAAATTATAAAAAATAAAATTAAATATAAACAAATATATTTTGTAAACCATTATTTTTATAGATGATAGTTTCGTTTATAAGAGAGATATTAATGAAATCGTCACCCTTAATTATGTAGCATCTTTTGTCAAAGCAAAAGAGATTTCCCGGAAGAAACAGGCATATAAAAGTTAGTAATGCATAATTCTCTCCTATGTAAGTGACACGCGGGAGGTGGCCATTGCAAAAGGTGGGCAACTAATCGTGGCCCCATGTGTTGGGTTTGTGCCTTCTAAAAAAAGTGGGCTGCCACCCATGTGATTTTTAATAAGTCTTGATGTTTCAAAAAAAAAAAAAATGTACCTCCTCTTATTTAAAGAAAAAAAATTATTAGGCAGTTTGGAAAAAAAAAAAAAAAAGCAAAGAGGTGACGTGTCCGCTTTATGATGTTATCGTATGTGTCATCTTTAAGCGATTTCGTGCAAAAAAAATAAAAACGGCCCGATCCCGTTTTATGGATGGATCTAGAACGATTTGATCGATACTTGATTCCGAATCGGGCCATCGATTCTTTAAACATTAATTCAATGTGATTTGTTATAGTTCATAGCAACGGTTTAAAAAACGGATCGGTGATACGGATCGGGTTTCCAAAAAACCGATCCGGATCGGCAAATCGACCATCCGGATCGAGAATCGGGTGAATCGGTCAGAATAAAGTTTAAAAAAAATCCGAAAAAATTATTAAAATTCATTATAAATATAATTTTTTAGGAATTCAATAAGAAATGAGGGTACTCCATTAAGAATTTTCATGTTTTTGAATGAATATGCGAATATTGATATGTTCTTTCCCTGCATGAACCACCATTCAGCATTTAATTTACATCACACGAAAGGATAGATATAGAATTATCATGGAATAAGTATATCAACATACATGGACTACAATAAAGCCTAAAATTAGTAACATATGATCTAAAAATAAAATGATAGACGACGTTATTGTTCTTCTTGGTCACGTTGGTGCCATTGATTGAATTTGTTTAACAATTCATTGATTCGATCTAAAAACGAATCATTGATATTAGCAGGAGTCTGACTATTCCCAAATCCCTGAGTGTTAGTGTTTTGTTGTGTTCCCAATCAAAAATCCCCGAAGATTGTCCATCCTTCATGCTCACCTGCATTGTTGCTGTTGAGACTCGATATGTGAATAATATGGCTGGGATAGGGTGGCTTCAGAATCATCATCTCTCTCATTTTCTCTTTGAATAATATGGATTAAAAAATAATGATAACAAATTTTCAAAAAAATCGATCATAGATTAAAAAAACAAAATCACAAATTTTCAAAAAATTCTATCAAGGATTACAAAAAAAAATTCGATCATGGATTAAAAAAAAAAAATCACAAAGTTTCAAAAAATTCTATCATGGATTACAAAAAAAAATTCGATCATGGATTAAAAAAAAAAAATCACAAATTTTCAAAAAATTCAATCATGGATTACAAAAAATTCGATTTGGATTACATAAAATTCAATCATGGATTACATAAAATTCGATCATGGATTACAAAAAAAAACAAACAAAAAAAAACAAAAAATTCAATCGTGGATTACAAAAAAAGAAAAAAACAATTCGATCATGGATTACAAAAAATTCAATCATGGATTACAAAAAACTCTATCATGGGTTACAAAAAAAGCAAAAAACAAAAAAATCGATCATGGATTACAAAAAAAAAACAAACATTTCGATCATGGATTACAAAAAAAAAACAAACATTTCGATCATGTATTACAAAACATTCGATCATGGATTACAAAAAATTCTATCATGGGTTATAAAAAAAAAAAAAAAACAAAACATTCGATCATGGATTACAAGAAAAAAAAACAAACATTTCGATCATGGATTACAAAAAATTCGATCATGGATTAACAAAAATTCTATCATGGGTTACAAAAAAAAAAAAAAAACAAAAAATTTGATCATGGATTACAAAAAAAAAAAAAAAACAATTCGATCATGGATTACAAAAAAATTGATCAAGTATTACAAAAAAATCTATCATGGATTAAAATAAAATAAAATAAAATTAAAAAAACCATACGGGACTCGCGGATTCCGTACAGTGAATCGGCGAGTTACTGTACAGAATCGTCCGGTTCTCTCTAGAACCGAACGAATCCCGTTTTTTTCGCCGACTCGATCCGTCCATGGCGATTCCTGAGTCGAACCGGGCGAGTCCGGTTTGACTCGGCGTTTTTTTAAACACTGGTTCATAGACATCCCCATTCAAAGTCAAATGGAGGAGTTTGATGAGATGGCATCCCCTAGCCAAACGGTGGCTTTGATATAGCATCTCCAATTGAGAAAAACAATGATTGTGTGAATCTAGGCCTTCATGAGGTAGTCTTAGCCAAACGGTGGCTTTGATATAGCATCTCCAATTGAGAAAAACGATGATTATGTGAATCTAGGCCTTCATGAGGTAGTCTTTTGTTGTTTGGATTTTCATATTTTATTTGATTTTTTCTTTTCATTAATGCCTTACGACTTGGTGAACAATAATACTCATATACATGACCAAAATTTATAGTCTCTTAGTTGTTTTCTCAACTTGAATAATTTACCAGTGCCATCAAATACAACCCTGTCCCGAATACAAACGATTGGTACCAGTAGAGTTCCTTATGCAAATCAAATATTTTCGAGTGATAAAATAGCTTGTGAGTTTTATTGTAACTTTGCGAGGGATTGTGGTTTTCTAGTTCGAAAAGATAGAAATTATGGAATGGATGGGCAAAGTAGAGGCATTCCAAGAAAGTATTATGTTTGCAATCGTGCTGGTTTTACTAAGCCTAGAAGTGGAATAAATGGTAAAAGGAAGAGAAAAACATTACGAAGTGGGTGTCCAGCACTGATATATATTTGTCAGGAGATGATCTCAGGTATTATGCAATGGAGAGTGGCTTTGTTTAACAATGAGCATAACCATGCATTACTATACCACAATGAACTGCGATACTTACCAGCACATCGTACCATACCAGAAAGCATCAAAGATCGAATTGTAATGGTTTCAAAAGCTGGGGTGTCAGTGAAGAGCATAATGAGATTCTTAGAGTTTGAGTTGTGTTGAACCGGGTCATTTGCCTTTGGACCTAAGAAATTTTCTTGCTTTTATTAGGAATATGGAATGCAAAAATGACGTTTCTGAAGTTCTTATGCTCTGTAAATAATTGAGAAAGAAGGATTTTGATTTTAAATATGAGGTGAAGGTAGACCAATTTGACCATCTTGAGCATATTGCTTGATCAAATGGAACATCGGTTCGATCATACGAACTATATGATGATGTTGTGGTATTTGACACAACCTACCATCTAAATAGCTACAAAATGCCATATGCAATATGCGGTTGGCTTACATAACAATGGAAATACATGTTTCTTTGGAAGTGTTTTATTACGAAATGAAAAGGCACAGTCATTTTCTTGGGCTCTAAAAGTAAGTACTCGAATGATGTTTCTCATAACCTATGCAAAACCATGTCTTATCTCTTGAATTGCTAATATATATGATGCTAACAAAATGTTGCACTTGCATACTTTTTAGTTTCATGAATGGAAAGGCTCCACATCCAATATTGACATATCAGGACATGTCATTAAAAGTCGCAATTGAAAGGGAGTTACCTTGCACCAAACATGCCTTTCGTATTTGCCACATTCATTCCGAGTTACCTAGTTGGTTTAATGGTCCTTTGGGAGATCGATACCAATCTTGGAGACAAGAATTTCATAGACTATGTAATCTCGAGACAATAGATGGTTTTGAAAAGGAATGGTTGCATATGGTCAAAGAATATAACTTGGAATTTGATAACAATATTCAAAATTTGTATTCACATTGCAAGCATTGAGCATTTCCATATTTGAAGAGCTCTTTCTTTGATAGGATGACTACTACTGCTTGTTCAGAGTCAATCAACGCCTTCATTCAAGAATTCGTGAGCGTCCATACACTACTGAAGGGTTTTGTAGAGTAGGTTTACAACATCAATCCATTTCAATTTGGTACTCAATTTCTTACGTCTTTCTATCTCATATTGCCTTAATTTATTTGACTAGAACTTCTTGATTTTCATAATTTTGCAGGTGCCGTTGCTGTTGATTTGAGAGATCAAGTTGGAGAAGAAAAAACAATGGAACACAAGTACTACAACGTGCAACTCCTCCATTACTAGGGTCTAACTCTAGAAGCCTTTTGAGCTACTCTTTGAGCAATCGCAAGGTTACCCTGAATCCTACAAGCATTAAGTAGGCTTCCCAAAACAAAAGCATCCGGTTTCATGGGCATGTTTCTTATCTATTCCTCAGCCTCAACCAAGTGGCCAGCCCTACCCAATATATCAACCATACAGCTGTAGTGCTCAACTTTAGGCTCGATATCATACAGTCATCATCATTGAATCAATATCAAAATATTGGCGACCCTCTTCAACCAAACATCCATGACTACAAGCCGTTAGAACCCCAACAAAAGTAATGGCATCAGCTTTTAGTCCAGTTTTTGCGTCTCTTCAAAGAGCTGTATAGCATTTTGGCCTTGACGACACATCGAGAAACCTCCAATCAAAGAAGTCCAAGTTAAGACATTCTTCTTAGCCATTCCCTTAAAGACCCTCCAAGCACTATCTATCAATCCACATTTTGCATAAAAGTCCACTAATGCTGCACCTAAAAATATATCTACTTCTATCTTTTCCTTTTCGATATGCAAATGAACCCATTTCCCCATCTGTAGAGCCTCCAAATGTGTACAAGCTATTAACAAGCTCATCATTGTCACTTCATATGTTTTCATTTTCAAAACTTGCACATCGCGAAAGAACAAGGCCTCCTTGTAGCCACTATCCCTGATATACCAATTGATCATGGAATTCCATCATTCATCTCATTAAAAATTTTGCAGGCAATAGCTAGAATAAAATTAAGGGAAAATTACTAAAAACACCCCAAATTGTACTTTCTAAACACTTTAACCCCACCTTAATTTTTCCTCACTAAAATTTCTCAAAATTTAGCCAATCTCAAAAAAATTGAAAAAAAAACAAGTTTGCCCTTCCTTTTTTAACCTACCAATTTTACCTCCGGCACGTATGGAATGCACTCTGGAGAATAGTTCACTATTAAATAGGCAGTCCGGCACATGTAAAACGTGCTCCAGCATCTTTAGAATTCCCTCCGACAATTGATGAACTCGCTCCAGCGAATAGTTGACTGTAAAATAGGCACTCCGGCACTTGTAAAACGCACTCCGGCACCATTAGAATGCACTCTGGCATTTAGTGAACTCACTCCAGTGGGTAGTTCACTGTCAAATTACAACTCCGGCACTTGTGAAGAGCGCTCCGGCATGTGAAGAACATTGAACCGGCAGTTTCCTCCCTGGAAATTTTGCGGTCCGGCGATTCACCGCATCACCCCGGCGATATGCTTCCTAGAAACACAAGCACTCCGACGAATACACTGAAGTAGTCCGGCATAGTTGAATATGGCTACGTCAAATAGTTCGGAGTTTTGGAGCTTCAATTCGGCAATTACGTTCCTAGCGGGTCAGTCCGGTCATGTCTCTGAGCGGTCCAGCAATTTGTTTAATGTGCAGACCGGTGATTTGTAGTATAACTCCGGTAATATTACTATTGGAGTTGGTTCAATCCGGTGTTTTAGATATTCGATCCAGCATATTGTTGTCTCATAAGCACTCCAGTAGTTTAGAAACTCAGTCCGGTGAAAGGTTTATTGGGGTCTGTCAGAAGGATTTGGTCGTACGTTCAAGGTATGGGAAGGGTTGTTTTTGTCAAACAAAATATACCTTTTTCAGTTGAGGGGTATTAGTTAGAAAATATGGTTTTTACCAAAAAGAAATGAGAAAAGATTGGGGTGGGGGTAAAGTGTTTAGAAAGTACAATTTGGGCTGTTTTTAGTAATTTTCCCTAAAATTAAGCTCAATACCATTGCTCTCTATGTATTCATGAACTTGTTTACCCAATTCTAAGTCTCCAGACTTTGTGCAAGCCATCAATACATTCACTAATGCAAATTCATTTGGGCTCGCATTGGTAGAACCCATTTGTCCAAAGAGATCCAAAGCCTCCTCACTCATGTCCATTTCCGCATACAAGGCAATCATGGTAGTCTTTATTGATCATTTTATCAAACACTTTGTGTGCGCTTTCCAAACCATCGCAGTTTGCATACATATTGATTGAGTATTTTGCACATATATATCCTCTTGATAACCCAGTTTGAAGACATGGCAATGGAACATTTTTCCCTCTTGATAAACCCAATCACAAAATCATTTGGAGTTGTCAAGATGTTGGGCCCGTACCTTCCTGGACTTCTTCACCTTTTTCAGTTGGGTCGTGTTCAATTGTTCTGGAATTTGATTCTCTCTCATGACAGTCGCAGGATTGCACTTGTTAAATGTTGCAGAAGTTTTGCAGATGAACAAATGTGTTATTCTCTGATGAATACGCCAGATGATAAAGCATTCTGGTCAACGGGCTATGTTTCTTTTTAAAGGTTAACTCTGTCTCATCAGTTGTTTCTTCTTCTAATTCTCTTGCATCTTTTGTGTTCAACGCAGTGGTGTCCCAATTTTGCGATAACATTCGGCCCTCAGATAGTAGTCGACTGTTATTGAGGAGGGGTTCTTCATCATAGCTCAGCGGAAAATCACAGCATATAGACTTATCAATTGGTAATAGAAACTTTGCAAATAAAGTTGAGAAAACCCAAATAAAACATTGGAGGGAGAGAGAGATGGGGAACCCAACTGAAAATCTGGGAGAGAGAGAGATGATGGGTAAGAGAAAACGTCGGAGAGAGAGAGAAAGATGGGTAAGAGAAAGACACAGAGGATAGAAAAACCAAATCAGGCAGGTTGTGTTTTCCGAGAGCTGACACTAAATCCGGCTGGTGCAAGAGTTTCAGGTGTGAAAAGGAGCTGAGGAAGTTTTTGGATACTCAAAATGAGTGGGAGAAGTAAACCCATGCCCCAAAAATAGACTTTTTTAATGCCCCCAAAAGTATTTTTTTAAGGGTGCAATTGACATACGGCCGCCCCCGTAGGTGTAGAGGTAGGGTGCCCTTCAAATTTTATCATGATATATAGTTTTGATGTAAAATGTTATTACGATTATGTCATAATATATTTTTATATCTAATTATAAAATTTTAAATTTAAAAAATGGTTAAAATCAAACAGATCTATAAGCATATGAAAATATTGAAAATTGACGGTGTAGATAATATGTTGTAAAATGCACTATTTCTAAGACTTAAAATCGTTTTATTTTTCATAGTTATACATCACGATGTCGAGATGATCAATCAAAGGGTTTTTTAACATTAAAACTACCTTTTCCAATGGATTTTTGAGTGGCATCCATAGTTCTACATTATAAGGTAGCATCCTTGTATAAACTTTTTCCTTTTTATAATAAACGAGAATGTCCACTACAATTTTCATTGCATCCATTTTGTTGGGAAAATTTATATAAGATTGTAACCTTAAAATGTAGAATTACATATCCACCTCAAAAATCTATCGGAAAGGTTGTTTTAATGATGAAAAACCCTCTATTTGATCATCTCGACATCGAGATGTATGAATATATAAAAATAATGTTCTTGAGTCTTAGAAATGGTGCATCTTGCAACACATTATCTAGACCGTTCATTTTGAAGATTTTCATATGTTTAAAGATCTCCTTGATTTTAACCATTTTTGGAGTTTAAAAATTTCTAATTAGATACGAAAATAGATTTTAAGATAATCATAAGAACTTTTTACAACAAAATTACATATTATGATAAAATTTGGAAGTGCGCCTTAATTGGATTGTTTAAGGTTGCACCCTTATAGAAACCGTACCTATTGCGGTGGTTTTTAAGTCATAATTTGTTGAGTAGCATTCTAAATTGCTCCATCGATATATATATATATATATATATATATATAGCAATGATCTAATGCAACAGTTGTATCATAGTATAATGAAAAGCCCTTCTAGAAAACCATGTTTGTGGTATTTGTATGACCTCAAATTTTGCATACACACTCTCTTCATCTCAATAATCAATCCCCCCCAAAAACAAATTTCAATTTGAACCCTCGATATAGTCAAAATGAGTCCCCTCCAAAAGCGAATCTAGACCATGCAATTTGTGAATTTAAAGATCTTAGCCTTTATAAACTCAAAATCAGTGTTTTCTTTACTAACATTGTTCATCTAATGATAATAAAGTCATCCAAAAGAATTGGAAATGAAAAGATCCTTCTAAGACCTAGATCTAAGCATCTCACCAAAATGAACGACCTATGTTAATTGGGCTAAAAAATACTTTCTAGGTTGTGTTTTTTTATTTATTTTGTGATTGTTCATCAGAATGAAAAGATTGTATATTTAAAATTTTGGATCAAACAAATGGTTATAAGATAGTTTTTTAAAGCTATTGCATCGTATTACTATACAATGGTTGCATGAAATCATTGCACATATATATATATATATATATATATATATATATATATATATATATATATATATATATGGAAAAGTTTATATAGAGCCGAGGTTCTAAACAATCAAATTTGAACCTACCTCATATATCTTCAAATTGATCATTTCGACATCAATATGTATAGACATGAGAAAAAAATGGATTTCAAGTTTTGGAAATAGTGTATTTTGTATTGTATTTTTGGACCGTTAATTTTCAAGATTTTTATGTTTTCATAGATCTATCGATCTACACTCTTTTTTAAGCTTTAAACTTTATAAATGAATATAAAATATAGTTTAAGGCTATCACAAAAATTTCCTATATTGAAACCAAATTTCTAGATACTATTTGAAGGTAAGCTCTAATTTGATTGTTTAGAGCCTAGGCTCTATACAAACCACAACCATATATATATATATATATATATATATATATATGTTTGTTAGGGTGCTCATGCTATAGAGTATTTTATCATACTGAACAAAATTAGACACTTATGTGTCTTTGCTTTATACATGGAGTTTTTTATAATAAGGGTATTTTTGGTCATTACAAGGCCCGTAACATCATCTACATGGAGTATGACATCACCCACATGAAGCATTAAATGCAACTAATTTGCTCCATGAGGGTGATGTGAGACCCCCATGTAGATGACTTCATGCCCTTCCTAATGATAAAAAATACCATTACTAAAAAAAACTTCACGTAAAAACCAAAGGTATATAGGTGTCCAAATTTTTGTTGAGTACAATGGTAAATTACTCCATAGTATGAGCACCCTATATATATATATATATATATATATATATATATGTGTGTGTGTGTGTGTGTATGTGAAAAAAGCTGGGATTAGCCCACTAGCTCCTATGAACATATGAGCCCAATGGCCCAGATTGAATTTAGGCGTCGATCTGATGATCACGGATGTCCGGTAGTTCTTGAATTTATTCTTTTTTTTTTTTACAAATTCAAATCACTTGAAATTTTAGGCGTGTGTTCATCAAAAATAAATGAATATTAGAAAAATATTAAAAAATATCTTACATGAAATAAATTGACCAAAATACCTTCGAAACGTTTTGTGGAGTATTTTGGTCTTTTTTTTCACAAATAAATTGACCGGACATCCGTGACAATCAGATCAGCCCAAATTCAATTTGGGCCGTTGGGCTCATATGTTCATATGAGCTAGTGGGCTAACCCCAGCTTTTTCCTATATATATATATATATATATATATATATGGAAAAATATCATATACGGCCATGTACGTACTGCTATAGTAAACGTCCAACGTCTTAGCTTGAATCTTCAATCTAGGCCAATCTGACGGTCACGACCTCATTTCGTGTTTGAAATTTTAGTTTTTATTTTTACAAATTCAAATCACTTAAAATTTTAGGCTTGTCTTCTTAAAATATAGGCGAATCTAATAAAATTATCAAAAAAAATATTTTACATGAAATAAATTGATCAAAATGCCCTTGAAATGTTTCTGGAGAATTCTGGTCAATTTACTTTTTATGAATTATTTTGTGATGTTTTTATTAAGTACGCATTAATGAGAAGAACACACCATTAAAATTTTAAGTAATTTGGATTTGTAGAAAAAACAATTACAAATCAAATACAAAATGAGATCGTGGTCGTCTCGTGATCGTCAGATCAGGCCATATTTAATCTAGGCTGTTGGGCGTATTCTTACAAGTACATCCGTCGACGTACCGTAGCATCGTCATATATATATGGGAAATAGATGTTGTGAGCCCAAGTGTGTACTGCTACAGTAAACACCTACGGCCCAGATTGAATCTGGGCCAATCTGACGATCACGGATGTTCGATAGTATGTAAATTTTTTTTTTTATCTAAAAATTCAAATCACTTGAAATTTAGGAATGTATTCTTCAAAAATAGGAGAATCTACAAAAAATATCAAAACAGAATTTTACTAGAAATAAATTGACTAAAATACCCCCAAAATGTTTCAGGGGGCATTTTAATCAATTGTTTTTTTGCATATTATTATTTTTATATATTTTTATTTGGTGTACCATGATGATAAGAATACACACTTAAAAATTCAAGTGATTTGGATTTGTAGAAAGAAATTAAAATTCAAGCATTTTAGACATCCGTGAGCATCAAATTGGCCATAGAATGGCCCAGATTCAATCTTGCGTATTCACATATGGGAGTATGGACGTACAACAGTAACTCTCATATATATATATATATATATATGTGGAAAACTCTTCTCAACACCTATAGGAAAAAATGAACAGTAATTTTGCCTACTCTCATCACCATCCAAACTTTATCACACGGTCACAATCGTTTAGTAGTGTTTTAATTTTCAATTTTTTTCTACAAATCCAAATTATTTAAAATTTGGAGAATGTGTACATCTTAGTGAGGTGCACCTAATAAAAATATGAAAAAAATAATTCGTAAAATATAAATTGACCAAAATACCTCCAAACATTTACAGGGGTATTTTGATCAATTTATATTTTACGAATTATTTTTTTCATATTTTATTAGGTACGTCTCACTAAGATGTACACACGTTCCAAATTTCAGATCATTCCGATTAGTAAATAAAAAATAAAGATTGAAACACTACCGAATAACTGTGACTGTGCGATGAAGTTTGGATGGTGATGAGGCTAGAAAAAATCACTGTTCATTTTCGCCTATAGGCGTTTTGTAGTATCTTCATATATAAATATATCACATATATATCACCTATACACAAGACAGTGTGAGTGCAGGCGCAGCAGTGAAGAGAGAGGAAAGGAGGGAGTGCGCGTGGCAATGTGAGTGCACGCGCGGCAGTGAAGAGAGAGGAGAGGAGAGAGCATGCGCGACAGTGTGAGTGCACGCTCGACAGTGTGAGTGCTCGCGCGGCAGTGAAGAGAGAGGAGAGGAGAGAGCGCATGCGGCAGTGTGAGTGCACGTAGCGGTGGAAGGGCACGACAGTGCAAAGCAGTAGATTTGGACTACCACCATGCATGATCTTTACTACCATCTACCAAATGCATGCTGCCACCACATACCACTTGTCCTATTGCATGTGTGGGGTTGTCCCTTGTCAACCTTTGGGCTGCCACCTCTAGCCAGCATGATTCTTAAGTCTCTCTCCCCCACACACGCCATTCACTCTCTCTCTCTCTCTCTAGAGCCCAACACTTAGAGCCCACTGTTACTCCATTAGAGAACCATTGCAAGAATGAGCCTACAGTTTCAGAACTGTAGTGCTAGAATTCATGATTGATTGAGTAATAAAGATAACTCTGCTGCTTGTGAAAAGCATGTAAAAAACCCTCATGTGTGTCTAATTTAAGATGGAATAGGTTTTGTATGAATATCTATCTTGGCTTGAAAGATATTATTCATTCTTTGATACATGTCAAAACTTGAGAATGGAATTTCCAGGAACTATGGATGCTTTTGTATTGAACCTTTCAGAGATTTTAATGATGTCCAAATGGGCTCAAATTAGTTTTGAATGAATGATGTGGTTGTCTACTACAACTTTTCTTTTTACATCATCTTGAAATTCCCCATCGATTAGAATATATGCTTCAAAACGTGTGGGTATATCACTGTTAAAAGGTTACAGAAAATTTCTGGACTGTTACGCTGTTTGTATCAAATTTTGACCTATCAAATAATATCCAAATACTTTCAAATTAAAGCCATTTGAATGATACTTGTGTCCACTATAATGTTCATGTTTAAACCTTTCTTAGATTCTTTATAAATGATGAGTTATGCTTCAAATTGTGCAAACATATCACTGTTGGTAGTTTTCATTAGAACTTATAACTATTGCCTCTATTGCCATGAGTTTTGACTAACTAAATGGAGCCCAATTTCTTGCAAACTACTGTCATTTAAAAGATATGTGTGTGTGCTCAAAGTTGCATGTTGAAATTATCTTGAAATACTCTCTCGATTGAAAGTTATGCCTCTAATAAAAGGGGTACATCACTGTTACTAGCCACAAGAATTTCCAGAACTGTGCTTGCTTTTATAATGAATTGTTTAGTGACCAAAATATGCCCAAATGTGTCCAAATCACTTTTAAATGAAAAATGAGTGAGTTTATTTTAAAACTAATTTTGGAACCATGCCAAAATTCTCCATGGTTTGATAATGGTACCCTCTTTCTATGAAGATACCTATGATGTGAATAGAGAGAATGTTAGAATTGTTACATCCTTTGATTGAGCTATTCACTGATCAAATCAAGTAATGAATGTTGTTAGTGCTATGTGACCATTTTCATGTGATAAGTGTATGTGCCATGTGACCATCTTCATGTGATAAGTGTTACATGTTAAGTGCCATATTGTTATGTGACCCGTGTTATATGATCAGTACTATGTGATAGATGTCATAATGATATGTGACAAGTGTTATATGACTAGTGCCATGTGATACGTGATAAGTGATAAGTGCCAAGTGATATGTGACCTATCAGCATGCTTTAAGCATGACCGTATTGTGCTTCGATAATGATAAAGTGGTATAAGTGACACTATGCACGGGTTATCCGTACTAGTGTGATATGATTTGATACGAAAGTAATTGCCGGCAGTGTTTCTTAACTCTCTATGCTAGGAGGGGAGTTAGGATGAGTGGGTAATGGGAGGGTTGCACCCCCTGAACAATTTATGTGATGTGGAAAGAAAATAGTGGGTCGTGTCTTGCAAGGGAAGTGCCTATCAAAATCCCCAAAGTGCGTTAGGGATTGTGTGCGTGAGCATGAGGACATTACTGAATGGGTCACTCATTACATTTCCCTCTCTCCTGAGTAATAGTAGAAGTCCTAAACAATGGGATTGGCTTGGCCTGATGAATAGGGCTTCTACTTCAGGAGTAGGTGAACTAAGGAGTGAGTGGTTATTGTTAGAATTATGAATGTGAATGATAATATCCATTTTGACTGAATGATAGTTATGATATTTGATATGACACCTATGATAGATGTATTGATAAGATTGCTGATTTAAATGACATCTATAGTGTGATTGCTTATAATTGAAAGAATTATTAATGATACCTGAATAAATGCAATTCTGATGCATAGTATCTAAATCTTCTTATTGGGCTTCATAGCTCATTACATAAATTTCAATCCTTGTAGATTGATAGCAACAGGTCTCGGGCTGGGATTAATTAGGTTCGTGGTCGAGGGTTGAAGCCACGTTTTTGTTGTGAAGTCTCTACCATTGTACATCTGTTTGGCAGCCGGACATAGGTTGTGGTTGTTGTTTTGGGATCTTGTGTATTAATGGGCCGTAGATGCCCCAAACTCTTTTTGTAACATTTTGGAAAGATATTATGTACAATGTAATTAAGTTGTGAATGAAATTTCTCTGTTTTAATGGTTAAATGCGTTTTTGGATGATTGTTTTTATTTCGTCTTTGTGGTGTGCTTTGATTACCAATTTCATAAGGCATTGAGCGCACTCTAACCTTATTGACATTCGCCTCCTTGGGACCCTGGTCTCGTACCCTGGTACCCTCCAGCTAGAACGGTAAGGGTCAGGGGGTGGGGTCGTAACTGTTATATTATCAGAGCAGCCAAGATAGGATTCTTGGCCTAGGAAGTTATAGAAGTGTCCTTAAAATGGTTTCTGGATAGGTTAGTAACTGGGTGTTCCGGTGCTAGGTTGAAGAGAAGATGACAAAGACTCGTGTCAACAACGTGAGCTCCAGTAATGAAATTACTGACACCTTCAGAGAGTTCTTTGGGACACTTGGGGCCATGACCCAGATCATGAAAGATAATATGCCGGCCCCGTCTACTCCTACCCTGAACTGAGCAAACAGTGAACTAATTGAAAGATTTAGGAGGATGGCTCCTCTTACATTTACAAGGCACGAGGGAGTGGAAAAAGCCGAGAGATGGAAAAGACAAATGGATGTGAAATTCAGTGAAGCAATCTTGGAGAGAAACAGGGACTAAGGCTAATTGGGATAACTTCCTGATGGCATTCGATGAGAAATACTTCCCTGACTCTGTCAAGGAAAGGAAAGAAACTGAGTTTATTGAGCTCCAACAAGGGAGATTAGCAGCTGAGCAATACGCAGCCAAGTTTGCGGAGCTTTCTCAATATGCACCTCATATCATCAATATAGAGGCACAAAAGGCAAGTAAATTCAAGAGGGGCCTTCGGCCAGAAATTAAAGGAAGGGTGTTAGCGGCCAATCTTAAGTTGTATGCCCCACTGGTAAACCTCGTTATGAAGATTGAAAGGGATTGCGAGGAGTTTCTCTTGAGAAAGGAAGGTAGGATAAAACCCGCACAATCAGGAAATTCTTGGAGGAAAGCTCGACCGTCCCCGAAGAGAGATTTTAGAGGAAGACCCTACCCGGGTAATCTGAAGACTCAAAAGACTTTTTCAAGTAACAAGGGGGATAACCGATGTTCGGTTTGTTCATACTATGGGATGAGCAATCACTCTGAGGCCAAGTGTTACAAGAAGTTGAATACGTGCCTTAAGTGTGGCAAGCCTAGCCACTGGATTAGAGACTACCCCATGATAAAGTTGGAAAACCAGTCAAAGGCTTAAGGTCGGGTATTTGCATTGAAGGAACAGGAGGCCAAGACATCTACCTCAATAATCAGAGGTATGTTCTTTGTCTGCGGTAGAGAAGCTAAAATCTTGATTGACCCTAGTTCCTCTCACTCTTTTGTTGCAACATATTTCGTATGTCATCTAAATGTTAAATCTGCATGTCTTGACTATACTTTAATAGTGTGCACACTTGTGAGAGATTATATGGAAACTGATAGGGTATTCAGGCAGTGTGAAGCTTTGATAGAAAGATGTGTTTGACCTGCCGACTTAATATCCTTAGATATTCAGGATTTTGATGTTTTTCTGGGTATGGACTGGTTGTCCACCCATCATGCTATTGTTAATTGTCATGATAAAACTATGGCCTTTAGGTGCCCTAACTAGCCTGAATTACACTTTGTGGGTACTCAAGACGCTCCCCTCTACATCTTATTTCTTCCCTTTAGGCTTCCTGCCTTCTGGCTAAAAGATGCGTGGGCTACTTAGTTTATATAGTAGAAAATCGAGATGTCCAATCCAAGTTAGAAAACATTCCAGTGGTAAGAGAATACCCAAAAGTCTTCCTTGGAGAATTGGCCTCCTTACCTCCCATAGCAGAGATAAAGTTTGAAATAAATGTGACCCCTGGTACTGTCCCCATCTCTAAAGCCCTGTATATGATGGCCCCAGCGGAACTGAAAGAGTTGAAGGAGAAATTCAGGAACTATTAGATAAGGGGTTTGTCCGACCCAGTGTATCTCCTTGGGGTGCACCATTTTTGTTTGTGAAAAAGAAAGATGGGTCCTTGAGGCTTTATATTGACTCTAGGCAGTTAAATCAAGTGATCGTGAAAAACAAGTATCCCCTGCCCATGATTGATGACCGATTTGACCAATTGCAAGCGGCCCAACTATTCTCAAAAGTCGATCTTCGATCGGGTTATCACCAACTACGGGTCAAGGAGGAAGATTTTCTCAATACTATGTTTAGAACCCGATACGGCCACTATGAGTTTTTAATAATGCCGTTTGGTTTGACTAATTCCCTTGCTGCTTTCATGGATCTAATGAATAGAGTGTTCCGACCATTTTTAGATAATTTTGTTGTGGTCTTCATTGATGATATTCTAGTATATTCAAGATATCTAGAAGAGCATGAGCAGCACCTGAGAATGGTCCTTCAAATTTTGAAGTCGGAGAAATTGTTTGCCAAGTGAAGTAAGAGTGAGTTCTGGCTTTCCAGTTTGACCTTCCTGGGGCATATTATTTCTAAGGATGGGGTCGCGGTTGACCCTTATAAAATCGAAGCCGTGCTTAAGTGGGAAAGACCGATAAATATGCAGAGATCTGCAGTTTTTTAGGGTTAGCAGGATATTACATGGATTTTTGTGGAAGGATTATCAAATATAGCACTTCCTTTGACTCATCTGACCTAGAAGAATGTTAAAATTTGTGTGGTCGGACAATTGTGAGAAAAGCTTCCAAGAATTGAAGAAGAGATTGACCACAGCCCCGATACTAACTTTACTTGAAGGGAATCAGGACTTTGTAGTCTATACCGACACCTCTCATAAAGGGCTCGAGGGTGTACTTATGCCGAGGGGAAGGTCAATGTTTATGCCTCCAGACAATAAAGCTGTATGAAAAAAATTATCCAACCCATGATTTGGAGCTTGCGGCTATAGTGTTCGCTTTAAAAATCTGGAGACACTACCTCTATGGGGCTCAGTTTAAGATGTTTACAGATTATAAGAGTCTTAAATATCTATTTTCTCATAAAGAATTGAACATGAAACAAAGAAGATGAATGAAGTTGTTGAATGATTATGACTGTACCATCAACTACCACCCAGGTAAGACAAATTTCATAGCAAACGCCCTAAGTAGGAAGCCCGTGGTATCAATGGCTCAAATGATGGTCCGACATATGAAATTATTAGAAGATGCAGTAAAATGGCACCCATCTCTACCCCTTAGTGATGGGGTGGGAACGATTTCGTGTGTAAGAGTGGAGCCCCAGCTCTTTCAACAGATTCGAGTGGCACAAAAAGAAGATCCTCAACTTGTTTCTAAGTGCTTAACATGTAAGCAAGTGAAGGCTGAACATCAAAAACATGTCGAACTATTACAACCCTTACCCGTGCTAGAGTGGAAATGGGAACACATCAATATGGATTTTGTGTCTGGCCTGCCTGGATCAGGTATTGTGCACGATAATGTTTGGGTCATTGTGGACCGATAAACTAAAGCTACTCATTTCTTACTGGTCCGCACAACCTATACCTTGGATAGACTGGCTCAACTATACATCAAAGAGATAGTAAGATTGCAAGGTATACCTGTCAGACAGGGACACTAGGTTTACCTTGAGATTTTGGTTATAGTCTGCAATCAACCTTGGGGATAAAACTCACTTTTAGTACTGCTTTTCACCCTTAGACTAATAGACAATCAAAGAGAACCATTCAAACCTTGGAAGATATGTTAAGGGCTTGTGTAATTTATTTTAAAGGAAGCTAGGTTGATCATCTGCCTCTGGTAGAGTTTGCATATAACAACAGTTTCTAGGACAGTATCTAGATGGCACCGTTTGAGGCCCTGTACGGAAGGAAATGCACATCACCACTATCTTGAGATGAAGTTGGTGATAGGAGACTGTTAGGGATAGAAATTATTTAGTTAACATCATAAAAGATTGCTTTAATGCGAGAACGGCTCAGGACATCCCAAAGTCGGTAGAAAACTTACGTCGATAATCGTCGAAAAGATCTTGAATTCGAAGTGGGTGATTTGGTATTCTTGAAAGTATCACCAACTAAAGGCATTATGAGATTAGGTAATAAGGGAAAGCTGAGCCCGCGATTTATTGGGCCCTTTGAAATTTTAGAGAGAATCAGAGTTGTGGTTTGAAATTTTAGAGAGAATCAGAGTTGTGGCATATTGACTGGCCCTGCCACTTGAGTTGGTTAATGTTCATGATGTTTTTCATGCATCACTGTTGAGAAAATATTAGCCTGACCCGTCCCATGTCTTGAAGTATGAACCAAATCCTGATCGGCAAAGATTTGACTTATGTCGAGCAACCGATTGAAATATTGGACAAAAGGGTGCAGGTATTGCACAATAAAGAAATCCCTCTCGTTCATGTGTTATGGAAGTTTCATTCAAGAGAAAAATTAACATGGGAACAGGAAGTTGAGATCCGGGATAAATACCCCCATCTATTTGACTAACTGACAATTTTGAGGGCAAAATCCTTTTTGAGGGCAAAATCCTTTTTGTAGGAACATGAGTATGATTGTGCAAGAAAGAGACTGCAGTTTCAGAACTGTAGTGCTAGAATTCATGATTGATTGAGTAATAAAGATAACTCTGCTGGTTGTGAAAAGTGTGTAAAAAACCCTCCTGTGAGTCTAATTTAATATGGAATAGGTTTCGTATGAATATCTATCTTGGCTTGAAAGATATTATTCATTATTCAATACATTTCAAAACTTGGGAATGGAATTTCCAAGGAATGTAGATGCTTTTGTATTGAACCTTTTAGCAGCTTAAGAATATCCAAATGGGCTCAAATCAGTTTTTAATGAATGATGTGGTTATGTACTAAAACTTTGCTTTTACATCATCTTGAAAGTCCCCATGAATTAGAATTTATGCTACAAAACATGTGGGTATGTCACTGTTAAAAGGTTGCAGAAAATTTCTGGACTGTTATGCTTTTTGTATCGAACTTTTGACCTATCAAATGGTATCCAAATACTTTCAAATTACCTCCATTTGAAATATATTTGTGTCCAATATAATGTTCATGTTTAAACCTTGCTTATATTCTTTATAAATGATAAGTTATGCTTCAAATTGTCCAAGCATGTCAATTTTGGTAGTTTTCACTGGAATTCGTAAATGTTACCTCTGTTGCCATGAGTTTTGACTAACTAAATGGAGCCAATTTCTTCCAAACCACTGCCATTTGAAATATCTGTGTGTATGCTTAAAGTTGTATGTTGAAATCCGAAATACCCTTTCGATTGAAAGTTATGCCTCTAATAAGAGGGGTATGTCACTATTATCAGCCACAAGAATTTCTAGACCTGTGCTTGTTTTTATAATGAATTGTTTAGTGACCAAACTATTCCCAAATGCGTCCAAATCACTTTTAAATGAACAATGAGTGAGTCTATTTTGAAATTGATTTTGGAATCCTGCCAAAATTCTCCATGGTTTTATTATGGTATCCTCTTTCTATGAAGATACCTAGGATGTGAATATAGAGAATGTTAGAATTGTTATATCCTTTTATTGAGCTAATCACTGATCAAATCAAGTAATGAATGTTGTAAGTGTTATGTGACCATTTTCATGTGATAGGTGTAAGTGCCATGTGACCATCTTCATGTGATAAGTCGTACATGTTAAGTGTCATAATGTTATGTGACCCATGTTATATGATCAGTGTTATGCGATAGATGTCATAATGATATGTGATAAGTGTTATATGACCGGTGCCATGTGATAAGTGATAAGTGCCAAGTGATATGTGACCTATCAACATGCTTTAAGCATGACCGTATTGTGCTTCGATAACGATAAAGTGGTTTAAGTAACACTATGCACGGGTTATTCGTACTAGTGTGATATGATTTGATACGAAAGTACTTGCCGACAGTGTTTCCTAACTCTCTATGCTAGGAGGGGAGTTAGGATGAGTGGGTAATGAGAGGGTTGCACCCCCTGAACAATTTATGTGATGTGGAAAGAAAACAGTGGGTCGTGTCTTGCAAGGAAAGTGCCTTTCCAAAGCCCAAAAGTGCATTAGGGATTGTGTGCGTGAGTATGAGGATATTACTGAATGAGTCACTCATTACATTTCCCTCCCTCCTGAGTAATAGTAGAAATCCTAAACAATGGGGTTGACTTGGCTTGATAAATAGAGCTTCTATTTCAGGAGTAGGTGAACTAAAGAGTGAGTGGTTATTGCTAGAATTATGAATGTGAATGATAGTGACCATGTTGATTGAATGATAGTTATGGTATTTGATATGACACTTGTGAAAGATGTATTGATAAGATTGTTGATTTAAATGACATCTGTAGTATAATGGCTTATAATTGAAAGAATTATTCATGATACCTGGATAAATGCAATTCTGATGCATAGTATCTACATCTTCTTACTGGGCTTCATAGCTCATTCTATAAATTTCAATCCTTATAGATTGATAGCAGGGTTTCGGGCTAAGAGCAGTAAGGTTCGTGGTCGAGGGTTGAAGCCACATTTTTGTTGTGAAGTCTCTACCATTGTACGTTTGTTTGGCAGCCGGGCATAGCTTGTGGTTGTTGTTTTAGGATCTTGTGTATCAATGGGCCGTAGATGCTCCAAACTCTTTTTGTAACATTTTGGAAAGACATTATGTATAGTGTAATTAAGCTGTGAATGGAATTCTTCTGTTTTAATGATTAAGTGTGTTTTTGAATGATTATTTTTATTTCGTCTTTGTGGTATTCTTTAGTTACCAATTTCATAAGGCATTTAGTTACCAATTTCATAAGGCATTGAGCTCACTCCGACTTTAGTGACATTTGTCATCTTAGAATAATGGTCCCGCACTATGATGCCCTCCGACGAGTGCAGCGATGGTAAGGGGGTGGGGTCATGACAGCAGCCCAACCCTACAAAAACCCATTTCTCACGTAGCATCTCATCTCTCTCTCTACGAAACCCCTTCTCAAGGAGCATCACATCTCTCTCTACAAAACTCTCTCTCTCTCCTCACAACCCAACCCTACAAAACCCATTTCTCATATAGCATCCCATCTCTCTCTCGACGAAACCCATTCCCATAGAGCATCCCATCTCTCTCTCTCTACAAAATTGAACATATTTGTGATGAATTCTCTTGTGGATATGTATTGTTCTTGTGGGGTTTTCTCAGAGGCTCTGTATCTTTTCAAATTAATTCCAGCGATTGATGTTTTTTCATGGAGTTCAATTGTTTCAGTGTTTGCAGAGCATGGAGATATCGTGGCGTCCATAAAATATCTCTATGAAATCTATGGTGGGGGAAGATACCTTCAAAGTCTACTTTTCCCAAGCTTCTGAACCAGTGTAGTAGCTTGAAACTCTTTTAGAAAGGGAAGCAAATTCATGGGTTGCTTCTAAAACTAGGGTTAAATGGTTCTGCTTATGTGAGGTCTTCTTTGATAGATATGTATGGGAATAGTACAGACATCGAAAGCTCTTTAAATATGTTTGATGAAATTCATGGTAGAAACTTGGTTTCTTGAAACTCTGTGATCTGTGCCTTTTCAGAGTGTGGGTTTGCTTTGGAAGCCATTAGAGCTTTCGAGATAATGGTGCTTGAAAACATAAGAACAGATGAAATTTCTCTCTCTAAAATTCTCAAAGCTTGTGCTTCCATGGCAAGCTTGAACATGATGAACAGTTCCATACACAAGTCATAGAAAATGGTATCAAATCAAATTTAACAGTCTCCACTTCACTTATTGATTCCTATGCAAAATTTGGCGAGATTGAACTAGCTCGCCTTATTTTTATCAAATTCAGTCACCTACCACTACCTCTTTAACTGCATTTATTTTGGCTTGTGCTCGAAATGGGTTTGAGAAAAAAAGCCTGAAATTGTTTGATCTCATGTTAGAGAAAGGACTGAAACCAGACAGCGTAACATTTCTCTCTCTACTTTATAGGTGTAGCCATGGAGGCCTAATTGAAGAGGGGAAGAGGTTATTCAAAGCAATAGAAAATACTCATGGGATAATTCATGATATTCACCATTATTAAAGCATGGTTGATCTTCTTGGAAGAGGAGGGCTTCTAAATGAAGCAGATGAATTACTAAAAGCTTCACCATTTGGGGTGAATTCATTAGATATTAAAGAGATAATGAAAGAGAAGAAGTTTGAGAGGGAGCCTGGGTATAGCTTATATATAATGTGAGAATGAGATTTTTTAGTTAGCAGTCATGTCTTTTTCTATTGGGAGAGAGGGAATTTTGTGGATTGCTATGGATCTTAAGAGAGATGATAAGGGAGAAGAAGGTCATTGGAGTGCATGTATACATCTTAATTAGCCTTCATTTTCGGTCAAAGTGCTGATGGTCTTAACAACCAGTGAAGGAGTTTAAAGTAGATATTGGAAAGTTGATGAAAGCACATCAGAGAATGCCTCAATATTTGTCAAAGAATGATCTAAAGAGTTCTGAGAGATACTTGAGAGATGATAAGAGAGAATCAAGAGAGTGCAAGTATAGGTGATGGAAGAGAAAAACTAATTTTCCATGAGTTTTGGCTCAGTCCAGATTACCTTTGACAATTAAAAAATGGGGGACTTGAGCAGATATTAAAGATGATGAGGGAAAATAGAACTCAAAAGAGTACAAGGATAACATATTAATTTAGCCTGGACCTTGGGTTTACTCAGGATAATCTTTTGCAATTACTGAAAATGCAGTAAAAGATTAGAAAGAGAAAGGTCAAATTATGGCTGGGTACACAGATTAATTTAGCCTGAATGTTTGCTTGGTGCTAATGACATTCCCAACTGGGGATAGAGTAAATTTTTGTAGATGATAGTGTAATAATTACATAGAGAAAGGTCAAAAAAGTGCAATGATGCAACTTAATTTAGACTTAAATGGTTGGTTCAATGGTGACGATGTCTCTCTTGTCGGAGGGAATTCTCTGTAGGTAGCACAGAATTGACGAGAGAGGAGCATGTCAAGAGAGGACATAGGCACAACTTCTGCGATGGGTACATTTGAGCAAACATTAGAGAGATCAGGAGAGAGAAAACAGATCAAACGAATGCAAAGTTACAACTTTATTTGGTTTGAATGTTAACTCAATGCTAATAGTGCGATCGTGATTTTTCAAAATCTCTCTTTTCATTGCTACAATTTTTTTTGTTCTTATTCTTAGTAACCTTTTATTTTTTATTTAAGAAAAAAATTTGGAAAAGAGAACTTCTGTTAGCTATCATCCTTTATTGAGAAGATGTTCAACGATGAGTGTTGTTTACTTTGCTTTTTTCTTTCATATGATCCTAAGTTACTTGGATTTTGATTTTGCAATGGTTGTTTCCCTACTTTGAAAGTCTCATTACACACACGGTCCATCTCTATAGCACACCATGATATAATCTTGCTTACAAATAAACAGTGATATAATCTCGCAACTTGTTACAAGATGCTGTCGTATATTAAGTCGAACTGCACTTCATCCCTCTCCCTGTTCACGCTGCAAAATATATGATTTGCTTCCTCTATTTTGTGATAACTGGAAATTATTGAAGTTGCGCAAATGGATGTGAGTGCCACATTGACTGAATTTCTTTTTCTTTCTTGCTCTCCATCAGTAAGAGACTAGATGTCCAGACTTCAAACACTATCCTTACATATTTCTGTATTTACTGTTGAATCATTTCCATACAACACAATCACGACATTCACCACACATATGTCTATTACAATACGACATTACCAAAAAATGATTCTTTACTGTCCCCATTTCCATACAACACAATCACTAGATTCACCACACATGTCCATTACAAAACTTCATTTTACCAAAAAAAGAAGACTTTTTATTGCCCCATTTCCATACAACACAATTACCACATTCACCACAACTATGAAGCGTGTAACAAAAAATAGCTCTTGAACTATAGCAAGTAGTGTGTAACAAAAATGGCTCTTGAATCTGTTGCAAAAATTTACTACATCTTGTGTGGAGCATCTTTTCGACCTTCAACAATAAGAATAGTCTTGATCTATTACACACTGAAATAGAGGATAATAGTCTTTATCTTTTACCAAAATGCACAGTAATAAAAGCATGGAATACATGGAGAGAGACCGAGGAGAGACATGCAACATACAACACGCACATGCATTCATATATACAACATGAAAGCATACATGAGTACATAAAATATTCCATACATAGATGCATAATACATAATGCTGCTTACCATCAATGCTCATGTCTCACATTCTTACGGGACCGAATCTTATAGTGGACTTCGGAAATAACCCTGTAGTAAAAAAATAAATTGCAATATTAGCATTTCATCATGCATTCACAATGAGTAATATCATAAGGAAATTCTAATACATCTAGATTGAAAAGCGTATACAATTAAAATTCAAAAGAATCTAAAGGTATGGATTACTACTTTTCGCGAACGAGTGATAGACAATTTCTTCTATCATGCCCTCTGCCCTGGTAAACTGCGCATTTCTTAGACTTTTTCTATTGGCTTCCATCCCTCTAATCAAGCTTTTTTTCTTGCATTTGTTGACTGTCCCTTTGTCTGTGCTCGTGGAGGCTCAAGGACATTTTGGCAGTTGCTACTTCCAGTTGGTGTGTCACTACAACTAGTAGTAATCCTCTCATCATTGACATGGCTCACGGTGTCAACCTATGGATGTCGCTTACAATTGAATTTACCATCAACCTCTATGATATCATTGTGTTTTAAAGATATTACAAATTCATGAACCTCCACACTTTCTGACGCTCACTTAGTGAGGTTTCGAACAGCCTGCAAGATATTGTTATATTGAATAGAGCATGGTAGTGCAGATGTATCTTGAAGTTGTTTGCGATTTTCATCAACGAAAACCCCCCACTTTACGTCCTTTGATCAACGCCTCATTATGTATTGTGGAGGGATTCCAAAAATATTTTTCATCATAAAAATCTTCAACACATGCCTACAAAGAAGGCTCATCCTCTTATATAAGTGACAATTGCAAGAAGCTATCTTCTCATGTGGATTGAAGTCCACCAAGTATAATCTAGATCCAGTTCCCATATCTGCCACCTTAAAAGTGGTAAGCCTTCCATTTTTATTGACTAACTCACTCATAAAACTCATAGAATTGGCAACCTCTTCTACAAATATCTTCAAAATATTTTGAGTATAGATTTTTTATGCTTGTGACTCAAATGATTGGTGTAGTTGTAATGTCTTTTAAGTCGTTTTCCTTTTCTTTTTGTACATTCTTATCTTGCACCTTTGCACATATTTCCAATAATGTACGTAAGCTTGTTTTGGATGTCAACTGCATCTTGAAATGCTTATTCATACCTTCACTTTGTTGGGTAGAAGTCATACCCACTGTGAACTTGCCAGTCAAGTATGCATCCACCCATTGTATACGACAACCATAAAGCCTATTTAACCATGCATTGCTTTCCAACTCATATTTCTCAATAATTAATTTCCACCCTAATTCAAATTCTTCTACTGTTGGGCTAGGTATACAACTCCTGAAGGTATCTGAAAAAGAATGATGCATGCGCAAGACATGACATAGTTTTTCATTAACTTTTGAAATTATATGCCACTTACGGTAATGACGCTCACTTTGGTCAAAAACTTGTCTCACTACGGCTGAAATTGCATGGTCTTGATTAGTGAAAATAACGCCCAGATGTTGTCCACCCATTGCTTCCAACCAATTTTCAAATACCCAAATAAATGATTCCACCTTCTCATTAAATATGAGTGCAAATCCAAAAAATGTTGTATTGAAATGGTGATTTACACCAAGTATGGGTGCAAGGATTTACTAAAACAATTTGTTTTGAATGTAGTATTAAATGTAACCACATCAGAGAAGCATTGATAGGAAACTTTACATGTGGCTTCTACCCATAAGATGTTGAGAATGTGACCGTCTTCATCTAATTTCAATCTATAAAAAAAAAGATGGGTTTGATTCTTTCATTTTATAGAGCCATTGCATAATTAGATTACCATCTTCTCCTCGTAGTTTTCTTTTGGCACTAACAATTTCATTTTGGATGTCCTTTTGTGTACATGTGACATTCTCGATCCCTCCAGCTTGCTCTATAAATATGCCATGAATATGTCTTGGCTTAACCATTGCCGAACTCATTGAATTTATCATCAACTTTGTGGCACTAGACAATGTTCGGTGGTTGCGAATTATATGAGCTTTTCTTGGACTAACTAGATCGTGATTGTGATCATCAAAAAGCCTAGTCACAACCCATTCATTGTCCGCTTTTCTACTCAGTCTCAACTTAGCCTTATACCCACACCTTGATTCAGGGAGTTCCTTTCCACTGACCTGAACTTTTACATTGTGAAATCCTTCCTTAGAGCAATTAATTTCACTATCAATCATTTGACCTTTTTTTATTATGGGTAGTTCCCTTACGGATATCAAAACCTTTGGCCAATGTATAAGCCTTATAGTAGTCAATTGCATCTTCCTCTGAAGAAAACTCCATTCCTACATGGGGTACATTTGTTTCTAGGCCATTGGTTGAGGAGTCAGGTTCTCCATCTTGTATTTCTATGAATTTTCTAGGAGGGGTTGCAAGATAAGGAACCTGCTCCATAGACTCATTGATGTCACCCATGTTGTTTACAATTGCGCAAGTGGGAGATGACACATAGTTTGAAACGGTGTGATCCATCTAAGTTTTGCAACTAAGCCTACATAAGAAGACAAACTATATAATATATGTATTCAAACCTTTATATAAACACAAGAACACTCCTAGTAGAGTAGATATCCCATTTGTTAACTATTCAAATTTTATTGCTTCCTTTATAGGATCAACCATATTCGAAGCAATTGTAGATAACAGGGGTGACACCCTTATTAATGTGAACTTAACTCTCAAAGTAATGTGTACAACATTTAACATATCAAAATGTGCTTACAATAATAGCACATGGATAATAAGGCAACTGACATTGACATATCATAATTTTCTTGCAATAGCATCTGGATAATAAAACATGCAAATATAAAAATTAGAGCGTTAGTAGAAGGATTCGACAAGGCAATATTGATTCCATTTAAAATATCCAACTACCTAGAAAAGCATGAAAGTCATTTTCAAATTTTAAAAGCTATTTAAAATACCCAAGTACTTGAATGGTGAACTTTTGTATAATTTGAATCAACAAAACATAGCATATATGCCACCTTGTCTATGTAGCATAGGTAGGACCTCTATATAATGCTTTCTCAAAAACAAAATGGCTTAAGAAAGTAAGTTCCAGACTACCAGATAAGAAATAGAGGCCATTGATAATTTTCCATAAGAACAATTAATAATTTCATGCATTAACATAAGTTTGACTCATTTCCATAAAGAAGGCATCCAATTTGATATATAAATTGCACTTGATTGTATCTAATAGACACAATTTCATAATGCATTCACAATAAGTAAAGAATTTCATAATACATTCTATTGATGCTTATGCAATTAAAATCCAAAAGGATATAAAGGTATGCATTACTGTCTATACATAACCCATTATGTAAAGGAAGAAGATATCCGCATAAAAGAAAAAACCCAAGAATTAGTACCATTCAATTTTTTAATTGTGTAGAGCAGCGTTTAAAAAATCGCCGAGTTCGAACCGGACTCGCCCGGTTCGACTCGGAAATCACGAAAATGGACCGGATCGTTTCAAGAATCGGGAATCGTCCGGTTCTAGAGAGAACCGGACGATTCCGCACAGTGACTCGCCGATTCACTGTGCGGAATCGGCGAGTCCGTGAAGAACACGGGTTGCACAGTGTTCTTCACGGATTCTTTCAAATTTGTCATTTTTTGATCATTTTTTTTGTTTTTTTTGGCATGTAATCTGATTTTCAGGCTGTAAACAGCTTTATTCAGCTTTTTCAAGAATTAAATGGCGGAAAAATTGGTTGTTTTTGGATCACAAAAATTTCGGGGTTTAGGGTTTCCGCCTTTTCTGAAATTTCATGCTAAATAGGGCATGAATCTTTCAAAATTTGTAGGCATTTTGATCTTAAAGCTGTGAATAAAAACCTTTTGTTACTAATTTGTGATAATCGTTGAGAAAAACTGAGTTTTTTGGAGATTGAAGGCTTCGGTTCACAAAAACAGGTAAGAACTTTGGGTTTTTTTTTTTTTCCGCCATTTGATTTATTTCACGGCATATTTTGAACAAAATGAGTTCAATAATTAGGGCTTTTAATCTTTATTGTATCTAGTATGATTTAAAATTTTCAATTTTACGTAATCTAGTCAATTACAGCAAGAAATTTGATATGAACAGTGAGATGTCTGCGGAACCAAATTCCGCTGTTTTTTTTTTTTTTTCCGCCTTTTGATTTTGTTTTCATGATATATTAGAAATAATGTGTTAGAAATTTAGGTTTTTGATTTCTTATATTGTTGTTTATCAGAAAATATACTCAATTGGATGTAACTTATTCACTTAGAGGTGAATTTTACAGTTAAAATCGCTTATGTAAAACGAACTCTGTGAAGAACAATTTTTTTTTTTTTTTTTTTTTTTATTGTAGCCCATGATAGAATTTTTTGTAATCCATGGTCGAATTTTTTGTAATCCATGATCGAAATGTTTGTTTTTTTTTCTTGTAATCCATGATCGAATTTTATTTTTTATTTTTGTAACCCATGATAGAATTTTTTGTAATCCATGATCGAATGTTTTGTAATCCATGATCGAAATGTTTGTTTTTTTTTGTAATCCATGATCGAATTTTTTGTTTTTTGTTTTTTAGGTAACCCATGATAGAGTTTTTTGTAATCTATGATTGAATTTTTTGTTATCCATGATGTAAATGTTTTTTTCTTTTTTTGTAATCCACGATCGAATTTTTTTTTTTTTTTTTTTTTTGTAATCCATGATCGAATTTTATGTAATCCATGATCGAATTTTTTGTAATCCATGATAGAATTTTCTGTAATCCATGATCGACTTTTTTGTAATCCATGATCGAAATGTTTGTTTTTTTTACTTGTAATCCATGATCGAATTTTTTGTTTTTTTTTTTTTTTTTGTAACCCATGATTGAATTTTTTGTAATTCATGATCGAATTGTTTTTTTCTGTTCTTGTAATCCACGATCGAATTTTTTGTTTTTTTATCTTTTTTTTTTTTTTTGTAATCCATGATCGAATTTTATGTAATCCATGATCGAATTTTTTGTAATCCATGATCGAATTTTTTGTAATCCATGATTGAATTTTTTGTAATCCATGATCGAATTTTTTGTAATCCATGATCGAATTTTTTGTAATCCATGATCGATTTTTTAGAAAATTTATGATTTTTTTTTTTTAATCCATGATCGAACTTTTTGAAAATTTGTTAATTTTTTTTTTTAATCCATGATCGAATTTTTTGAAAATTTGCTGTACTTTTTTTTTTTTATTTCTTTTTATCCATGATCGAATTTTTTGAAAACTGATGATTTTTTGAAAAGATGTGAAAATCGTGATAAAGTTTTGATTATCATGATGTATTAAACATTTAAACCCAATTTTTAATTTTTATTGTTTGAGTTTGCTGTAAATTTTTTTTTTTTTTTTCCATGAACGAATTTTTTGAAAAATGATGATTTTCCGAAAAGATGTGAAAATCGTGACAAGGTTTTAATTATCATGAGGTATTAAACCATATTTTAAATTTTTATTGTTAATGGTTTTGTTGAAAAAATTGTATGTTGATGGATTATTTATGCAAAAAAATGCATGTTATTATATTTTCAATACAAAACTGTATTTTTTTTATCTGTTGTTCATGGATTTTTTAGTTGGAATGACTGATGTTAGCCGGCTCTTTGAAGAATTGTTTTTATTATTAATTTTTTAATGCAAAAAATGTATGTTCTTGATAATTGAGTTGTGGCCATGTTTGGAGCTTGCATTTTGTATTATTCTAAATATTTGTAATTGATATGTACGAAAATATTATTGTCCTTTTGCAATAACAAATAACAACGAATATGACTACATGAACTACCGCAACATATTATCACTACATATGGTGATTATTTTTCTTTTTGAACTGTCAGGTTAATTTAAACTTTTTACATCTTAATTTAGATCGTATGTTACTAATTTTATGCTTTATTGTAGTCCATGTATGTTGATATACTTATTCCATGATAATTCTATGTTTATCCTTTTGTGTGATGTAAATTAAATGTTGAATGGCGGTTCATGCAGGGGAAGAACATATCAATATTCGCATATTCATTCAAAAACATGAAAATTCTTAATGGAGTACCCTCATTTTTTATTGAATTCCTAAAAAAAAATATTTATAATGAATTTTAATAATTTTTTCGGATTTTTTTGAAGCTTTATTCTGACCGATTCACCCGATTCCGATCCGGATCGCCGATTCGTCGATCCGGATCGCCGATTCGTCAATTCGGATCGATTTTTGAAAAGCCCGATCCGGGTCACCGTTCCGGTTTTTAAACCATTGGTGTAGAGCGAGAACACAAAAGAACCAACAACAGTCCCGCAATACAAGAACCCAATAACACCTAAAATATAAAACTTATACATAATCCTAATAAACACACTATTGAGATCAAAATCATAATAAAAACTAAAAAATCGAAAGAGAGCACATCAAATAGAACATCTGACTAAAAAACAAAAACAATAAAGAACCCTAACAAAAACTAGAGCTTCTCATACCTATTTCTGTGATTTTGGGTGTTTATACTGTGTGAGAGGGCTTTGTTGTTGCTTCTTCGTGTGTGATTTTTTGTGAGAAATGGCTGCCACGATTAGAGAGGTTAGGCTGCGAGGAGAGAGAGAGAGGGTTTCTCTGTGAGAAATGGCCACCACGATTATAGGGATTGGGCTGCGAGGAAAGAGAGTATGGTTTTCAACCATAGCTCGTGTAGGGATGCTATGTGAGAAATGACTACTACGATTAGAGGGGTTGGGCTACGAAGAGAGAGAGAGAGTGTTTCGTAGAAAGAGATGGAATGCTCTATGAGAAATGGGTTTCATAGAGAGAAAGAGAGGGTTTCGTAGAGAGAGATGGGATGGCTATGTGAGAAATGGGTTTCGTAGAGAGAGATGGGATGGCTATGTGAGAAATGGGTTTCGTAGAGAGAGATTAGGTGCACCATGATGATAAAAACACAAGCTTAAAATTTTAAGTAATTTAGATTTGTAAAAAATATTAAAATTCAAACAATATCGGATATCTGTGAGCATCAGATAATCTGGGCCGTGGGCATTTATTAGTACGCACCGAGGCACACAACATCTTTTCCCTATATATATATATATATATATATATATATATATATATATATATAGGAAAACACTACGCAACACAAATGCACAGTAATTTCGCCTATCCCACCACCGTCCAAAGTTTTTCGTGCGGTCGCGATTGTCCAGTCGTGTTTCAGTTTTCATTTTTTTTTTAAAATCAGAATAACCTGAAATTTGGAGCGTGCATTCATCAAAAATAAGGGAATCTTTGAAAATTATAAAAACAATATTCTACATGAAAACAATTGACCAAAATACCTCCAAAAAGTTTTGGGTGTATTTTGATCAATTTATTTTTCATGGATAATTTTTTTTTATATTTTTATTAGATACGCCTTAGTAATATGTACATACTCTCTAAATTTCAGGTCATTCTAATATGTAGTAAAAAAATGAAAAATAAAACACTACTGGACAATCGTGACTGCACGATGAAATTTGGACGGTGATGAGGGTAGGAGAAATCACTATTCATTTTCGCCTATAGGTGTTGGAAAGACTTTTCGATATATATATATATATATATATATATATATATATATATATATATATATATATATATGGATTTTCTATACTTAACAACCCTCAAAATGACATAGGTTAACATTAAAACCACTTGTGAATGTTAGTTTTACCTTTAATACCCTTGCATAATAGATGTGAATCTTATAAAAAATTGATTCATCACCTGCATCTCTCTCATTCACCATTTTTGTCTCCTTCTCTCTCATCCACCTAGCAAAGAGGAAGGGTTACAGAGTGAGGGAGAGGGTTTGCTTTTCTTATGATGCAGGTATTGGTTCCACCCTTGTGTTTTACTAGGAGTGAAAAAATTTTAACCAATAGGTAAGCCATTAAAACCATTATTTTCCTTGTGATTTTGGTTATTTGGAACTTAGAATCAATGGGTTTTGAGTGGAGATTGGGAGAGAAAAATTGGCTTTGGAGTGGAGTTAATTTGGAACTTTGTATCAATGAGTTTTGAGTAAGAGAGATTGGGAGAGAAAAGCTGGTTTTGGAATGGAGTTAAAGGTTGTCAATTTAGGCATTGAGATTCTTGGTTACGGGGTGCAATCATTGTTATTGTTTGGATCAAATGGTTTTTTTAGAAGCAGAGAGCTTAATATTAGAAGAAAACTCTGGTTTTGGGTGACGTTAAAACCTGTAAATCTAGGATCTTTTTGGACCAAGTGCGAGAGCTCTGGTTAAATAAATCGACATTGTTATTGCAGGGTATGGGTGAAGATTAGGTAGTTGTAGAGCTCTCCATCTTCCTTTCTCTCTCTTTCACTCCAATGCAAAGCTACCATCCTTTTCCATAGGTTACAGGGAGAATAGCAAGAGAGAGGTCTTGACTGTAGGGAGAGATGAATGGTAGAGAGAGGTTAGAGAGAGAGGGAACATAGACAGGTCAAAGTAAAAAAAAGGAGGGATTAAGAGAGGTAATCAGGACTTCATGCCTTGATTTTTTTACCTTGGGAGTTAAATGAGGTGGATGAAAGGGAAGGAAAAGGCTTTTTTATAGTTTGCGAGGAAAATGACATGGCAAAGAAAGAAAAACCTTTATTTTTTCTCTTACGTGTCTAAAGACTATATTTCCCTTTATTTTAATTTTAATGATAGTTATACAAGTGTATAAATGGTAAAACTAACATTCACAACTAGTTTTAATACTAACCTATGGTATTCTGGGGCTTGTTAAGTGTAGAATATATATATATATATATATATATATATATATATATATATATATATATATATATATATATATATATATATATATATATATATATATGTTTGAAGACATATTTCAGCACTATGGGTCCCCGATGCAAAATAAAAAAGAGAAGCCGGTCAATAAAACCGAACAAATAGTGGAAATTTTGATAGTCTCATAATGACCCCAGAACTGGTCAAGATCTTCATAAAGACTCCAAAAAGTCTCTTGCCAAGTTTCGTTACATTCCGACATGTCTACAGTAGTGTAGACTGAGAAACATGTTTGGCAGAATCAACCTCCAACACCCTGAAACGGACCCCTATAACTAGAATCCTACTTTCGGTACGTCAAAACATTATGGGACCACCACCATTGGATTCGACATAGTTGAAAACCCCTATAGATCAAATTTCAACTTAAACGGACATTCCAAGAAGAAGTTAGGGGTAAAAGATCAAAACAGGAGGAGCCGCACACTATTCCCGTGCAGCCACCCTGGAAGTAATCACCATTAAAGGAGGAATAGTGAGTTGCGACGCTCATATCTCACTCGTTCGAGGTCAAATCATGTCCAAATTTTGTGAACGTATTCATCTCATCAAGACGAGCGTTTCGATATGTGGCACGCCCCGTGACGACGCCTGAGCGCGAAGAAAATCTAGAGAGAAGTTGCCGATTTGTGAAGAAAGTTGCAGAAAGATCAACATCGTCACACCTCGCTCAAGTGGCCAAGTCACGATGCTCAAGAGCCCGATCAATGTGAAATCAGTTGCATCGTGTGCGTAAGGTCCATGGCTATCATTGGTCCGAACCCCAAGCATGATAAACGATCCGATTTCGCACACAAAGTTGATGAAGTGGCTACAAATTCCAACGTTGAAATTTTAGATTCCGGCCAAAACTCAAAAGTTACGAAATCTTTGTCTGGGCATGTAATCGAGCTGCGTTTATTGTCACGCGACCGTGATGGCATGCTCAGTATGATCCAACGAACAAATCACGGAAAAACATCAAGGAACGAGCACACTATCGATCCGAAGTTTGCAAGATTCATACAAATTCTAAGTCGTATGATCGTGGCTTCAAAATACGATCTACGGCTTGAAGTTGGTATCAAATCGATCGTCATGCCGAGTCCTACAAAAAAACAATCATCTTTCAGACAAATGAACAACAGAGCAACCCCGGATCATCCATGAAAGATCACGCATGTTCTAGGGTAGCAGCAAGGACTGTTCCGGAATTCCACAATTGTTAAGTAGGGGCAAATCAGCCATTTTCACCTTATTTTTCGATTTATTTAATTCACTTAAATCTTAATTTTCAGCAATTAGGTTTAATTTTGATCAATCCACCCATATTTGGGAAAAACTCTATATATATCACCTACTCCTATTGTACAAAGACTGAACTTTGCTTAATAAAATCTCCATCTTTTCTCATTGTTGGGTCACGGCTTGAGAGAGAGGAGGGAGAGATAAAACTTAGGGACGGTACCCCTTGACTTAAGGTAAATCTTTTCTCTCTCTTCTCTTATGTCCTCTCTTCTTCTCTTTCTTCTTCTTCGTCAGAGTTTTTCTCATAGGCTATGCACGGCAGTGGCAGTGCCGCGCATTCCTCTTTCTTTCCCCCACATGTGGTTACACAGGTCGTGCATGGCGATGGCAGTGTCATGCCGAGCTTCTTTCTCCCTCTTTTCGTTCGTCTCTATCTCTCAGCGAGGAGTGTAGACGGCGATGCCTATTGCCGCTAGGAGGGGTCTCACCCTGTTGCGCGCCTATCATGGATGGCGATGCCTATTGCAGCCCACGAAGGGTCGCGACAATACCTATCGCTGTCCTGAGGTTTTTCTCGCGCCCACTGCCTTTCGCAGATGGCGATGCCTATGGCCGCCCGTAAAGTGTCTCGACGATGCCTATCGCCGTCCACAAGTTTCTTTTGTGCGCTCGGGGTCTATTGCAGTTCGCGAGCTTCCTTCGTGCGCTCGGTGCCGATCGCTGTCTGTGAGCTTCCTTTCGTGTGCTCTGTGCCTGTCGCTATTCGCGGGTTTCTCTTGCACCCCACCCCCTCCGACGTTTGCTTCATAAGTAACTTTCGTCGCGTGCTTCGCATGAGGCTATCATCGCAAGCTCCACAAGAAGCCATCGCCGCCCACAAAGGGATGTGCTGCCTTCTCGTGTTGCCAACGGCGATGCCTAGCGCCGTCTGTAGCTCATTGCTCACCCTGTAGCTGTGAGTAGTAGCGTCCAACGCCGTCCAAGGGCTACGACACTGTTACTCCACGACTGTGGGTGGCGATGTCTAACGCTATCGGGACCCATTCTCTTCACTGTCTCGTGCCTTCTCTTCATTCACTTATCTTCTCACTTGACTGAGGGTAATCTTAGTCTAGTACTGCCACAGCGGTCTGGTTGTCGAGCAGTATTGCCATCATGCTGGTCTTGAGTACCATGCCCATCTTGTTGTCATACTAGATTAGGACAGTCATATTGGCCTTGGTTTCAAGTAGTATTGCCGTCGTGCTGGTCCTGAGTACCATGCCCGTCTTGCTACCAGTCCGAGTCAATCACTGTATAGTTATCATGCTAGTCTCATCCCTTCATCAACTTTTCTTCTCTTTTCTACCTTTATTTGGACCTTCCATTTCATCACCCTAACTTCACCATACAAATCTGCATTGCCCTAAGACAAGGGTGGGTCCTTCAACCCACTTATCTTGCAAGTAAACCATGATAGTATTGTGCAGAAAACAAGGAGATTATAGGTTAAGGGAGGCGACTCCAAACCAGTTGAAGCAGTTGGGGGGCTTTCCATCATGATTTAAAAGGGCCCTCGAGCGAGTCAGCTCGAGTAAGTCACGGACTCAGATGAGGTGGATCCCCACCTCACATATCAAATTCCCCTCTCACTACTTGGGCACCTGCCCTTGTTCTGCGAACACGGTTCCCTAGAGAGCGATCTCAGTCCCAGGTCTTCTGAACCCGTGATACGTGTCACCCAGTCGCCTAGATCCGGGTAGGCGATTCATTGGAGACTTATCATTGGGGACTTATTACTCCATTGGGGACTTATTACCCCTTTGTCGATTCACTCTTGCTTGATTGGCATCACATTTTACTTTCTGCACTATATTTCATGACAACTTGATTTTTCAACCCGTTCATCTGAGTTGAGGATTTTCTCATCCCCGCACTCGTGACCATCCCAGGGAAGCGAGCTTCTCAAGCCTCATTCCCTATACTCCTCTTGAGCCAGGACTCATAGTCCAGCTCTCGGGTTCTCTCCTGGATTGGTGTGAGAAAGGACTTGAAGGTCTCTAACTCCCACTTCCTAGCCCTGGTGAACCCTCCACCAAGGCCCTTCATATTGGTGGCACACATGCCACCACACACAACACGCACCCTGCTACTGGCAAGTCCTTGCCAGTCATATTGCTGAGATACGTCGAAAAGCTGCCCTGTCTGCTTTTACGAAAGGCAAGCAGGTTGCAATCGCTCCTGAGAGTTGCTGCAAGGGCACTCCCCATACTCCTTCACCACCCCGAACCTCTATCCCTAGAGGCTCGACACACAAAGGCGGAGATCTTGCGGCCTCCAACTCTCACACACACCTGATGGATTGTGGTCTATCCACACCTTGGGCAACTTTCATGTTGCCTTGAGCTCGCATCCAAGGCTAGGCCTTCTCTGGCCAAACCCTGTGCATGTCATGCATTTGCATCCCACAACTCGGGGCAACGCTAGTGCTGCTCCAGCTCGAGCACACGAGGGTCGGCCACTTCATCCTTCCTCTAAGCGCACACAGCTCCACTCTATGAGAGATGAGTTTCCACCCGATCCCTCACTGACACAAGCTCGTGGGTCTTGGCCACCTAAGGTCGAGTTGGCTGACTGGGCCTTGGTTGACCCCCAAGTCACCGAACGACTAACTCTAAAGGTGCACACACACCGACTTTGCAGGTTCCTCCCTGCTCCCGACTCAAGCGGACTCACGAGCTAGATCCTTCTTCTTCCACCTTCAAGCAAGCACCTCGAGACTTGGTACTCAAAGGTTTTCCCTAAGAGTACCATTTTGAGTCAGCCACCTCAAGTCAGTCATGCACCCGAACCTCACAAATGAATTCGGAGCAAAGGCCTGATGGCAGATAGAAGTCTTAAGTCTTCAGGACAGCAACCTAGATTGCCTTCTATCCTTGGGCTTCATTCTCTGCCCTAGCTGATGGACACAGCCCTCGCATGCTCAAGAAAGATGGGGCAGTCCAAGTCGCAGGCTCGATTCTGGACTAAAATCTATTGCAGTCTCAGGATCAAGCAGAAGAGAGGTCTCCAGCTCATGACTAGAGAGGATCCTAAAGCAGTTGAGGTTACCATTCTTGATAACCTCCTGCCTCACAGTCCCTTCTTCCCTCTTCGGATTCCAAAACCTGAGCGAGAAGTCCAAGATTTCTCAGTGATCACCGTCACAGCAAAAGATCGAGCTGCCAAGAAATCACGGTCCCAATACTATCAAGAACCGGTCCTCACATGATCGATGTACAAGGCTCGAGTCCAGTCGGGGCATGCTGAGCCCCTACAAACTGACTTGCCGCGTACGGTTCGCCAACCCCAGAAGTCCACTACTCCACCTGGCTTTGACCCTCCAAAAGAAACGGTCAGCTTCATGGTGATCAACGAGCCTAGTGACACCCAAGAAGAGCGGATGAACAGGTTAGAGGTGATGATGCAGTCCATCCTCAAAAATATAGATCATCTGGATGCCTTCAGACCCCCTGCTTCTTCTTCTCACCATGAGGCCAACTCCCAGTCTGGAGAGGACACAACTCCCAGGAAAACTCCCCCACCGGTCTCCCAAGACAGCTCTGCTCTCCGCATGGTTTTGCAAACTAGCACAGATGCCATGGTGACCCACAGTCTCAAGAATAAGGTCCCAGGCATGCAAGAGGCATCGCTCTACCAAAAGTCATATCCCTCGTACATCGACCAGGTGTCGTTTCCCTCAAACTATCAAAACGAAAAGCTCCCCTTTTTCAATGGTACTACGTCCTTGCACTAGCATACCGCTCACTTCCAAGCTACTAATTGAGAGATGGCAACTGACGGGTGACTGCTCCTTTGTCAGTTTGTCGAAACTCTCGAAGGGCCAGCTTTCCAGTGGTATGCTCAGCTACCTCTAAGCTCGATGCACACATGGTAAGAAATGGAGCAGTTGTTTTACCAGTGCTTCTAGCTCGATGGTTTTCATGTTTCTCTGAACTTCATAGACCCTGGTGAGCCAGTTGATATGTTCATCGCCCGATGAAGGGAGTTGGCTCCCATGACTGAAAGAGAAGCAGTTCAGACCTACAAAAGAAATATGCTGCCCGAGATCGCCCTGCATGTTGAGGCCTCCAATCCACCCTCCATGTCAGAGCTCATCTCTAAAGTAGTCTGCATAAAAGGTCTATCCAAGCACCATGGCGGATCTCACTAGCATCCCTCTAGCTCGGGAAACAACTGAGGCAATGGCAATTCTCGCTCCAACAATCGGGGCAACCAGCAAAAAAGCGGTGATTAGTGCGGTCGTCACAATGACTAACGCTAAGAAAGCTGCCCCTCAAACTTTGGACCTTTCCAAGGCACATACACCTCTAGCTAGAGGCAAGCAGCACAGTCCTATAACAGGGTCCCGCCCCCTAAAAATATAAATCGAAGTAACTACTGGATCTAGCACCAGAACAATGTGTACCCCTTCGAGAAGGAGTGGGTTCTTGTGCTACTTCAACTACTACTAAAGCAAAACATGATCCAGCTGCTGGAGGTCAACACCCTAGAACTAGTTGGACAGGAGACATAAGAGAGGTATTGCGCCTATCACAGGAGAGTAAGCCACCCCACTCAAGAGTGCTATATGCTCAAAGACATTATTGAAGCCCTTATTAACAAGGGTTAGATAAAGCTCGAGGAGCTAAAGAAAGCATTCGAGGCAATTGAGGCTTCCCACATAGTGACAATCTAAGAGGATGACGAGGCACCCGCTGTTCTTCGTACACTATTCTCGATGATGCTCGAAGAAAGTCTTATCACGCCAAAACCGACAACGCAGCCCAAGTTCCTACCCTCAGGAACTGAGAATCTCTGGTGTCCGTATCATCTGATATGAGGCCATGACCTGAGCGAATGCACTGGCTTCCACGAGCTCTTGGCAAAGAAGATGCAGTAGCATCAAGAAGTTCATGGTAGCCCAAACGAACACCCTCAAGCCCCTGCTCCGCCAGTGCAAGAAGACCTCCCAGCACAAGTTCGGGGAAATGCTGAGCTATACCCTCTGCAAGTCCTCTTCGAGGCGATGCTTCAACAGGGTCTCATCACTCCCAAGCCTGCTAGAAAACCTAAGCGTCTTGCCCAGGGTATAGAAAATCTTTGGTGCCCATATCAACAGGTATGGGGCCATGAGCTCGCGGAATGCTTTGGGTTCGAAGCTATAGTTGCCGAGAAGGTATAGAAAGGCCACATTGTCTGTGCCGTTCTCCCAAGCCATCGCTCTTGTCCAAGAGGAAATCCCACGACAGGTCCCCTATGAGCGTACACTGGACCCTTCAGAGCCCTCAACTTCTCATCCCTGGGAAAAGTCTGCCATGGACGAAGTAGGCTCAAGTCCCTGAAGCGTGAGGCAGTCCACCAAGCCGAGGCTACTCATCAGCTCTATAGGACTAACCAAACACTGCCCAAGGCATCCAAAAAGAGATGAGCACTTAGGTCGGCTCGTCAAAGGAACCACATTCCTTAGCCACCAGTCGTGGAAGAATTTCTTAGACCCCTTCCTCCACTGCCGACCTTACAGGACTTCATCCCAGGCGTAGCTCGCCTTATCCCTTTATCCAATCAAGTGGACGTCCCTGAGTCATCAGCTGCTCGGGACTCGTCCAATAAGGGTGACAATGCTAAAAGCACCCCACAACGGTCAGAGCCAGGGCAAGACCTAAAATACCCCCTGTGCACATCCAATTATGGCGGTCACGTAAAAAGCTGCCAAGGACATTCTAACTCCACTTTTTCTTCTTCTCGTTTCTCCTCTTCTATCTCTTTTATAGGTGCAGGTCGGCAGTGCCCAGACTTCAACACTCTAAACAGAGAGCTTGAAGGCACCAACATCGACAGATCACAGCGGAAGTGCCTAAGAAAGATGCTGGCCTAAGCGGCTGGATTCTTGACAGTCACTGACGCCCTTGCAGCTCGAGCAAAGTCCAAGCCATCTTCAAGTTCCTGTTCCAAGGAGGCCTCCCATATGGTGCAAATCTTGGAAGTACTATCCAGCATGGGGAAAATGAGCCTAAGATCAAGGAAGAAGCTACAGCCCACACCTCAGAAGTTCAAGGTCCTCATGTTTCTAGATCCTTCATTTTTCCTTAAACCTCAGCCTCAAACCTCTACATCCCTAATAAAAATCCCTGTTACCTCCCCATCAACCTAGACAGCGCTGGCTAAACAATAAAGTCAGCCAATGTCACAAACCAAAATTCAACCAAAACCTGCTCCTACCACCCAAACCAGTGACTGGATCAGAAATACCGAAGGCTAATGAGGATAAGGTAAAATATGATGTAATTGGGCATTTGAAAATGCTTTTAGCCCTTCTAAGCATCTATATTGCCTTTATGTTATTCAGAGACTACCGTATGGCCTTGGTTCAAGCCCTTTCTAACTCAAAAGTGTACAAGACTAAAGTAGAGCCTATTGAGGTGGACCTAGCCATCATAGGTGGGTGCTTGGCGATCACCTTTTCCGAAGATGACCAGCAGTTGGGAGGAAAATTTCACAATCACCCCCTCTTCGTGAATGGTGAATTACACGCTTGCCCTATCAACTGAATTATGCTGGATAGAGGGTCAACAGTCAACCTGATCCCAAGAAGGATCCTCACCCAACTGGGATTAGGGTTTGAAGATCTCACTTCTACCCACATCACTGTGTAAGGGTTCAACCAATCAGGAGAAAGGTTAGCTGGGACAGTTCATCTTCGCCTCAAGATCGGTGACCTGAACGATTACGTCCAGTTTCACATAATCGACATCGATACATCTTACAATGTCTTGCCCGGCCGCCCTTGGCTTCACGATAAGGGGGTGGTGCCTTCCACTCTCTATCAATGCTTCATATGCAGTCGAGAAGAGATCGTTCCCTATAGCCGAGATTCACTATGCTGACGCTAAGTACTATTTCAAAGACCTTCCAGCACCAGAAAGGTCAAAGGATGATGATTGGAAGCCTGTGAGAGAGATAAAACCCTCATCTCATGAGGATGTTGAAGACCTTGGGCGAATGATTATAGACATGTTTAAAGAAGAGGAAAGACAAGGCAAGATCCTCCCCTTGACTCTTATCTGTTCAAGTATACCTTGCCACCTCTTTGAGGTCATGGTACCCTCGAAGAAGAAGCTTCCCCCCTACTTTTAATTCGCCAGATCAAAATGACGAGCTAGAAGCAACTCTTGAGACCGAGGAAGCCTTAAAGGTAGACCTTCCAACACCGAGGGTCACATTTACTCCGGACCAGCAAAAAGTCCTGCATGTCTCCATTGCTCTTCTAGAAGTAGAATTGGCATACCAACCACCAAGGAAGGTACTCCAAATCCCGTCCTCCTTGAGCAAGGAGATCACTAGCAGCCAAAAGAAGGTCTTACACTCCTCAGAAGCCATCGAAGAAGTACAGGTGGATGAGGGTCATCCCTCTAGCCCTCAGGAATATGACCCTATGGTAGAGCTGAGAAGTGAGGTTTGTAGCCTCCAGAATCAGTTGGAGGTTATGCGCATTGCGTCAAAGCACTTAAAGGAGTTCGTCCCTGAGACTATGACCTATGACGAGCTTAAAAGCAATACACCTCGAATCGAAGCCAAGGCTCCCCCAGATTGGAGTATTTACAACTAATAGGCTCACCAAATCATGAGAATCATGAATTATGAGCCCTTGTCCAATCAAACACTAAGGGGTGAGGAAGCAATTGTGTCGCCATTCGAGGTCATTGGAGCCACGACAAGCTGTCAAAAGACGAAGCAAGGAGTGGGTTATCCTTTGTCGTCTCACACAGTGAAATGGCAGAAATAATAAAGAAGTGGGAACAATAAGGGACATGCATCACATAAAAAGAGGAAAGAATTATTTCATTCATCAAGAAGAATATTACAAGTGTGTTTTCTTTACAATAGAAGGAATAAAGCGAAAAATCGAAAGACGACACTATAAAAAATGGTCAATGATCTCATTGACCTTCCCCCTGCACTCTTCATCCAAGGCCCTCATTCGCTCGAAGTCCGCTCTCAGTTCGGCCACCAGCCCAGCCTCATGCTCCACTAGAGTTAGCTTCTCGCCCAAGGAGTACTCGAGGTTCAGCAGCTTCTGGCCCAGTGCCCTATCCTTGGCTTCTCAAGATATCGTCTCCTTCTCCAACCTTTCGAGCTCCTATGCCCACTTGGAAATCTTCGCCTTCAGGGTCTTCACCTTGTTATGGCGCGTTATAACCTTCTCGGCAAGGTTGACTTCTGGGAGACGATAGCCTCCCTCCCTCCTACATGGGCCTCTGTCAGCTCTCGGTTGTGTGCTAGAGAAGCCTCCAACGACTCTAGCTGCTAGCCTCTTAGTCATGCTGTAGTCTCTTTTGCCTGCAGAGCCTTCACCCTCCATCCCTCCAACTCGTTGGCGATGACATCAAAGTAAGGGAGGACTTTCGATGCACTGCCTAAGGAGATCCCCCTCAGCTGTAGGATCATTGTTCCAAGCTCTTGGAGGCGTAGCTCTTTCAGCTTATGGAGGCCCGTTCAAAGCAACTCAAAAATGACACTCGACATCCCATTGAAAGTGGGTCTGACTAGTGCAGTAGGTGCGACCACAGCAAACGAATCCTCAACTGCAGCCGTGGGATCTGCTGAAACCTCAGCTAGAGCTGTCCCTTGTATCTTTGGGGCAACCTCGATTTTGAAAGGCATGACCATGGCTGCTGGATCTAGCATTGTGTCTTTGCCTTAGATGGCTTCGGCTCTCATGGGGTTGGCTTCTGCCTCGACAACAGGGGAAACTTCAGCTAGATCCCCATCTGGGACCATCACCTCACTGTCCCTTTCACTTGGGGTAACCTTTTCTTCCTGTCCTCCCTTTTCTTGAATCTCCACCACCTCCTCAGCCGATTCGGTCCCTCTCTCTTCTTCTTTTGTGCCCTTATCCTCCTAGGCAGTCGGTTCAGCCATGGGCTCTTCTGCAGGGCCCGCCTCTTCTACTGTCAAGGGTACTGCCTCTGAACCCTCATATTCAATCCCTAGGAGAGGTCCTGACTCTGCAACCTCTCCTATAGTTGTGTCCTTGGGAGTAGCAACCGCGTGTTGAGATACTCCCTCTTCAACCCTCGGAGCATCGGCTTCCTCTATGACCACTTGTAGACACCCCATTTTAGAACTAGAAAATTCTACAGTTTTTGAACCTTTAGGACCAAATTATCCTAGTAAACCCAAAATCCATAGTTCACATAGCCTACCCTGTGACTCGAAATCAATATGCCTGCTCGGAACCCTGTTTGAGCCCAGACTGCCATGTTTTACAATCATTAAAAGTAGTTAAAATTTTCATTTTGAGCCAAATTTTCTCTGAGAGCTTCATGAGAGGCTGATGAACACATTAGAGGTGAAAAATATCGATTTTAACAAAATTTGGTTTGTACGACATGACTTGTGCCGCCTACGCGACACGACTTGTGTCGCCCAGGTGACATGACTTTTGCTGCCCAGGCGGCACGACTTGTGCCGCCCAGGTGACACGACTTGTGCCACCCAGGCGACATGAAACGTGCCACCTAAGTGACACGATTTGTGCTGCCCAAATCTGTGAGCCTCCAAAACGCGTTTGACTAGGTAAATATGTTGGTTGCGAGAGATATTCTCCCAAGTATAATTTCCCCCTTTTTAGCATCTCTTGGGGGGACCATTTAAGGGGAGATGAGAGAAATGCTGAGGGAGAGAGATTGAGAGAGACTGAGAGCGGACGAAGAGAAAACCTGAGATAGAGAGGGAACATAGAGGAGATAGAGATAGAAACCTGAGAGAGATGAGAAACCTAACAGAAAGAAAACGACTAGACAAACAGAGCCAAAACTTGAGGGAACTACGGAGAGAGAAAACCTTAGAATTTACGTGAGGATACCTTAGCCTCCTGAGAGAAACTCAGATCTATCCTTAGGACAAAACCCTAATCGAAAAGATTGGCTGGCTAATATCCGGATCAGAGAAACAAAAGAGGACCGGTTCTGATACGGGCGAGCCCTAGAAGGCTCGCGAGTCCTGAGCCATCTTGCCCAGTTCGGTATCACTTTCTTCATTCCTGCTTCTTTTATTTTTTGCTGTTTTTCATTTTATTTTGATCTTATTTTAGTTAATATACTTTAAAATTGTACTTTGGATCATGCTGTCTTTGCCACATATCTGAGAACAGATCTGCTCGTTTTCGAGCAGATATGACATCAGATCTGAATTCTATTTGTCCCACTTTCTTTACCACAACTTTTATTTCATCTTTTTCATTTAGTTTAAGTTGTTAAAATCGAGAGATCTCCTTTGGAAGATCTGTCTAATTTTCATCGTAAACAGTTTAGCACCCATCGTGGGGCATTTCGAGCTTGATCCAAGCACCAAATTACGATTTTTGTTCACCATTTTTCACTGTTTCTAGTCCAAAAAAGGTCCAAAATCCGGTTGTGACAAGGACCTAAGGTTTTGGTACTCTGAAACCTTGTTTGCCTTGTGCGACACGAGACGTGCCGCCTAGGCGACACAGGTTGTGCTGCCCAGGCGACATGGTTTGTGCCGCCCAGGTCCAGGGTGACACGCCCTCTGGTGCCCCCGGTTGCCCAAGTCAGAATTTTTTAAAATTTTGTAGGCTGGATCTCGGGTCTCTTTTGTGACTGCTCACAAATTTTCAGAGCAAAATAAATTCTTTTTAAAAGAATAATAAAAAAAATATCTTGCTTGATATAGGTTTGTTATATCTATTATTCTTCTATTTCACTTTGTTTAAATTTTATTTCATCAAAAGGTTTGATTTTTTTGCTTCTGTAAGTTTTTGTAACCTTACTTCTTCAATGTTTAAAAAATAAAAATAAAAAAAATATTTTGTTTTGGGCGACACGACTTGTGCCTCCCAATCTACAGGTGCGACATGACCTGTGCCACCTTGGTGACATAACTTGTGCCGCTTAGGCGACACTACTCGTGCCGCCTAGGCAATACTACTCGTGCTGCCCTATCAGAGACATCCAAAACAATTCTTGAGACCCCACATGCATGTCCCAAAGCCTTTTGGCTCCCTGTTGACCAATTTTAAGCTTAAAATAAGTTTTTTTAAAAATATAAAAAATTATTTTTATCCAGATAAGTCTGTACTATTTCTGACTTATTTTATGTTATTTTTGGCTGGTTAATTTTGACTGAAACCATGTTTTCCCTGCGTTCATCATGCTTAGTTTAACTATTTTCATCAAAATATATTTAAAAATTTTAATAGATATATATATATATATATATTATACACATCGAGGGCTGCTTGCACCCTGAACCGTGTCTCGTTCGAGTCACCCCCAACTCTGGCCACACTAGACTTAGCACGAACTGTGCCTGGTCTCATTGTTGTGACCATACCTTCTTAGAGGTTCCTCACCACTCCATCTATACTGTGCCTCGAGCGAGTTTTGCCTTGAAGCGCTCATCGCAAAGCGCGATCACTGCCGAGCGCTCACATGTTTTCTTTCTTATTGTGTGCCTATGTGCTTGACTTTATTTTCATTTGTGTTCTTCTTTACACACTCTAGCACACACCGACTGGGAATCCCGGAAAACCAAAAAACAAATTTTTTGAAAACCCCCAAAATCCACGTTAACAGCATGAGGGGAACCTTGCATTGAGAGTCGAGGCGGTTGGGATTCACGTAACTTTAACTATGAGCTCCCCTTTGTAACCCTTTGCCTCAAAGCAACTCCGCGTATAGTAGGACTTGATGAAGATTCTATAATAGGAGGCCAGGACCTATGTGGGGACCTATATTAGCTTAGTCGCATTTCAATAGTTAGGAACCCGTTCTCAAGCCAAGCCTACCTATATTTAGAGTAGGTCAAACGTTTCGTGTGCATGCTTGCTTGTTTTTTATCGATTAATCTCAGATTCCAGTCCGGACCTGCCTTTGGTCTGAGTTAAAGCTTTTGGGTCCAAGTTCATGCTTATACACAGCCTAGCCTAGGTCCGAACCAAGTTCACACCCAGATCCGAACCTAGGCTCATCTTGGTCCGATCCGAAGGCTCGTTCTCAGCTCATCTTTGATCCAGTCCAGGTCCATGCTTGGTCTGATCATTAGAATTCTCTGGGCCTAAGTTCAGGCTTATACCCAGCCTAACCCAGGTCTGAACCAGGATTACACCTAGGTCTGAACCTAGGCCCTCTCTTGGTCTGAGCCGCTAGTTCTTCTTTGATCCAGTCAAGGTTCACACTTGGTCTGATCATTAAAATTCTTTTGGTCCAAGTTCAGGCTTATACCCGGCCTAGCCCAGGTCCGAACCAGGTTCAGACCCAGGTTGAACCAGGTTCAGACCCAGGTTGAACCTAGGCCCCCGCTCGTTCCTAGTTCAATCTTGATCCAATTCAGGTCCACACCCGATCTGACCTTCAAAACCCTTTTGGTCCAATGCCAGGCTTGCACTCAACACAGTCCAGGTCCGAACCAGGCACGTACCTAGATGCGAACCTAGACCCACTCTTGGTCCGAGGCGAGCCTCATGCACCATCTAGTCTAGATCTTAGTCTAGGTTCTAATGAAGTCTTGACTTAGAGTTGTTTCTAGAGCTAGACTAAGCTTACCATAGTTCAAGGTCTGAACTAAAACCCATTGAATCTAGCAGGTCTAAGTTCCAGTCTAGTCTTAGCCTATGTCCTAGTTAGGGTTTTGCCCCTAGAATAAGGATAGGTCTACCATAAGTCGTCGAGTCTAGCTCTTACTCAAGTCTAGATTCTAGAACCTCGCCAAAGAGAGTCACCATGTTGATTACTCTAGGTGATTATGATGATCACTTCATGGCCGACTCTAAGCCTAATCTACGTAAACCTAGGGACCAGTATGCTGCAATCCCTTAGAATTATCAATAGACCTCAGGCGACCAATCCATTATCTAATGCCCAAGTCTTCAGTTAGAGACAGAGTCCCAAACATCCACTCCTAATCCTGAAATTGGGGTGATCTGAAAAGTTGGTTCAGCCTAAAAGACTGTGAACAGTCACGGGGTCCGATCGGGAGTTACCTTGTAAGGGGTCTCAGGTAGTCAAAGTAGGAGTCGAGTGAGGGAAGAAATCCATGCAGCATCTAACACCAATTACCACAACTCGAACCAAGATAACCCCGAGGTCCAACGATCTCAAGACCAAGACCCATTTAGGTCTAAGGGATCCAACCCTACCTCGAGTTGTCATAGTACAGCTCATGATGTCCTGAACACTGTAAGAGGCAGAGGTGTCAACCCAAACCGACCCCTAGGCGAGATAGGTATCCAAGCTGCTCTCAAAAGTCTAGTTGACCTAGTTACACTGTTCACGTCCCAGCTCACGGGACGATGCCAAACCAACTTAGTGGTATAAGTCAACCCTTAGCACAACCGAGTCTGTCGATTCTTCAATTGGTCCCTCTAGTTCATCCGGTCCAACAAACCGTGCAATTTTCGCAACCGGTAGCGATGCCCATGGGTCAGTACCCCCCTCAGGCGTAGATGTATCAAACTTCCTTGGTGACTGCGGCCCATCAATCTCAGGCCCATGCAGGCCAACATATACCTTAAATCTCGAGTCATCAGTCTACGCTTGGGATCCCACCAACCGGTGGGCCTACTATCATGCCGAACACCTAATAAGAAGGCACTTTAAAAATGATGTAGGATATGCTCATAAGAATGGGAATACATGATATTCTACCCCTAAAGGCGTATGTTCAAGAGAGCCTTGGAGGCATGGAGGACCTTCCCCTTGAATTTGTTATCCTAGAATTTAGAAACAAGTTTAACGGGAAGAGCGATCCAGGTGCTCACGTCAAAGCGTATCTCCTCTTCGTGAGAGCTTTGCGAGACATGCCTAACCAACTGAAGGCCATATTTTCAAAAACATTGATCGGCGAGGCCTTGAATTGACATCGAAGAATAATGTCTGCTCAATCACACATCACTCCAGACAAAATGTTCAACCTATTCGTCTCTCACTACCACAGATCGATACCATGATCTCTCTCCCTGGACAAGCTCAGTGCAATGAAGCAAAATCCAGGAGAATCCTTTGAGGATTTTATCCGTCGATTCTACGAGGCGGCGATTCGGGTCATAGAATGCCCACTGACAGACTTAATCAAATTCTCTATGGCCTTGAAAAAATTTTCTCTTGAATACAGGACCTTTTTCAACCAAGGTCTTATCCCCCACTCTTTCGACTCCATGATCAAGCGGGTGGAACAACATGAAAGGGTGAGAGGGACGCCCCTCAGTACTAAGCCCGATAACAGATCCATCATCACTCCCCAAACTAAAAATAAGAGGAACGGTCAGGGGAAAGCTTCCGATCAGTTTAATGAAATTGTCATTAGTAGACCAGCTCAGAGTTCAGCCACCTAGCACAATAATAGGAATCAAAACTGAAGGGGTCAGCCTAGAGCTAACGCTCAAAATAACAATCGAAGGTGAGAGGACAACTTCACTCCTCTCAAGGACCCCTTAGAAAAATTGCTGGAGTTATTCTTGAAGAAAACATGGTTCAACTCCTGCCACCATCTGAACCACTATTTGAGGTTAAGGATAAGAACAGATGGTGCAAGTAGCATCGGAACCATGCCCATGATACCCAAATCTCGTGATCGCCTCTACGCTCCATCAATGCCTCAAATTTCTGACGAAAAATGGCATCGCGAAGGTATGCCCTAAACCCCCTACTTTCCTCAATTCTAGCATATATAACGGGAAGCTAGCTGTAAGGGTCGAGCTTGGAGAAATCCCACTCACTTCCTTTGAGCAAGCTGATTGTGTCACCTTACGCCAACAAGCCAGCGAACCTGATCCTCGAATTTTGTAAACTTCCGCATCGATGGAGGACATCATCAAATGCCAATATCGATACGGTTTTGGGTCCCTCGAAACTTGGCACATGCTCCTCTCCCAAGGATTCCAACCAGGCCAAGGCTTGGGGAGTCAAAAGTAAGGTATAATGAATGTGATTTCTAAATCACCCCAAGCCAAAATTGAGAATGGGGATGTTTGAATGCATTTTTCATCACCTTATTCCCTAGTAGGAAGTAGGTCAATAAAGCCTACAAAACAGTGGGAAATTCTTGACTGTCTTAGAATAGCCCCATAAATTTTCAAGATTGTCACCAATACTTCAAAAGACCACTTGCCAAGTTTCATCAAGATCAGACATGTTTAAGGCAGTGAACACAAAGAAACAATATTTGAAAAATTGGCCTCTAGCACCCCGAAATGGACCCTACAACTGTAGGAACATTTTTGGTGTCTCAAATCCCTATGGGACCAACGCCATTAGATCCAGCACAGTCGAAAACCCATGTGGGCTAAGTTTCAGCTTGATCAGACACGCAAGAACAAAGATATGAGCAAAACATTGAAACAAGAGAGGTTGCACATTATTCCCATATGGCCTCACCGCACCAAAACACCATTAAAGGTGGTTGTTTTTACAGCCACGAGCAGTCACTTTCGGGGCCTGTAACTCACTTGCTCCAAATCGGAGCGCTCCCAAATTTGATGAGTGTATTCGTCTCATCAAGACAAACAATTCGATATGTGGCACACCTCGAAACGATATCTGAGCAGGGAAAAAGCTACAGAGAAGTTGTCGATCTGTGAAGAAATTGTAGAAAATTCAAAGCGACACACCTCACTCGACGAACCAAATCACAACGCTTACACAACGGATTGACACAAAACAAATTCCATTGTGTGTGTAAGGTTCAGGGCTATCATCGGACCGAACCACATACATGATGGGCGGTCAAATTTCATGCACGAAGCCGACAAAGTTACTGAAATTCCAGCCATCGGATTCTAGATTCCGGCCAAAACTCAAAAGTTATGAAATCTTCGTCCAAGCTCCAAATCGCATTCCAATTGTTGCCACGCGATCGTGATGACATACTTAGTGCGCTATGATGAAGAAATCACATAAAAACATAAAGGAAAAGCCGCATTATCGATCCAAAGTTTCCAAGATTCAAGCAAATTTCTAGTCTTGTGATCATGACTCAAAACATCATTCATGGCTTGAAATTAGTATCAAAATGATCGCCACTTTGAGCCCAATAAGAAAACAATAATCTTTTGATCAAACAGATAACAGAACAACCCCGGATCAGCCACAGAAGATCACACAAGTTCTCGGGCAGCCACAGGGACTGTTCTAGAATTTCACACATTGTTAAGCAGGGGCGAAACGGCCCTTATGCACCCATTTTTTGAATTTCTTTTAATTCAATTAAATCTTAATTTTCAGTAATTAGGTTTAATTTTGATCGATCCACCCATGTTTGGGCACAACTCTATATAAGCAAGCATTGCGTCATTGTAAAAAGATGCAGACCCCTCCCCCAACCTATCGGTCTTGAGTGGATTCTTTGAAGATTCAATAAAATTTTGATTCCTTGATTGAGCCTGTGAGTGTGTCTTGGAGAGAGAGAGAGAGGAGAGACAAGAAAAGGGCCAGTACCCTTCAGGCAGGCAACTTTCTCTTCTCTCCTCTCTCTTTCTCTCTCTTCCTCTCTCACACTTTGGTCATGTCTCTGGAGCTCAAAAGAGAGCTCGAGGCATGGACCTCATAGAAGATCGAGTCCTTCATCCTCCCCGGCTCAAGATGACCCCATTTTCTGGCCCTCATCCTTTGCCACACCTGATGGAGATAGCTCTCTCTGTGCAAGAAGAGTTGACCAACCACGACCTAGATCACAGTTTCGGCAAGACGTCTATCAAAACCTCAAGGCTAAACGCGATAGAGGTCTGTAAATTTTGACTAAAGAGGCGACCAAGGCAGTCAAAACAACCAATTTTGACGACCCTCTTCACTTGAATCCCTTCTACCCCCTTCAGACAATGAAGCCTGAAGAAGAGATCTATGGGCCCTGTGTTATGGTTACTGTCGTAGAAGAAGACCTAGCCACTCAACAAGTACGGTCCCAAGACCGTCGTGAACCGGCTCCACAGCCATAGTCTCAAGACTGTTGAGAACCGGTCCAAATGCAATCTACGTACAAAAGTAGAGTTGACTGACCTACCATGTCCGACCTGTCAAGCTTGCAAACCTTCTCTCGCCACTAACGTTGACCTCTCACGAGAAACGGTCAGCATAATGGTTGTAAGCGAGCCCAGTGATGCGCAGGAGGATTGCATGAACAAGTTTGAGGATATGGTGCACGTGACGATGGAAAAGATCGATCGTATTAACGCTGCATGCCAATCGACTAGCCATGAAGTCAATTCCCATCACTCTGATGGTATAACACCTCGACAGCCTCCTCTATCTACCACGCAGGATAATCTATCCCTTATCCGGTCTCTCAGTTTGATGTTGACGCTATAGTCACCCATAGGGAACGACGCCTTCTCAAAGACCATATCCCTCATATATTGATCATGTCCCGTTCCCCTCAGACTATAAGAAAGGGAAGTTTCCTCTATTCACTGGAACCACCTCCCTAAACCAGCATATCGCCCACTTTTAGGCAACATGTCGGGAAATGGCAGCTGACGGGAGACTTCTTCTCTGTCAGTTTGTCAAGACCCTTGATGGCCGACATTTCAATGGTATGCCTGACTTCCTCCAAACTCGGTGCATACATAGGAGGAGATGGAGAAACTGTTCTATCAATGCTTCGATGAGTTTGAGAGAGAGGTTCAAACCATCGAGCTTCTCACCCTGACTCAAGACCCCAATGAGCCTGTAGATCAGTTCTTATCAAGATGGAGAAACTTGGCTTCCTGCCATCTTAATCCTATGCCGAAGAAGGAAGTAGTCCAAAATTACGTGAGGAATATGCGACCTGAAATCGCTCTACATGTCGAGGCCTCCAATCCGACCTCCATGTCAGAGTTGATCTCTAAATCAGTGCGCATAGAAAGTTTGTCACACCATCATGGTGAGACACGACAGCCATCTACAAGTTTAATAAGTAATTGGGGCAATGGTAGCTATCAGAATAACAAACGTAGCAGCCAACAGAAAGGGGTAATCAGTGCAGCCGTCATGGTCACTGATTCAAAGAAGGCTTCCCCCCAAACTTTGGACCTCTCTAAAGGGGTAACCGCGACAACAATAACAACCCAGGCTGGCAAGCAACAACCATCGTACAATAGGGTACCTCCACCAGCCAACTTGATCAGAATGATTATCTCTCCAGGCATATGAATAAGGTCTATCCCTTCGAGAAGGAATGGGTCCTGACGTTGTTCCAGTTATTATTGGAGCAGAATATGATCTAGCTTCCAGAAACCAAATTCCCCAAGCAATCTAACCTTGACCATCAGGCGAATTATTATTCTTACCATTTGAGGATTATTCATCCTACGGATGACTGCTACACGTTGAAGGACATAATTGAGGTATTGATTCAGAAGGGTTAGATAAAGCTTGAAGACCTAAAGAAGGCTTTCGGGGCAGTTGAGACCTCCTATGTTGTAACCATCCAGGAAGATGATGAAGTGCCTGGAATTCTCTACACCTTCTTCATTATAATGCTTTAGAAAGGCATAATCACACTGAAGCAGGCAAGGAAACCCCTTCGCCTTGTTAAGGGGACTCAAGATCGTTAGTGTCCATACCATAAGATAAGAGGTCATTACTTGTCAGAATGCACAACTATCCTTGACATATTCACAAAGAAGATGCGGGAGTATCAAGAATTCTACAATCTTCTCATAAGAGATCCTCAAATCATTTCCTCATCGGGGAAAGAAGATCTAACAAGGTAGGATCTTCCCATCAATGACTCAGACCCTGCAGAACCCTCAACTTCCCAGCCATGGATGATCTACCATGGCAGAAGTAGACTCAAGTCTTTGAAGCAAGAAGCAGTTTGTCAAGCTAGGTTGTTTGCCAGCCCAGTGAGATGAATCACACATTACCTCGAAAAACCAAAAAAAGATGGGCACCAAGGGCTACTCGTCGAAGAAACAAACCTCTCAACCCATAATTGAGCAGAATTTCTCAGGCCCCTTCCTCCGTTGCCAACTTTGTTGGACTTCATTCACGGCACGATCCTTTTTCCTTCTTCATCCTGTCAAGAAGACTTCCCCGTGACATTTTCCACTCCGCAAACTTCCGATGAGGGTGACGATGTTAAAAGAATTCCCCTACGATTTGAGCAAGGGAAAGACCTAAAAGATCCCTTGCACCCATCCAATCCTTGTGATGACGTAAAAAGCTGCCCAGATCGGTCTGATAAGGGGAACGACATTAAAAGTCCCCCACATTCTAACCCTTCTCCACCTTCTTCTCTTGCTTCTCATTCTCTTATATCTTCTGCAGATACGACCTTGATGTGCCTAGACTTTGAGGCTCTTGACTGGGAATTCAAATGAATCAATATAAGCAGGACACAATGGAAGTGATTGAGAAAGACCCTGATACATGCAGCAGGATTCTTAACAGTTGATGATGCCCTAGCAGCTCAAGCCAAGGCAGAGCCACCTTCATCAAAGAAGCGCAAGAAGTCAAAGCTGAAGAAGCCCCAGTGGCCCCTTGAGCCAGACTTCGAGCAAAGATTGAGAGAGTCACAGGGGAAAATTTTCTATTCTTTGAGATGTTGCCACATGGTGCAAATTTTAGGAGCAATACCCACCACGGGGCAGATAAATCTTAGATTCGGGAGGATGCTGTAGCCTCCACCATAAAAGTCGGGCACCTTGAACTGCCCCAGTCCACTACTACCCCCTAATCCAAAGGCTAGTCTACCTATCCTACAACTCCTAGGGCTTTTTCCTAATCCCAATACACATATTCTTCAATTCCCTAAAACTCCTTTGACCCCATGCACTCAGTCTCTCCCAAAGCCTCAAACTTCCATCACTCAAACCAAGCCCGTTCTGCAATTAAGTTAGCCAGCCGGCCAAAATATACCCTCTTTACCCAAACCTGCTCCTCAACTCAATATACCCACCAAACCAGTGGTAGGACAAGGAGCACAAGGCCTTGATAAAGAGAAGGTGAAATATGATGTGATAGGGCATCTATGGAAGCTTTCAGCCCTTCTCATTGTCTACGACACCCTCATGCTTTCAAAGGATTACTGGATGGCTTTGGTTCAAGCTCTCTCTCACCCAGAAGTGTACGAGACCGAAGTAGAACCTATCGAGGTAGACCCGGCAATTCTACAAGGATGTATGCCAATCACCTTTTCAGAGGACGATTTGCAGCTAGGGGAAAAGTTTCATAATCGTCTTCTCTTTGTTGCTGGCAAATTACATGGATGCCCCATCAACCGAATCATGTTAGATGGAGGTTCGGCAGTCAACCTCATTCCAAGAAGGATCCTTACGCGATAGGGTTGGGGTTTGAAGACCTTACCCCGACCCACATAACAGTTCAGGGGTTTAACCAATCAAGAGAGTAACTAGCTGGTATGATACGCCTTCGTTTTAAGATCGGTGAGCTGAACGATTACGCCCAATTGCATGTAATCAACAACGACACTTCTTACAATATTCTCCTCGGTCGGTCATGGCTCCATGATCAGGGGTTTTTCCATCAACATTGCACCAATGTTTAAAGTATAGTCGAGATGGGAGACAGCATACAGCCTATGTTGACAAAAGACCATTCCTGTGGCTGAAACTCACTATGCAAATGCAAAATATTACTTCACAGATCTAGCGTCGCCTTAGAAGCTCAGAGAAGAAGGTCACGAGTTTACAAGAAAGACTGTGTCCTTGTCTCATGAAGATGTTGAGGATGTTGGGAGGATGTTAGTGAACATGTTCAAGAAAGTAGAAAGGCAGAGCAGAATTTTACCCCTAACTACTCTTCATTCCAAAATCCCAACTATCATCCCTCAAGAAACTCCTTCTTCATTCGAAAAAGAGTCCTTACCTGCCCCCAATTTTGAGCCACCTTAGCCGAAAAATGAACCAGAAGTCATTCCTAAGATCGAGCAAGCCATGGGGGTAGAATTCCCGGCTCCAAGGGTCACCTATACGCCGGACCATCAGAAAGTCGTGAATATCCCCATTGCACTCTTGAAAGCCGAAGCAGTGCCTCAACTGCCACAAAAAGCCTTTCAAAATCCGGTTGCGATAAGTTTAGAGGATGTTCTTCAGATCGTTGTCTAGCCAAAAGTTTTACTTTTCCCCAACCTCTCAGGACAGAAGTTCAGAGAAACGCATCTTCCTTTCCCTCAAGGACAGGATCGTCTAGCAAACATTAGAACCAAAGTCTGTAGCCTCCAGAGCCAATTGGAGGTCATGCGTATTGCTTCAAAGCATCTCAAAGAGTTTGTACCAAAGACTGAAAGCTATGATGCGCTTGAAGTAAACGTGCCACTAATGGAGGCTGAGGCCCATCCTGACTGAACTATCTCTAGCAATCAAGCTCACCAAATCATGAGGAAAATGAACTATGAGCGTTTGGCCATTCAGACATTGAAAGGAGAAAAGCAACGACCCTTTATTTAGCTATCCAAGCTGCGGCAGCCCGAAATGGGGCAAAACAGGGCCTAGGGTAAAACAGGGCCTAGGGTAAAATAAGGCCTAGGGTAAAATAGGGCCTAGGGCAAAACAAGGCCTAGGGTAAAATAGGGCCTAGGGAAAAACAATGAAAGTGTCGAGAGGAATTCAAAAGAATCACATGAAGCACAATAAAAGCACATGAAGCGCAATAAAAGTAAAGAGAGAATGAAAACATCCAGTAAAGTTAATAACAAAGAGAAGCATTTTATTCATCAGTAAAAAATTTTATAGGTGCTAAGGAAGAAAAAGGGGGAGAATGACATACTCAGAAACGATCAATCATCCTATTGATCTCAGCGCTACGTGCTTTAGGAGAAGTCTCAGTGCCTTGAACACGTGCCTTCAGCTCTGCCACTGTTTGAGCCGCTTCTGTCATCACCATAGTTTCTGACTCGAATGTGCCATCGAGTTCGGACAAATCTGTGACCAAAGAGGCCTCCATGGCCTTCCTTTGAGCTATCTCCATCACAAAGCCTGTGAATTCTTCCTTTAATATTCGCATTGCCTCCTGAACTTCAATCATTCACTTAAAGCTTCCTTGTGCCTCCTTCTTGAGGTCCTGCTGACGGCCAGCTATCAGAGCCTTCTTCTCAATACAAGCATCTATCTTCTCATGACTGTGCAAGATTAACTCTTCCAAGGAGGCTACCCTTCTAGTTTCTTCCTCGCGATGCAGCACTCTCAACCACCAGTTCTCCAACTCGTTTAGAGTTGCATCAAAATGAGAAAGCACCTCTGGCACCGTCACGACCGCAGTAGTCCCAGCAAACTCCCTCAGCCTGATCAAACCTTCTCCTAGCTCTATGAAAGATAGCTCCCTCAAGCCCTGGAGGCTTGCTTTAATCATGCCATCAATCATGCTGGAAACACCACAAAAAACAGGCCTGGACGGTGCTGTTGAGGCCCCTACTGCGGAAGAGACCTCGACCTCAAGGACCGGGCTTATGGAAGTGATAGCCATCTGAGCCACTAGTTCCTCTGAAACGAGGGCAAAGCCTAGAGCTTCTTGCTCGTCAGGCTCATAAGCAGCCACGGTCTCAATTTGCACAGGCCCTTCGAGGCCAGCCTCACTGTCTTGACCCTCTCTTATAGGGACCTCCACTTCTGTCCCAACAGGCTGGAGAGGAACCTATTCCCTTTGCTCTTCACTTTCCTGAATTGTCACCTCAGCATCACCAAGTTCAAGAATTGTCTCTTCTCTTTTGCCTTCGCCAGCCGACTCACCCCTGACAATGGCTTGCTTCACTTGGACCTCGCCTGCAACAGCCAGAACTTCGGCCACAAAGAGCTCAGCCTCTCATCTTCGTGACTCGGGACCATAAGAACAACAACCTCTTGGTGCTTGGGCACATCATCAACTCCAAGCTCTTCTTCTTGAGCCGTAGTCCTTGCCTCGGTCGAGGAACTAAACTCCTCATGCATGGAGGCCACATCGACATCTAAGCCCCTATTTGGAGCGGTTGCTTTGGGGCTTTCATCCTCCTCAATCTCCATCTTGGCCGCCTCTGACTCAGAAGCTGCCCTTGGACTCGAGGGCTCCTCCCTAAGATCCAGAGTCCCCTCTTGATCAGAAGCAATGCCAATAGGGTCAGAGCTCTCGGAGTAGTCTGCCTCGGTTTCTGAAGAAAAAGAAAACATTTTAGCAAAAGCAGAAGATGGTTCTGAAAGAACAAAGGGGGATAATAGAAGAATTCTTAAAATATCAGAAGAGGAAGGGCTACCTCCTGGTTCTAACACCATAGGGAGCTTTTCGCTCTTCCACCTCCGAGGACGCCCACTACCTAAAGACACTACATGGGTGTCCGCAGCAGTCATGCGCTTTCTTTTCTTTCCCCCTACCGGAGTAGGAGTTTTCGCCTCAGATCCACCCCTTTGAGGAGGCCCTCCAGCCAATTTGTTGTGGGGACCGCTCTCGATTAGGGCATTCAGGTCCTGTGGTGGGTGCTTCTCATAACCAGGGATCTGTCACCCCTCATCCCATTTGAAGATCGAGCTAAGATTGTTGAAGACACTCCCAATCATCGTCTTCATCACAGGGAACTCTGACGAGGCCTTGTCAACAGCTATCTCCCGGGGAAGCCTTAAACCCTGCTAGTTGGAGGGATAGTCCAAGACGAATACGCCACCAAGAGCAGGAGCTCCGCCATCCTCCTTTGCCGGTTGTTCTGACGCCAGTTGCCATTCACTCCTTTCCAAGGATGATCCTTCTCCCAATAGCCCTTACAGGTGATTCTCCACTAGTTCGCATGTGCCTTGGTTATTCAGACACTCCTACTGAAGTGAGGTAGCATGTATTTTCTGGTCTCTATCATTTCAAGACACATGGACCAAACAGTTCATATATGTTCCAGCAGACAACACTCCCAGAAAGTTCCAAGCTCCTCTGCTCTCCCCTTATGCACCTTACTCAGGCGCTTCTCGAAGAATACCGAGAAGGGGCAGCTTTGGTCAAGCCCGTGCTGACGGGCGAAGCGATGGAGGAAATATCCCTCTAGCTGAGCACTGTGTGGAGTCTGATAAGGTAAGACTCCCCCTCTGATGCTTAGCATGAACATGAGTTCCTTGATCGTTGTTGGAGCACCGTCCAGCTACTTCCCCAACTCATCAACGAAAGCATGGTCGGTGACGTTCTCGACCGCAAAAGGGACGCTCCTCATGTTCAAAGAATCATTCTGAATAGACCCAAGCTTCGCCTAGGGTATGGAAGATGGCCCTCTGGTTCGCTATCTTCATCAAGAAGGGCCACAACTTATTTCTTGAGCACCGATGCTTGCCGTAGGTGTCCGGGAAATAAGCCCCTAGCCACCCGTACACATAATGCACAAGGAATGGGGTTTTAAAGTCCCCAGGAAAAGCTTCTCCTCCTATGATGTCGTTCCCTCCCTCATTGCCCTTATAGGCTTTTCCATGGGAGATAGCTCGTAAGCCATGGTATATGTTGCACAAGACTGGCTGAGAAAGGGCATACTCATGCCCTTTCGCCATGTCGCATGCCACATATAGTACCCCTGGGTGAATGTCGTCCCCCCAGCCAGGAAGTATGAATTTGCACAAGAATAAGGTCAGGTAGGCAGCCAAGAAGACACAGTCATCATCAGCCTCGAGCTGATATATAGGAGGCGTCTCCTTTGCAACTGCCTTCCCTTTCCCCTTTGGATTACCTGACCACCCTCAAGATAATCCCTGCAAAATAATTTCACCCAGTCTGTAATGGTGACCCTACCATTGCTAGATCGGCCGACAATTAACTGATAGGCCTCAAAGATTTTAGGAAGACTGGCTGGCGGCTCTTCACCCCCCAAGTGAACACCACCAAAGATGACTGAGTTTGTGGGCACAAACTCGTCATACATAGCCCCGAGCATCGAGAGACCTCCAATAAAGTGAAGATCCGATAAAGAGATTTTTGCTTCATCATGACCAAGAAGCCAAGTATTGCTCACATGGCTCCACGTCTCCAGCAATACCTTTATTGTATTAGAGCAATGATTGTAGTAGCTGCCCGAACACTGGACCGCTGTTAATAGCGAAGCACGCTCAAGTATGCTTCCATACGAAGCCAATACGTTGACAGTCTAGGAAGTGTATCCCTTCAGGTATTAGTGCTCTCCCTAAATCCGGAGGCCTTTTGCCGACCACCTCAGTAATCCCTTCACCTGGACCATTTGCTTTCCCAAGATGGGCAAGTTCTCCCCGGAAGCTATGTTTTGATCCATACAGTGAAGAAGTGCCATCCCTTCTTCAATACGGACGTTGCCATCATTGCCCTCCCGCACTTCAAAGCATATGGGGTCAGTAATGAAAGTGACACTAAGAGGCCACTCTGGCTTGTACACTGCCTGGGTCAGCCAAATGGGTTCGCTCCTTGATAAAACTTCACCCCGTAAAATCACATGCATCGATTTCTCCTTCCTTGGGAGCCTCTTCACATAAGAGATTTGGTAAGAAGAACCAGCCATTACAAAGGACTTAATGGTTCACTCCTAAAATGTTGCTAAGGAACTGGAACAACGTCGGTTGAGTTTGTTCAACACTCAGCACCGTTTGAGCCTCTTAAACACTTAGCTCCAGGTGAGCTCCTCAATGGTCAGTGGTTACGTGTTAACGATTAGCGCAGGGTGAATTTGTCGAACACTCAGCACCGGTAGAGCTTCTCAATGGCCAGCGTCGGTTGAGTGCCAACAACTAGCGCCAGTTGAGTCTTTCAGCACTCAGTGCCAGTTCAGATTCCCAACACCCCGGCGCCTGTTGAGTTTTTCAAAGACTAGTGCCGGCTGAGAGCAAATCCCTCACACGTGCCACGAATCCTAGTCATGACATCTCGAATTCAGTCGCGCTGATTGACAACCGCCGCCACATCCTTCGACGCTGCCTCACACATGAGCAACTGATAACCGTACACCTTCGTCGTGATGGTTCACCTCTTGCAGCCGTATGGCCCACCTCCTACAACCGTTCATCTTCCGTCAGAATTGCTCCCACACGGCCAGAAACTCACAGGGAAACTTTCCCGCCTGTCATTTTGGCCTGGACTTCACCAGAACCACGTCGGGAAACCTCTGTGAAACCACAAAAGTGTTGGAAAACTTCCACAACCACCGGGAAACCCCTTAAACACCCCTGAAAGGCCATCAAGACATGCGAAAATACTCATTTATGTGTTTCCCGCCTCTTCTCGAAAGAAAAAACGATAGCAGGGGCCTCCTTTGCTTCTTGGAAAGATTCCAGGAAAGCTCTCCTTTCCTTGCTACTTTCTCCGTAAACTCACCAAATTCTTGGCAAAGTTTGTTCAACGAAGGTCTGCTCTGCAAGACCCTTGACCGGAAGCCTGCTGCCTGCCGAAGAACCTTCCCTGGAGAGATTGTTGCTGAAGTCCCACTGCTCGCTGAAAACTTCAACTGAGCACTATCTCCTCACGGTTAAAGAAAAACTTGGTTAAGTTTTTACCCTTGGTGAAAAATAAGGGAAAAACAAGGTTTTACCCCCTTATATAAACTACACTACCCTCAAAAGCCCTTCACAAACTCGGAAATCCAGTTGCGTCCAAGGGAAGCCAAGTGACAACAAGCTGGGTCGGGATTTACATGAGGCCCGATGTAACTCCCATCAATCCATCCTTAGCGCCGGTTGACGCAATGCCGAGTGTATTTCCAAAACAACCCTAGCACCAGTTGACTTAGCGTCGGGTGTTTCCAAATCCATCCCCAGCGTCAATTGATGCAGCGTCGGGTAAATTTTCAAACAACTCTAGCGTTAGTTGACTTAGCGCCGAGTGTGTTTCCAAATACAACCTTAGCACCAGTTGACTTAACGTCTGGTGTGTCTCCAAAACGACCTTAGCACCGGTTAACTCAACATCAGTTGACATCAGATAATATCATAAGTCATTCACAACACCAGCTGAATAATGCCGGTTGTGTTAGAACTCAGTGCTGATTGTGTTAGAACTCAGCGCCGGTTGTGTTGTGAGAACTCAGTGCTGGTGGAAAATTCACACTAAACCATCAGCGGTACACATGGCACCGACCGTATTTCAAGCAGTGTATGCCCTACCACTATCCCTAGTGGACTTGCACCCAGGTCGTTGCACTTAAACTATGACTACCCTAATGGAGTCATGAGCTGTCCCTCATCCCCCACTAGGAGTCACACCCATACTGCGGACCATCATCCTCAATGAAGTTAGGGTCATTCTCACCTCCCCAATACACAGTGGATCAGGTTCACACTAAGCTATCTTATCCCCAGGTAGTAGGGTTACGGGTCATAAAGTCTCATCTTTCACCATAGAGAGTACCTTACCCCCTTAAAAACCACAGTAAGGTCCATTTCTACTAGTCATCCTTCATCAGGCCACCATTTCCACCTAGCCGTCAGTTTGTTAATGGTCTTAGCCATGTTATCCACAGGGAATCTGATTACCATCCACATGCCTATTCCTCAGGGAGCTCCACCTACATGGTGATCCACACAACGGTACGTGCTGCATGACCTTAAACTGCACAACCCTGGTCTAGACGTACGACCCTAAACTCCGGGGTCCAAACTATATGAACTTAAACTGTAGCAGAGGTCTAGTTACACGACCTTAAACTGCATGGTCCTAAGTTGTATGACTTTAAACTGCATAACTGTGGTCCTAGCTGTGCGACCTTAAACTGCATAACCACGGTCCGAACTATATGACCTTAAACTGTAATGGAGCTCTAGTTGCACGACCGTAAACTGCATGGTCAAAACAATATGACCTTAAACCATAGTCTATGTCCTGGTCAAACGACATTAAACTTCACAACACCATGGTTCGAACTATATGACTTTAAACTGTAGCGGCGGTCAAGTTGCACGACCTTAAACTGCATGGTCCTAGTTGTATGACTTTAAAACTACATAACCACGGTCCAACTATATGACCTTAAACCATAGTGTGCATTCTGGCTGCATGACAATAAACTGCTTTGCCCTAGTCCAAGAGGTATGACCATAAACCCGCCCCCACATACTTGCACACACCTTTACATGCACCTTCATGCATGACTTTCCTATCCTACCCATTAGTGTGCGCGCACCACCTTCATTACCTCCTCAGTGATTTCATTCGTTTCATCATCCTACATCACTCCTCAGTGAGCCTTAGCCATGCTCACAAAACAGCGAATCATCCCATCATCCATACACGTTGTAAGTTAGTGGGTCACCATCATCCACTCAAATTTCATACATCGTCCGTCTCTCATAGGTAGCCTCGAGCCATCTCCCCAAGTGAGCCAAACGACCACCACACCCACTCCATGGCCTTCATAGATTGCCATCCATCACCATTACGGTCCAACTGTATGACCTTAAACCATAGCGCACATCCAGACCACATGATATTAAACTATTTTGCACAGGTCCCACAGGTATGACCTTAAAGTAAATAAGTCCTAAGTAAATAAGTAGCCCAGTTGACGTCCCTCTTCAGTCTTGGGTGAACAAGTAGCCCAGCCGATATCCCTCTTCTATCCTGGGTGAATAGGTAGCCCAGTCGACATCCTTCTTCAATCCTGGGTGAACAGGTAGCCCAGTCGACATCCTTCTTTAGTCCTGGGTGAACAGGTAGCCCAGTCGACATCCTTCTTCAGTCCTGGGTGAACAGGTAGCCCAGTTGACATCCTTCTTCAGGGTTGGGTGACAATGTAGCCCAGTCATTATCCCTTCTTCAAGGACCTTCTCCCCATGCATGGAGTATGCATGCCTTCTCCTTCTCTTATAGACCTCCTCCCCTTGCACGGAGTTTGCATTCCTTCTCCTTCTCTTATAAACCTCCTCCCCATGCACGGAGTGCGCATGCCTTCTCCTTCTCTTATAGACCTCCTCCCCATGCATGGAGTGTGCATGCCTTCTCCTTCTCTTACAGACCTCCTCCCCATGCCTGGAGTATGCATGCCTTCTCCTTCTCTTACAGACCTCCTCCCCATGCATGGAGTATGCATGCTTTCTCCTTCTCTTATAGACCTCTTCTCCATGCATGGAGTATGCATGCCTTCCCCTTCTCTTAAAGACCTCCTCCCCATGCATGGAGTATGCATGCGTTCTCCTTCTCTTATAAACCTCCTCCGCATGCATGGAGTATGCATGCCTTCTCCTTCTCTTATAGACCGCTCTCTCCATGAGGCTAGGTGACAAAGTAGCCCAGTCATCATCCCTCCAAGGTAGAAACTGACAAAGCCAGGGTGAAACCTATCGAAGACTTCAGCTCGCCTAGCTAACACGACCAGACCTTTGCGATGGGCTAATAAAACCTGCCTCCAATTGGACTTGATAGACGAGACCAATAGTGGTACTCTGATCATCAAAAGGAAACCTGATGTAGCAGTAAAAAAACATCGCCAAAAAGTCTCTTCTCCCCCTAAAGTCTCCACGAACGGACCCGCGAACAATGCATCCCTATGTTTGAGTAGCCTTGTTACACCATTACGTGAATCTCCTCGACGTTCACGTGGTCCTGTGGCCAGGAAGGAAAAAATTAAAAGTCAAAGGAAACTTTCTGAATAATTGTCCTTCTAGCTTCTCTTGAAGCACAATAGTCGATGGGGCAAGCTGTTTGAATGCATTTTTCATCACCTTGGTCCCTAGTACGAAGCAGGTCAATAAAGCCTACAAAATAGTGGAAAATTCTCAACAGTCTCATAATGGCCCCAAAATTTCTCAAGATTTTCATTAGCACTTTAAAAAGCCACTTGTCAAGTTTCATCATGATCAGACATGTCTAAGGCAGTGAACACAAAGAAACAGTTTTCGAAAAATTGGCCTCTAACACCCTGAAACGGACCCTACAACTGGAAAACATATTTCAGTATCTCAAATCCCTGTGGGACCACCAGCATTGGATCCGACACAGTTGAAAACTCCTATGAGCCAAGTTTCGGCTTGATCAGACACTCTAGAACAAAGATATAAGCAAAACATTAAAACAAGAGAGGTCGCATACTATTCCCGTATGGCCTCACTAACACCATTAAAGGTGGTTGTTTTTACAGTCATGGGTAGTTACTTTTGGGGCCCGTAACTCACTCGTTCCAAATCGAATCGCTCTCAAATTTGGTGAGCGTATTCGTTTCATCAAGACGAACAATTCGATATGCAGCACACCCCGAGACGATATCCGAGCAGGGAGAAATTTACAGAGAAGTTTCTGATCCATGAAGAAGTTGCAGAAAATTTAGCAGCAACATGCCTAGCTTGACGAACCAAAATCACGACGCTCGCACAACAGATCAACGAAAAAATAATTTCATGGTGTGCGTAAGGTTCAGGGCTATCGTTGAATCGAACCACGTACATGATGGACGGTCAGATTTCATTCACAAAGTTGACAAAGTATTGAAATTCTGGTCCCCAAATTCTAAATTCCGGTCAAAACTCAAAAGTTGCGAAATCTTCGTTCGGGCTCTAAATCGTGTTCCAATTGTTGCCATGCAATCATGATGACATGCTTAGTGCGCTACGATGAAGAAATCACAAAAAAACATTAAGGAAAGATCGTACTATCGATTCGAAGTTTCCAAGATTCAAACAAATTTCAAGTCTCGTGATCATGACTCAACACACATGATTCATGGCTCGAAGTTGGTATCAAAACGATCACCATCTCGAGCCCTACAAGAAAACAATAGTCTTTCGATCAAATGACCATCAGAATAACTCCGGGTAAATTCCAGAAGATCACGCAAGTTCTCGAGCAACCACAGGGGCTGTTTTGGAATTCCACACATTGACAGGCAGGGGCAAAACAATCCTTTTGCACCCATTTTTAGAATTTCTTTTAATTTAATTAAATCTTAATTTTCATAAATTAGGTTTAATTTTGATCAATCCTCTCATGTTTGGGCACAACTCTACATAAAAAGGCACTGCCTCATTGTAAAAAGACATAGACTGCTCCCACCACCTCTCGGTCTTGAGTGGATTCTTTGAAGATTCAATAAAATTTATATTCCTTGCTTGAGCTTGTGAGTACATCTTGGAGAGAGAGAGAGAGAGGGGAGAGAAGGAAAGGGTCGGTACTCTTCGGGCATGCAACTTTCTCTTCTCTCTCTCTCTTTCTCTCTCTTTCTCTCTCTTATCTCTCTTTCTCTCCACTCTCTCTTCTCTCTCTCCCCTCTCTCTTCTCTCTCTTTCTTCTCTCTTTCTCTCTCATCTCTCCCTATCAACTGATGGGACTTAGCATCGATTAGCTTTCTCTATCTTCTTCTGTCAACTGGTGGGACCTAGCGCCGATTGGCGTTCTCTCCCGTCTTCTGTCAATCCACGAGACCCAACGCTAATTGGTTTTTTCTCTCTACCTCTGTTAGTCGGCGAGCCTAGTGACGGTTGGTCTTCTCTCTCTTTGTCTATCAGTCGACGAGACCTAGGACCGATTGGTCTTCTCTCTTTTCGTCTATCAGTCGACGAAACCTAACGTCGATTGGTCTTCTCTCTCTTCGTCTATCAATCGATGAGACCTAGCGTCGATTGGTTTTCTCTCTCTTCATCTATCAGTCGGTGAGACTTAGCGCTGGTTGGTTTCCTCTCTCTTCCTCTATCAGTCGGTGAGACCTAAGGTCGGTTGGTCTTCTCTCTCTTCTTTTACTAGTCGACGAGGCCTAACACTGGTTGTCTTTTCCCTCTCTACAAATCGACGAGACCTAGCATCGGTTGGTCTTCTCCCTCTTCTTTCAAGTTGGTGAGACCTAATGCCAAATGCTTCCTATCGCTCCCATCCCCTGAAACAGTCGGCGATGTCTAGCGCCGACTGCATCTCCTTTTCCTTCTGTCTATCCCCTTCTTCTCTTTAACCATTCCTCTGCTGCTCTCTCATTTGACTAAGAGGGATTGAGGTTAGTATCTCATGGCAGTCCTATCATCTAGCCATAATGTTGTTGTGCCAGGTTCACTTGGCCCGCTTTTACTGCCACGACAGACCGACCATTGTGCCTAGCTAGTCGATATCGGCAATAATGTCTAGTAGCGATCCTGTGAGCTGGTCTTAGTTACCGAGCCCGTTTCGCCACCACGTTATGTCAATTATCCACCAGCCTAGTCACTGCCCTGACCTTCTCGCTTGGTCGAATCCTTCTCTCCCCCTGTCTTTCTTTCTTCTTTTCGAATACGCATGCTTGCATACGTTCATAAAAGTGGAAAAGGGTGAGGCCTGACCCACATATCCCATAACCTTTGCCATATATGTGTGTGATTGCAGAGAGCAAAAAATAAGAAGAATATGAGCCAAGGAAGGCAATTCCGAACATGTTTCATTACTGGGGGTCTTTCTTCTTTATCTAAGAGGGCGCCCATGCTAGTCAGCCCGAGTAAGTTTCGAACCCACCTTTTAAATTCCTCTCTCACCGGTTAGTAACACCTACTCCCATTTTCGAATGTGGTTTCCGAGAGAGCTATCTCAGGAATGTCTTGGGTCTTCCTCGAAACTCGAGACGCAAGCTGCCCGATCCCTCAGGGATCCGGAGGGCGAGTTTGAGGCACCTAACCAGGGGATCAAAGAGGACTCAGGTATTCTCTCACTTTATTTCAGAGCCGGATGAAGCCTTCAAGCTATCCAGGCTTTGTATCTAGAGGCATTCAAGGCCTCGATCCTCTCGATGCCCATCCTTCAGAACAACCAAAGCTGATCCTTGATTCCCCAACAGGGAATAATTCTTCTTCCACCTCTCAGCACACACAAGAACTGGGAATTGAAGACCTTTTCGCTGACTTGGATTTTAAGGTATGCACGATCGCCTCTAACACAACCAAGTGTGCTCATCCGCCTATCCAAACACAGGAATAGAATTGGTCGATCACTCCTCTCTCTCGAGAATCACTGGAAGCATAATAGCGGCGGCACCTTCAAGTCCCGGTGCCAAAAAATACATAGGGGCAGGGTGGCCATCTAATCATTGTGCGCGTCCGGTCCCCAACATTTCTCCCGCGAGTCCCATAAGGGACATCCCTTGTGACATTTCAAAAACTATGGAAAATTCAAAACATGATAAAACTAATAATAATAAAAAAGAATTTTAAAAAATGACGCTCACTCAAGATAGCCCAATAATGGTGCATAATGCCCAAGACGATGAATTGGACGACTAAGATGAAGATCAAGAGAGCCAATAGTCTAAAGAAATCTCTCAACCTGAGGAACTTACTTCTCATGTTGAGCAATTCAAGAAGAGGTTTGATGGTGACCCAACAGCTATCATCGAAGAGACGATTGACGTGCACTTAGGACCTGAGAAGGACCCAAGGTTAACCAAGATTGGTACCTCCTTATCTTCTTAGGAGCAGGAAAATATTATTTCCTTTCTCAAGGAATTTCGTAATGTTTTCTCCTGGAGTTAGATCCCACTTTGGTGCAACATCACATAATATTCAACAAAGGAACAAAGCCTGTAAGGCAGAAACTCCGACTTCAAAAGACCCACCTTGAGCTCAAAATCAAAGAAAAAATCGACTAACTGCTCAAGGCGAGATTCATTACTCCCATCGATTACTCAGAATGGTTGGTCAACATAGTGGTCGTACCCATGAAAGACTGGAGGATCTGAGTGTGTGTCGATTACAGAGACCTCAACAACACATGTCCCAAAGACAATTTTCAATTATTAAACATAGATGCCTTGGTCGACAACACTACGGGTCATGAGATGTTGTCATTCATGGACGGCTTCTCGGGATACAACCAAATCCTCATGGTAGAAGAAGACCAAACGAAGACATCATTCGTAATGCAATGGGGAACCTACTGCTACAAAGTCATGCTCTTTGGCCTAAAAAACGTAGGAGCAACTTATCAACGGGTTATGATTAGCATCGTCCACGACCTAATGCATACCATTATGGTAGATTATGTAGAAGACATCCTGGTCAAGTCGAAGAGGCTTTGCACCGACAGCTTCCTCTCGCCCTCATCTCTTGAAACAGTCAACAATGTCTAGCGTCGACTGCATCTTCTCTCCCTTCTTCCCCCTCCTTTCTTCCTTCTTCTATGTCCTTCTATCTATTCCCTTCTTCCCCCTCCTCTCTTCCTTCTTCTCTCTCCTTCTGTCTATTCCCTTCTTCTCTTCAACCATTCCTCTGCTACTCTTGCATTCGACTTGAGGGATTGAGGTTAACATCTCATGGCAGGCCTGTCATCTAGCCGTAATGTTGTTGCGCCAGGATCATTTGGCCCTCTTTACTGCCATGACAGACCGACCATCGCGCTTAACTGGTCGACATTGGTAATAATTTCTAGTGATGATTTCGTGAGCCGATCTTCATTACCAAGCCTGTTTTGCTACCACGTTAGGCCAATTATCAACCAGTCCCGTCACTGATCTAATATTCTCGCTTGGTCGAATTCTTCTCTCCCCCCATCTTTCTTTCTTCTTTTTGAATGCGCATGCTTGTGTAAGTTCATCAGAGAGGAAAGGGTGGGGTCTGACCCACCCATCCCATAACCTTTGCGATATACGTGTGTGATTGCAGAAAAGCAAAAATAAGAAGAACACGAGCCAAGGGAGGCGATTCCGAACCAATTTTATTACTGGGGGGCTTTCTTTGTGATCTAAGAGGGGTCTCATGGAAGTCAGCTCGAGTAAGTCCCGAACCCACCTTCAAAATTCCACTCTCACCAGTTGGTAACACCTGCCCCTGTTTTCGAACGAGGTTCCCGAGAGAGTGATCTCATAAACATCCTGGGTCTCCTTCGAAACTCGAGACTGCACGGCCCGATCCTCCAAGATCCGGAGGGCGAGATCGATGCACCTAACCAGCTTGGGGACTCCACTAGGGACTTACTACCTCTTGGTCGGATCGTTCTTGTTTGGCTAGTCTCTTCTTTTATTTGCTTTCATTCTCTTTTCATATCCACTTACGGCTGCTGGGATCTGTAACCCATTTATCCAGATCGGGGATTTTCTTATCCCCATATTCGGGAGTATCCCCAGGGAACAAGGTCCTTCGACTTCGTTCCCGACCATCCTCTTGAGCAAAGACCCCTTGTCTAGCTCCCAGGTCTTAACCTGAACCAACGTGAGGAGGGACTTGAAGGTCCCTCACTCCCCATCACTTCGCTCTAGCGGAAACTCCACCAAAGTGTCCTGCATAGGCAGCACTTATGTTGCCCCACACAGTATAAACCCTGCCACCGACAAGTCACTTGCCAGTCGAGTTCCTAAGGTACGCCAGAAGGTTGCCCAATCTCTTTCTACAAAAGGCAAGCAAGTTTCCATTGTTCCTGTGGGTTGTCATAGGGCTACCCCCAACATTTCTGCACCATTGATCTTTATCCCTAAAGGCTCAACACTTCGAGGCGGAAACCCCACGGTCTCCATCCCTCGCACACACTACAAGACTCGTGGGTCACCCACTCGAGCCACACCTTGGGGTAACTGTTCTGTTACCTTGAGTCCGACCGAACCTTTCAAGGCCAGGTCCTGTGCATGCTACTCATATGCATCTCACTGCTCAGGGCAACATCATCATTACGCCAACCCAAGTACACAGGAGACGACCTCTTCGTCCTCCTACTATGCACACAGAAGTGCACCCTGTAAGGGGCAGGCTTGCACCCGTTCTCTTACATACACCTACTCGTAGTTCTCGGCCTTCTACGGCTAAATCACCTACACGAGCCCAGGTGGACCCCCAAGTCCCTCGAGATCCTTCTTCGAAGGGCGCACACGCGTCGCCATTTCAGGCGTCCCCTCTCCCTCAACTCATGCCTCCTCATGAGTCAACCCTACTCCTGCCTGCTCCTTCTTCATCGAGCAAGCACCTACAGCCTTGGTACTCGAAGGTTCTCCCCAAGAGTATCATCCTGAACGAACCCTATCACTTAGGTCATGTCTCTAGAGCTCATAAGAGAGCTCAGGGCATGGACCTCATGGAATATTGAGTCCTTTATCCTCCTCAGCCCAAGATGACTCCAGTTCCTGGCATTCATCCATTCATCTGATGAAGATAGCTCTCTCCTGTGCGAGAAGATTTGACCTACCATGTTTAGATCGCAGTTTTGGTGCGAGGTCCATCAAAACCTCAAGGCTAAACGCAATGGAGGTCTGCAAATGTTTACTAAGGAGGTGACCAAGGCAGTCACAATAGCCAATTTTGATGACCCTCTTCACTTGAATCCCTTCTATCCCCTTCAGACAATGAAGCTTGAAGAAGAGCTCCACGAGCCCTATGTTGTGGTTACTGTGGCAGAAGAAGACCCAACCAATCAGCAGCCATGGTCCCAAGACCATCGAGAACCAGTCCAAATGCGATCCTCGTACAGGAGTCAAGTTCAGTCAGGGCATGCTGACCCCTTACTGACTGATCTACCACGTATGACTTGTCAAGCTTGCAAGCCTTCAACTACCACTAACATTAACCTCCCTAGAGAAACGGTCAGTGTAATGGTCGTAAGTGAGCCCGGTGATGCGTAGGAGGATCGTATGAACAAGTTTGAGGACATGGTGCAGGCGATGATGGAGAAGATCGATCGTATTGACATGGCACGTCAGTCGTGCTAACCATGATGTCAATTCCCATCACTCTGATGGTGCACCTCCACGGCAACCCCCTACACGGCAACCCCCTCCGTCTACCTCACAAGACAATTTTGTCCCTTATCCGGTCTCTCAGTTAAATATTGACTCTATGGTTACCCATAGCCTAAAGAACATATAAATTTTGAGAATACATTGTGCGACACCTTATCAAGGACCTTACCCCTCTTATATTTATCAGGTCCCGTTCCTCGCTGACTATAAGAAAGGGAAGTTTCCCTTATTCAATGGAACCACCTTTCCGAACCAGCATATTGCCCACTTCCAGGCAGCATGTCGGGAAACAACGGCTGATGGGAGGCTTCTTCTCCGACAGTTCGTTTAGATGCTTGATGGCCAGACATTCAATGATATGCCTGACTTCCTCCAAACTCGAAGCATACATGGGAGGAGATGGAGAAATTATTCTATCAATGCTTCTATGAGGTCAAGAGAGAGGTTCAAACTATCAAACTTCTCACCCTGAATCAAGAACCAGATGAACCTGTGGATCAGTTCATATCAAGATGGAGAAACTTGGCCTCTCATCAACCTAATCCTATGCCTAAGAAGGAAGCAGTTCTGAATTGCATGCAGAACATACAACCTGAAATTGCTCTACATGTTGAGGCCTCCAATCCGACCTCCATGTTAGAGTTGATCTCCAAATCAATTCGCATATAAAGTTTATCACGCCATCATGGTGGGACACGACAACCATCTACAAGTTCAGCAAACAACTGAGGCAATGGTAACTCTCGAAATAACACACAGGGCAGCCAACAAAAGGGGGTAATCAGTGTAGCAAAGAAGGCTCCCTCCAAAACGTTGGATCTATCTAAAGGGGTAACCACGACAACAGTAACACCCCAGACTGGCAAGCAACAACTGTTGCACAATCGGGTACCTCCACTAACCAACCTTGATCGAGGTGATTATTTTGCCAGACATAGGAACAAGGTTTATCCCTTCGAGAAGGAATGGGTCCCTGCGTTGTTCCAGTTACTATTGGAACATAATATAATCCAGCTTCCAGAAACCAAGTTCCCTAAGCAGTCTGGCCTTGACACTCAAGCGAATTATTGTGCCTACCATCAGAGGATCAATCATCCCACAAATGACTGATACACGCTGAAGGATATCATCGAGGCCCTCATTCTGAAAGTTCAGATAAAGCTTAAAGATTTGAAGAAGGCCTTCGGGGCAGCTGAGGCCTCCCATGCCATAACCATTCAATAGGAAGATGAAATACTTAATATCCTCCATGCTTACTTCATTATAATGCTTCAAGAAGGCATAATCACACCGAAGCAGGCAAGGCAACCCCATCGCCTTGCTAAGGGGACTAAAGATCGTTGGTGCCCATTCCATCAAATAAGAGTTCATTATTTGTCAGAATGCATAACTTTCCTTGATATATTTGCAAAGAAGATGCGGGAGTGTCAAGAATATTGCAATCTCTCCGTAACTGATCCCCAAATAACTTCTCCATCTGGGCAAGAAGATCTCACAAACCAGGACCTTCCTATCAATGACTCAGACTCTGTGGAACCCTCGGATTCCCAGCCATGGATAACCTACTATGGCCGAAGAAGACTCAAGTCCTTAAGACAAGAAGTGGTTCCCCATGCTAGTGCGGTTTTCCACCCCAGCGAGACAAATCAAACATCATGTCAGAAAACCAAAAAGAGATGGGCACCAAGGGTTGCTCGCGGAAGAAACAAGACCGCTCAACCCATAGTCGAGCAGCAATTTCTTAGGCCCCTTCCCCCGTTGCCAACCTTGCTGGACTTCATCCCTGGCACAATCCTTTTTCCTTCTTCATCTTGTAAAGAGGATTCTCCCATCTCATCACCCACTCATCACACGTCTAATGAGGGTGACGATGTTAAAAGCACTCCCCAACGGTCTAAGCAAGGGAAAGACCTAAAAGATCCTTTGCACCCGTCCAACTCTGACGATGACATAAAAAGCTGCCCATATCGGTCTGATGAGGGGAACGACCTTAAAAGTCACCCACCTTCAAACCCTACTTCTCCTTCTTCTCCAACTTCTCATTCTTCCTTGTCTACGTCTCTTGCAGGTACGGCCTTGATATGTCCAAACTTTGATTCTCTTGGTAGAGAACTTGAGGGATCAAACATAACAAAGATGCAACGGAAACGATTGAGAAAGACCCTGGAGCAGGCAGCAGGATTCTTAATAATTGTTGATGCCCTGGCAGCTAAAGCCAAGACAGAGACACCTTCTTCAAAGAAGCACAAGAAGTCGAAGCCAAAGAAACCCTAGTGGCCCCCTGAGCCTGACTTCGAGCATAGATTGAGAGAGTCGAGAGGGCAAAGCTTCTATTCTCAGGGAGCTTGCCACATGGTGCAAATTTCAGGAGCAATACGCACAATGGGGCAGATAAAGGATGTTACAGCCTCCACCGCAGAAGTCGGGCACGTTGAACTTCCCCAGTCCCTCATTGCCCCTCAATCCAAAGGCTAGTTTGCCTATCCTACAGCTCCTTGGGCTTCTTCTGAATCCCAGTACCTTAAATAATCCTCCTATTCACCAATTTCCTGGGACCCCTTTTATGTCATGCACTCAGCCCCTTCTAAAACCTCAAACTTCCGTCACTCGAACCAAGCCCGCCAATCAAGTCAACCAGCTGGCCAAAATAAACCCGCTTCACCCAAACTTGCACCCCAACCCAATATACCCACCAAATCAGCGGCAGGATCAGGAGCACAAGGCCTTGATCAAGAAAAGGTGAAATATGATGTGATACATGTATGGAAGCTTCCAGCCCTTCTCAGTGTCTACGATCCCCTCATGCTCTCAAAGGATTACCGGATGGCTTTAATTCAAGCTCTCTTTGACCCATAAGTGTACAAGACCGAAGTAGAACTTATTGAGGTAGACTCGGAATTTCTGCAAGGATGTATGCCAATCACCTTTTTAGAAGACGATCTGAAGGTAGGGGAAAAGTTTCATAATCGCCCTCTCTTTGTTACTGGTGAATTACATGCATGCCCCATCAACCAAATTGTGTTAGATACAGGATCGGCAGTCAACTTGATTCCAAGGAAAATCCTTACTCGATTAGGATTGGGGTCCGAAGATCTTACCCCAACCCACGTCACAGTTCAAGGGTTCAACCAATCAGGGGAGAAGCAGGTTGGCACGGTACGCCTTCATTTTCAGATCGGTGAGCTGAACGATTACGCCCAGTTTCATGTAATAGACACCGACACTTCTTACAATATCCTCCTCGGTCGGCCATGGCTTCATGACCAGGGGGTGGTTCCATGATCGTTGCATCCGTGCTTCAAATATAGCCGAGATGGGAGACAACATACAATCTATGCTAACAAAAGACCATTCCCTGTGGCCGAAATTCACTATGTCGACGCTAAATATTACTTCACAGATCTGGCGTCGCCTCAAAAGCCGAGTGATGAAGGTCACGAGTCTACAAGCAAGACTGTGTCCTTGTCTCATAAATATGTTGAGGAAGTTGGAAGGATGTTAGGGAACATGTTCAAGGAAGAAGAAAGACATGGTAGAATTTTACCCCTAACTACTCTTCATTCTAACATGCCAACCATCATCCCTCAAGAAACTCCCTCTTCATTCGAAAAAGAGTCTTCACCTTCTGCCTCTAGTTCTGAGCCACCTTGGCCGGAATATGAACTAGAAGTCATTTCTTAGATCGAACAAGCCATGGGGGTAGAATTCCCGGCTCCAAGGATCACCTATACACCAGACCATCAGAAAGTCCTGCATATCCCCATTGCACACTTGAAAGCTGAAGCAGTACGACAACCTCCACAAAACGTTTTTCAAATTCCGGTTGCTATAAGTATAGGGGATGTTCCTCAGACCGTTGTCCAACCAAAAGTTTTACTTTTCCCTGACCTCTCAGAAGAGAAGTTCGATAAAGGGCAACTTCCTCCCCCTCAAGGGCAGGATCCTCTAGCAGACTTGAGGACAGAAGTCTGCAGTCTTTAGAGTCAATTGAAGGTCATGCGTATCGCTTCAAAGCATCTTAAAGAGTTTTTGCTTGAGACTAAAAGCTATGATGAGCTTGAAGTAAACACGCCACCAATAGAGGCCGAGGCCGCTCCAGATTGGATTATCTATAGCAACCTGGCTCACCAAATCATGAGGAAAATAAACTATGAGCCTTTGGCCAATCATACATTGAAAGGACAAAAAGCAACGACTCCCTGTTTCAAAGCTAACCAAGCCTCAACAGCCCACCATGGGGCTAGACAAGGCCTAGGGTGAGGCATTCAGAAGAATCACAGGAAACCCAGCAAAAGTAAAGAGAGAATGAAATCATGCAGTAAAGTCAATCAAAAGGAGAAGCGCTTTAATCATAGGTCAAAACTTTTACAAGTATTGAAAAAAGGGGGAATGGCATGCTTAGAAACTATCAATCATCTTATTGATCCCTATGGTGCATGCTTCAGGAGAAGTCTCGATGCCTTAAACACGTGCCTTCCGTTCTGCCGCTGTTTGAGTTGCCTTTGTTATTGCCACGGTTTTCGACTCAAATGTGCCATCAAGTCGGGACAAATATGCAACCAAAGAGGCCTCCATAGCCTTCCTTTGAGCCATCTTCATCTCAAGGCCTGCGAATTCCTGTTTCAATATTCGCATCGCCTCTTTGACTTCGACCATTTTCTTGAAGCTTCCTTGTGCCTCCCTCTTGAGGTCCTGCTGATGACCAGTTATCAAGGCTTTCTTCTCAATACAAGCATCTATCTTCTGGGGACTGCACAAGATCGACTCTTCCAAGGAGCTGTCCCAAGTGAAGTTAGGAGTTGTCCCTCATCCCCCAGTAGGAGTCACACCCATACTGCAAACCATTATCCCCAGTGGGGTTAGGGTCATTCTTACCTCTTCAATTCCCTGTGGATCAATTTCACACCAAGCTATCTTATCCCCAGGGCGTCGGGGTATCTTCATAAGCCAATTCTCCAAAGAGTACGCTTACCTCCTTTAAACCCTAGTGAAGTCTACCTCTGTTGATCAGCATTCATCAGGTCACCATTTCCATCTAAGCCTTCAGTTTGTGAATGGCCTTAACCATTTTATCCCTAGAGAGTCGGATCACCATCCACAGACCTATTCCCCATGGAGCTCCAACTACATGGCGACCCAACCTTGGTCCGTGCTGCACGACCCTAAACTACACAGCCTCAGTCCGTACTGCACGACCCTAAATTGGGCAGCCTTAGTCCGTGCTGTACTGCCCTAAACTACACAGCCTCGATTCGTGCTACATGACCATAAACTTCACAGCCTCGGTCAATGTTGCACGACCCTAAACTGCTCAACCTCGGTCCGTGTTGCACGACCTTAAACTGCATAACCTCAATCCGTGCTACCTGACCCTAAACTGCATAGCCTCGGTCTGTGCTGCAAGATCCTAAACTGCATAACCTCGGTCCGTGATGCATGACCCTAAACTGCATAGCCTCAGTTTGTACTACACGAGCCCAAACTGCACGGCCTCGGTCCATGCTGCACAGCCCTAAACTGCACAGCCTCGGTCTGTGCTTAACGACTCTAAACTACAAACCTCGGTCCATGTTTCACGACCCTAAACTGCACAGCCTCGGTCTGTGCTACACGACCCTAGACTGCACAGCCTCAGTCCGTGATGCACCACCCTAAACTGCACAGCCTTAGTCCGTGCTGCACGACCCTAAACTGCACAGCCTCGGTCCGTGCTGCACAACCCTAAACTGCACACCCTCAGTCCATGCTACACGACCCTAAATTGCACCGCCTCGGTCCTTGCTACACCACCCTAAACTGCACAGCCTCGAACTGTGTAGCACGACCCTAAACTTCACAGCCTCGATCCGTGCTGCACGACCCTAAACTGCATAGCCTCGGTCCATACTGCACGACCCTAAACTGCACAGCCATGGTCCGTGCTGCATGACCCTAAACTGCACCACCTCGATACGTGCTGCACCATCCTAAACTGCACAGCCTCGATCCGTGTTGCACCACCCTATACTACACAACTTTGGTCCGTGTTGCACTATTCTAAACTACACAACCTCGATTCATGCTGAACGATCCTAAACTGCACAGCCTCGGTCCATGCTATACGACCCTAAATTGCACAGCCTCGGTCCATGCGACACGACCCTAAACTGCACAGCCTCAGTCTGTGCTGCACGACCCTAAACTACACAGACTCGGTCCGTGCTGCACGACCCTAAACTGAACAGCCTCGGTTCGTGCTGCACAACCCTAAACTGCACAGCCTCGGTCCGTGCTACGCAACCCTAAACTACACAGCCTTGGTCCGTGCTGCATGATCCTAATCTGCACAGCCTCGATCTGTGCTGCACGACCCTAAACTGCACAGCCTCGGTCCATGCTGCATGACCCTAAACTACACAGCCTCGGTTCACGCTGTATGACCCTAAAATATACAGCCTCGGTCCATGCTTCACGACCGTAAACTGCACAGCCTCGGTCCATGCTGAACGACCCTAGACTGCACGGCCTCGGTCCGTGCTACACAACTATAAACTGCACATCCTCAGTCTGTGCAGCACGATCCTAAACTGTACAGCCTCTATTCATGCTGCACGACCCTAAACTGCACAGCCTCGGTCAAGGCGCATGACCCTAGACTGCATGGTCCAAACTATATGACCATAAACTGTAGCAGTGGTCCATGCTGCATGACCTTGAACTGTAGAGCACCACGGTCCAAACTATACGATCTTAAACTGTAGCGGTGGTTCATGCTGCATGACCTTAAACTACACAACACCATGGTCCAAACTATACAATTTTAAATTTTAGAGGTCTCGTTGCACGACCTTAAACTACATGGTCCTAGTCGTATGACTTTAAACTACATAACCACGGTCTAGTTGTGTGACCTTAAACCATAGCACCCGTCCTAGCTACATGGCGTTAAAATGCTTAGCAGCCACGGTCTAGCTGTACGACCTTAAAACATAGAGCATGTTCTGCTGGCATGACGATAAACTGTGTTGCCCAGGTCACGGACCATAAACTCACCCCCACATACGTGCACATGCCTTTACATGCACTTTCACGCATGCCTTTCCTAGCCTACCTGATAGTGTGCGTGCACCACCTTCATTACCTCCTCAGTGAGTCCATTCATTTCATCACCATACCTCATTCCCTAGTGAGTCTCACCCATGCTCACAAAACGATGAACCATCTCGCCATCCATACTCATTGTAAGTTAGTAAGTCACCATCATCTATTCACATTTCATACATCGTCCATCTCTCATAGGTAGCCCCGATCCATCTCCTCAAGTGAGCTACACCACCACCATACTCACTCCATGGCATTCATAGACTGTCATCCATCACCATCATGGTCCAGCTGTATGACCTTAAACCATAGTGCACGTCCAGGCCGTATGGTGTTAAACTATTTTGCACTAGTCTCGGAGGCATGAACTTAAACACGCCTTCACAAAGAAAAAGAAAAGAATAATAGGCATAGTGTATACCTAAACAAGGGAACGCCATGAGTAAAAATGATGGACGGGCATGGTCACGAAACCATGAGTAAAAAAGTTCTATGAATAAAAAAAAAAACGAGCATGGTGAAAACGCAAAAGGGCATCGTGAGCAAGACTGAAAAGACACAAAAAAAAGTGGGTGGACATGACCAGGAGGTCATGGGTAAAAGAATCCCATAAGAAGAAGTTAGGGAAAACTGTCTCTATGGCGCCACTTCCCAAGACCAAGCGAAAATCTGCAAAGGACGCTTGGATCAATAAACAGGTTGATCCAGCACTCGCCTCAAAAGGTAGCTTCAATCCTCACTCAAAAGAAGAAAATCCCTGATGACATAAAAACCAGGAAACCAAAAACAACTTGAGCTTCAATGAAAAGATTCTGACAGTCTGAGTCCAGTTGCAAAAGGACTTGAAAGATAGAAGACTCGCCAAGACGGCAAGACAAGTCTCATGAGGAAGAATATTATTCTCACGAGGTCACAATTACACTCTAGGAAACAAACATTACAAAGTTAAGAAATTGACAAAGCAAGGGGAGAACCTGTCAGAAACTTCAGCTTGCCTAGCCGACAGGCCCAAACCTTCGGGACCGGCTAACACTGCCCTCGACATGAGCCGGTAGTCGAGACCCAAAGTGGTACTCTGAACATTAAAAGCAAACCTGGTGTAGCAGAAAACATCGCCTACCAAAGCAAACCAATGAACCCAGACTAAATGGGGACAATGCCCTTCGCCATGGCACTCAATTGCCAGATGCGCTTGATTCTGACTGACGAGGTCCATACAAAATCCTCAGATTCAGAATCACAAACAGTCCACATGAGGGTGAGGAATTTGAAAAGATCCCTCAAAAAAGTCTCTTCTCCCTTTAAAGTCTTAACAGACGGACCCACAAACAATGCATCCCTACGTCTAAGCAGCCTAGTTACACCACTACATGAATCTCCTCGGCGTTCACGTGCTCTTGTGGCTAGGAAGGAAAAAAGTAAAATTCGAAGGAAGCTTTCTAAATAATTTTCCTTCTCGCTTCTCTTGAAGCACAAAATGCGGTGGGGCAAGCTGTTTGAATGTATTTTTCAGCACCTTGGTCCGTAGTAGGAAGCAGGTCAATAAAGCCTAGAAAACAGTGAAAATTCCTGATAGTCATAGAATGGAACCAAAATTGGTCAAGATCGTCATCGGCACTATAAAAGACTACCTGCCAAGTTTCGTCGCATTCCGACATGTCTAAGGCAGTGAACACAAAGGAACAGTTTTCGAAAAAATGTCCTCTAACACTCTGAAACGGACCCTACAGCTGGAACAACATTTTCAGTATCTCAAATCACTGTAGTACCACTACAATTAGATTTGATATGGTTGAAAAACCCTTAGGGCCAAGTTTTGGCTTAATCAGACACTCCAGGACAAAGATATGAGCAAAACATTGAAATAGGAGGGGCCGCACACTATTCCTGTGTGGCCTCACTGCGCAAACACCATTAAGGGCATGTTTGATAACTGAAAGCAAGATCAAAAACTGTAAATTGGAAGTTCTTAAGTTCTATGAATTTAAGAAGTTCCTGGTTTCTGTGTTGGATAACCTCCCTGGGAAGTTAAGAAGTTCCTGGTTTCTGTGTTTGATAACCTCCTGGTAAGTTAAAGAAGAACTGGGTATCTATATTAGATTAGAAAAAAGACTGGATTTCATCCCATTAGCAAGAGTTACATTTTTCATATGTCCACCACTAACACCACATGAGAAAATTGCATTTTGGTTTCCAAACCGGCCTATAGTCCTTACCAAAAGAAATATCATGGGGCAGATGTCATCTTGAAGTTTTCCAAAATCAGTGGCAGTCATGTAATTTTTATAAAGCATATATCATTTTGAAGTTTCTTAAATCAGTGGCAGTCATGTAACTTATTTTTTGTTTCTTTTTTTTTGCAAAGAATAGGTGCACATAGTTTCTTTTTTTGGAAAGAAGTATGGACATGCATGAAGACAAGCAAAATCCATAGAGAAGTGTAGTCTACCTTTGTGAGTTTTGTATTCTCTATCTGATTCTTGTAACAATTTTTTGTTTGCACGATTTTTTTTTATGCATTCACTTTTTCAATAAATATTTTTTTTGACAACTTTTCTCAAAATATATAGTACTTATAAACAATGAAAAAAAATGCAAAATGTTTCATATCATGGCATTGGAACCAAAAAGATCTTTCAAAAAAAAAGAAAATGTAAAATGCAGAGTAAAATAAATTCACTAATCAATGAACATTTTAAGATTTGCATGCTATGTGGCCCAATAGATAAATTACGAGCGAAGTTTGAGAGTCAGGAATGCACAAAAATATGCAAGACACTTGGGGTCAAAATATTGAAATTCTATGGAGGCATTAGATGTTTTAGAAAAGGGATGTATAATATCCAAGGCGCTACAGAAAACTATACTCCACCGGGGTAATCCACATTTGATGAAATTATGAGTGGTGATGAAGAGGTAGGACCCACCATTGCGATCATATCCTGTTTAAAGGGGTTACAGTCCCTCTTTATACCATTTATCATTTCATTGGATGAGGACCACCCCATGGAATATCAAAATGAGTAGCCATTGGATATATTATACACTTCCATTCTAGAGATGTAATAACAAATCCTAACATGTAATAACTTCAGCACTGATGCGTCTGTATGAAGCAACATTCACAATTGATGCATCCATAAAATAAAACTATGTACAAAACCAGCCCATTCAACAATTAACCTGTAATAGTTTAAACATACATAATTCAAAATACAAGAACTAAGAAATCAACCCATTCAAACACACATGTACAATGCAAGCAGTACGACATCAGCTCATTGAACAATAACCTGCAATAACTTGAGCGTACATGTATCAAGCAACATTCACAATTCATGTACCCACAATAACCTGTAAGAAATCAACCCATTTAAATACACATGCACAATTCAAGCAGTAAGAAATTAGCTCATTCAACAATATTCTTCAATAACTTGACCACTACTTATATTCAACACTAACGCATTTGTATCAAGCAACATTCACAATTCACGCACCCATAAAGAAAACCACGTACAAAACCCCATTCAACAATAACCTGTAATAGTTTAAACATAAATAATTCAAAATGCAATAGAATGAACACAACATAAAAATTTCATATGAAATGCAGAACAATGTTTATTACAAGCGTTAGCAACTTAGGTAGGCCTCCCACAACTGCATGCCTATGGCACCTCGCAAATTGACGCCAACGTCATGATCAACATGCCCCTGAGTCAATTGCGAACAACCATCATCTCCGTCAATTACGAGTTGACTCTCAACCCTCCTTCGAAAACGTAGATCCCTTCTGTTATCAGCTCCCCGAGTCATCATGATGTAGTTGTGCAATATTGCACATGCTATAACTACATCAACCTGTGTTCGTAAAGGATACTGCATTTGATTCCTGAGTACAGGAAATCTAGCCTTCCAAAGTCTAAATGTCCTCTCCACTACATTTCTAAGCATAGAATACCGCTTGTTAAAAACTACTTGTGATTCTGGGGAGCTCGTGGGCCTGAAGTAAATTCGTTTAGATGGCAATGGACTCTATGAAACCACGAATAGTAGGATACCCACCATCTACAAGGTAATATTTTCCTGTACCATGTTTGTGCAATGAGTATATTGTAAGGCCAAATATTATACTAGAAATATTGTACAAATCAAAGCAGCGAAACATAGGAAGGAACGAAGTTACCCTCAGGCACTGCAAGCCTACTGCCTTCTTTACTAATTGCGTCATATAGAAATTTAGAATCTGATGTGGATCCTTCCCAACCTGCAAGTACATAATGGAAACGCATATCGAAACCAACCGCAGCCATAACATTATGGCTTAAAAACCTTTTCTATTTCGGAAACGATTATGCAATCGACTACGAACTCAAGCAAAGACATGAGTCTCATCAATAGCTCCAACACAATCCTATTAAGAGAAAAAAATCAACATATTATATATTAATTCTCAATGGATATGAGAACAATAATGTGAATTACTTGACACTCGCATACCTTAAAATATGGTTAAAATCATAGTGTATCACTAGCAATGTGGGCCGGTGTTTCATTGCTTGTTGGTTGCAGGAACATGGGTTCCAATTGTAAGATGGCTTGTAAAACTCTATGGAAGTAGTAACTTATGGTCTGCCCTGAATGATGGAACCCTTCCTTGACCACCCTATTTCGTTGATCGTGTGTGACGATACTTAAAAATATGGCTACTTGTTCATCAACTGCCAAATATCTTGTATCTGTAATGTTTGTCCTCTGCTTTAACAAATTACATAGATAGATAAAAGCACAACTTTCCATTCATAATTGGTCGAAGCACTTACGAGGGTGCTCCGACAGCAAGTATTGGACATAATTGGCCCCAGTAAAAATTGAAGTATGAACACACCTTCTCCTCTTTTGCGTAGTGATATACCAACATATAATGCACCACATTATATATGTAAGATATAATATTATCACCAACCGACGTTGTTGGGGATCCATAACTAGAAATAAAAGAAGGCACCTACATTAAATTAAAGCAATATTTTTAATCAAACCATAATATGAAAGAAGCCATCTACATCCATAAAGAAAACCATGAAGCAACCTTTAACATTAAATTGAAAGAAACCATCCACATACAAATGAAAGAATTTATCCAATACATATTTACAAAATGCAAACCATAAAGTAATATCTACCAAACCATAATAAGAAAGAAGCCATCCACATCCATAAAGAAAACCATGAAGCAACCTTTGACATTAAATTGAAAGAAACCATCCACATACAAATGAAATAATTTATCCAATACATATTTATAAAATGCAAACCATAACGTAATCTCTATCAAACCATAATATGAAAGAAGCCATCCACATCCATAATAAAAACCATGAACTAATCTTTGATATTAAAATGAAAGAAAGCGTCGAATTACAAATGAAAGAAGTCATCCACATACATATTTATAATATGGAAACCATAAAGTAAACATAGTCAATCAAGTATTTAGAGGTGTTTCATCTCTTCATCCAAGTAAGCCTTTCATATCCTTGGATCCGGTATGTTGAATAACATCTTTGCCTTTGTAGAATCTTGGAAGATCCTTCCCGCCATTACAAAGACGTCATCACCAATTTCACCTACTCTCCACATGTCGTCAACAATCTTTAAGCGTCTTTCCTAACCTTGGATGGAGCATCTACCACAGGAGTACTATTGTTACCTACAGTTTCACGTGTTAGCATCTTAATGCTATCGGCCACCTCTATCATGACTTTAGTGATGGAGTCATTGAAGGTGGGTTGCTTTGATCGGCATTGTGTTCCTATAGGAGTATGAGACCGTCGTCTTTTTTATCCAGATGATACTGGGTCATCATATGAGATTGAGCTAGATTAGACCTAGACTTCTACGGGGTTCATTAGAGAATGGAGTTTCAGGCCTTTCTAGCTCAATTGTAATGCCACCCCCAGTTGATTTGTACGTCCCATTTGCTGTGTTGCCCTCATAAATCTTACTTAGGAGCGAATATTCAGGCAAAGTCTTGTTATGATATTTATTTGCTCATTCATTCTCCAGCATATAAAAGATCATAAATTATTTTTGGCGATATTCATATTTAAATATATTCAAAAATTATAAAGCTTATGCAAATGAGTAATTACATACCGCTAAGTAGTCAATCCAAACAGCACTCTCGGCAGTTACTATCCTCCTCCTTGCATCCCATCCAAACCCGGATATATTCATAAGTTTTTTTATGTCACTGTACATGGTTTTGAAGAACTTATACTTGCTCTTTAACCTACTTTCAGTGTTTAATGGCCCAAATTTAATTGTCATTGTTTCTACCATCCGTTTTCAATAACCTTTGTTAAAGCCCTCCCCACCTGCCTTGGATACAGCCCTACTCTCCTTTTTCATAAGTTCAATGAAATGATCATCTTCTCCCTGTGTCCATTGCAAGTTCCTCTCGGATCCTATATTCTCATTCCCTATGCTTGATGATGTGTTTAGATCCATTCTAAAATAGGGAGACAACAAATCTATTATATTCTATATAATCATATGCTGTGTGCTCTCTTTCTCTCTCTCTCTCTCGCTCTCTCTCTCTCTCTCTCTCTCTCTCTTGCTCTCTCTCAGCAAGATTATAATGGCACACGACATTTGAACATACATAGAATAACCTGCAATAGTTTAAACATACATAATTAAAAATGCAAGAACTAAAAAATCTGCCCATTCAAATACACATGTACAATACAAGCAGTTAGAAATTAGGTCATTCGACAATAACCTGTAATAGCTTGAGCATTACTTATATTCAGCACTGGTGCATCTGTATCAAGCAACATTTACAACTCATGCATCTATAAAGAAAACCATGTGAAAAACCAACCCATTCAACAATAACCTATAATAGTTTAAACATACATAATTAAAAATGCAAGAACTAATGAATCAGCCCATTCAAACATACATGCACAATGTAAGCAGTAAGAAATCAGCCCAAACATACATAATTAAAAATGCAAGAACTAAGAAATCAGCTCATTCAAACACACATGCACAATGCAAGCAGCAAGAAATCAGCCCATTCAACAATAACCTGTAATAACTTAAGCACTACTTATATTCAGCATTGATGCATCTGTATCATGCAACATTCACAACTCATGCATAATTAAAAAGCCAATGGAGGACCTATTGCGTACTCATCCACTATCAATGGAGGACCCATTATGCAGTAGCTAAAATCATAAGTATCAGAATCAGATAACGGAAATGCAATATCCACTACCAATGGAGGACCAATTGCGTAGTGCCCAGAATCATAAGCATCGGTATCATAAATAGAATCAGATAATAGAATCAGACAGTATTAGTGTGACATAAGGGCATTTCCTACAATTTTAGGCAGTGACATCTTATTAAAAATCGGGTTATAACTCTCAATTTGTTTGGAATTTAAAGATACTTTCAAAACTAATTTTATAATAGACATAGCTATCTTTCAAATAAGGGTAGTTTGAGCGTAATTGGACCTAATTTGGCCCCTCAAAATACAAAATAACAGAGACACTTCATCTGAAAACTGTTGTGTAGTAAAGACGATGTCATATCTTTGAAATTCTGTCCATAACTCAAAATCAAGAAGGATTTTCCAAAAGTGCTAAATATGTGAGTTCAAGCTAACTTATAGAATTTTTCAAATGACAGTAGTTTGGACGAAAATGGGTTCCTTTTTATCATTAAAAACTAGTGGCAACAGATACGAAAATTTAGACAAGACTAAAACATGAAAATTGTAGTCCACTCGTCTATCTTTCAAATGGATATAATTTCATATCTTTTGGACTTCAATTGGCCAAATAAAACTTCAGTGCAATAAGAGTGATATTTCTGGAAATTGGTAGGATCTGTCAACAGTGACATAGGTGCATAAAATGAAGCCCAACTTTCAAATTATTCAGAATCTCAGCTAGGCAAAAACATGAAGATTAAAATAGACTCCAAGACCTTTCTAATGGTGGCAATTTTAGGAAATTCCAATACCATTTGAAGGGTCAAACATGTTTTATAAACTTATGCACAGTCATAGTCATAGCATGCTTTAAAGATTTGTTCATAGCTTCAAATTTTCATTAGCAATCAGCATGCAACCTTTTTTACACATAATAGATACATATGCCCCATTGATTCAAAAGTTTTTCCTCAATTTCCCCAATAAATTGAAGGGTTTCATTATTCATTTCATTATACAAAGGCAAGCCATTGTTGCTCGAAAAATCATAACAAAACAGTCACAGTGTCATTTATCATGATAATCGATTTGCCCTCAACTCATGTCAAATCTTGTCATAAATTTCTCTCCATTTTCATTAGATACATATAGACACATGATCACATATTTTTCTATGAAAATCAGGAAGATTTGGGGCTTACTCAGGTCATGCAAAGACAAACTATGTTGCTGGAAAATCACAATGTAACAGTGTGCATAAACTCTCATTATACATGCTCATTTTATGTGTAGGACAGTCTAAGAATTAGCCGACCCCAAATAGTTGGGAAAAGACTCTCACGATGATGTTGAGTACAGTCTCACAAGTAATTCACCAACATCTAGTTAATCAAGCATATTTAAACTTGACATGGAATGTAAAGAAGTTAGGTAGGGCATGAAATAATATTTTTCACTTTTGTATGCAGAAGATAATGGTAATTAAGGATGAACAAGCCTTCATCTAAATGGTTCAAGTAACATAGTTACTTTTTCTCTTACACGAACGACATATTAACCTTTGATACTTATTATCTGTTGTGTTTTCAAGATCCGACAAGCGTAATCCATTCATATCAATAAAATGATGCCCCACTAATATTTGATCAGAAATGGAATGTTAGCAAACCAAACCAACTTAATTCCCCAAGCAGCAAGACAAAATTGAAAAGGACCAAGGTGAGAGCTTTGATGATCACTGATCTAGATATCTCACATGATGTTCATGCATGATAGGCGGCTTTTCTTTTCCCCACTTTTGTGATATTGTACATGGTTTGCTTGAATATGAGTTTTCAAATTCTAAGTTACAATATAGTTCGCAGTTAAGAGGATTCCATTGTTCTCTTTTGGAACTAGAAAAGCACAATGTCAAGCTGAAATGCAAGAGCTAAATATGAGTCGCCACCTGTGTGAATTGATTTGGATTCATGCTCTTTCTAAAGAGATAGGAATTGTTCAAGAATAACAATAGAAGTGCAGTAGTATCTATTCCAGTCTTCCATGACAGAATTAAATTATTAAGGGAGACTACCATCAAATGATGTGCAGCGCAAAAAGAGTTATATTATGAGAGCACGGGAAAGATCATTTTCATTTTTCATAGAGCAAGGAAGGAAATGCTCAGTCCAAATGCTTCACAATTCAAAAAACAATTCTCTGAGAGAGTAAAGAATTTGAATCCTGATCATCATAATAGGCATAGTTTTCTTCTTTCATTTTTACATTTCTTTATGACTGAGGGCTAGTATTCCTTATATCATCAATATTTTGTGTATATGAACACATTCTCATTCAAGTGAAAGTTGTTCATTCTCGCTCATTATAATCTCTAATTTAGAACATCTCACTAGTTATTCTCGCACCATAGATCTAGTAGAGCAAAAAAAAGAGAAACGAAAAGAAAATAATGGTTTTTACTGCACAAATTTGTGGCCAATCTTGTTTTACTAACATCTATGAATTCTTACCTCACTTCACTTCACTAGATCACTCTACAACTTTATTAAGGCATTGATACACATAATAGCTCAATATCCCTGAATTTCTACCACAAAATATAAAAAAGGGTCATTAATTCCTAGAAGTCAAGTTTTGAAGTTCTAAATAAAACTAGAGAAGCCAGATGAAATTTGTTTGTTTGATGGTGAAGACTCATGAAAATGAAACGTTCAAACAAGTTTCCCCGAATTTTTTACAAAAAGCCGGATAAAATGGATGACTTGAGGTGAGTTGTAATGTTTGCAAAAAAACTTGATGGGCCCTAAAAGTTCCACAACAGTATACGATCCATGTAGCATAAAACTGGAGAAAAAAGGACAAAATTGAAAAAGAAATAAAGTTCCTCAATAAGAACAAAAAATTTGCAAAGACAAACTAAAATTTTCTATGGAACCTGCAAGTCCCACATTGATTTGATTCTAAGTAGGGAATAGATAAAATGGGTCTTAGGGAGAAATAAAAACTTTTAAAGATAATATTTAGAAAGAAGTCTCAAAAACCCTGAAGCATTTCAAAAATAAGCCTTAAAACCCGATAAAATTAATGGAAAAAATTGTTGAAAATACATTTTTTTCTATGTTTCTCATTTGAAATATATGCGATGGGCACAATCAACTCTCTATAACTCAAGTTTTCTAAGTTTCTAACCTAATCACAGTGAAAAAGAAGCAAACAAAAAGCATGTTTCCCAACCAAGATCTTTTACCGCAGAATAGTTGCAGAATTAGAAAATCGTATCTTGGCGAAAAGAGAAACCCCAATCCAACAAAATGGAAGAAACAAAGCCATAAATAGAATTCTTCTTAATCAAGCTCTTTACAAAAACTAAGGTCTCAAGAATTGCAGATGCAGAAGGCATAAGATTATGGAACCAAAATAAAAAAAGAAAGAAAAGAATAATAAAAACCAAATTCAAGAAAAGGCTAACTTTCTCACAAAAAAGAACCAAAGGCAAGAGAACAAATCTACAAGAAACACTTTTTCATATAAGCTCTGCAATTTAATGCCCCCACACTTGTAGAAATGGAAGTAGAAGCTACATAAAAAAATAGAAACAACTAAAACCAATAGTGCAAGATATACGAATCCACAAAAAGCTTTTGTTTTTTTTTTTTAAATCAAGCTCTGCATTGTCAAAAGTTCCTAAGAGTTGCAAATGAAATTGAGAAGAACCTAGACTAAATAATAATAACGATAACCCTCAAAATAAAGAACAAGAAAGAAGTAAATGAATCCATGAAAATAATTCTTCCCAATCAAGCTCTGCAATTGCAAAAACTAAGGGCCAAGCATATGGAAAATGAGAAACTAGAAGATGCATAGACAAGAAAAACCCTAGAACTAAGAAAAGGCGGTACCTGTTAAAATTTGGTAGAGAGAAAGATCAAAGATCCACTATGAAAACACATACACTCTCTCTTTCTCTCTTGAAAGCACTCACTTTCAAACACAAAAGCACTCACTCACTTTCAACAATGTTTGTATAACGTTAGGCGCATAGGGCATTTTATAAGCAAGTAACATCCATTGTCCATTTTCAAATAGTGAGAAAATAACAAAGAGAAAGGGAGAGAAAAAAAACACTAAGAAGACCCAACTTGGGAGTCAACAGAGAGGGAAAACCCCACAAAAAAACTTGTACCCTAAACTCATGGGGTATAAGAGCTTTAAGCTTCAAGAGCTCAAGAACAAACACATAGATCAATAATAAGAGCCATTTGCTTCAAGAGCTCAAGAACGAACACAATGATCAATAACAGAAAAAATACAGTGCATACCTCAATATCAATGGCAAGGATCACAGGTTTGCCTGAGATAATGGCGTGCTGGGCTGGCTCAACAGCAAGATGGGAAGTTGCAAAAAGAGGGCCACTCAACGGGGTGGGTGCTCAACGACGCAGAGAGGAGTGCTCAAGGGGGTGGGTGATCAGCGCAGGGGTGTGCTCATAGAATATTGAAGGGGAGGGGTGCTCTAGGTTAACGAATGGGGAGGAAGTTTAAAGCTTCCTATTTGAGGTTCCGACCTTTGGGTCGGAACATTTTTTATACAGGGGTGTAGGAAGATGAAAACTTTTAATTTGGGGTTCTCATTTTTATCAAACACGAAAATTTGAAGAGTTATCAACTTCCAGAAGCCACTTCCTATTATCAAACATGCCCTAAAGGTGGTTGCTTTTACAGTCACACGCAGTCACTTTCGGGGCCTGTAACTCACTTATTCTAAGTTGAATCGCTCCCAAATTTGGTGAACATATTCGTCTCATCAAGATGAACAATTCAATATGTGGCACTCCCCGAGACGATGTCCGAACATGGAGAAAAGCTAGAGAAAAGTTGCCGATCCGTGAAGAAATTGCAGAAAATTCAGCAACAATACGCCTCGCTCGATGGACCAAATCATGACGCTCGCTCAACGGATCAATGCGAAACCAATTCCATTGTGTGCGTAAAGTCCAAGGATATTATTACTCTGAACCCCGTACATTATGGATGGTCAGATTTCGTGTACAAAGTTGATGAAGTAACTGAAATTCGGGCCGCTAGATTCTAGATTCCAATCAAAACTCAAAAGTTGTGAAATCTTCGTCCGGGCTCCAAATCGTGTCTCGTTTGTTGCCACGCGATAGTGATGGCATGCTTAGTGCACTATGATAAAAAAATTATAGAAAAACATCAAGGAATGAGCACATTATTGATCTGAAATTCTAAGATTCAAACAAATTTCAAGTCTCGTGATCATAGCTCAAAAACATGATTCATGGCTCGAAGTTGGTATCAAAACGATCACCATGTCGAGCCCTACAATAAAATAATAATATTTCGATCAAACGGGCATCAGAGCAACCCTAGGTCAGCCACAAAACATCACACAAGTTCTCGGGCAGCAACAATGACTATTTTGGAACTCTACACATTGTTAGGCAGGGGCAAAATAGTCCTTTTGCATCCATATTTAGAATTTATTTTAATTCAATTAAATATTAATTTTCAAAAATTAAGTCTAATTTTGATCAATCCACCCATGTTTGAGCACAATTCTATATAAACAGGCACTGCCTCATTGTAAACGGATCCCTCGGCCTTCAGTTGATGGTTTGAAGATTGAATAAAAATTTTGATTCCTTGCTTGAGGCTATCAGTACATCTTAGAGAGAGAGAGAGAGAGGAGAGAGAAGAAAAGGGTCGATACCCTTTGGACAAGCAACTTTCTCTCTCCTCCCTCTCTCTTTCTTTTCTTTCTCTTCTTGCTCTCTTTCTCTCTCTCTTTTCTCTGTCTCTTTCTCTTTCTTCTCTCCTCATCTCTATCTTCATTTGTCCCCTTCTAATGCAACCGGCGAGGCTTAGTGCCGGTTGGTCTCCTCTATCTCTCTCTATCAGTCGACGAGACTTAACGCTGATTGAGCCTTCACTCTTCTCTCTCTCTCTCTTCTCTCTCTTTTCTTTCTCTTTCTATCTCTTCTCTCTGTTTTATCTCTTTCTCTCTCTTCTCTCTCTTTCTCTCTCTCTTTTCTCTGTCTCTTTCTCTTTCTTCTCTCCTCATCTCTATCTCCATTTGTCCCCTTCTGATGCAACCGGCGAGGCTTAGCATCGGTTGGTCTCTTCTCTCTCCCTGTCAGTCGGTAAGACCTAACGTCGGTTGGTCTCCTCTCTCTTCCTCTATCAGTCGGTGAGACCTAGCACCGACTGGGTTTCTCTCTCTTCCTCTCTCAATCGATGAGACCTAGCACCGACTAGTTTTCTCTCTCTTCCTCTATCAATCGACGAGACTTCACGTCGATTGGTTTTCTTTCTCTTCCTTTGTCAATCGATAAGCGTAACACTGACTGGGTTTTTCTCTCTTCCTCTATCAGTGGGAGAAACCCAGCGTCGACTGGTTTTCTCTCTTCCTCTGTCAGTCGGCGACACCTCCTGTTGATTGGTTTTCTCTCTCCTCCTCTGTCAGTCGGTGAGACCTCCCGTCGATTGATTTTCTCTCTCTTCCTCTATCAATCGGTGAGATCTAGCACCGACCGATTTTCTCTCTCTCTTCTTTTGTCAGTTGGCGAGGCCTAGCATCGACAGCTTCTGAAACATTCGGCAATGTCTGGCGCCGACTGCATCTTCTCTCCCTTCTTCCCCCTCCTCTCTTCCTTCTTCTCTTTCCTTCTGTCTATTCCCTTCTTCTCTTCAACCATTCGTCTGTTACTCTTGCGTTCGACTAAGAGGGATTGAGGTTAGCATCTCATGGCAGGCATGTCGTCTAACCGTAATGTTGTTGCATCAGGATCATTTGGCCCTCTTTACTGCCATGACAGACTGACCTTCATGCTTAGCTGGTCGACATTGGTAATAACGTCTAGTGATGATTCCATGAGCCTGTCTTCTTTACCAAGCCCGTTTTGCTACCACGTTAGGTCAATTATCAACCAGTCTAGTCACTTCTCTGATCTTCTCGCTTGGTCGAATTCTTCTCTCCCCCCCCTCTTTCTTTCTTCTTTTTGAATGCGCATGCTTGTGTACATTCATCAGAGACCCACCCGCCTCATAACCTTTGCCATATACGTGTGTGATTGCAGAAAAGTAGAAAATAATAAGAATACGAGCCAAGGGAGGAGATTCTGAACATGTTTTTTTATTGGGTATCTTTCTTCGTGATCTAAGAGGGCACCCAAGTGAGTCAGCCCGAGTAAGTCTGGAACCCACCTTCAAAATTCCTCTCTTACTAGTTGGTAACACCTACCCCCATTTTCAAATGAGGTTCCCGAGAGAGCGATCTCATAAATGTCCTGAGTCTCCCTGGAAACCCTAGATGCGCGTTGCCCGATCCTCCAAGATCCAGAGGGTAAGATCGATGCACCTAACCAAAGATCACTAAGGTGTGCAAAAAGTTCGGGATAACACAAAATTCTCCACACCTTACTACCCTCAAGAAAACGGACAAGCAGAGGCCACAAATAAAGGACTTCACAGAATCATAGACAAAATAATAGAAGGTGGCAAATATTAGCACGAAAGGTTAAATGACGCGCATGGGCCTACCGGACAACTGAGAAAACTCCTACTAGCATGACCCCATACTCATTGGTGTATGGCATTGAAGCAGTGCTACCCATCGAAATTGAGATGCCATCTCTCCGAGTGCTTATTCATAAAAATTCAGATGAAGAACAAAAAGTCAAAGCATGAATCGCTGCCCTCATTAATTTGGATGAAAAACGACTACGAGCAACACCAAATATCGTTGCTGACCAGCGTAGAACCGAGAGGGCAGACCAACGAAAAGTTGTTCCTCGACAATTCAGAGAAGGAGACATGATACTCAAGAAAATCTTCCACACTCCGGCAAATCCACACCCTTTAAGCAAGTTCAAACCTAATTGGGAAGGGTCATTCGTGGTTACCCAAGTGCATGCAGGTAATTCTTATAAGATAAAAAATCAGGAGGGGTACAAACTCAACGACCCCATTAATGCAATGTATCTCAGAAAATACTACCCGTAACGGGCTAAAAATCGTGGTGAAAACCTGAAAAGGCATCACAAAGAAACAATATATATATAAAAAAAAAAACTAAAAATGTGCATGGTGAAAACCTAAAAAGGCACCATGGGTAAAAGGAATAAAAAGATCTCCTAGAAGGAGCTTTCGATGTAAAACACTCAAGTACAAACAAGTACTTGCAAGTTCCAATAATACTGCACAAGCATATCTTGAGGATGAAGACTCCTCCTAAACCCTGTAGGTTCCCAACATAAGCAACTCAGAAAGATGTAGGAGGGTGACATGAATGGAAAATTGAAGTGATTTCAATGAACCCTGAAAAACGTCGATACCCTCCAAGATGGAAGCTCGACAAGAATCCAAAGGACTCTTCATAAATCCGTAATTTCTGAGTGCACGCTGATCACATGCATCTCACTACTCGGGGTAACGCCCTCATTGCGCCAACTCGAGTACACAGGAGACGACCTCCTCGTTTTCCTACTCAGCACACACAAGCGCACCCTGTAAGGGGCAGGCCTACACCTGTTCTCTCATAGACATCTGATCGTAGTTCTCGGCCTCCTGAGGCCAGATCACTTGCACGAGCTTGGGCTGACTGCCAGGTCTCCCATAATCCTTCTTCAAGGGGCACACACGCATCACCGTCACAGGCGTCTCCTCGCCCTAGACTCAGGCCTTCTCATGAGTCAACCATGTTCCTTTCTGTTCCTCCTTCATCGGGCAAGCACCTTCAGCTTTGACACTTGAAGGTTTTCCCCAAGCGTACCATCTTAAATCAGCCCCGTTACTGTGGTCGTGTCTCTGGAGCCCACAAGAGAGCTCAAGGCAATGACCTGATGGAAGATTCCTTCATCCACCCCGGCCCAAGATAACTCCAGTTCTTGACCCTCATCCATTGTCGCACCTGATGGAGACAGCTCTCTCTAGTGCAAGAAGAGCTGACCAGCCGCAACCTAGATCGCATTTTTGGCATGAGGTCCATCAAAACCTCCAGGCTAAGCATGATAGAGGTCTACAAATTTTGATTAGGGAGGGGACCAAGGCAATCAAAACAACCAGTTCTGACAACCTCTTCACCTAAATCCCTTCTACCCTCTTCAGACCCTGAAGAAGACCTCCATGAGCCCTGTATTGTGGTTACTATCGTAAAAGATGACTCATCCACTCAGCAGCCACGGTCCCAAGATCGTTGAGAACCGGTTCAAATGTGATCGACATACAAGAGTCGAGTTTAGTCAGGGCATGCTAACCCCTTGCTGACCAACCTACCATACACGACCTGTCAAGTTCACAAGCCCTTAGTTGCCACTAACGTTGACCTCCATAGAGAAACATCAGCGTAATGGTCGTAAGCGAGCCCATAGGAAGCCCATGAACATGTTTGAGGATATGGTGCATTCAATGATGGAAAAGATCAATTGTATCGACGCCGCACTCCCGTCGACTAACCATGAGGTCAATTCCCATCACTCTGATGGGGCACCTCCAAGGCAACCCCCTCCTTCTGTCTCAAAGGACAATTCTATCCCTCACCCCATCTCTTAGACAGACATTGACGCTATGGTAACCCATAGCCTAAAGAACAGACAAATCCCGGGGTTACAGGGTGTGACACCTTATCAAAGGCCATACCCCTCATATATTGATCAGGTCCTGTTTCCCTTAGACTATAAGAAAGGGAAGTTTCATTTATTCAATGGAACCACGTCCCCAAACCAGCATATTGCTCACTTCCAGGCAGCATGTCGAGAAAGAGCGACTGATAGGGGACTTCTTCTCCGTCAGTTTGTTGAGACACTCGATGGCCCAACAATTCAATGATATGCCTAATTTCCTCCAAACTCAGTGCATACGTGGGAGGAAATGGAGAAACTGTTTTATCAACGCTTTTATGAGGTTGAGAGAGAGGTTCAAACCATCGAACTTCTCACCTTTACTCAAGATCCTGATGAGCCCATGGACCAGTTCATATCAAGATGGAGAAATTTGGCTTCCCACCATCTGAATCTTATGCTTGAGAAGGAAGCAGTCCAAACTTACATGCGAAACATGCGACTCGAGAACGCTCTACATGTCGAGGCCTCTAATCCGACCTCCATGTCAGAGTTCATCTCTAAATCAGTCTGCATAAAAAGCTTAACATGCCACCATGGTGGGACACGACAACCACCTACAAGCTTAGCAAATAACCGGGGCAATGATATCTCTCAAAAAACAACATGGGGCAACCAACAGAAAGGAGTAATAAGTGCAGTCGTCACTATCATTGATTCAAAAAAGGCTCCTTCTCAAACTTTGGACCTCTCAAACGGGGTAAGAACAACGAAGATAACGGTCTAGGCTGGTAAGCAACGATAGTCGTGCAACCGAGTACCCCTGCCAACCAACCTTGATCGAGGTGATTATTTCACTAGGCATAGGGACAAGGTCTACCCCTTTGAGAAGGAATGGGTCCCTGCACTGTTCCAGTTATTATTAGAACATAATATGATCCAGCTTCTAGAAGCCAAGTTCCTCGAGCAAGCTGGCCTTGACGCTCAGGCAAATTATTGTGCCAACCATCAGAGGATCAATCATCCCACAGATGACTGCTACACGCTGAAGGATATTATCGAGGCCCTGATTCAAAAGGGTTGATAAAGCTTGAAGATTTTAAAGAAGGCCTTTGGGGCAGTTGAGGCCTCCCATGCAGTAACAATCCAAGAGGAAGATGAAATGCCTGGTATCCTCCACACCTTATTCATTATAATACTTCAAGAAGGCGTAATTACACCAACGGGACTAAAGATCGTTGGTGCCTGTATCATTAGATAAGAGGCCATTACCTGTGGGAATGCACAAGTTTCCATGACATATTCGTAAAGAAAATGCGAGTGTGTCAGGAGTTTTACAACCTGCCCATAAGTGATCCCCAAGTTACTCCTCCATTGGGGCAAGGAGAGCTCCCAAAGCAAGAACTTTCTATCAATGACTCAGACTCTGTGGAGCTCTAGACTTCTCAGCCATGGATAGTCCATCATGGCTGAAGTAGATGCAAGTCCCTAAGACTAGAATATTTCTCTAGCCCCTTACCCCACTGCCAACATACTGGACTTCATCCCTGGCAAGATCCTTCTTCCTTCTTCATCCTGTCAAGAAGACGTTCCCTTGCCATCTCCCACTCAACACACGTCTAATGAGGGTGACAATGTTAAAATCACTCCCCAACAGTCTAAGCAAGGGAAAGACCTAAAAGACCCCCTGCACCCGTCTAACCCTAGTGCTGACATAAAAAGTTTCCCAGATAGGTCTGATTCAGGGAGTGACCGTAAAAGTCCCCCACTTTCTAACCCTTCTCCTTCTTCTTCTTTTGCTTCTCATTCTTCCTCTTCTATATCCCTTGTAGGTACAACCTTGATATGCCCATACCTTGAGGCTCTCGATCAAGAATTCGAAGGAATCAATATAAGAAGGACGCAACAGAAACAATTGAGAAAGACCCTAGCACAAGGAGCAGGATTCCTAATAGTTGCTGATTCCCTGGCAGATAAAGCCAAGGTAGAGCCACGTTCTTCAAGGAAGCACAAGAAGTCAAATCCAAAGAAACCCCAGTGGCCCCCTGAGCCCGACTTTGAGCAGAGACTGAGAGAATCAAGGGGGAAAAGTTTCCACTCTCAGAAAGCTTGCCACATGGTGCAAATTTTAAGAGCTACACCTAGTACGAGGTAGATAAATCTCAGATCAAGGAGGACGATGCAACCTCCACTGCAGAAGTCGGGAACCTTGAAGTTCTCTAGTTTGCCACTACAGCTCCCTGCGCTCCTTCCCAATCTTAATATCTCAAACAATCCTCCTAATCTCCAATTCCCTGGGACACCTCTGATCTCATACACTCAATCTCTTCCAAATTCTCAAACTTCCATCACCCAAACCAAGCCAGCTGTGCAATCAAGTCTGCCAGCTGGCCAAAATAAACCTTTTCCACCCATACCTACTCCTCAACCCTCCAGTTCTTTCTACACCAGTATTGAGAAAGCCTCTCGTTCTATATGTGACTACTCTGAACGAGTCAATTGGAGCATTTTTGGCACAAAACAATGAAGAAGGAAAAGAGACGATGTTATATTACTTCAGTCGCATGATGCACGGGGTTGAGAAGAATTATCCCCTTATTGAAAAGATGTGCTTGGCCCTGATCTTTGCTGTACAAAAAACTCTGCCATTACTTGCTTGGTCATGAAGTGAAACTTATATCAAAAGTTGATCCTGTAAAGTTTCTCATGACACTCCCATGCTTGTCAGTACATCTTGCTAAGTGGGCATTATTGCTGATGGAAATCGACTTTACGTATGTCCCATAGAAGGCCATCAAGGGCCAGGCCTTGGCTGACATTCTTGCAGCACACCCGTTACTGGTAGAGTCTCCTCTATCAAAGGATCTCCCTGATGAAGAAGTGTTATGTGTTGACCTTGCTCATGTGTGGGAATTGTACTTCAACGGAGCTTTCCAATCAGATTAAGGATATTCTTGACTCCGAGAGGAGGAGTATTGCCACTTTCTTTCTCTCTCACTCAAGCCTTCGACCTCGACTTGGAGCAACTCAAGATATATGGCGACTCTGAGTTGGTTATCTAACAGCTCAAAGGGATCTATGATGTGAGAAACGATATTCTTAAGCCTTATCATGATACTGCAAAATCGTATATGGCGCAGTTTGAGGACGTATCCCTGAGTCACATCCCCAGGAGGCTAAACGCATAGGCTGCTGCACTTGCGAAACTCGATGCTACAATTTAGTTGCCCTCATCAGGACCCACACTTTTTTGGGGGGTAGAATGGAGACACATCAAATTAAGAACTGAGGTCGATGTGGATGGCGAGAAAAATATCTTCCCCGAGTTCCCTCCTTATCTATTTGGAGAACATCCATCAGCCAAAGAAGTAATCAAGACTGAATAAGGAATGACACGAAGTCAAGGAGCTAAGAGTCGAAACCAAGAACCAGAATTCTTTTACCCAATATGCGTGGAAATGGAACAGGTAGAAGATTGGAGAGAGCCCATCACTAGTTTCCTTAAACATGGCAGGCTCTCGGAAGATCGTGTTGAACGCAACAACATATGTCAAATGTCCACAAAGTATACCCTCCTTGACAGAGATTCTCTCTTCAGACGGTCATTTGACGGTATTCTTCTTAGATGTGTGGACATCCAAGAAGCAAATGAGGTGTTAGAAGAAGTCCACTCAGGAATTTGAAGACTACACCAGTCCGGTCCTAAGCTCTTTGAATGGATATGCATGTTGGGATACTATTGGCCTTCCATGATCGTCGATTCGTTAAACTATGCTAAAAAGTGCCAAGTGTGCCAAATACACTCGAGCCTTGCTCACCAACCTCTAGAGCCCTTACATCCTACAGTTGCATCATGACCCTTCTCACAATGGGGAATCGAAATTGTAGGGCCTATTGACCCCCCTTCGGTAATGGGCCATGTTTTCATTCTAGCTGCAATAGATTATTTTTCTAAGTGGGCTGAAGCGGTCCCCCTTAAGCAAGTTCCTGAGGAAACAGTGGCCCACTTCGTTCGACATCACATCATATCTCGGTTCAGAGTGCCCGACCGAAATATATTTGACAACGGTCCTCAATTTAGGAGTTATCACATTGATCGCTTGGTTAACAAGTTCAGTTTTGAATGGAGGTAATCGACTATGTACCACCCGCTGACAAATGGATTAGCTGAGGCTTTTAATAAGACTCTGTGCAACGTTTTAAGAAAGTTATTATCAAAAACAAGGAAGAACAGGCATGAGAAGCTTCTCAAAGCACAGTGGGGCTATCGTACCACTACGCAAAATTCTACTGATTCTACTCCTTATTCTTTGGTCTATGGGGGTGAATCAGTTTTACCTCTTGAAATACAAATTCCTTCACTGCGAGTCGCTATTCGCCAAGGAATAACCGACGATGGAGAGTCAAGGTCCAATACCAAGAATTGGATGCACTTGATGAAAAGAGGCTAGAAGCTAAGCAGAGCTTTGAACTCAACCAAGGGAGAATGAAGAGGGCTTTTGACAAGTCTGTCAAGGTCTGCTCATTCACCCGTGGCGATCTAGTCTTAGCTATCAAGAGGCCTATTGTTATTCATGGCCAGCGTAAAGGGAAGTTTGAGCCTAAGTGGGAAGGTCCTTTATAGTCAAAAAGGTCTCGCTCAACGGAGCTTACAAATTGGCACATCTTGAGGGAGAGGAAGCAATGCCCCCTATCCATGGACGATACTTAAAGAAGTACTATCCATAATGAATATTCAAGAAAAAGAGACTCAACATGAAAATAAGCGAGACAGTCCAAACGAATTCTAACTCTTTTTATTGTGGTAAAAATGAGTTACAAGTTACAAGCAAAAGAAGTCCATTATTAGGGAGGTTACAATTCTCTTGCATCTAAGGATAAGTGGACACTTACAAGCCAAAAACGAATGCCTGCCTCATGAAGAAGAAGCCAAACCACTTGGATAAGTAATAAACTTTAATTCATCTGACTAGTAAGAGGACGGGTACAGGCCAGAGGCCAAAGCAAAGCCACTCCAAGATTAGCTTCAGTCCATCCAACGTGTATATAAAACATACAAGCTAACTACCTCACCTGAATGTACATCAAACATACAACGAAGGATTTATTCCACCTTTGTATCAAACAACTTGCAAGGAACTGGCCTAGAATGGAGAGCATACCCTATTCGCAGCGGATGTCCTTCCACAGAACAACATGGACTTCACTGTTGTTCTGGAGGACGTGGCTTCCAACAGGTATTACGAGCCATGCCTTACTATCATTCACCACCCTTTGCCGGCCCATGAACATTGCCGTACGTGGCTCATCGTCGACCGTTGAAATTCCCACATGTAATTACTGCCACATTCGAGCATCACTGTCCACATCATGACAGGCCACACGCGCTGATGAATGCCATCGGAAGTCAATGCCGGCTGTGTCCTTCGAAGGCTAGTGCCAGCTGTACTCGTAACTCCCAGTGCCGGCTGCCTTTCTTGAGGATCAGCCCTGACTGTATCAGCACCGATTACGCTTCTAACCATTAGCACTGGTTGTCTCAACGCCAGCTGCACTTCTGTTTGGGTCGGCCCTGTCACGACTATTCACTTCTTGAGACTCCTCTTTTTCAGGGCCTAAGTTCCCACACCTCCTTAATGGTCACATGATTTCCAAGGGCAACCGTCCACCTCCTGCTATGGTCCACCTTCCTTGCGACGGTCTACCTTCAGTAACCGTTCATTTCCCTAGACTCTTTGAATTCTCGAAAAACCTTTGCAACACCTCTAACAACGCTGGGAAATCACCAAAACCCCCGAAAAAACTCCCAAGACTTGCGAAAATGCCCACTGCTGCACTTCTTGCCTCTTCTACCCTAAACAAAACTATAGCCAGAGCTCTTTTGTTTTCCAAAAAACCCCATGGAGAACTCTATTTTCTTGCTCCTTTCCCTGCAAGCTTCACCAAATCTCCGGCAAAGTTCTTGCTCGTCAAAACCTTCCCTGCAAGACCTCGCTGGAACCCGATTGTTTGCCTAGAACCTTCCCTTCAAAACTTTTGCTGGAGTCCCAATTCTTGCCGGAACTTCAACTGAGCACTTTCTCCTCACTATTAAAGAAAAATTTTGTTTAACTTTTTACCCTTGGTGAAAAGCGAAGAAAATGGGATTTTACCCCCATATATAGACCACACTACACTCAAATGCCCCTCGCAAACTAGGAATTTTAGTCTCGTCCAACGAAAGCGACGTTGAGCCGGGTCAGGCTTTAACTTGAGGCCCGAGGTAACTCTCATCGATCCATACCTAGTGCCGGTTGAGTTTCAAACAACCCTAGCGCCAGTTGACTTTGCGTTAGTTGCGTTCAAATGATATCACGGGTCGTTCACACTATCGACTATGCAGTCAAAGTGACCTGGCACTGGTTGAGTTTCAAACTACCCTAGTGTCGGTTGTGTTCAAATGATATCACGAGTCGTTCACAGCACCGACTACATGGCCAAAGTTACATGAAGCTGACTGAGTTTCAAACAACCCTAGCATCGGTTGACTTAGCACCAGTTGTGTTCAAATGATATCACAAGTCGTTCACAGCGCTAACTACACGGTCAAAGTGACCTGGTGCCGACTGAGTTTTTAACAACCTTAGTGCCGGCTGACTTAGCGCCGGTTGTGTTCAAATGATATCACAGGTCATTCACAACACTGACTATGCGGTCAAAGTGACCAGCAGCTGACTGAGTTTCAAACAACCCTAGCATCAGTTGTGTTCAAACGATATCACGGTTAATTCATAACGTCAATTGAGTATTTAACAACGCAGTGCCTGTTCTTTTTTCGAATACTTAACCGGTTGAACACTTGTAAGAAACAATGATTGTTACAGTTGGCGCTGGCTGTATTCCCAGCAGCCTATTGTCACCTACTCCAAGCTGAAGCCTTGTGTGTCTTACCACATTATCCTCAGTGAGGTGGTACCTTGACTTTGACTTATTATCCTCAGCAAAGTGGAACCTAAGTCGATCAAAATCCGGTCATGACTCTTCATCCCCAGTAGAGTTATGATCATTCTTGCTGCTGCAACCCCCAGTGGTTGCCTCATTGTTAGTTATTCTGGACCACATTTGTCACCTCTTCTCCAATAAGCTTAGCCTTCCTATCTGGACCCCTCATCGGTCTTACCTATCTTATCCCCAAGGAGTCAGACTGTTGCCCTAAGACCTATTCCCTATGGATTCTCACCTACACGGTGACCCAAGCTTTGGTCCACGCTGCACGACCTTAAACTGCATAGCCATGGTTCACGCTGCACGACCTTAAACTGCACAGCCATGGTCCGCACTGCACGACCTTAAACTGTATAGCCATGGTCCGTGCCGCACGATCTTAAACTGCACAGCTTTAGTCAGCGCTGCATGACCTTAAACTGCACAGCTATGGTCCATGCTGCACGACCTTAAACTGCATAGCTTTGGTTTGCACTACACGACCTTAAACTACACAGCTTTGGTCCGCGCTGCATGACCTTAAATTGTGCAGCTTTGGTCCGCGCCGCACGACCTTAAACTACACCGCTTTGGTCTGCGCTGCACAACCTTAAACTGCATAGCTTTGGTCTGCGCTGCACGGCCTTAAACTGCACAGCCCTGGTCTAGCTGCACAACCTTAAACTGCATGGTCAAACTATATGACCATAAACTATAATGGAGGTCTACTTGCACAACCTTAAACTGCACGGTCCGAGCTATATCACCCTAAACCATAGTGCATGTCCTGACCGCATAGCGTTAAAAGGCTTCGTAGCATGGTCCAAATTGTATGATCTTAAACTGTAGTGGAGGTCTAGTTGCACGACCTTAATCTGCACAATCTTAGTTGCATGACTCTAAACTGCATAACCAAGGTCCAGCTACATGACCTTAAACCATAGTGCATGTCCTGGCCGCATGGCGTTAAACTGCTCTGCACAGGTGCAAGGGGCATGACTTTAAAACTCACCCCCACGTATGCGCACACACCTTTTACGTGCATCTTCACACATGTCTTCCCTAAACCAACTGTGTGCGTGCACCACCTTTCCTACCTCCTCAGTGAGTTCTTTCCCATCATCATTCTACATCATTCCCTAGTGAGTCTCACTCACGCTCACAAAAAGGCGAACCATCTCACCATCCATACTCGTTGTAAATTAGTGGGTCACCATTTTCACCCATATTTCATACATCATCCGCTTGTCATAGGTGGCCTGATGCCATTTCCCCAAGTGAGTCAAATCACCACCATACTCACCCTATGGCCTCCACAGACTGCCATCCATCACCACCACGGTCCAACTATAAGACCTTAAACCACAGTGCACGTCCTGACCACATGACGTTAAACTGTTTTGCATGGGTCCCAGAGGCATGACCTTAAACACGCCTTCACAAAAACAAATGATGAAATAACGGGCATGGTTTATATCTTAACAAGGGAACATTATGACTAAAATTGACGGACGGGATGGTCACAAAACCATGAGTAAAAGAGTTTTGTGAATAAAAAAACAGGGCACGGTGAAATCCGAAAGGGCATCGTAAGTAAAAATAGATGAAAAGTGTGGACATGGCCGAAAGGTCATAAGTAAAAGAGGCCCAAAAAAAAAGAAGTTAGTGAAAACCATAGCTACTGCGTCGCTTCCTAAGTTCAAGCAAAAATCCACAAAGGATGCTTGAACCAATAAACATGTTGATGCAGCACTCGTCTCAACAAGCGACTTCAGCCCTCACTCAAAGGAAGAAAATCCCTGGTGTCACAATGCCAGGACTCTGAAAATATGAGCTCTAAGGAAAACATTCTGACAGCCTAAGTCTAGTTGCAAAAGGACTCGAAAGATAGAATACTCGCCTAGACTGCAAGACAAGTCTCATGAAAAAGAGCATCATTCCCACAAGGTTACAAATGTACTTTGGACCTGCTATGTAACGAACTGCACAACAATGAATAGGGGTGGTTGTACCCAAAGCTGGTCACCTCGATAAATTGAGGTACCCTACCCTCCAAGGAACAACTAGTGCATGACACAGACGGGCATTGACAATAGACCCTCCAACATAATAAATAAACAAGAAAGTCACTCCGACGAAACAAAGACACCCCAAGAAGGCTAAGTCAACCATAACTTTGGACCTGCTATGTAAGGAACTACACAGCAGTGGAACTGAGGTACCCTACACTCCAAGGAACAATTGGTGCACGATGCAGACGAGTGCCGACCAAAGGCTCTTTTGTCGTCTACCCAAGACAAAGAAACCTAGACCAAATGGGAACATATCCTTTCGACATGACACTCAATTGTCAGTCGGGCCTAATTCTGACTGACGAGGTCTGTATAAAATCCTCAACTTCAGAATCACCAACAGTCCTCATGCGGGTGAGGACTTCGTCACGATCCCTCAAAAAAGTCTCTTCTCCCCCTAAAGTCCCTACGGACAGACCCACGTACAATGCATCCCTACTTCTGAGCATCATAGTTACACCATTATGTGAATCTCCTCGGCATTCAAGTGGTCCTGTGGCTAGGAACAAAAAACGTAAAATCTGAAGGAAATTTTTCAAATTTTTTCCTTCTCGCTTCTCTTGTAGCATAACAGTCGGCAGGGCAAGCTGTTTGAATGTATTTTTCAGCACCTTGGTCACTGATATGAAGCAAATCAATAAAGCCTACAAAATTGTGGAAATTTTGAAAGTCTCATAATTATCCCAAAATTGGGCAAGATCTTCATCAGCACTTCAAGAAACCATCTGCCAAGTTTCATCATGATCAGACATGTCTAAGGTAGTGAACGTAAAAAAATAAATTTTAGCAAAATGGGTCTCTAGCACCCTGAAATGGACCCCATAACTAGAGCCATACTTTTGGTGCGTCAAACAGCTATGGGACTACCACCATTAGATTCGACACGGTCAAAAACCCTTATGGGTCAAGTTTTAGCTTGTGCATGCACTTCAAGATAAAGTTATGGGTAAAATACAAAAAAGGGTAGGTCGCACACTTTTCCCGTGTGGCCACCATGCACTAAAACACCATTAAAGGTGGCTATTTTTATATTCATGGGTAGTCACTTTTGGGGCTAATATCTCACTCTTTTCAAGTGGGATCGCTCCCCAAATTTGGTGAGCGTGTTCATCTCGTCAAGATGAGCAATTCGATATGTGGTACGTCCGTGACGACGCCCAAGCATGAAGAAAATTAAGAAGGAAGTTGCTGATCCATGAAGGAAGTTGCAGAAATTCAGTAGCAGCACGCCTTGCTTGAGCGGCCAAATCACGATGGTCGCATACCCGATCGGTATGAAACTAATTGCATTATGTGCATGAGGTCTGAGGCTATCTCTAGTCTGAACCTCTTGTACGATGAACGGTTGGATTTCAATCACAAAGGCATCAAACCTGCTGTAAATTCTAGCCATTGGATTTCAAGATTCTGATAAAAACTCAAGACGACAAAATCTTCATCCAAACATGAAATCAAGCTGCGTTTTTTGCAACATGATCGTGACAACATGCTTAGTGTGATTCAATGAAGAAATCACGAAGAAACATCAAGGAACGAGCACACAATCGATCCAAAGTATTCAAGATTCATCAGAAATTCAAGTCTCATGATCATGGTTCAAAACCATGATTCATGGCTCGAAGTTGATATCAAAACGATCGCCATGTTGTGCACTAAGGGAAAATAATATTCTTTCAATCAAATGGGAATCAGAACAACCCCGGGTCAATCATGGAAGATCACACAAGTTCTTGGGCAGTAGCAGGGATTGTTTTGGAATTCCACACTGTGTTAGGCAGAGACAAAACAGTCTTCTTGCACCCATTTGGAATTTCTTTTAATTCAATTAAATTGTAATTATCTTCAATTCTAGGTAGTTTTTGAGCATACACCCATGTTTTTGTCCATTTCTATATAAACAGGCAATGCCTCATTGTACAAAGGCCGAAATCAGTTTTTCTTGGATCAATCAATAAAGTTCTGAGTTTTGCTTAATCTTGTGGGTAGGTCTTGGAGAGAGTTAGAGGAGAGAGAAGCAAAGGGTTGATACCTTTTGGGAACATAATTGTCGCTCTCCTCCCCTCTTTCTCTCTCCACTCCTCTTTCTATCTCCTCCCCTCTTTCTCTCTCTCTCTTCTTCTTGTCTCTATCTCTTTCTCTCTATTCTTCTCATTTCTCTCTCTCTCTTCTCTTCTCGTCTCTATCTCTTTCTCCCTCTTTTTCTCATCTCTATCCATCTCTTTCTCTCTCTTCTTCTCATCTCTATCTCTTTCCCTCTCTTTTTCTCATCTCCAACTCCCTCTGTTATTCATCTAATATAGTCGGTGAAGCCTTTCACCAGCGGGATTTCTCTCTCTTTCTCTTCTGTCACAGGCGGTGAAGCCTAATGTTGGCTCGATTTCTCTCTTTCCTTCTCTTCTGTCAAAGTCAACAAAGCCTAGCACCGACTCAATTTCTCTCTCTCATTCTCTTCTATCATAGTCAACGAAGCCTAGCGCTGGCTCGATTTCTCTCTTTCTTTCTCTTTTGTCACAGTCGGCAAAGCCTAGCACCGGCTCGATGTCTCCCTCTCTTTCCTCAGTTATAATTGGCGCAAGCCTAGTGCGGACTCGATTTCCTTATCTTTCTTTTCTTCCATCACAACTAGCAAAGCCTAGCGCCAGTTGGGTTTCTCTCCTTTCTTCTCTTTTGATATAGTCGGTGAAGCCTAACGCCAACTACATCTCCTCTCTATTCTCTGTCTAATACAGTCGGTAAAGCCTAATGCCGACTAGATCTTCTCTCTCTTCTTCTCTATCTAATACAGTCTCCGAAGCCTAGCACCGACTGTGCCTTCTCTCCCTTCTTTGTTTAACACAGTCGACACAGCCTAGCATCGACTGTGTTTTGTCTATCTTCTTTTGACACAGTTGGTGAGGCTTAGTACCTAATGCATTTTCTCTCTCTTCCTTTTAACACAGTCGACAATGCCTAGCGCCGACTGCATCTTTCTCCTTTTTCTCACACTTTTCTCTTCCTTTCTTCCCCCTCCTTCCTTTTGTTCCCTTCTTCTCTTATTTCATTTCTTATTCTTTCCTTATGACCTTCATTATGTTATTCTTTCATTCGATTAAGAGGGATCGAGGTTAGCCTCTCATGGTAGTTTTGTCGCCTAGTCATAATGTTGTTGTGCCAAGATTCCTTAGCCTGCTTTATTGCCATGACAGACTAACCATCGTACCTAACAAGTCAGTATCGATAATGGCATCTAGTAGTAATCCTGTGAGCCGGTCATAGTTACCGAGCCCGTTTTTCTACAATGTTAGGCCAGTTATTCACCAACTTAGTCATTGCTCTGATCTTCTCGCTTAGTCAAATTCTTCTCTTCCCCATCTTTCTTCTCTTATTCTTCTCTTCTTCTATTGAATGTGCATGCTTGTGTACGTTCAGCAAAGAGGAAAAGGGTGAGGTCTGACCCACCTATCTTATAACCTTTGCCATATGTGGTGATTGCAAAAAACCGAAAAATACAAGCCAAGGGAGGCGATTCTGAACTAGTTTTATTATTAGGGGCTTTCTTCATGATCTAAGACGCCACCCATGCAAGCCAGCCCGCGTAAGTCCCGAACCCACCATAAAGTCCTCTCTCACTGGTTGGTAATACCTGCCCCCGTTCTCGAACGAGGTTCCCGAGAGAGCAATCTCAAAAACATCCTGGATCTTTCCTTGAAACCCGAGACGTATGCCGCCCGATCGTCAAAAGATCCGGAGGGAGAGATTGAACCACCTAACCAGAACTGTCTTGCTTCTTTTATTTCCCTCTTTTTGCCTTATTTTATAATCATAATCCCTTTTTACCGCGTATTGAGCTCTTTGAGAGCGTAATAAGGATAATACTGCTTTAAGTATCGCCCATTGATAGGGGGCATCACCTCCTCTCCATCAGGGTGTGCTAGTATATAAGCCCCATTTAGCAAGACTTTCTTGACTATAAAAGGGCCTTCCCATTTAGGTTCAAACTTCCCTTTACGCCGCCCGTGCATAACGATCGGCCTCTTAACAGCTAGAATCATAACCCCACGAGAAAATGAGTGAACCTTAACTGACTTGTCAAAGGCCCTCTTCATTCTTCCCTGCTTGAGTTCGAGATTCTGCTGAGCTTCGAGCCTTTATTCATCAAGTGCATCTAATTCTTGATAACGAAGATTTACTATTGCATCTTCGGTCCATCCTTAATGTATGGTGACACGCAGCGATGGGAGCTGAATTTCTAGCGGCAAGACTGCTTCACTCCCATAAATCAAGGAATAAGGAGTGGAATCAGAGGCACTTCGTGTGGTGGTGCGATAGGCCCACAACGCTTCAGAAAGTTCTCATGCCAGTTCTTCTTCTTTGATACCGACTACCTTAAAATGCTACCCACGGTTTTATTGAAAGCCTCAGCCAAACCGTTCGCCCGAGGGTGGTACATAGTTGAGTGCTTGCACTCGAAATTGAACTGGTTAACCATGAGATCAATGTGATGACTTCAGAATTGAGGGCCGTTGTTAGATTTAATTCGATCAGGCGCCCCAAACTGGTATATGATGTGATACCATACAAAATTGGTCACCATAACCATAGGAACTTACGTAGGTGAGACTGCTTCAGCCCATTTTTAGAAATAATCTGTCGCCGCTAGAATGAAGACATGGCCCATTGTAGAAGGAGGGTCAATAGGCCCTATAATGTCCATACCCCATTGTGAAAAGGCCCATGATTCCATTGTACGTTGTAAGGGCTCTAATGGCTGATGAATGAGGCTCGAGTGCATTTGGCACACCTGGCACCTCTTGGCATCGTTTAAGGAATTAGCAGCCATCGAAGGACTCTTGGCGTCGTTTAAGGAATTAGCAGCCATCGAAGGCCAATAGTACCCTAATCTGCATATCCGTTCATAGAGCTCAGGGTCGGACTGATGCAATCCAAAGATGCCCGAGTGTACCGCTTCCAACACCTTATTTTCCTCTTGTGTGTGTTGGAAGGTATTTTTCATCAACATAGGGCCCTCTCTCAATAAAGGCCCCGCAAGTAGTGGAAATTCGGGCAGTCTCAGAAACAGCCCCAGAACTAGCCAAGATCTTCATGAGGTCTCTCAAGAGTCTCCTACCATGTTTTGTCACATTCAAACATGTCTAAGGCAGTGCAGACTGAGAAACAGTTCATGCAGAATCGTCCTCTAGCACCCTGAAATGGATCCCTATAACTAGAGCTACATTTTCAGCGTCTCAAATTGCTATGGTACTACCACCATTGGATCAGACGCGGTTGAAAAAGGGGTCAATTTTAAGCCCAAATGGACAATCCAAGAAGACGTTATAGGTGAAAGAGTGAAACAGGAGAAGTCACACGCTATTCCCGTACGACTACCCTGTAACACTACACCATTGAAGGGACAGCCAGGACTAGTGACTTTTGATGCTCATATCTCACTTGTCTAAAGTCGGATCGTGCTAAAATTTGGTGAGCATGTTCGTCTAGTCAAGACGACCGATTTGATATGTGGCACGCCCCATGATGATACTGAAGCGCGAAGAAAAGCTAGAGAGAAGTTGCCGATCTGTGAAGGAAGTGCATCGTGCCTCACTCGAGGGCCCAAATCACGTCACTCGTGATCCCGATTGATGGAAGACTAGTTCCATTGCGGCCGTAAGGTCCTGAGCCACCTCTGTCCCAAAACCTGTACATGATGAATGGTCGAATTCTACACACGAAGCCGATAAACAGATTGCAAATTTTGTCGCTGGAATCCTTGTTTCTGGTCAAAATTCCAAACGTGTAAAATCTTCAATCGACAATGGAATAGACTTGTGTTTGGTGCCCCGTAATCATAGCGGTATGCTCAGTGTGATTACGAAGAAAACAAAGAAAAACATCAAGGAACGAACACACTATCGATTCAAAGTTTCAAGGTCTACTCAAAATTCAAGTCACATGATCGTACACCAAAAAAACTATCCATGGATCGAAGTTGGTATCAAATCGGTCGCCATGCCAAGCCCTATAAGAAAACAATAATCTTACGCTCAACCAAGCATCAAAAAGACCCCGGAACAGCCATGCAAGTCCTAGGAGAACACAAGGACTGTTCTGAAATTTCGTAATTCGTTAGGAATGGGCAAATCTGCCATTTTGTACCCTATTTTCTAGTGTAGATGGTGATGCTTATCGTTACCCGCTAAAGGTTTTTGGCAACACCTATTGCCATCCCCGAGCCTCCCTTATGTGCCAAGTGCTCGTCGCTGTTCTCCCTGTGTCCAACGCCTATCACTGTGTGCCTCATCAAGAGTTAGCGCTGTCCACAAGGGATGCGCCTTCTCCTTCCATTGCCCACCGCGATGCTTACTGATGTCCGGATCTCCCCTTCTCTTTGTCATCACGTTCTATCCTCTTCACCTCTTTCTCTTCTCACTTGATAAGGGTAGACCTAGCCTATCACTAACGTGCTGACCTCAGTTTCGAGTAGTATTGTCGTCGTGCTAGTTTTGTGAACAATGCCCGTCTTGCTACTACTCTGAGTCGGTGGCTTCTGGTTGTCATGCTAGTCTTGCCTCTTCGTCAAGCCCTCTTCTGCTTTCTATCTTTCATCTAGCCTTGCACTTCATCACCTTCTCATGTGACAATGGTAGGTCCCTTCGACCCACTTGTCTTACAAATTAACCATAGAAGTATTGTGCAGAAAAATAAGAGGATTATAGGTTAAGGGAGCCAATTTCGAACCAGCTCAAGCAGTTGGGGGGCTTTCTTCATGATCTAAGAGGGTGCCCTTGTGAGCCAACCGAGTAAGTCCCAAACCCACCTAAAATTCCTCTCTTATTGGTTGGTATACCTGCCCTTATCCTCTAGCAAGGTTCTAAGAGAGCGATCTCAAATCTTGGGTCCACCAGAAACCAGCGACATGTGCCACCAGATCACCTAGGTCCGGAGGGTTAGATCGAGGCACCTAATCAGCTTGACGACTCCACTGGGGACTTACTACCCCATAGTCGGTTTGCTCTTGTTTGACGAATTTCCTTCTTTACTTTTTGCACCTATTTCTATGGCTCCTGGGTTGTTCAACCCGTTCATCCGGGTCGGGGACTTTCATATCCCTACACTCGTGGCTGTCCTAAAGAAGCAAGCTGCCCAAGCCTCCTTCCCTACTCTTCTTCTAAATCAAGACTCACGATTCGGCTTCCAGGTTCTCACTTGGATCGATGCGAGAGGAGACTTAAGGGTCCCCGCCTCCTCGTATTTTTGCTCTGATGGACTTTCTACTAAGGCCCCTTGCATGGGTAGCACTTTTTCCACTGCACACCTAGTTACTTACGAATATCCCTCCAGTCCTACTGCTGCAGTATGCCGGAAGGTTGCCCCATCCATCCCTGAAAAAGGCAAGCAAACAGTTGTCGCTCCTGAGGTTCGTCGCAAGGAACCGTGCTCGTTCACTACTCTGAGCTCCCACACATGGAGGGTCGGTACACAAAGGCGGAGGCCCTAAGGTCTTCACCCGTCGCACACACTTAAAGGCTCGTGGTCTATCCACTCGAGCCACACCTCAGGGCAACCCTCACCTTGCCTCGAACTCGCATCCAGGAATAGTCCTCCTCGGGCCAAACCCTACATATGCCATGCATTCACTTTCAATAGCTCGAGGCAACGCTAGCTGCTATCTCAAGCACAGGAAGGTCGACCACTTGGTCCTCCCTCGCAACACACACTGCTTCACCTTTTGAGAGACAAGCTCCCACCTTGTCCATCATAAGCACAAGCTCGTGGGTCTAAGCCTCCTCAGGATGAACCCATTGACTGAGCCGGGGCTGACCCCCAATTCACCCGGACGGCTAACCCTAAAGGTGCACACGCACCATCTTTGCGGGTCCCTCTCGGATCCAGACTCAGATGGAGTCACGAGCCGGCCCCTCTTTCCTCTGCCGCTCTCCCGACACCCTTGCCTCACAAAGGAATTCGGGGCAACGGCTTGATGTCGGACAGAGGCCTCCAACCTCCAAGTAGTTGCACCCCATCCTTCGGCCCCACTCCCTGGTACAAACCATAGACATGGCCCTCACATGTTCAAAGAGAACAGGACAGTCTAGGTCACAGGCTCTGTTTTGGAATGAGGTTCACAGCCATCTCATGATCAAGCAGAAGAGAGGCCTACAGATCCTGTCCAGGGAAACGTCCAAGGCAGTCGAAGTAACCACCCCTGACGACCTCCTACCTTGTAATCCCTTTTTCCCTCTTCAAACTCCAGAGCCTGAGCAAGTCGGTGATCACCACCCAACAGCCACGGTCCCAAGACCGTCAAGAACCGGTCCTCACAAGATCAGCATATAAAGCTCGAGTCCAATCAACGCAAGCTGAGCTCCTCCAGACTGACTTGCCACGCACGACTCTCCATCCTCGGCAGTGCATCGCCTGACTCTGACCTCCCAAAATAGATAGTCAATGCCATGGTAATAAATGACCCGAATGATGCTCAGGAGGAGCAGATGAACAAGTTCGAGGAAATGATGCAAGCCATCCTGGGGAAGATGGAGCACCTAGAGGCCTCCAGGTCCCCTTCTTTGTCAAATTCCCAGACTGGCGAGACACAGCTCTTAGGCAGACTCCCCCACCGGTCTCCCAAGATAGCTCTTGTTCTCTCGGGGTTTCCCAAACTAACATAGATGCCATGGTTGCCCACAGCCTCAAAAACGAGGTCCCTGACATGCCGGAGACGCCTCTCTACCAAAATCCATATCCTTCGTTCATTGACCAAGTGTCGTTTCCCCCGAACTACTAAAAAGGGAAACTCCCCATGTTCAATGGTACCACTTCTCGTCAGCAGTGTCAAGAGGTTCAAGGCAACCCAACAAGACACCATCAAATTCCTCTTCTGCCAGTACAAAAAGACCCCCTGACACAAGCCCAGCAAAATACTATGCAAGACCCTCTTTGAAGCAATGCTCCACCAGGGTCTCGTCACCTCAAAGTCTGTCAGACAACCTAGGCAATTTTCTCAGGGTACGGAAAGACTCTGGTGGCCATACCACCAAGTGTGGGGCCACGAACTCAAAGACTGCTCTAGGTTCGAGGCCATAGTTGCCAAGAAAGTCTAGCAGGGTCACATCGACTGTGCGATTCTCCAAGAACACATTCAAGCCCTCACTCCCATTCAAGAAGAAGCCATGTTGCAGGCCCCTTATAAGTATGCATTGGACTCCTCAAGGCCCTTGACCTCTCAACCTTAGGAAGTCTACCATGAGCGAAGCAAGCTAAAGTCCCAGAGACATGAGGAAGTCTTCCAGGCTACCATTTCTCGCCAGCCTGATAGGGCAGTCCAAACACACCCTAGGGGATCCAAAAAGAGACGGCGAGCACCTAGGTCAGCCCGTCGAAGGAATCGTCCTCCTCAGCCACCAGTCGAGGAAGAATTCCTTAGGCCCTTTCCTCCGCTGTCAATCTTGCTGGACTCCATCTCAGACACAACTCGCCTCATCTTATCATCCAATTAGGAAAACGGCCCTGAGTCATCCATATCTCAAGAGTGGGCCAAAATGGGTGACGATGTTATGCACCCCACAACGGTCAATGACCTTAAATACCCCCTGCAAAAGTCCAATTCTAGCGACGATGTAAAAAGCTACCTGGAACGTTCTAACCCTTCTCCTTCCCTCTCCTCTGTTCTTTCTACAGGTACCGCTCGGTGATTCCCAAACTTCAACTCTCTAAACAGAGAGCTCGGAGACACCAGCCTTACCATGCCGCAGCAAGAGAACCTCAAAAAAATGCTAGCCTAGGTAGCAGGACTCTCAACAGCTGCCGATGCCCTGGTGACCCGAGTCAAAGCATAGCCATCTCCGGGCTCCTGCTTTCATGAGGCTTGCCACATGATCCAAGTGCATGAGGCATCGCCCAGCTCGGGGCAAGCACCGAGTGAGCTCAATCATGAGGTTATAGACCCCGCACTTGAAGCCGACCCTTCTATCGCCTGGACCAGTCTGAGACCAGTCCTCTCCCACTTCGCGCCCCTCCTACAGGCCGAGATGTTGGGATCATGGGTGGCTGCAATCGAGACCAACGAAAACCCTTACGAGTCCCCCGATGAGGAACTTCAGGAAGCCCCCGAAGAGTTGGAAGAAGGCGGTCAGGCCATGGCTGAGGAGCTTGAGGAGATCAATTTAGGGGATGAGACAGACCTAAGGCCAACCTTCATCTCAATGAAGATGTTCCTAGAAGAGAAAGAAAGTTATATTTCCCTCCTCCGAGCAAATCGAGATGTCTTTGCCTGGCATTATCATGAGATGCCTGGTCTAGATCCCTAGATTAATATCCATCGCCTTGCTATTAATCCAACCATCAAACCCATGAAGCAGAAATCAAGAAGGCTTAGGCCTAGCCTCGAGATGTTGACTGATGCTGAGGTGAACAAGCTCAAGCAAGCTGGATTTATACGTGAAGTCAAATACCCAAGATGGCTGGCGATTTTCGTCTCGATCAAGAATAAGAGCGGCCAAATCAGGGTCTTCATTGACTTTTACGACTTGAATACTGCTTGTCTCAAAGACGATTTTCCCCTACCGTTCGTTGAGATGCTGGTTGACTCTATGACCCATTCCCAAATCTTCTCCTTGATGGATGGTTATTCTGATTACAATCAAATCAGGATGGCATCGGAGGATGAGGAAGCCACTGTGTTCTTGACTCCAAAAGGTGTCTTTTGGTACACTGTGATGCCTTTTGGGCTAAAGTATGCTGGTGCCACGTAACAACGAGCCATGACAGCCATCTTCAAGGACATGATTCATAAGGAGGTCGAGTGCTATGTGGATGACTTGGTAGTAAAGTCTGAAACAAAAGCCACTCACATGCAAGACCTTAAAAAGGTGTTTGAGCAGTTGCGTCATCACCAACTCATGATGAACCCCTGGAAATGCACCTTTGGTGTACACTCAGGAAAATTCTAAGGGTTCATCATGTGGTATTGCGGACTTGAGATCGAGCCAATCAAAATCAAGGCAATTCAGGACATGACGTCGCCTACAACCCTCCATGAACTGTGATCTCTCCAAGGACAGCTCACCTACATTTGAAGGTTCATTTCGAACCTCTCAGGGTGATGCATACCCTTTTCACACCTCCTGTGGAAGGACACTCCCTTCATACGGGACGAAGCATGCCAAGCTACACCAAGGATATCAAGCAGTACTTGTTGAATCCACCAGTACTCTCTATGTAAGTGTTAAGAAGGCCTCTCATCCTATACGTGACCACACTTGACGAGCCACTCGAGGCACTTCTGGTGTAGAACAATGATGGAGGGAAAGAGACAACTCTCTATTATCTCAACCGTAGAATGCAAGGGGCCGAGAAGAATTACCATCCCATTGAAAAGATGTGTTTGGCCTTGATCTTTGTGGTACAGAAGCTTCGCCATTACGTGCTCGATCAAGAGGTCAAGTTAATCTTCAAGGAGGACCCGGTCAAGTTCCTCATGACCTGACCATGCTTGTCAGGACATTTGGCCAAGTGGGTATGATTGCTAATGGAGTTCGACATCACGCATGTACCACAAAAGGTGGTTAAAGGTCAAGCCCTAGCAGACTTCCTTGTGGCTCACCCAGTTCCTTCATAATCTCCCTTGTCGAGAGATTTGCCAGATGAAGAAGTTTTCTGTGCGGCGATAACTAGGCTGTGGGAGATGTACTTTGACAGAGCATTCCAGGGGCTGATAGAGTGGGTACCGGAGTTTTGGTCCTAACTCCCGATGGAGGAATAATTCCTCTATCCTTTTCACTTCTAGAGATGTTTTCTCATAATGAAGCTGAGTACCAAGCCCTCATAATCGGACTTGAGATCACCTAAGAGCTAGACCTGGAGCAGCTAAACATCTTCGGTGACTCTAAGCTGGTCATCCGACAACTTAAAGGGATCTATGAGGTAGGGAAGGATACTATCAAGCCTTATCATGACACAACCAAGACTTACATGGCCCAGTTCGATGACTTTTTCTTGAGTCATATCCCTAGAAGGCTAAACTCGCAGGCTGATGCGCTCTCGAAGCTCGGTGCCACCATCCAATTGTCTTCACCAGGGCCTACTCCAGTTTGAGTAACCCAATGGAGACACGTCAACTTGGGAGCCGAAGTTGACTCGATGATGAAAGAGATGTCTTCCCTGAATGCCCACCTTACCCATTCGGGGCACTCTTCGCGGCTAGGGAGGTCATCAAGGCGGAGCAGGAGATATCCCAAGGACAAGAACCCAAAGCCAGGGACCAGGAGGCCGAATTCTTCGACTCGATGTGTATAGAGGTTGAACAAGTAGAAGACTGGAGGGAGCCTATCATGGACTTCATAAAGCATGAAAGGTTACCTCAAGATTGGGCGGAACGCAGTGACATACGACGGATGTCCACCAAGTACACCCTTCTCAATGGGGATGTCCTCTTTCGTCCATCAGTTGACGAAATTCTCCTCAGATGTGTTGATACATAAGAGGCAAACAAAGTACTCGAAGAAGTACACTCGGGCATATGTAGGCTGCATCAGTCTGGCCCCAAGCTCTACGAGTGCATACACTGACTCGGCTATTACTGGTCTTCCATGGTAGATGACGCCCAAAACTACGCTAAAAGATGCCAAGTGTACCAAATCCACTCAAGCCTCATTCATCAGCCCCTAGAGCGTCTCCATTCTACAGTAACATCATGGCCCTTTTCCCAGTAGGGTATGAACATTGTAGGACCCATCGACCCTCCTTCCACCTTGTGTCATGCCTTCATCCTAGCGGCGACAAACTAGTTTTCCGAATGAGCTGAGGTAATCCCCCTCAGGCAGGATCCAGGGACCGCTGTGGCTAACATCATGCGGCACCACATCATATACCGGTGCGAGGTCCAGGACCAAATAATTTTTGATAATGACGCTTTGTTTAGGAGACTCGACTATGTATTATCCTCAAGCCATCTGGTTAGCTGAGGCATTCAGCAAGACTTTTTGTGGGGTGCTCCGGAAGTCAGTGTCAAAGTCAAAGAAGAACCAGCATGCGAAGCTGCCCGAGGTTCTGTGGGCCTATTGCACTACCACTCGTAATGCTACGAACTCCACCCCTTATTCCCTAGTCTATGGGGGTGAAGCGGTCCTACCTCTCAAAATTCAAATACCCTCACTCCGTGTTGCTATACATCAGGGACTAACTGAGGATGAGAGGGTCAGGCTCCACCACCAAGAGCTGGGTGCCCTTAATGAAAAGGGACTAAAGGCCCAACAGAACCTCGAGCTCAATCAAGGAAGAATGAAGAGAGCCTTTGACAAGTCAGTCAAGGTTCATTCATTCGGTTGTGGGGACCTAGTCCTAGCAATCAAGAGACTGATCGTCATGCACGGGGGTCGCAAAGGAACGTTTGAGACTAAGTGGGAGGGTCTATTTCTAATCAAGAAGGTTACACCAAGTGAGGCCTATATACTGACGACTCTGGTGGAGAGGAGGCGATGCCCCCTATCAACGGGTGATATTTAAATAAGTAATAAGTATTATCCCTAACATGGTAATAAAGTGCGGTGTATGCAATAAAAAGATTGAAATGAAGATGGGAAAAATCAAGCAAAATCAAAGGAAATCCATTTCTTTTATTGCATTAGAAAGAGTTGCAAGTTACAACCGTAGGCCCATTATCAGGGAAGTTACAAAGCTCTTGCATCTGAGGATAAGAGGACTGTTATAAACCAAAGCTAGAGATGTTGCTCTTGCATCTGAGGATAAGAGGATTACTACTCCTTGTAGGGACACCACCTTCATCTATACCTCTTCACATGTGTATAGCCTTCACTATCTTTATCCCCAGGGAGTCAGATTGCTATCCACATATCTACCCCTCATGCAGCCCGACTGATATGGCGGCTCGTACTCGGTCCATGCTGCATGACCCTAAACTGCATAGCCACGGTCCAAACTATATGACCATAAACTGTAGCGCAGGTCTAGTTGCATGACCTTACACTGCACAGTCCCAGTTGCATGACTTTAAACTACATAACCATAGTCTAAGCTATATGACCTTAAAATATAGTGCACATCTTGGTCGCATGATGTTAAACTGCTTTGCTCAGGTTTTGGAGGCACGACCCTAAAACATGGCTCGTCTAGGCTCACACCCCCTTTTACATGCATCTTCACGAACGCCTTCCCTAATCGACCCATTGTTGTGCACATACTCTCTTCTTCTTCTCTCCTGTGAGTACGTGCATCTCCACACACGTCTTCCCCAGCGGTCCCATTCATGTGAGTGGGCCACCCACACCATTTCCATTGCCTCCCCAGTGAGTCTGCGTACGCACACACACCCTCTACGTACATCACCACACACATCTTCCCTAGCCGATCCATTCATGTGCGTGGTCCACCCTCACCATCCATCATCTTCCCCAAGGGAGTCTTACCCATGCTCACCAAACGGCAAGCATCTCGGCACCCATATTCACCGTCAGCTAGTTTGCCACCATTGTTCACCCAACATTCATACACTGTCAACACTTCTTAGGAAACTTCATGTCATCTTCCCAAGTGGACCAAAGTCATCATTAAGCTCACTCTATGGCCTCTACGGACTGTCATTCATTACCACTATGGTACAACTGTATACCCTAAGCTATAGTGCAAGTCCCGGCCGCATGACGCTAAAAGGCATCACACAGGTCTTGAGGGCACGACCCTAAAACATGCCTTCTGAAAAAAATGGGCATGGTGTACACCTAGACAAGGGAACTCCATGAGTAAAAATGACGAAGGAGCATGGTCATGAAACCATGAGTAAGAGAGTTCCATGGAAAAGAAAACCCAGACATGGTGAAAACCCCAAAAGGGCACCATGAGCAAAAATGGATGAAAAGGGTTGACATGACCACAAGGTCATGGGTAAAAAAACCCAGAAATAACAGAAGTTGGCGAAAACCATCTTCAAGAAGCTACTTCCCCTGTCGAAGTGAAAACCTGTGCAAGCGCGCTTCGACCGACACGGCAGGTTGACGCACTTTCACAGCCCCAGCTGACACTCCAGTTACAATGGCTCATCAGGAAGTGAGAGCCACATAAGACCTCCTTGGTTTCAAGGTTCATCAAGGAGTGACAGCATCATAAGATCTCCCCGGTTTTATGGCTCATTAGGAAGTGAGAGCCTCATAAGATGTCCCCAGTTTCATGGCTCATCAGGGAGTGAGAGTCGCATAAGATCTCCCCAGTTTAACAACAACAAGAGTTCTTGAAGGTGAGGATGATGACCAAAAGATCCCTCCAGAAATTATAGGAACCATCACGAAGGCAAGAAATTGACGAAGCCAGGGTTTAACCTGCCATAAGCTTCAGGGTAGTTTTCGCCAAACCCCCTAGCCTACATGGGACCAGACTTTCACGTTGGGTCAGAAGCCCTGACTGGACCGCGCTAGTTTGACCTATAGGAGATACCTTGAGCATCAAAAGCAAACAAAGCCAATCGAATTTTCGTAGCATTTGGCCTTCAAAAAAGGCTTGGTTCTATACGAGGAAGTCCTAACAAAGGCCTCATGCTCCAGACCCATGGATAGTCCCTTAAGGGTGAGGACTTCGACAAGATTCCTCAAACTTCCTGAATGATTGCATATCTCGATTCTCTCGAAGCACAACATTCGGCGGGGCATGTTGTTGGAACGTATTTTTCATCAACATGGGGCCCTCGCTCAATAAAGGCCTAGAAAGTAGTAGAAATTCTGACAGTCTCAGAACAGCCCCAAAAGTGGTGAAGATCTTCATGCGGCAGTGCAGACTGAGAAATAGTTTTGGCTGAATCGTCCTCTAACACCCTGAAACGGACCCCTATAACTAGAGCTACATTTTTAGCATCTCAATTTATAGTGGGACCACCACCATTAGATCCAGCACGGTTGAAAACCCTTAAGGGTCATGTTTTAGCTCAAACAAACATTCTAAGAAGAATTTATTGGTGAAAGAATGAAATAACAGAAGCCGCACGCTATTCTCGTGTGACCACCCTGTAACACTACACCAATGAAGGGACAGTCACGACCAGTGACTTTCGATGCTCATATCTCACTCATCCTAAGTTGGATCACGCTTAAATTTGGTGAGCATATTCATCTAGTCAAGATGAGTGGCACGCCCCATGACGATACCCGAGCATGAAGAAAAGCTAAAGAGAATTTGTGGATCCGTGAAAAAAGTATAGGAAATTCACCAACGTCATGCCTCGCTAGAGCTGCCAAATCACGTCATCGTGAGCCCGATCAATGCGAAACCAGTTCCATTGCGAGCGTAAGGTCTCGGGCCACCTCTGACCGAACCCCGTACATGATGAACGGTTGGATTCTGTACACGAAAATGATGAATAGACTGTAAATTTTACTGTTGGAATCCTTGATTCTGGACAAAATTCCAAACTTGCAAAATCTTTGTCCGGCCAAGGAATCGAGCTGCGTTTGGTGCCACATGATCGTAGTGGCATGCTTAGTGTGATTCAGCAAAGAAAACATAGAATAACATCAAGGAACGAACACATTATTGATTCAAAGTTTCAAGATCGACGCAAAATTAAAGTCACATGATCATGCACGAAAAACACGATCCATGGCTCGAAGTTGGTATCAAATCGATCGCCATGACGAGCCCTACAAGAAAATAATCATCTTACGATCAACCAGGCATCAGAACGACCCTGGATCAGCCATGTAAGATCACGCAAGTTCTAAGCCAACATAGGGACTCTTCTGAAATTCCACAACTTGTTAGGAAGGGTCAAATCTGTCATTTTTCACACTATTTTCTAATTTCTTTTATTTCAATTTAATCTTCATTTCTATCAATTATGGTTACTTTTGATCATCCATCCATGTTTGGGGCACACTTCTATATATACGTACTATCATTGTACGCAGAAAAGGAGAGCAGACAGATACATACAGACACACAAGAGAGAGTTTTCACTTAATACAAGTTTCTCATTCTCATCATTGTGGTGTAATGCTTGAGAGAGAGAGAGTGAGTGCTATAAACTTTTGCTTGGTACCCTTAGGGTTGAGGTAAACTTTCTCTCTTTCCTCTTTTTCTTTTCTTCTTCTCTCTCTTCTCCCCCTTCCTCGACTGCGTTTCTCGCAGAGACCATGCACGGCAGTGGCAGTGTCGTGCATGCCTCTTCCTTGATCATACAAGGCGCACATGGCGATGGCAGTGCCATGCACGAGTCTCCTTCCCCTTTTACTCGTTTGTTTCTTCCTTCAAGTGAGGTCTGTGGATGGCGCTACCCATCGCTGCCCACATACAAAGCTTTGACGTCACGGTGAAGGGCCCAGATGGTAAGGTTTATTGCCACCTGCAGGGGTCTCTCCTTATCGCACATCGTGTAGATTGTGATGCCTATCACCAGCCGCTAGGTTTTGGGCAACACTTATTGTCGTCTGCAAGCCTCCCCCGTGTGCCCAATGCGCGCCGTCATTCTCCTTGTGTCCCATGCCTATCATTGCATGACCTGAGAGAACCAATCGTCATGTGACTAGTCAGGAGCTAGCACCATCCACAAGGGATGCGCTGTCTCCTTGCATTGCCCACCGCGATGCCTACTGACATCTGGATCTCCCCTGCTCCTTGCCATCTCATTCTTTCCTCTTCACCTCTTTCTCCTCTGACTTGACTGAGGTTAGACCTAGCCTATCACTGACGCACTGACCTCGATTTCGAGTAGTATTGTCGCTGTGTTGGTCCTGTGAACCATGCCCGTGTTGCTACTACTCCGAGTCGGTGGCTTCTAATTGTCATGCTAGTCTGCCCTCTCCGTCAAGCCCTCTTCTAGGTGGGTTCGAGACTTACTCGGGCTGGCTCGCATGGGCGCCCTCTTAGATCATGAAGAAAGCCCCCTAGCTGCTTGACGGAGATGCGAGATTAGCATGACAACCAAAAGCCACCGACTCAGAGTGGTAGCAAGACGGGCATGGTTCACAGGAACAACACAGCGGCAATACTGCTCGAAACCGAGGTCAGCACGTCAGTTATAGGCTAGGTCTACCCCTAGTTAAGTGAGAAGAGAAACAGGTGAAGAGGAAAGAATGAGACAGCAAAGAGAAGGGGAGATCCGGACGTCAGTAGGCATCGCGGTGGGCAATGCAACGAGACAGCGCATCCCTTGTGGATGGCGCTAGCTCCTGACGAGGCACATGGCGATAGTTTCTCCCAGGTTGTGCGGTAGGAGTGGACACAGGGAGAATGATGACGAGCACTTGGCACATGGAGGAGGCTCGTGGATGGCGATAGGTGTTGCCCAAAACCCCTAACGGGCGGCGATAGGCATCGCCTTCTACAACTAGATGAGCGACAGGGAGAGACATCTGCTGGCGGCAACACACCTTACCGTCTGGGCTCTTCACCGAGATGTCAAAGTGATGTCTATGGGCGATGATGGGCAGCATCATCTACAGACCTCACTGGAAGGAAGAAACAGACGAGTAGAAGGGGAAGGAGACTCGTGCATGGCATTGTCATCGCCATACGCACCCTGTGAGACTGAGGGAGAGGCATGCACAGCACTACCACTGCCGTGCACGGCTTCTGCGAGAAACTCAGGCGAGGAAGAGTGAGAAGAGAGGGGAGAAGAGAGAAGAAGAATAGAAAAAGAGAAGAGAGAGAAAGTTTAACTAAACCCCAAAGGTACCGATCAAAAGTTTCTCTCACTCAGTCTCTCTCTCAAGCGTGACACCACAATGGTAAAAAAGAGAAACTTCTATTAAGTGAAAACTCTCTCTTGTATGTGTGTATGTATCTATCTTAGTTTCCTTTTTTCCATAGAATGATGGTATGTATATATGGAAGTGTGCCCCAAACATGGGTGGATGTTCAAAAGTAACCTTAATTTATTGAAATTAAGATTAAATTGAATTAAAAGAAATTAGAAAATACGGCCCAAAATGACAGATTTGCCCCTTCCTAACAAGTTGTGGAATTTCATAACAGTCCATGTGTTGCCCTAGAACTTGCGTGATCTTGCATGGCTAATCAGGGCTCATTCTGATGCTTGGTTGATTGTAAGATGATTGTTTACTTGTAGGGCTCGACATAGCGATCGATTTGATACCAACTTCGAGCCATGGATTGTGTTTTTGGTGAACGATCATGAAACTTGAAATTTGAGTAGATCTTGAAACTTTGGATCAATAGTGTGCTCGTTCCTTGATGTTTTTCTGTGTTTTCTTCATTGAATTACATGGAGCATGCCGCTACGATCATGGGGCACCAAACGCAGCTCGATTCCATGGCCGAACGAAGGGTTTGCAAGTTTTGAATCCGACCATTAGTCATGTACGGGGTTCGGGTAAAAGATGGCCCGAGACCTTACGCTAGAAATCGAATTGGTCTCGCATCAATAGGGCTCGCGAGAGGCGTGATTTGGCCACTCAAGCGAGGCATGACGCTGCTGAATTTTTTGCACTTTCTTCACTGATCTGCAACTTCTCTATAGCTTTTCTTCGCGCTCGGATATCGTCACGGGGCATGCCACGTATTGAATTGCTCGTCTTGACTAGACGAACATTCTCACTAAATTGGAGCACGATCCAACTTAGAATGAGTGCGATATGAGCATCAAAATTCACTAGTCATGACTGTCCCTTCAATGGTGTAGTGTTACAGGGTGGCCACACAGGAATAGCATGCAACTGCTCCTGTTTCACTCTTTCACCTATAACATCTTCCTAGAATGTACATTTGAGCTGAAACTTGACCCCTGGGGATGCTGAAAATGTAGCTCTAGTTATAGCGGTCCGTTTCAAGGTGATTTTGCCGGAACTGGTTCTCAGTTTGCACTGCATTATACATGTTGGAATGTGACGAAACTAGGAAGGAGACTCTTAGGAGACCTCGTGAAGATCTTGGCCAGCTCTGGGGCTGTTTTGAGACTATCAAAATTTCCACTGCTTGCTAGGCCTTTATTGAGCAGGGGCCCCTTGTTAATGGAAAATACCTTCCAACAGTCGGCAATGAGGCAAGAGGCCTGAGAAATTCTTGCTCAACTGGCGGTTGACGAATGTTCTTTTGACAAACAGGTCTTGGGACTCGTCTCCTCTTAGTCACCTTTGGAGGTGCTTGGTCCGTCTCGCTAAGTTTGTGAGCAGCCCTAGCTTGGCGAATTGCCTCTCGCTTTAATGACTTGAGTCTGATCCACCTGTGATAGAATTTCCATGGTTGGGAAGTCGAGGGTTGAACGGAATCAGTGGCATCCTTATAGGAGTCCTGTATTGAGACACTCTCCTGAATGGGAGTACCGGCTTGTGGGTGCTTAGCATAAGCAATGTGACCTATCTGGACTTTCTTCGCCACCACATCTTTGAACCCATAGCATTTGCTCATCTCGTGGACCCTTATCTGGTGATACGGACTCCAATGATTTTTGATTCCTTGAGCATGGCGTTTGGGCTGCCTTACCGGCTTTGGTGTGATGAGTCCCTGTTGGAGCATCATACCAAACAAAGCCTGAAGCAGATCTGATGGCAGCTCATTAGAAGAGTGTTGTCCTTCACTTTGCTCCTGTAATGTCACCGCATGGGAGGCCTCAGTTGCCTCGAATTCTTTCTTGAGCTCTTCAAGTTTTATTTGACCGTTATGGATCAGAGCCTCGATGATGTCCTTAAGTGTGTAGCATTCTTCTGTGGAGTGGTTTATCCTCCGATGATAAGCGCAATAGTTCACATGAGTGTCGAGTTCAGCTTGATCAGGAAACTTGGTCTTAGGGAGATCGATCATGTTCTGCTCCAATAACATTCGGAGTAGTGCAGAAACCCATTCATTTTCAAAAGGGTAAACCTTGTTCCTATGCATGGCTTAATGATCTTCTCGATTAAGGTTCGCAGGTGGGGGTACTCGGTTATATGATTGTTGCTGCTTGCCTACCTGAGGCATTGTCTTTGTTATGCTTACCCTTTTGAAAGGTCCAAATTCTGAGAGGCAGCCTTATTTGGATCACTTATGGTGACAGCCGCACTGATTACTCCTTTTTGCTGATTGCCCTGAGCGCTGGTTCGAGCATTACCATTGCCCCAGTTATTTCTCGAGATTGAAGATTGTTGTCGTGACCCGCTATGATGGCGTGACAAACTCTCAATGCGCACTGGATTAGATATGAACTCTGACATGGAGGTTGGATTGGATACCTCAACATGTAGAGCGATTTCAGGTCGCATGTTTCGCTTGCAGGTTTTTACTGCGTCCTTCTCAGGCATGAGATTAGGGTACCGAGCAGCTAAATCTCTCCACCTAACTACTAATTGGTCCACAGGTTGGTCAGGCTCCTAGATTAAGGTAAGAAGCTTGATGGTTTGGACTTCTCTCTCGACCTCATAAAAGCATTGGTGGAACAATTTCTCCATTTCCTCCCAAGTATGTACTGAATTTGAGCGAACCCGAGCATACCACTGAAAGGTCGATTTCAACGAACTGACAGAGGAGTCTCACATCAGCCGTTGTCTCTTGATATGCCACCTGGAAATGTGAGATGTGCTAGTGTAGGGATGTCGTACCATTGAACAGGGGAAACTTCCCTTTCTTGTAGTCTGAGGGAAACAGAACTTGATCAATGTAAGAGGGGTATGGATTTTGGTACAGCGTTGCACCTTGTATTCTTAGGATTTGCCTGTTCTTCAGGCTGTGAGTCACCATAGCATCGATGTCTACCTGTGAGATAAGGTGAGGGATGAAAATGTCTTATGAGGCTGGAGGAGGAGGCTTCCTTGGAGCTGCATCGTCTGGATGATGGGATTTGGCCTCATGATTGGATACATTGGCAGGGGACGGCGTGCTTTCCATGCGATCAATCTTCTCCATCATGGCGAGCACCATTTGTTCGACCCTGTCCATGCGTTCTTCCTGAGAGTCACTAGGTTCATTCACAACCATCATGCTGACAATTTCTCCAAAAAGGTGAAGCTTAGGTGCAGTTGAGGGCTTCTGAGGTTGGCGGGTCATGCATGGCAGATCGGTCAGCAAGGGCTCAGCATGCCCTGATTGAACTGAAGTCTTGTATGCCGACTGCCCAAGGACTGGTTCTCGATGGTCTTCGGACTGTGGCTGCTGGGTGATCGAGTCGTCTTATATGACGCTCACCATTGTGCAAGACTCTCGCACTTCCTCTTTGGGCTCGGTGATTCGATGAGGGTAGAAAGGATTCTTAGGAAGGAGACCCTTGGCGCTAAGTGCCCCAATTATTCTAGTCTACCCCTGAATCATGAACTGCAGTCCTCTGTCTTGCATGAGCTTGAGACTGAGATTGGCCTCTTTCCAGAACTGGGTCTGGGGTCGAGGTTGTCTCGCCTTCTTAGAGCATGAGAGGGCCGTGTCCATAAGATGGGGCAGCGAATGTGGACCATGGACAGGGGTCAGTTTGGGCTGCTGCCTTGGAAGTCGTAGAACTTCGTTCGTCATCAGGCCTTTACCTTGAGCTCCTTTGTGGGCTCTAAAGGCATAGCCGAACTGATGGGGCTGATTGAGGCTGGTACTCTTAGGGAAAACCTTTGAGTGCCAGGTCTTGAGGCATCCACCGAGAGGAGAAAGGGTAGAGGAAGAGAAGACTGGCTCCCAACGATGCCTGAGTCAAGAGGAAGAAGCATTTTATGAAGGTGGCGCCTGTGTGCCCCTAAAAGTAGCATTCCGGGTGACTTAGGGGTCGACCTGGGCTCTTACAGGTGGTCTGGCCTTAGGAGGACGAGATCATTGAGCATGTGTCTGCAAAGGAACAGGTGAGGGCCTACCCCTTGTAGGGTGTGCTAGTGTGTGTTGATCCCATGTACTCAGATCAGCACGACATCGGCGTTGCCCCGAGTGGTGGGATGCCGATGCATGGGCACAGGTTTCGGCCAAAGGAGGCCTGATCCACGACGTGCACTCAAGGTAACACGAGTGTTGCCCCGAGATGTGGCTCGAGTCGATGACCCACAAGCCTTAATGTGTGTGTGAGAGGTTGAGGCCACAAGGTCCGCCTCTATGTGTTGTGCCTCTAAGCATAGAGACTCGAGGTGGTGCAAGAATGTGGGGGGCAGCCTTATGACGATCCGCCGGAGCAATGACAACTTCCTTGCCTTTTAAAGAAATAGACTGCGCAGCCTTTCTGCATACCTCGGCAATATGACTGATATGTCACTTGCTAGTGACAGGGTTCATGCTGTGAGTGGCAGCAAACGTGCTACCGATGCAAAGCACTTTGGTGGAAGTTCCACCAGAGTTAGGAGATGGGGAGTTAACAACCTTTAAGTCCCTCCTCACACCTATCCAGGTTAAGACTTGGGTGCTAAACACTGGGTCTTTGCTCAAGTAGAAAGTTGGGAACAAAGTTCGAGGAACTTGTTCCCGAGGGAAGCTCGCGAATGCCATGATGAGAAAATCCTCGATCCGGATGAATGGGTTAAGAAACCCAGAAGCCATGTGTGTGCAGAAAAACAAAAAACAAAGGAGACACTAGTTAAACAAGGACGATCCAACAAAGGGGTAGTAAGTCCCCAATGGAGTCGTCAAGCTAGTTAGATGCCTCGTTCTCACCCTCTAGATCATGATGACTAGACGGCAATTGTCTCAAGTTTCAAAGAAAACCTGGGACTTGAGATCACTCTCTCGGGAACCTTGTTAAAGAGCAAGGGCAGGTACAACAACCGGTGAGTGAGGAATTTGGTGTGAGGCGGAACACACCTCACCAGGGTCCGGGACTTACTCGGGCTGGCTCGCATGGGCGCCCTCTTAAATCATGAAGAAATCCCCCCATTCATACAACTGTTTGGAAATCACCTCCCTAGACCTATACTCTCATGTTCTATAATCACACACACATGGTTAATTTTACAAAACAAGTGGGCCAAGGGTCCCTACCTTGTGTTTGGGCAAATGTACACAGGCGTGAACATCCAAAAGAAGAAGGGAACAATAAGAGGATAGATATTGGGGTGAGAAAAAGGAAAACAAAGAGATGGAATAGGATAAAGGGGAGAGGAGAATTTGACCAAGCGGCTAGACAGTGGTTGGACCAGTAGGTCATTGACCTGACGTGGTAGTAAGACAGGCACGGTAACTCAGACCGATACGACTGCAATGGTCATAGACAACATAACCAACACTGACTAGCCTGACACGATGGCTAGCCTGTCGTGGTAGTAAGACAGGCACGGTAACTCAGACCGGTAGGTGGCATTACTGCTAGACGACAAGACTACCGTGACAGTATTAATCTTAACCTCCTCTGGTCAAACGAGAGAGGAAAAAGAAAGAAGAGAGAAAAGAAAGAGAGCGAAAAGGGAAAATAAAAGAAGAGAGAAGGAGAAAGGAGAAGAAAGAGCAAGGCGACAGAAAAGAGAGAGTGAAAAGAGAAGAAGAAGAAGAGACGAATAGAGTGAAAGAAGGGAGAAGAGAGAAAAAGACAAGAAAAAAGATGAAGAAGAAAGCCAAGAGAGAGGGAAAAGAAGAGATAAAATAAGATGGAAAGAAGGGATAAGAAGAAAGAAGAAGAGAGAGAAGGAAGAGGGAAGAGAGAGAAAGATAGAGAAAGAAAGAAGAGAGAGAAGGCAGAAGGGAAACATGGATGGCGATGGGCTTCTATCATCCATGACAAGAGAGAGAAAAGAGAAAGAAAGATGGACGACGATGGGCTTCCACTGTCCATGACAAAGGGAAGAGGAGAGAGAAAATATGGACGGTGATGGGCTTCCGTTGTCCATAATAGGAGAGAAGAGCAAGAAACATGGACAGCGATGGGCTTTCATTGTCCATGATAAAGGAAAAAGGAGAGAGAAAATATGGATGGTGATGGGCTTTGATTGTCCATGACAAGAGAGAGAGAAGAGTAAGAAACATGGACAACGATGGACTTCCACCGTCCATGATAAAAGAAAGGGGAGAGAGAAAACATGGATGACGATCGGCTTCCACCGTTCATGAGAATGGAAATAGGAGAGAAAAAATATGGACAGCGATGGGCTTTCACTGTCTATGACAAAGGGAAGAGGAGAGAGAAAACATGGATGAAGATGGGCTTTCACCGTCCATGACAAGAGAGAGAAGAGAAAGAAACATGGAGGGCGATGGGCTTCCGCCATCCATAACAAAGGAAAGAGGAGAAAGAAAACATGGACGGTGATGGGCTTCGACCATCCATGACAAGAGAGATAAAACATGGACGGTGATGGGCTTTCACTATCCACGATAGGAGAGAGAAGAGAAAGAAACATGGATGACGATGGGCTTCTATTGAGGAGAGAGAAAACATGGATAGAGATCGGCTTCCACCGTCTATGACAGGAGAGAGACAACATGGACGGTGATGAGCTTCCTCCATCGATAACAAAGGAAGAAACTCAAACACAGGCCCAACCTGCCACTTGAGTTATGGCCCGGCTCACTGTATGTGTTCCAGAGGAGGACCTCGTGCCCAATGATAGGATCCACCGTGCGTGAATGGAAAAGAGAGAGAATGGAAAGAATAAGGAGAAAGAAAGAAGAAAGAAATTAGGAAATAAAGAGAAGAAGATCAAGAAAGAGAGAGGAAGGATTAGGAAAAAACGAAGGATGAGTAAGGAAAGAAAGGAGAGAAAAAGGAGAAAGAAGAAAATGAAATACACGCAAGAAAATGAAATGCATGTTGAGAGAAGAGAGATAAAGAAAGAGGAAGAGAGAGAAAAATAGAGAGAAATTTGACCGTTCATCATTCACGATGGTCTCATAGTTGTTTGATGCAACGAAAATAGGGTTCTAGTTACAGGGTTCGTTTCAGGGTGCTAGAGGCTGATTTTTCTGAAATTGTTTCTTTGTTTGCCTTGCCTTAGACATGTCGGATTGCAACGAAACATGGCAGGTGGCCTTTTGAATTTCTTAGGAAGATTTTTGCCGATTTTGAGACAATTTTTAGATTGTCTAAAATTTCACTGTAAATCAGGGCTTTATTGACTGACTTCCTCTTTATTCTGCATCAGGGACCCAAGGTGCTGAAAAATATGTTCAAACAACGGTTTTCACCAACCACCTTTTTATTAGGATCGTTTGCCGAAGACCTGATGACCATGTCTGTCGTTCTTTTTTTTTTTTTTCTTTTTTTCGTTTTTGCTCATGGTGCCCTTTGCTGGTTTTCACCGTTCCTAGTTTTTATTTTACAAAAAAATCTTGCTCATGGTTTTGTGACCATGCCCATCCGTCATTTTTACTCATGGAATTCCCCTTTCGGGTTTACTCCATGCCCGTTTTTGGGTGGGGGCGTGTTTAAGTTCATGCCTCCGGGGCCTAGCAAAGTAGTTTAACGTCATGCGGCTAGGACGTGCGCTACAGTTTAAGGTCATATAACTTGGACCATGATGATGATGGATGATGGTATGTGGAGGCCATATAGCGAGTATGATGGTGGTTTGACTCACTTGGGTGAAGATGGCATGAGACCGTCTATGTATGATGGGTGACGTTTGTGTGGAAGATGGATAAGGGGTAGCCCACTTGCTGTTGATGAGTATGGAATGCCTCACCTGGGATTCATGAGCATGTGCTCGACTCACCAAGGAATGTTGCGAGTTTATGAAGGGTACTATTGGAGATGTACTTGCTGGGGAGGAAATGAAGGTGGTATGTATGCGTAGACGGGCCGGCTAGGGTGATCATACATGAAAGGCAATGCCAAGGGCATGCGTGCAGTGGAGGGGGAGGCGTGTTTAAGGTCATGCCACTGGGTCCTAAGTAATGTAGTTTAACATCATGAGATTAGAACTTGCGCTATAATTTAGGGTCGTGGAACTGGGCCGTTATGCGAAGCAGTTTAACGTCATGTGGCCAGGATGTGTGCTAAAGTTTAGGGTCATATAACTTGGACTGTTGTGCAAAGTAGTTTAACGTCATGCGGCTAGGACGTGTGCTACAGTTTACGATCATGCAACTGGACCATTATGCGAAGCAGTTTAACTTCATGCCGCTAGGATGTGCACTATAGTTTAGGGTCATGCAACTGGACCATTGTGTGAAGCAGTTTAATGTCATGTAGTCAGGACGTGTACTACAGTTTAGGGAAATGAAACTACAGTGTGTATGAGTCGTCATGTATGTGGGTCGCCAACGAGGACTAGACTCACTGGGAGATGTGAAGTTGATGAGGCTCCTTGGGGGATGGGCATGGTGATGGTGATTTGAATCACTGGGGATGAAATGGCTGAGGTCATTTATGAGCAGTGGGTTTAGATGATGAAGGTGATCCATTGAGAGATGATAGGTAGAAGCGGACTCACTAGGGATTAGGGAGTGAGTGTGACTCCCCGGTGATTACAATGCGAAGCATGAATATGACTCCAATGGGGATGGAAAGGCGATGAGGGTTGAGTCTCGCTGATGCGCACATAAATGGGCCAGTTAAGGAAGGCATGCGTGGAGGTGCATGCAAAAGGTGGGGGCACAGAGGCCTGCAGGGTTGGTAGCAACGTGGGAACATTCGCGATGATCTGAACACTCGCAGCGGGCTGCACAAGCATGTGTGGCAATCTGACGTGTAGGAGTTCATGGTTGGCAGTTGAATAGAGATGAGCACACACGGCAGCTAAGTACAAATGTGAACACTCACGGTGGCTACATGGTGCTTCTGAACACTCACGACAGCTTCATGGTAAAATGAACACTCACGGAGGCTTCATGGTAAAATGAACACTCACGGAGGCTTCATGGTGAAATGAACACTCATGGTGGCTACATGGTGCTATGAACACTCGCGGCAGCTGAATGCAGCGCAGGCTCACTACTCGGGCTTGGTGCAGCTCGGCCCGACCCATTGTCACTTGGTTTCTTTGATTCCCCGACTTTTCCAAAAATGCCCTTAGTTTATTTTCTAATTGACACGCAAGTTCTTTTTGAACTTTGGTGTCATTCTCGTTTAGGAGGGGTAGGACAGGGAACGTCCCTGTATAAAAAGGGGGTAGCTCCTTTTCACTTTCACTCTTCTCAATAAAAGCGTTTCATAGCTAGGAAAACAGAGCACCATCCGAAGGTTTTTGGCGAGGGTTTTGGTGAAGACAAAGAAGAGACGGATGCATAGAAGATTTCGAGCAGAGATTTCAGAGAGGAGAGTTTTGCAATAAGGAGTTTGTGAGCATAGAGGGGATTAACAGGAGGTTGTAGAGTTTTGTGGTGACCTTTGGTACCTTCCGGTGTTGAGTGTGGTGAAGTCCGGGGTCCGGTGGCATTCTTGCGATCGTCTGAAAGTTTGAACGCGCAATAGGCTGAGAGCTTGTTATAGTTTTCCAGTGGTCATAAGGACACATCCATGTCCATTAGTGGTTTTCCTTAGTGGTTTTCCAATGAGCAGGACAGGGATCCGTAAAGTCACGGCTTTTGAACGGTTGTCGTTAGCACTTCTAAAGGGGACAGGTGTGTGATCAGGTGTCGTGCATGGCGACCGAGAAGGTGGCATTGGTAGGAGCACATGTGTGAACCTGTTGACACATGTTAAGCCATTGAAGTGTGACATGCGTGGCAGTGACACACACAACAGCTGAACTTGCTCGGTAGAATACACGCATGGCGGCTAGATTGTGCTTGGCCGAATACACGCATGATGGCTGATCGTGCTCGACATAATACACGCACGGTGACTCGATTGTGCATGGAAAAATACACACATGGTGGCTGATTGTGCTCGATAGAATACACGCACGACAGCTTGATTTTGCATAGAAATGTACACGTGCGGCAGCTGGAAGAAGACAGGGTCCCACTCTTCCATTTCTTGCATAGAGAAATAACCTCAGGCAAGAATCTGCCCACCCTGGGGAAAAGAGTGGTCAAGACCAAGGGATTGGTATGGTCCTCTGTGAGGCTTCGGATGCAAGGGGAGCACCAATTCCTGCAAGGATACACTCCTTGGACCTTGGAGTTGCTACAATCATACACGAGTATTACGAAAGTCTCTTCCCAGGCCGCAGTCCAATGGTCAGTAGGGTACTTTGACCGATGTCCCAACACCATAAAGGCACAGCTAGAGACTTGGAGTGATGTCTGCACCATGTAGCTCTTTAGTTATGGGGAAGCAAGGATTTCTTTGTGGGTGGCCTGTCGTTGATGGGGGCTATGTATGACGAGTTTGTTTTGAAGAACTCAGTCATTTTTGGTGGAGCATCCCTAAGACGTGAAGCACCTCCTTCTGGTCTCAAAGAGATATTTGAAGCATACCAGCTCCTGCACTCTCAAGCTGGTAGCTGCCCTGTATCTTTTGTCCAATGGATAAAGTATTTCTTTGGGAAGCAGTCTGACGCTGCGGAGCCGGCCTACTCGATTATGGGCAGGAAGGGCAAGGAGATATTTGAAGCTACCCCCCTGTCTATGTGCGCAAGTCAACGGATGACTGTGTTTTTCTTGCCGCCTATTTGGTCTTATTCCTTTGCATATTCGCCCTGCCAGGTAAGCAAGACATAATTCATCCTGGCTACATTTTCGCGGCCTATAATATGGCGGGTGGGCATCAATATGCTCTCCGGTAGCCTGTCTTATGCAACATTTACCATGGGCAGGGAGCAATATCCAGAAGGAAACCTCTCAAGGGTGCAGGCCGATTCGGTGAAGCTCCGTCGGGGAATTTCAAGACGCGCTTCCAGGCTCATTACGTATTTGGATGGCCCTCAGCATAATTCCCGGGCATGTATATTAAGGATATCGTCATGAAGGGGACCATGTGACCTCAGCTTGTGAAAATTACGGGGCAGAAAGCCATCTTCTACACACCTGGTCCTACACGTCACTCATTTAGCAATGACTATTTCTTTATGCTCCTCTTCCTGTTTCCCATCTGGGGTTATACTGATCGTGCTTTCATTGATGAACTGGGCAAGAACCTTGATGGCGCCTGCACAGGAATCCCCGAGTTCATGTGTCTTTTGAGCATCAGAGGAGATATTTTGCCTTACAGGATTGCTCACGGCGCCAAGCATGAAGGGTACTACCCCCATCATTTTTCTTAGCAACATGAGCTGGACCAGGGGTGTCCCTTTTTAATTTTGCTCGAGAAGCGACATGGATGGGTAAATGCTCAGAAGCATAAGGAGGCGTTGGGGACTCTTCGTGAGTCGTGGAAGCCCGTCTATATCTGCATTGCTAAGGTGACTTTCTTGGAGTTCACTGAGGTGAAAAACTTTGTGGTTCCCCACTTTGGCAGAGTTGGTCGTGCTACTGAGGCATACTGATGATGGTGGCGGACCACTAATCGCTATTACTGGGAGGTCAACCATACTTGATAGGAGGTGAACAGCAGTGGGCGACCAAACACTAAGCAAGGGAGATGTTTTGAACCTCGCTTTTAGGGAGCTATTTGAACTAGACTACCCCAAGAAATGGGAACAACTCGGGGTATCCCCAGAGATAGCGGCATATGAGGCCTCTCTTCAAATGCTAGCATTAAGGGAGAAGACATGAAGCATTTTTTGATGACTTCTGCTCTATCTTTGAGTGGAGTGAGGGTCGAAAGGTTCTTAGCATGGAGGGCCAACCGGTACAGAACATGAATGCCCTGATTGGGAGTGGGCCTCATTGTGCTTTAGGGCTTAAGCTTGGCCGGACTTCAGGAGATCCCGTCCCTACGGGGGAAGGAAAGAAGAACTGGAAGAGACCTGCGTGCCCAGTCACCTCGGGGTCTGAGTCTGAGTATGAGTCTCCTTTAAGGAAAAAGAGCGTTATGTCGGTGCAATGACCTCCAAGGGCTCAGTCAGTGATTTCTGCTCCATCTGCAGTCGGTTATGTGCCAGTTGTTGCCGCAGGTGCTTCTGCCTTAGCTATTACACCTCTGGTTGAATAGATAATCTCTTCTAGGGATGAGACTGCTACCATGTCTCCATCTCAAGTGGCTGGTGCTTCACCCCTGAGGTCGGTGAAAGAGCCAGTTTTGGCCCCTTTTGGCTCACGGAGGAGCGTAAGTAGTCCTTTACGAATGGTTGAGGCAAGCTTGATTGCTAGTGGGGCTGCTGACGAAGGCCCCATTACTATTTCAGGGGAAGAGCTCAAAGTTGAGAAAAAATCTGGGGAAGCTTCCCCAAGAGATAAGGTTATGAGCTCTTTAAGAGAAGAGGAGCATATTTTCAATGAGAAGCCTAAACTGGTTGCTGAGGTTGTGAGTGATTAAGGTTTGGGAGAGGGACCCAGTCTTAATGAGCAACCTTGGGCAGCTGCTCTGCGTGAGGTGACCAAGGATGTGGGAGACGAAAGCCCAGACACTACTCAAGGAGAGGCCTCGGATGAACCTAGTGGTATGAGCTTTGAGATTGCATCTCTAGAGGTGGATATAGACATGGTCGTCGTTCCTTCAGAGGTGACCCCTCCTTCTGAAGTGACCCCAGTTGCGGCTACATCAGACGTGGCTCCCTTTGCTGAGGTGGTCTCGATTTCTGATTGGTCCCTAGTCGTGGCTCGAAGCAACGACGAGCCGGACATGGCCAAGGATATGCTTCACGTGCGTCTTCAGCAATTCAAGGGGTTGTCTCTCATAGAACTCGGACCAGCACTTGTCAAGCTTTAGAGGTATGCCCTTGCCCTCTGCGCAGTAGAGGATGACTTGGAGATTTTTTACAACTTCAACCGTCTTTTGAATGAGATGGAGAGCTGGAGAGCAAAGGGGTTGTAGCAAGAAGCAGAAACAGGCCAGCTGGCTTCCTTGGAAGAGTCGATCGCACATCTTCATGAGGAAGTGGATTCCTGCATGGAGAAGAAAACCATTATGGCTACTCATCAACTCGATCTCAAGATGGAGGGAAAAGCGTTTTTTGACAAGATGATAGCCATAAGGATGTAGATGTAGAGACTGAGGGGCAAATTTGATGAACTTGTGCGGGAGATAAATCAAAGGAAGGCCCTAAATGCATCTTTAGCTGAGGACCTATCAGATCTCATCCGCACCATTGAGTCAAAGACCGCCTCCATGGAACAAGAGGGTCGAATGGTGGCTGAACTGAGGGAGCGTGCTTAGGGGGCTGAGGCTACTTCTGAGGAGTCCAGGGTGAAGATTAACGAAATCATTGATCGATTTTGAGAGTGACTTCACCTGTTGTTTTTGAAAGTATACAAACAATTCCTCTTTTTCCTTTGCATGTTCGTGCCTTAGATTTCTTCGTCCTCCATTACTCTCTTTCAAGGGGCTTTCAGACAGTAAGAGGCCTCTCTTGTAGGAAGCTTCTCTCTTACAAGTGCCTTTTTTACTTAAATGCCCTTTCGTGTTTTAATTTAAATCCTTGGGGTGTGTGCCATTCCTGATTTTCGGGAGACCCTGAAAATATTTTTTTTTCTTTTTGGCATTTTTACCCATGGTTTTTACGCCACGTCTGCCATTTTTGTTTTTACTCACGATGCCCACACAGGTTTTCATCATGCCCATATTTTTACTTTGATGCCCTTTTTTCCCACAATAGCTGATGGTGCTATCATGCCCCGTCATTTTTTGTTTCTTTTTCTTCTTTTTCTTTTTGATGCTTTTGCCCATGGTGCCCTTTCTAGTTTTCACCATGTTCGTCTCTTGACATTTTTACTCATGGTTCCCTTTCGGGTTTTCACCATATCCGTCTTTTTAGAGAGGGAGATGAGAGGAAGTAGAATATTGAAGCCCTTGTCTTATGGTGTGGCAAGCAGTTGCTGCCCCCATGAACTCGAATGGAGCAGCTGTTCACTTTTCGCCTCGTAGTTCATGATTATTCAAGGGCTCATAGTTCATTGCCCTCATGATGTGATTGGTTAGGTGCCTCAATCTCGCCTCCCCAGATTTAGGTGATCGGGTGATAATGTCTAGGGTTCGGAAAACCCAAGACTCGAGATCGCTTTCTCAATAACCTTGTTTAAGAATAAGGGCAGGTATCCAACTAGTGAGAGAGGAATTTTGGATGTGAGGTGGGGACCAACCTCACCTGAGTTCGTGACTTACTCGGGCTGACTCGCATGAGCGCCCTTTTAGATCACGATGAAAAGCCCCCCAGCTGCTTTAGCTGGTTTGGAATCGCCTCCGTTGACCTACAGTCTCCTTGTTTTTTCTACACAACACTACTATGGTTAATTTGCAAGACAAGTGGACCAAAGGGCTCACCCTTATCTCAAGTCAATGCACATTCGTGAGGTTAGGAATGTGAGGAGTTAGAGTGATGAAGTAGAAGGTTCGAACAAAAGTTGCTGAGAGAAGCAAACTTGATGAACGGACGAGACTAGCTTGATAGCCGGACTGTGACCGACTCGGAGTGGTAGCAAGACGGGCATGGTACTCAGGACCAGTACCACGAAAAGACTACTCGAAACAGAGGCCAATATGGCGGTGCTAGGCTAAGTCAACTCTCAATCAAGTGAGAAGAGGAGAGAATGAAGAGAAGGAACGAGACAGCGGAGAGATAGGGTCCCGACGGCACTAGTCTTTGCCACCCATGACCATGGAGTAGCAGTGTCACAGCCCTTAGACGATGCTAGACACTACTGCTAGCAGCATGAGGGGGAGCAAGGAGCTCGTGGATGGCGATAGGCACCACGCACGAGAAGGAAGCTCGTGGACGGTGATAGATATTGTCGAGACCTCTCACGGAAGGAGATAAACATCGCCATCTGCGATAGGCACACAACAGGGGAAGACCCCTACGGGCGGCAATGAGTTTTGCCGTCTACGCTCTTCACTGAGGCGTCGAGGATGTGTCTACGGACGGCGATGAGTAGCACCGTCAGCAAGCCTCATTGGGAGGTAAAGATGGCCGAAGCGAAGGAGAAGGAGGCTCACGCATTGCACTGTCATCATCATGCACGACCTGTGAGACCACATGAGAGGCATGCACGACACTATCACTGTCGTGCATAGCCTCTGAGTGAAGCTCAGACGAAGAAGAGGAAGAAGGAGAGGAAGAGTGAGAAGAAGAAAAGAAAAAGAAGAGAGAGAAGGTTTACCTTGAGCTTAAGGGTACCGGTCCAAAGTTTTCTCTCACCATACTCTCTCTTTCAAATGTGACCCAACAATGAGAAGAAAGAGAAACTTTATTAAGTAAAAACACTCAATTTGTAAAGGGTTGAGTCCTCCTACATACAATGATAGTACGCATATAAATAGAATTTGCCCCAAACATGGGTGGATTGATCAAAATTAAACCTAATTGCTTGAAATTAAGATTTAATTGAATTAAAAGAAATTAGAAAAGAGGGTGCAAAATGACAGATTTGCCCCGTCCTAACATGTTGTAGAATTCCAAAACAGTCCTTTGGTTGCCTTAGAATGTGTATGATTTTTTGTAGATGATCTAGGGTCATTTCGATGCTCGGTTGATCGAAAGATTATTATTTTCTCGTAGAGCTTGAAACGGCGATCGATTTGATACCAACTTCAAGCCATGGATCGTGTTTTTGAGGCACGATCATATAACTTGAATTTGGTTGAATCTTTAAACTTTGGATCGATAGTGTGCTCATTCCTTGATGTTTTTCTGTGATTTCTTTGTTGGATCACACTAAGCATACCGCTACAATCGTGAGGCAATAAAAACAACTCAATTCCGTGGCCGAATGAAGGTTTTGCAACTTTGGAGTTTTGGCTGGAATCTGAAATTTTGGCGACGGATTTTGCAATCACTTTGTCGGCTTCGTGTGCAGAATCTGATCGTTCATCATGTATGTGGTTAGGGTCAGAGATAGCCCGAGACCCTATGCACGTGATAGATTTGGTCTCGCTTCAATTGGTCTCGTGAGTGGCAAGATTTGGCCGTTCGAGCGAGGCACGACGCTGCTGAATTTCTTGCACTTTCTTCACGGATCAGCTACTTCTCTCTAGCTTTTCTTCGCGCTTGGGTGTCGTTGTGGGACGTGCCATATATCAAAACGCTCGTCTTGATGAGGCGAACATGCTCACCAAATTTTAGAGCGGTCTAACTTGGGATGGATAAGATATGAGCATCAAAATTCATTATTCGTGACTATCCCTTTAATGGTGTGGAGTTGCAGGGTGGGCGCATAGGAATAGCGTGCGGCTCCTCCTGTTTCGCTCTTTTGCTTATAACTTCTTCCTGAAGTATCTGTTTAAACTGAAATTTGACCCTTGAGGGTTTTCAACTATTACCAGTCTAATGGCAGTGGTCTCACAACAAATTGAGACACCAAAAATGTATATCTAGTTATAGGGTCTGTTTCAGGGTGCTAGAGGTTAATTCTGCCAGAATTGTTTCTCAATCTGCACTACCTTAGATATGTCGGATTGTGACGAAACTTGGCAAGATAATTTTGAGAGTCTTCTTGAAGATCTTGACCAGTTCTGGGGCTATTCTGAGACTATCAGGATTTCCACTGTTTGCTATGCTTTTATTGAGCGGTGGCCCTATGATGATGAAAAATATCTTCCAACAGTGATGAGCCTGTTGACTATAGTGACTCTAATCAGGGGAGGTTGTGGCCTCTGTATGGGATGGTTCTTTGAGATCTCATGCTCTTCATAACTCTTTGATTCTAACATGAATCCCTCCAAGGGTTTTGAAGTGGTCCATACTGGAGGGGCCTATTCCACTTTGGCTTTCCTTTTCTGAAAGGCTTCTAATTTGTTTTGAAGGCCTTGCATTTCTTTTCTCTGCTCGGCAAGAGTATCTTGACTTTGGTGGTTGATCGAGCAGTTTTCATTTGGTCTCTATGGTGTTAAGGAATCAGTGATGTGCAAGAATCTTAGAGAGTCGCATGCGTTGGATAAGGGACATCTTCTTCTCTTAGGGAGGATGAGATGCTAAGGATCCTACGGTCTGGCTGCTGTGAGGTTTTTGCCTCAAGGAGTGCAATAGGGATGTGCAAGACCTTCTGCTTATTTGGCATGTAAGTAACCCTTAGGACTAAAGCATCTACTCCCATGGCTTCCTTGGGCTCATCAGTACTCATTAGTTCAACGGCTAGTGGGGGTGACTCTGGACTGGAAGAGGAGGGGAGAGACACATCCTTAGGGGAAGCAGGCAATTCTTTAGGGAGAGAATATGGAGTATTGGGGTGGATAGAGGTTAGAAGGAGGATCTTGCCATCTTTCTCTTTTTCCTTGAACATGTCCAAAAGCATACGCCCTATATCCTCGGCATCCTCATGAGTAGATAGTCCTGCTTTTCTTACATATCGTTGCTCATCCTCCTTGGGTACTTGAGATGGTACCGGATCTACAAAGTAATACTTTGCATCGGCATAATGTGTCTTGATTACAGGGAACAGTCTTTTATCATCATAGACTGTGTATTATCTCCCATTCCAGCTGTACTTAGCGCATTGATGAAGGGTAGATGGAACCACTCCTTGGTAATGCATTCAAGGGAGACCAAGGAGGATGTTGTACGAGGTGTCAATGTCAATTAAATGGAATTGAGCATAATCGTTTAATTCACCGATCTTAAGACAAAGGCAAACAGTGCCAGCTAGTTTCTCTCCTGACTGATTGAACCTCTAAACTATGATGTTTGTTAGTGTGAGATCATCAGACCCCAGCCCTAGATGGGTTAGAATCCTTCTTGGGATGAGATTGACTGCTGATTCCCCGTCTAGCATGACTCGGCTGATGGGACATTCATTCAACTCATTGGTTACAAAGAGCAGTCAATTGTGGAACTTTCCGCCCAGCTGAAGGTCATCATCAGAGAAGGTGACTGTCAGAAAGTTGTTTAGGATAGAAGGGTCCACTTCTATGGGCTCTACTTTAGTCTCGTATACCTTTGGGCTGGACAGAGCTTGGACAAGGGCCATACGGTAGCCTCTTGAGAGCATAAGTGTGTCATAAATATTGAGAAGGACAGGGAGTTTCCTGAGTTTCCCAACCACGTCATAATTGACCTTGTCATTAGTAATCTTTTGAGCTCCTGGACCCGCCACAGGTTTGGGTCGTATGGAGGGTTGTGAGGTAGCCTTAGGTGGTGAAGATTTATTTTGGGAAACTGGCTTACTTTTCTATGCAACTAGTATGGTTTGGAGAGTTTGTGAAGATTGGGTAGGGAGAGATTGTGCCATTGGACTTGGTGCTGACTGATCAGGTCGTGCAGCCAAGTTTGGTGTGGACTAGTTAGATTGAGCAATAGGGGTAGGTGTTAGTAAAATGGAGGTTGATGGAAGTTGAGTGTTTGGAGATGGCTGAGTGTATGGGACCAATGGTGGTCCCGGGAACTTAAGGTGTGGTGGATTGGTCGATGTGTTAGGATATGTGACAAGTGGCGGATCATGATACTTCAAGAGTCTCGGTTGTTGAGGATTCTGTATGAGGGGCTGTAACTTCTTACCTGACCTTAGGTCGATTGGGTCAGTATTGGTTACGGGTTCAGAGATCAGCACCATGTGGCATGCTTCGTGAGACTGGAAGGTTTGCCCTCTTGACTCTTTCAGTCACTGCCCGAAGTCGAGCTCATTGGGGTTTCTTATCCTTGGGATTCCTGAATTGCTTGAAGAGCTCCTCAATAGCGGGAGGAGGCTTCTTGTTAGATCTAGACGCCAAGGCATCAGTGACTGTCAAGAACCCAGCTGCTTGGGTGGCTTTCTTTTTCAACTGCCTTCGACGTCAACTGCTAGTGTTGCAACTTTTCAGCTCTTTGTCTAGAGCCTCAAAGTCTGGGCATTTGGGAGTAGAACCTGCAAAATACATGTTAGCAGAAGTAGAAGCAGGGTTAGAAGATTCGGGGATAGAAGATGGGGGAGAGATTTTTAGGTCGTCGCTCAGATTGGACCGATCCAGGTAGCTTTTAGTGTCATCACTAAAATTGGACGTGTGCAGGGAATCTTTTCGGTGTTCACGCAGCTTGGACTGTTGGGGGGTGCTTTTAATGTTATCACCCTTATTGGACATGTTGAGAGCCTGAGGAGAGGAAGGCTCAGGAATATCCTGCGGACTAGGTTGCGGGTCTTGGTCAATGAGAGCAACTGACTCAGGGAAGAAATCTTGTAGGGTTTGTAATGGAGGAAGGGGCTTGAGAAATTCAACCTCGCCCTGAGATTGAGGAGCTCTTCTCTTCTGACGAGTGTCCCTTGGTGCTCGTCTCCTTCTACTATTTTTGGGAATATGGATAGGCTGATTTGGTTCACATGGCTTGGGAGCCGGCTTTGCTTGGCGAACCGCTTCTCTTCTCATGGACTTCGTCCTGTTTTGTCCTCCATAAAATTGCCATGATTGGGAAGTTGAGGGTTCGTCAGGGTCTGAAGACTCGGGGCAGTGCCTTCTCATCAGCGGTCTGTGTCTGCGTCTGAGTGACCTCTTATGTTGGCAGTCTAGTGGTTCGAATGTCATTGCCTGGGATAGTGTCAGTGGAGTGCTCTCCTTGGACGGTGTCTGTGATTATAGCTGGAAAACCAAAGCACCCCTAAAATTGTGACCTCTTATCTGATGATAAGGGCACCAGAGGTTTTCAGTCCCACGGGCAAGGTGTTTGGGCTGTCTTGACTGCTTTGGTGTGATGATCCCTACATGAGGAATCATACAAAATATAGCCTGAGGAAGGTCTGGTGGTAGTTCATCAAGATGGTACACTTGCTTGTCTTCTTCTTGAACCGTCACCACGTGAGATGCTTCAGCTACCTTGAATGCATTCTTGAGACTATCGATCTGTATCTGCCCCTTCTGGATTAAAGCCCTGTGATCCTTGAGTGTGAAGAAATCCTGAATAGGGAGCCCCAGCATTCTATGATAGGCACAACAATTCTTATGGGCGACAAATTCAGCATCCTCTGACCTTTTCATCTTCGGCAAGGTGATCATTTGTTGCTCAATCAACATTTTAAGTAGGGTCAGGATCCACTCCTGTCGAAGCTATAGACTTTCGTTTTCTGCTCCTCCCAATAGTCTTTCCCATAGAGGTTCCGAGGTGGAAGCACTTTATTGTAGGACTGGGGTATGGCTGGCCTAAGGTGTCCACTAAGTATTTATAGGGTTCTTAGAGAAATCCAGAGTTTGAGGTGAGTCCTTCTTGGAGTCTGATACAGTGACAGCAGCACTGATCACTCCTTTCTATCGATTGCCACAAGAATTGGTACGACCATTATGAAAGCTTTGATTGTTTTCCCCATTTGATGATGAAGTTTGAAGCTTGCCACGATGCTTAAGGAGGCTCTCTACCCAGACTGATTTGGAGATCAGATATGATATAGAGGTCGCGTTTGACGCTTCAACATGCAAGGAGATTTTCGCCCGCATGTTGCACACACATGTTTAGACTTCATCAATTTCAGGCATAGGGGTAGCTTACCGTGTAGTTAGATCTCTCCATCTTGTTATGAACTGATCGACCGACTCATATGGGTTCTTGGTCAATTTGAGAAGTTCAATGCTTGGACTTCTCTCTTGACTTCATAGAAGCACTTGTAGAACAAGTGCTCCATTTCTTTCCAAGTCTGCACTAAGTTCGGAGGGAGTCGAGCATACCACTTAAATGTCGGCCCGTTAAGAGTTTCAACGAACTGAAGGAGAAGAAGCCTCCCATCAGTTGTTGTCTCTTGACATGCCGAATAGAAATGGGTGATATGCTGATATGGTGAAATCGTGCCATTGAAGAGAAGGAATCTCCCTTTCTGGTAGTTAGGGGAAACAGGAGTTGGTATATGTAAGAGGGGTAGGGCTTCTAATAAAGGGCCTTACCCTACATGCCTGGGATCTATCTGCCTCACAAATTGTGAGTGAGCATGGCATCAATGTCAGCTTGTGAGACCTGCTGAGGGGAGGAATGGTCACGTGAAGGAGGTGGCTATCTTGGGATCGGATCGGATGCATGAGGACAATTGGCTTCCTGGTGTGATGAGTTCCCAGGGTACCGGGCACTTTCAATCAACTCGATCTTCTCCATCATCTTGTGAATCATGTCCTCGAATCGATTCATACGGTCTTCTTGATCATCACTGGGTTTGTCAATGACCATCACGCTGACCGTTTCTTCAGGGGGATTGTTCCCTTGCACAGTCGGGGTCTAGTGTACACACCGAACTAGGTGTGGTAAGTTGGTTAGCAGGGGTTCGGTATGTCCCGATTGAGCTCGAGCCTCGTATGCTGATCGGGTCAAGGCCGGTTCGCGATGGTCTTGGAAGCACAAGGAGTGCAAGGTTGGCTCGTCTCTTATGACATTGACAACCACGCAGGACTTTTCTACCTTAGGCTCTGCTTCAAACTGTAGTGGGTAAAAGGGGTTCTCTGCCAAGGGATCAGTAGGCTTGTTTGCCCCGAGTGTCTTGGGATCTTCTCTTGGCACTATTCACAGACCCCAGTCATGTTTGACTCTCAGGATCTGGTGTGCTTCCCTCCAGAACCGCGACCGGCACTGTGATAGAGAATGGTCCTCTTTCTTCAAACATGACAGGGCCATCTCAATGAGGTGCGGCAATGGATTTTGGCCAGACATAGGAGTCAGCTCGAACTTTTGTCTTGGCTTGGGGAGAGATGGGAGATGGAGGACTTCATCACCCAAGGGAGCCTCTCTTTTGTGAGCTCCAAAGGTAGGACCGGTGTGAAGAGGGTTATTTTAAGAGGGTACTTTTAAGAAAATCTTTTGAGTATCACGTCATGAGCAGCTTGTCTGGAGGAGAAGGGATGACCGAGGGAGGAGACAACTGCCAGTGACCTTTCGGACGGGAGCTTCGAGTCGTCCGTGGTTATGGCATGTGTGTGCCACTTACAGAAGGGTTTCAGGTGATCTGAGGATCAACCCAGGCTCGAGCAATGGGTCGGGCCTTAGGAGGCCGAGGCCAAGGATTGCGAGCATGTGTTTGTGAGGTAATGGATTTGTGATCATCCCTCATAGAGTGAGCAAGCATGTGTTTGGAGGGATGACGAGGGGGTCGTCTCTCTTGTCCTTGACTAAGCACAACCAGAGGGCTATCCCTTGTAGTGTGATATGTATGCAGCAGGTATACAGGGCCAGATCCAAGAAGACCCAAACCTGGACAGTGGCTTGAGGAAGCTTGAGGGTTCCCCCAAGGTGTGGCTCGTGTGAATAGATCACGAACCTTGGTGTGTGTGTTGGAGGTGGTGGCCTTAGAGCCTCCTCCTCCATGTGTCGAGCCTCTCGTTTTAGGGGCTCGATGTGACTGAAATGGGGGGTGGCCTTACGGCATCCCACAGGAGCATCGACAGCTGGACTGCCATGCGCAGGAAGGAAACAGACAGCCTTTTGGCTGCCCCGAGCAATGGGATAGGCAGGTGATTTGCCGGTAGCAGAGTGCATGCTGTGCGCGGTGGCTAGTGTGTCGCCCATGCAAGGTGCATTGCTGTAGGGTACACCAAGGCTAAGAGATGGGGACTGAGGGACTTTTGGGTCCCTCCTCGCACCAATCCTGGTCAAGACCTGGGAGCATGACACGAGGTCGACACTTGGAAGGAAGGTCAAGAATGAGGTTCGGAAAACCTGTTCCCAACGTGGACTGATGAGTGCGGGGATCAGAAAGTCCCTGACTCGATGAAAGGGTTAAGCAAACCTGAAGACATATGTGTGTAATTGAGTGGGAAATAGAAGAAAGCAAATCCAAACAAGGACAATGCGACTATGGGGTAGCGTGCCCCCAATGGAGTCGCCAAGATGGTGAAATGCCTTAATCTTGCCCTCCGAGTCGAGATGACTGAAGAGTTGGTAATGGACGAAGGGGCTTGAGAAATTCAACCTCAACTTGAGATTGAGAAGCTCTTCTCTTCTGATGAGAGGCCCTTGGTGCTCGTATCCTTCTACTATTTTTGGGAACAAGGACAGACTGATGAATTTCACATGGCATGGGAGCCGGCTTTACTTGGCGAACCGCTTTCTTCTCATGAACTTCGTCCTCGATAGACTTGCCATGGTTGGGATGTTGAGGGTTCGTCAGGGTCTAAGGACTCGGGGGGTGTGTTGTCATCAGAGGTCTATGTCTGAGTGACCTCCTATGTTGGCAGTCTAGTGGTTCGAACGTCATCACCTGGGATAGTGCTAGAGGAGTGCTCTCCTTGAACTGTGTCTGTGATTATAGCTAGAAAATTGAAGCAACCCTCTAAATTGTGACCTCTTATCTGATGATAGGGGCACCAAAGGTTTTCAATCCCACGAGCAAGGTGTCTGGGCTGTCTTGATGGCTTTGGTGTGATGATCCCTACATGAAGCATCATACAAACTAGAGCCTGAGGAAGGTCTGGTGGTAGTTCGTCAAGATGTTACACTTGCTAGCCTTCTTCTTGAACTGTCACCACGTGAGATGCTGCAGGTACCTCGAATGCATTCTTGAGACTATCGAGCTGTATCTGCCCCTTCTAGATTAAACCCTCGTGATCCTTGAGTGTGAAGAAATCCTGAACAGGGAGCCCCAGCATTCTATGATAGGCACAATATTTCTTATGGGTGACAAAGTCAGCATCCTCTGACTTTTTCATCTTCGGTAAGGTGATCATTTGCTGCTCAATCAACACTCGGAGTAAGGTCGGGACCCACTCCCTGTCAAAGCTATAGACTTTCATTTTCTGCTCCTCCTAATAGTCTTTCCCGTAGAAGTTCCGAGGTGGAAGCACTTTATTGTAGGACTGGGGTCTGGCTTGCCTAAGGTGTCCACTGAGTATTTACAAGGTTCAACCCCTTAGAGAAATCCAGAGTTTGAGGTACTATGACAGTAGCACTGATCACTCCTTTCTGTTGATTGCCCCGAGAATAGGTATGACCATTACCAGCGCTTCGATTGATTTCCCCATTTGATGATGAAGTTTGAAGCTTGCAATGATGATTAAGGAGGCTCTCTATCCAGACTGCTTTGGAGATCAGATCTGATATAGAGGTCACGTTTGATGCTTCAACATGCAGGGAGATTTCCAGCCTCATGTTGCGCACACATGTTTAGACTTCATATACTTCAGGCATGGGGAAAGCTTGATGTTCTGCTAGATCTCTCCATCTTACTATGAACTAATCGACCGACTCATCTAGGTTCTGGGTCAATGTGAGAAGTTCAATGCCTCGACTTCTCTCTCGACTTCATAGAAGCGCTTGTAGAACAAGTGCTCCATTTCTTCCCAGGTATGCACAGAGTTCGGAGGGAGTCGGGCATACCACTTAAATGTTGGCCCATGAAGAGTTTCAACGAACTAAAGGAGAAGAAGCCTCCCATCAGCTGTTGTCTCTTGACATGCCGAATAGAAATGGGTGATATGCTGATGTGGTGAACTCGTGCCGTTGAAGAGCAGGAATCCCCCTTTCTGGTAGTTAGGGGAAACGGGAGTTGGTTTATGTAAGAGGGGTAGGGCTTCTGGTAAAGGGCCATACCCTACATGCCTGGGATCTGTCAGCCTCGCAAACTGTGAGTGACCACGGCATCAATGTCGGCTTGTGAGACTTGCTGAGAGGAGGAATGGTCACGTGAAGGAGGTGGCTGTCTTGGGACCGGATCAGGTGGATGTGGAGAATTGGCTTCCTGGTATGATGAGTTCCTAGGGTGCCGGGAACTTTTTATCATCTCGATCTTCTCCATCATCTTGCGAATCATGTCCTCGAACCGATTCATACGGTATTCTTGATCATCATTAGGTTCGTTAACGACCATCACGCTGACTGTTTCTTCAGGGGGATTGATCTCTTACACAGTTGCGGTCTGGCGTACACACCGAACTAGGTGTGGCGAGTTAGTTAGCAGGGGTTTGGTATGCCCCGACTAAGCTCGAGCCTCATATGCTAATCGGGTCAAGACCGGTCCGCGATGGGCTTAGGACCACAAGGAGTGCAAGGTTTGGTTATCTCTTATGACATTAACAACCATGCAGGACTCTTTTACCTCAGGCCCTGCTTCCACTTGTAGTGGGTAAAAGGGGTTCTCGGTCAAGGGATTAGCAGGCTTGCTTACCCTGAGTGTCTTGGGTTCTTCTCTTGGCACTATTCGTAGGCCCCAGCCATGTTTCGCTCTTAGGATCTGGAGCTTTCCAAAACCGAGACTGGGACCATGATTGAGAATGGTCCTCTTTCTTCAAACATGACGGTGTCATCTCCATGAGGTGCGGTAATGGATTTGGGCCAAAGACAGGAGCCAGCTCAGACTTCTGTCTTGGCTTGAGGAGAAATGGGGGATGGAAGACTTCTTCACCCAAGGGAGCCTCTCTTTTGTGAGCTCCAAAGATAGGGCCGGTGTGAAGGCGGTATTTCATGAGGGTACTTTTAAGAAAATATTTCGAGTACCACGTCATGAGCAGCTTGTCTGGAGGAGAAGGGACGAACGAGGGAGGAGACAACTGCCAGTGACCTTTCGGTCGGGAGCTTGGAGTCGTCTGTGGTGATGGCACGTGTGTACCACTTTTAGAAGGGTTTCAGCTGATCTGAGGATCAACCCAGGCTCGAGCAATGGGTCGGGCATAAGGAGGCCGAGGCCGAGGATTGTGAGCATGTGTTTGTTACAATCCGTCACAGAGTGAGCAGGCATGTGTTGGGAGGGATGAGAGAGGATCGTCTCTTCTGCACTTGGCTAAGCACAATAAGAGGGCTGCCCCGAGTTGAGAGGGAAATTTGGGTCCCTCCTCACACCAATCCAGGTCAAGACCTGGGAGCATGACACAGGGTCAACACTCAGAATGAATGTCGAGAATGAGGTTCGGGGAACCTGTTCGTGACGCGGACTGACGAGTGCGGGGATCAGAAAGTCCCCGACTCAAATGAAAGGGTTAAGCAAACCTGAAGGCATATGTGTGTAAGTGAGTAGGAAATAGAAGAAAGGAAAGAGAAACAAGGACGATCCGACTATGGGGTAGTGTGCGCCCAAAGGAGTTGCCAAGATGATTAGATGCCTCGATCTCACCCTCCAGGTCGAGATGACTGATGGCGTGGCTCCGGGTTCGAGATGGAACCAGGATACAAGAGATATGGCCATGTGAAGTTTACCCCCGAATTTCTGAAGCACAATTTACATTAATGGATATTGGTTCACCGAGGGTGCACCGTAATAGTGTACGACCTACCCATTTTTGGTAATGTGGACATAACTTGCTCCAAAAGCATCCGAATGCCCCGAAAATTGGTACCCAAGGATTTTTTAACGTTCTGAATCCAACAACGATAGTCTAGAGATTATTTGGCACTCTGATAATGGTCTTGTAGTTCAGAGTCCATTTTTAGCATGATAGAGGCAGAATTTGTCGAAACTATTTTGTCGTCTGCACTGCCTAAAACTCGTTGGATTGCAGCAAAACATGGCAGGTGTTCTTAGGAGACCCTTAGGTATGATCTTGAACCTTATTAGGTTGTTCTGAGGCTTTGGAAATTCCCTTATTGTCTTACGGCTTCTATAGTCCACTGTCATTTTGGTATCTACGGACCTAAGTCGTGAACTGCTCTCTCCTTATTCGCACTAGGGATACAGGTGATAGAAAATGACCTCAAACAAACATCCCTTTAACCACTGAAGACCTGAACATAATATCCTCCTCACTATGAAAGCTTTGGAGCCTGAAGACGGACACAGAGCAATAAAAAAGCCAATCAGGTCAAGAGGAGGCACGTCAAGCACAGTATCCCTAGAGGCAAGTGGTGTCATAGCCTTTGAAGATGCGTGAAACCCAAGAGGATTATTTCCCAAAGGCCTTCCTGAGGCATGTGAATCTGAGGACTGAGTCATCAGCAAACCGAAAGAACAAGCCCTCAAGGTGCACACTTCTTCCTTTATAGCTTTTGGAGCAGGCAAAACGGACAGCGTGGGGTGTGCAGGAGACGTAACACGGCTGCTAACGGAAGAAGTAACTCCGACCTCAACCCTTGACGTGGAGTTTCTAGAGCCACCCAAGTCAACTATCGGCTGATCTTAGTACTGCTAAGGGAGTAATGGCGCGCTCAACCACCCAAGTCAACTATCGGCCGATCTTAGTACTGCTACAAGATTTGAATGCAATGTAACAGGAGGAGAGTCTGAAGCCCTACGAGCTCCTGACTGAGCCCGCCTCACATGGGAAGGCACTGAAGACACCGTCACTGAAGGAAAGTCTTCCTTATTTGAACAACTCCATCTCTCCGGAGAAGAGGGGACGGGCGAAGGCTCTCTCCCTCTTTTTCTCTTTTTCTCGCTCTCCCTATCTTCCCTTCCTTGGGGGGAGCGCTCTTGGGTTTAATGGAAGTAGGGGCCCTTAGAGCACGATTAGCCCATCCGAACGAGCTAGAATGGGATTCACCCTCAACCAAAATAGACACATCAGGGATGCCCTTCCTCGAGGGACGGGTCCACACCCCTTTCGCTCCGACCAAAAATCACCTCCAGGTTGTCAAAGATAGATCGTGTCCTTCACTTCAACAAGAGAACCTTCACGTCGTTCTCATCCCCACTAAACAAACGAGGCTTGGCCAGTTCCTGCCAGTTGGCAAGACAATGATCCGAGCCAAAAATAGTAAAGAAAGGAGGGACGAAGCACCTTCCAGCCCTGTCGTCGAGTCTAGAGCCATTGGCGGTTTTCCATGGGTGATCCACGTCCTAATATGCAGCACTAGAGGAATCCCACCACCGGTGATAGCTCACAGTTATGTGGCCCACATGGCCATAATGGGGAACCACAAACCTTCTCCGCCCAAGGAGAAAAAGACAAGTCTCCCAAGCCATCCGCATGTCGAGGTCTGTTAACACCTTGCGACTCACCCCAAGGGCCTCGTGGTCATGCAATGCCCCCTTCTTCCCGTACTTCTTTGAAAAAGAAATGGCGACGTAGCATCCCTGATCCAGGCCATGCTGGAATGCAAAACAGTGGGGGAAGTAACCCTCCAGCTTCTTGCACCCCACTCCCCTGAATGGAAGGATGCCACCTTGGATGCTCACTAGGTACATAGCCTCTTTTCTCTCGGTAACCACCTTATTAAGCGCAAGGCCAAAAGCGCCGATAAAAATGTTGTTAGAGGCGCCGCCAACAGGGAAAGGCCTCTCGCGAAGAAAGAAAGATGTATCAGTGAGGAGCTCACGAATTGAATATGGCTCTCTTACCACGGCCTTCATCCCAGCAATCTTCAGCGTATGCGGGCATGTTGTCATTGCGAGGTTCCCATTGAGCTTGTACGCCCCAGGAAAATATGCGAAAAGCCACCCAAAGACATAATGCATCGGGAAGCTCGTAGTGAAGCGCCTCGAGAAGCCTTCACCCAGGGAGACCTCGTCCTTCGAATGGACTTTTCGATGAGCAATAGACCTTAAACGTGGAAGATGCTACACAAGACCGACTAGGCCAGCGCAAAGCCAGTGCCTTGGGCCATCATGCAGGCCGCATAGAAGAAACTAGGCCGAATGACATAGCCCTTTGCCCCCGAAAGAGCAAACTTGCATAGGAAGAGGGCCAAGTAAGCAGCCAAGTAAACTCGGTCCCGCACATTCTGCCTCGGAGGGGCAATCACCTTCTTCGGGGCCTTGATTTCCACCACCTGTTGAGACACGTCTACCCATGTGACGCTCGAACCTACGTCGTCACCCTCTTTGCGATTACCTTGAAAGTAATCTCGCCATGCTTTGAAATGTAGCCCACCAACTTTAGGCTACGACTCTGAGCACAGGAGTTGATAAATCTCGAACAACTCACTGAGACTCAACGGAGCCCGCTAATCCTTGATGGGCTCACCCCTAAAAATGGCCCCGTTGTTGGGGACAAACTCCTCATACTCCTCTCCCAGCAAGGGAAGGCCACCCACAAAATACAAATCAAGCAGGGTGAATCCTGCCTCACCCTCCTGTAAAAGCCAACTATTGGTACGGTAACACCATGTCTCCAGAAGAGCCTTCACGGTCTTTGAACATCAGTCATAGTAGCAAATAGAGCATTGACATGCCGCGGCTAGACCACACTCCTTCAAAGTATTGATGAAAGGGTCCAACGTCCAAGTGCTCTACCCGACCAAGTACTGATTCTCCCCTTCAAAACGATGAGCACCTCCATACTAAAGTCCGGGCTTCGTCAGCATCCTCTACTCCAATGTAGGCATACTCTTGTCGAAAGGAGAATGCATGTGTAGAGCATGATAAAGAGTTATGTCGTCTCTCTGGATGAGGGTTCCCCGTCGACATCATCGTACTAACAGAGTTCCGCACCCTCTCCTGCAAAGGTGATACGAGAGGGCCATGAGATCTCCTGGGTAGGCTCAAATTCTCTCATAGAAATTGCCCTAGCCAGAGATACCCCATTGTAGAGGTCCGACCCTAACTCGCCGATGTGAGGGAGCTGGTTCACATCAAGGACCTGCACTGCTAAAACAAAAAACAAAACAAAAAAAAAAACAAAAAAGAAAGGGAGAAGGGATAAGACAACCATGCCTGGCAGACTAAGACTGATAAAGCGAGGAAACAGAAAGTTAAGAAGAAAGACCAAGAAATCCGAGCACATCTAGAGAAAAGGAAAGCCCTACCAAGAGGAGGGGCTGAACTCATACCAGCCATTATCACCGAGAACCTGCACCACCAAATATTTCCTCCCCAGAAAAGAAGAATGGAAGATGTGCAAACAAGGGACAAAATAAAATGAGAGGCAAGGATGCAAGAAAAATGCGAAAAGGAAGGGAAAATGGGAACTAATCTTCCTAAGTCGACGGTAAAAAAGCTCTGATGAAAGACAGAGGAATGTCCCTCACCAGCCCTCTTATAATCACGAATGGGAAGAGGAATCGCCTAGAAGCTGGCCACAGGACATGCATCCCAATCACAGAAGAACATCAAGCGGCACGCGAGGTGAAACGTCCCACGAAAATAGGGCCTACAAAGCGTCACACGTGCGAAACGTCGCATGGTTCAGGGGTATGGCAGTGCTAAATGTATGCGTAATGAAAGCTCCCACGAACAAGGAAGATCATGCTCATCCCTAGGAGAGTAGCCATTAAAAGCAACATGCTAACGCAAAGTGCGCCTCTAATCCAAATCACTATCAACCATCACGCACGACACCCCGAAAATATGGCGCACCCATATTGAGTCAACTGCCAGTCAAGGTACGCAATGATCTCTCTCTGCTCTTTAATAAATTTTGAACTACCCTGGGAACACATCGCCTGTCTCAGCACACACTTATACACCCACAAGCAAGGGAACTTGTTCCTCGCACCACTCACACACTCAAGAAGGAGGCATCCGAGCCGTCCAAGTAAGGCATATGATGCTTCCAAAAAAAAAGAAGTCGACAGAGAAGGAACAAGGAGAAAAATATCCTAAAGTAAAAAAAAGAGAGCATTTAGGGCAAAGAGAAAGAAGATTTATTCATAAATAAAGAGAAGTACAAATTTTTGTTACAACGAAACCATCTTCAAAATGGCCCTTTGTTAAACAGGAAAAAAAAAATTACTTCTACAAGACGGATGTGAAAGCTGCTTTGACTTCCTCAAGGCACAATCGACGGGTCATTCTTTTCGAAAGGAATCGAACACCAAAAAATCAAAGACATCACTCCACAAGGGCAAGATCCTTCATTCTAAAGACAACTTGGAATACTTAGAAGGACCTCCCTCATGTGAGATATGGAGCTGCCCCTTTCTAAGCTGGTAGCCATCTCCAAGGAGCAACCTCGTTCTCTCTAAGCAAGGCCTTAGAAAAGCTAAAGAAAACTCATTGATCCTTCTCTTGACAAAGTAAAGGTGAAAAGGGGGCACCATCTAAAGAAAGCCAAAATAGGATACCCCTCTCGTTATAACAAGTAGCCTATCCAAGCACCAAACAACAGACATTACCAAATTCCTCATTTGATCGATCATCGCCATCAAAGGGATGGCAAGATCAAAACCTTCATGACCCATCCCCAGATGAACATGACTAGATTTAAGTTCGACGATGCCTAACATCGGGTACACAAACATAAGCATCCTCCTCCAGCTTTCAAGAGCACTAAAATATCTAGACAGCCGAAGCCCATCATCAAAGGTTGGGCCACCCATCGAGGCTCTTTGCATAAACGCCCCCTTTTATAGAGGAATTGAGAGCTTGTTATTACAATCGTATCATTTCCCAGGGAATGCCTCATACAGCTACACTGACATGTGTCATCAAATGGTGCTTCAATCTCTCAACGGTCACCGACTTCACGCTTTCCAGATGCCATTATCACCAAATCACGAGGTAGATCTCATGCTGCTTTGCCTGTCAAACGTTACCTCACCAAGGGAAGCCCTATCGCGTCCTTCCATATCCCATCATCCCCTCCAACCAGGTGTCCTCCTTGTGCAGTATGCCCCCAAAAGCAAGCAACTAGACCAAGGCCTTCCATCCTCGCTCTCCTCCCATGGCCCCTACTGCCATGGTAAGTTCCAAAAAAAAAACAAAAAAAATTGACAAACGGGAGTTGGAAGATATTTTTCATCATCATGGGGCCCTTGCTTAATAAAAGCCTAGCAAACAGTGGAAATCCTAACAGTCTCATAATAGCCCCAGAACTGGTCAACATCTTCATAAAGACTCTCACAAGTCTCTTGCCAAGTTTTTTCACAATCCGACATGTTTAAAGTAGTGCAGACTGAGAAATAGTTACGGCAAAATCATCATCCAACACCCTGAAAGGGACCCTATAACTAGAGCTACATTTTCGGTCTCTTGATTTGTTGTAGAACCACCATCATTGCATCTGGTGTGGTTGAAAACCACCAAGGAATAAATTTTAGCTTAAACGGACATCCCAAGAAAACGTTATAAGCAAAAGAGTGAAACAGGAGAAGCCACACGCTATTCCCGTGCGGCCACCCTGCAACTCAACACCATTAAAGGGACAGTCACGACTAGTGACTTTCGATGCTCATATCTCACTCGTTTGAGGTCAGATCAAGCCCAAGTTTTGTGAGCGTATTCATCTCATCAAGGTGAGCGTTTCGATATGTTGCACGTCCCATGACGACGCCCGAACGTTGTTGATCCGTGAAGAAAGTGCAGAAAAATCAGCAGTGTTGTGTCTCGCTCGAGCCGCCAAATCACACTATTCACAAACCCGATTGATGTGAGACTAATTTCATCGCATGCGTAAGGTTTGCGACCATCACTAGTCTGAACCTTGCACATGATGAACGGTCAGATTCCGCACATGAAGCCGACAAAATGACTGCAAATTTTGTTGCCAGAATTCCAAATTTCGGCCAAAATTCGAAACTTGCAAAACCTTCGTCAGGCACAGAATCAAGCTATGTTTGTTGCCCCGCGATCATAACAGCATGCTCAGTGTGATTCAATGAAGAAATCACAGAAAAACATCAAATAATGAGCACACTATCAATCCAAAATTTCAAGATTCAACCAAAATTCAAGTCACATGATCGTGCCCCAAAAACATGATCCATGGCTCGAAGTTGGTATTAAATCGATCGCCATGTCGAGCCCTACAAGAAAACAATCATCTTTGAATCAAACAGGCATCAGACCCGGATCATCCATGTAAGATCACACAAGTTATAAGGCAACATAAGAACTGTTCTTGAATTTCACAAATTGTTAAGAAGGGGCAAATCCATCATTTTGCACCCTATTTTCTAATTTGTTTTAATTTAATTTAATCCTAATTTCCAGCAATTAGGGTTACTTTTTATCATCCAACCATGTTTGTGGCAAATTCTATATATACACGTACCACCATTGTACGTAAACAGGAGACAGAGAGAGGACTCAACCCTTTCCATAGAGAGAGTTTTTACTTAATAAAGTTTCTCTTTCTTCTCATTGTTGGGTCAGGTTTGAGAGAGAGAGTAAGGTGAGAGAAACTTTTGGACCAATACCTCTAGGCTCAAGATAAACCTTCTCTCTCCTTTTTTTCTTTTCTTCTTCACTCTCTTTCTCTCCTTCCTCCTTTCCTCAAAGGCCATGCATGGTAGTGGCAGTGCCATGCATGCCTCTCTTGTGGTCCATCTCTATCTCCCAGTGAAGCTTGCAGACGGTGCTGCTCGTCGTCATTCGCAGACGCGTCCTCGACGCCTTAGTGAAGAGCACAGACGGTGAAACTCACTGTTGCGCTCCTATCGCAGATGGCGATGCCTATCACCGCTCGAGAGAGGACTCGGTAATGTCTAGCACCGCCCACAAGCCTTCTTCGTGTGCACGGTGCCTATCGTCATCTGCGAGCGTCCTTTGTGCATTCGGTGCTCATCATTGCTCCTCTTGCGTCCCACGCCTATCGTCATGTGCCTCATAAGAACTATCACTGTGTGCTTCGTAAATAGCTATTGTCATGCGCTTCAAGAGAGGCTATCCCCTCACGCACAAGGGTGCACTGCCTTCTTGTGTTGCCAACGGCAATGCCTAGCATCGTCCGTAGTTCCCTGCTTCCCCTCATGCCGAGAGCAGTAGTGTCTAGCGTCATCTCAAGGCCATGACACTGCTACTCCTGAGTCGTGGGTGGCAACGCCTACCGCCGTCAGGACCTTGTCTCTCCATCGTCTCCTGCCTTCTCTTCATTCTTTTCTCTTCTCACTTGATTGAGGGTTGACCTAGCCTAGCATTGCCGTATCGATCTCGGTTTTGAGTAGTCTTGCCCCTGTGCTGGTCCTGAGTACCATGCCCGTCTTGCTACCACTCTGAATCGGTCACTATCTGGCTGTCAAGCTAGTCTCGTCCCTTTATGAAGTTTTCTTCTCTCTTCGACGTTTGCTCAAACCTTCCACTCCATCATCCTAACCTCTCACATTCTCAGTCACACGAATGTGCATTGCCCTAAGACAAGGGTGGGCCCTTTTGGCCCACTTGTCTTGCAAATTAACCATAGTAGTGTTATGTAGAAAAACAAGGATATTACAGGTCAAGGGAGGCGATTCTGAACCAGTTACAGCAGCGGGGGGGCCTTTCCTACGTGATTTAAGAGGGCGCTCACACGAGCCAACCTGAGTAAGTCCCGAACCCACCTTATATTCCTCTCTCATTGGTTGGTACACCTACCCTTGCTCTTGAGTGAGGTTCTGAGAGAGTGATCTCAAATCCCGGGTTCACTAGAAACCTGAGATACGTGCCGCCAGATCATCCAGATCTGAAAGGTGAGATCGAGGCACCTAACCAACAAGCATGGCCACGAACCAATGAGTAAGAATGATTATGTAAGAAAAACCAGGCATGGCGAAAACTCGAAAGGGCTCCATGAGTAAAAATGAAAAACTATCAAAGGTGGACATGACCCCGAAGTCACGGGTTAAAAGTGCCTCAAGAAAAATAAGTCAATGAAAGCCACCCTCGTGGCACCATTTTTACTCTAAGTGAAAACCAGAGAAGGGCACTTGGAGTAAACAAGGAAGTTAAAAGCAGTACGACTATTCACCTGCCTCCTCCAAAAAACCTCCAACCTCAATGTCACTCCGCAAAATCTCCAACCCACTCCAAAACTTTTGACCTCAGCGCCACTCCACCAATAAAATATCTAGCCCAATGTCAGTTTAAAAAATTTTTACCCAGTGTCAGTCCTCTAAAAGTTTCCGACCACAGCGCCACTCCTCCAAAGATTTCTGGCCCCATTGCCAAAAATAAAAAAAAAAGAAAAAAAAGGGCTCCCAATCTTCCTTTCAACCAAAAATCTCCAACCCAGCATCAGTCCAAAAAATCTCTGCCCAGCAGCAGTCCCAAAATCTCCGACCCAGCGTCAGTCCAAAAAATCTCTGCCCAGCAGCAGTCCCAAATATCCGGCCTCAACGCCTCTCCTCAAAATCTCCAGCCCAGCGTCACTCCAAAAATTTCTTACCTCAGCGCCACTCCAAAAACATTTCGGCCCAGTGCCAGTCCAAAAAACATCTAGCCTCAGCGCCACTCCTCCAAAAATATCCGGCCTTAGCGCCACTCCTCAAAAACCTTCGTCCCAATGCCACCAAAAGCAAACTCTCAGAGCACAAGAACGCATTCTCTGACCGAAGCAACAACAAACCCCCCAAACGCTGAAGGTCACTCCTCCCAGATCTTCAGCTCCCAACAACCAAACTAGGATCAACGCTCACCAAGGGCACTCACAAGATAATCCCAGAGCCACCGAGCTATGCCTTTCACATTACCTCACTGGTAACATCATCCGCATTCTTCCCCCCTCAACATCACCATGCGGCACCACCCCATCATCACAATGAAGCCGTTTAAAAAAAAAAAAAAAAAGAAATAGAAAGGAAAGTCACACCGACAGGTCAAAGATGCCCCGAAGGACACATGATCGCCAAGCCGGAGCAACACCTCCCGTCAAACACTTAGGGTGAAATCTCACCAAAGAGACCGCCCCGGAAACCCTCCCTATCAACTGGACTAGACTTTTCGGGATACGCCACACAAAAGCCCCTGACTGGACCTGATAGGATGGGAACTGGAAGAGGTACCCTGGCCCTCCAAACAATCCCGAGCTCTGGTGAGGCAACTCATGCGCCTGTCAAGGGCTCCTTGACTATCTATCCAAGGCACAAGCCCTTTTACAAGACGAGACCTAAAAGCCTCCAAAACATATTAGTAAGGATTCCAACGATGAACTTCGACATAAAAAATCACTTCTTTTTCCGAATGTTGCGCTTCTCACTACTCTTGAGGCGCAACATCCATCGGGGAAAGTTGTTATATGTCATTTTTGACATACCTTAGACCCTCAAGAAAATAAAGGAGAGAGCCGGCTACAACCTAGTCACAACAGCATGCAAGACACAACCACATGGGAACAGTAGTCAAGAATTAGCCTCGAATAATGACGACTAAGGGGAAAATGCCTGCATGCCTAAGAGACAAAGTCTTATGCTGCCACCGTGAACATAGGAACTGGATAGATATGCCAAACAACTGCTATTGTCACCTTCAAAGGAAGTGGGCTCGGGCTCAATCGAGTCAACCCAGTAGTGCTAAGCCCGACCCATCACGAAATAGGGCAGAGGCACGCTTTCGTCGTAGCCTTCACCAAACCAGTTGACGACCAAAGAGGTTTTCGACCACTCAAGGACGAGCTTGCAACTCCTCCCCTGCAGTAGAAGGGTGGCCAAAGCCTCAGACGCCGACGAAGCCTCAATGACACCGTCCTCCTAACACACAATCGTGAAAACAAGACTGCCCTGCGAATAAAGGAAGACAACCTGAATCTAGAGATGTTGGAATCTTTAAAAGGACATCTTGACCCTCATAAAAAACTCAGCCACGCTAAAACAAAGACCAAAAGAACACTCCTAGAAAGGAACCCAAGTCAACATGACAAGCGACGTTAAAAAAAAAACATAAAAGGATACGAAACCCATGGTCACAGAAGAAAACAAAATTCCCTGTCGTCAGAATCCCTTTTCTGATGATCTCTTGAAAACCCGAAGAATACCAAAGAGAAAAGACCAAAAAAGCAAACTAAAATCTATTGCAAAAACACTGAGAAGACCTTCCCTGGGCTCGCAATCAGCCCAAAAACACTGCAGATTAGGAAAGAAACCATCAAAGAGTTCATAAAACTCCTTCCCTCACCAAATAGATTGTTACAGCATGATCAAAAGAGATCAAAACGATCCCAAGAAAATGAATGTCAAGAATATAACAACACATCGATCGAACTCATGCTGCAAGTACCCGAATAGAGCTCTCAATGTTTGACATTGGCGGCAGAATCCTCAGGAAAGGACAAGTCTATCATTTGTATAAAAGAGTTTAAGGGTGTTTTGATCATTGTACCCCATTTCAGGACTTTATTTTAATTACTTTTAATTGTATTTAGGCTTAGTTTTTGAGTATCCAGCCCTATTTGGTGAAAACTCTATATAAACAAGCTTAAGTCAATTGTAGAAGGGGGATTATAGTTCAACAAAGAAGAGGCATTACGCTTACTTTTGCTTGTCTTTTCACTTGACCCTAGCATCCCAAAGAGATGAGAGAGAAAATTTTTCCAAGAGAGTGAAATAGTCCCCGACTGCGTAGGTACGTACCTCTCTTCTGTTGAAGATCCCTAACACCACATGAACGTTCTCTCTTCCCCTCTAAACATGTAATCCCACACGCGTGCGAAACCACATGGGTGCAAGCAAATCAATAGACTCAAACCAATGCGCGGCCGCATATAGCCCACTCTTTTCCTAGTCAGTTTAACTGAAACCGAGGAAACCCCCTGCTCGCCTTTTCGACCATCCGAAGAGACATCACTAGAAGAAAACCAACCTAGGAGAGAAGAATTAAGACATCAATTGAAATTTAAACCTGAGAGAGGAGAAAAGAGTCGATAACGTCTGAAAAGAGTCCCTGACCAAACCGTGTGGTGAACAGTCGGAGGGTTTTCGTGACTGATTTAAGAGGGAGAGCCGCCGAGACGTGTCCGACAAACCCGCAGCAATGAGGTGAATAAATTGACTTTCTCTTATCATAAAATCTCTCTCTTTGTTGGTAGCCTATCCGCCTTTGAGAAATCATGCGCTCGCATCAACCAACGCGTCACACGTGCGAGCCTTCTGCGGTTGTTTGAAAGAGGATTTCCTCCCCACGCCCCGCGAGGGCTCAAGAGAAAATCAGGCCCGGACCAGCCTTCTCCACTTAATTATTCCCAAAAAAAGAAAGGGAAATTATCGCTAATTAACCTATATTTTAATAAAATCGAAATAAAATCCCCAACTTTTCAAAACCTCGCCTACACCTTTTTTCTCAATTTTGGACTTTTTTTTGGACAAAATTACCTTTTACGATAGTTTTTTTACCATAATGAACATCACGGTAATTTAAATATCGTAATAAGTTGAAGAAGTATTACGGTAATTAAAATACTTTAATAACTTAAAGTAGTATTACGGTAATTTAATTGCCATAATAACATTACGGTAATTTAAAAACAGTAATACTCATTACGGTAATTAAAATATCATAATAACTTAAAGTAGTATTATGGTAATTTAATTACTGTAATATTGTCCAACCCTCAATACAAATGATTTTCTACTCTCTCGAGTCTACTATCTCTTTACTCCCTTGACAAAAATCCATGCTAGCTGTGTTTTTCAAAACTCGAACTTTTAGGATATAATCTCTACTTAATTTTTATATGGTTCTCAACCTTTTAGAACAAAAATACTCTTAAATAGTGTTTTTGAGCAAGGGAGTAGATCCACATCATACTCCCATGGGAACATGCATTTTTTGAAAAAAGAAGGGTAGCTCTGATATTAGCTTCGGTTTGAAGCTTTTCGACCAATAGAAGGGTGGAAGTGACTGGGCAAATATTACAGCAATAAGAACATCATAAAGACTTCCCACATATTACAGTAATTAAATTAACATAATAGTTCAAATTACGGTAAAGACTTTCCACCCTCCTATTAGTTGAAAAGCTTCAAACCGAAGCTAATATTAGGGCTACCACTCTCTCTTTTCAAAAACCCATGTTCCCATGGGAGCAGGATGTGGACCTACTCCCTCACTCAAAAACACCTATTTAAGAGTGCTTTTATTCTAAAATTTTGAGAACCATTTAAAAATTAAGTAGAGATTATTCTTAAAAATTTGTGATTTGAAAAATACAACTAGCCTGGATTTTTGTCGAGGGAGTAAATAGACAGTAGACTTGAGAGAGTAGAAAATCCTTTTTTATGAGGCTTGGGCAATATTACGATAATTAAATTACTGTAATACTACTTTAAGGTATTACGGTATTTTAATTACCATAATGAGTATTACGGTATTTAAATTACTGTAATGTTATTGTGGTAATTAAATTACTGTAATGTTGTTACGGTAATTAAATGATCTTAATACTACTTTAAGGTGTTACAGTATTTTAATTACAATAGTACTCGTTCAACTTATTACGGTAAAAACAAATATTGTAAAGGATATTTTCGTCAAAAAAAATCCGAAAATTGAGAAAAATGGTGTAGCCCAGGTTTTGAAAACTTGAGGATTTTTTTTTCGATTTTATTAAAATATAGGTATAATAGTGATAATTTCCTAAAAAACAATATAGCAAAATACAAGGGATATAAAGGAAAGATGCACAGACAAATTTGAGGAAGTAGATGAAGGCAAAAGAGTTAAGACATAGCGTAGTGGTTGGCTATGATAACCTAGGAGATGTATATGAAAAATATTTCATATGCTCAAGAGTGGACTGCAAAAACATCCCTAACTTTTGCTCAGCGCAATTAGGGATTGGATAATTGTGAAATTTGTTTTTGGAAGAACACTAGAAATTGGAGTTTTCTATGAATGAAACCCTGGAGAATGTAATCCATCCATTTCACAAACAAAATATCTTGTTAGATTGAGGCCCCAAGGGATCCCAAATTTTATATATTGCCTCACATCACTAAACAATTTAAAAACATGATTTTGATTCCTTAAAAGTCTATTTAGTTGTCCATGAGATGAAAACCTTAATCGTCAAGTGCAAAAAAGTAATTTTCTAGTTTCTTAATGTTTCTATGAGCTTATTCATTAGGTCCAAGAGAATATATGTGCCAAATGAAGGTCAAAACCAATGCCTTGAGGCCACAAATATTGGGGAGGTGAAATGTAATTGTAATATAGATATAATGTAAATTCATGTACGGGTTCGTGTAACGTCACACCTTCAGAAAGCGAGTTGCAGAGGTTGTAACTCCTTCCTATAAAAACCGCCTCTCATCCACAATATACATTAATTGTACAACATCTTTCTTGTTAACAATTTATTAGTTCTTGCTCTTGCACACCATCTTTTTCTTGCCTATCGATTCCCACAACATTTTCAATAACCAAGGAGCCCCTATCTCCTTGTTCAATTACTTGAATACATTCGTTGTTGATCTCCCTCATCAACTATTCTTTTACGACAATAAGAGCTATATTTAGCCATTGCAATAACAACCTCAGTTCAACTTTATTAATTGTTATTTGCCAACCGACCATAGTTTTTTTCGGAATTTTTCCATAATGATTATGAACGGTATGCCTACTCTCCCTGGATTTCAAGTGTTGAAAGTAGTGCATCTCGAAATGCATTTTTAAGACTGAAATTTTCAAGATTTTCAAGTATTTATAGATATGTTCTATCTACACTATTTTTGAAGATTTAAATTACATAGTTAGATGAAAAAATAAATTTTCATATCATCATAAAGATTTTCAGTAACAAAATCTTTCCATACTTTAAAGGTGCACCTTACTTTGATTGTTTGGGACCTCGGATCTATACAAACCACGCCCTTATCTTTTATAGCCTTCACTTTGCTTGCAGCCGACCACAAATGATGTGTTGGTTTGCTTCTCTCCTGTTAGACTTCCTCTTTCTGAGAGGGTATTGGGTTGATCCCTCATCTGGGACTACTTTCTAAACTCTCGAAAGAAGAGAAAAGAAAGGTAAGGCCTAGGTGGGATTCAATGCCCTACTATAGAGCAAAATGAACATGCCCACTACCCGGCAGACCTTTTGTGTGTTTAAATAGAAAATGATATATTAATTCTATATAATTAAAATTTTTGGCATATAGAAAAAATCGCTTCCCCCATTGGGCAAGGTCGAATAAATCGGCCTCAAGTGGACTTGGCCATGTCTAGATACACTAATTTCAGCTATAGCATTATTCTTATCGAGAATGCGGTTGTGGTGGTGGTTGTTGCACTACTTAGTGCCGCAGCTAAGCTCTAGGCTTCCATTCTTACCTAACGCTCTCAAAAAACCACTAACAATTTAGAAAATGGATAGGGGCTCGTCATCCCTACTGACTTACCTGAAAAAAAAAAATTTATATGCAACAGAAAAACAAATGAAACTGCAAATCGAACTGTATGAATTCAAGACAAATTTCGGGCCAATGCTTTATCACTTTGATGGAAGACCATGTACCTAAAATAAAAGCCTAAAGATTCAGGTCAATTAGAAACCCTCATGCCGGGCCCAGTTTCAAGGCTACCACTTAACTAGGTGTCTATTGCTAGATCAAAGCATAAGGGATGCATTGAAGTATATTAGGAAAGAAGTCATACACAAGTAATGCAATCTGTTTGAGGGTGAAATAGGGTCTGTGATCATAATACAAGGTATCTTAGTTTGCTTGCATTTGGAAATTCTGTTGTAATTTCTCGTCTTTTTTTGCCTAAGTTCTCCTTTTTTTTTTTTTTTTTTTTTTTTTTTTTTTGCGATATATGTTTGTGCAGGGAGAGCGAGAGAGAGAGAGTTGTTTCATATGTAATTTCTTCTACTCAAATCAGTACTCGCTGGTAGATGAGAGCATGTGGAATTGTGTGTGCCTTCTCTGTTTTTATTGGCACAAAACAGTCATAAAACAAAATTAAAAAACAAAGAGAGAGAGAGAGAGAGGTCATTCACACAAAAATCAATTATAAGCAAGAAGAGAGAGATTAAGAGCCATCCATTAAAATTATAATGGGAAATAATTACAGCCAAAATTTCTTCATAAATTCTACTCAAATGGAACATAATAAAACAATCAAATCAAAATTGTGCAGTCCCCCACCAACCCAAATCATGTTGAGAATCATATTACATGAGTCTAACCATGGGAAACCCACCAAACCATATTGAAAGCTATAGTGAGCCATGTGATGGAAGATGTCTTTTTCTCTTTACACTTAGACATGATTGAGCAAGGCTCCTCTTCTTCATGTCAACTTTACTCCCTTTTGCCTTCTTACCATCATCATACACCCATGATAAAAAAAGTGGATTTGTAGGATAGAAAATTACCATCACAGAATCCCTCCTCACTTGGTAACAAGCTATTCAACTTCCCACTCTCAATCCTATAACTTACCATCTTATCACCATAAACCATCAATATATCATTCCCAACCACGACCTTTGAATATAGATAACTGTCTCACTTTCACATTTGAGTCCCAACTCCCCCAAATCTACATCCACCACCTTCTCCCATTTCTTCTCTTTTCTTAGAGCCCACAACATTAGTTCCAAACTAAGCATGACGGCTGCAAATGAAACACCACCATCCCATTCCAACACCACAACATGATCATCACACTCTCTTAGGAACTTTGGTGGTGCTGGTATGATTTCTACCTCCTCTTTCAACATGTTTAGGCCAATCAGCTCTATGGTGTTAAAGTAGTTGTACATGGAACCTCTATGTCCAATGCACTTGATCCCCTCTTTCAACATCTCAAAACCAATCCGCTCTCAGGTGTTCAAGTGGCTATACATGTAACATGTATGTCCGATGGATTAAGTTCTTGCGAGCTGAAGATTAGAGGTTTGATTGGTTTTACCCAATTTCCCATCGATGAGTCGAAGACCTTGTAACCTCCAATAAATCTCACTGAAAGCATTGTCAACACCTTGAATTTGCAATTTTGGGGGTTGAAATAGAATCCAAAATTCACTACACACGACCATGAATATGCGGAAGGCAAGTGAATTGGCCAATTATAGGGTTTACAATACAGAAGTTACCCTTGTTTGTTAATATGCAAAGTATGCCATGCTGCATTTGAAACTTCTTAGCATCCATGAAGAGCTATGGGGTCTTTTAGTGAGTTGCATGATGTGTTCATGGTGTTTGAGGGAGATGGTGAAAATAGGAAATTTTTTGTGGGAAGATGGGTAGAAGAGTGCAAAAGGTTGGGAGGGAGAATGAGGAGTGAGAGAGTGGAGATGTAGAAAGCAAGGAGAGGCGAGGAGGTTGTACCAAGATTTGTAAACCCTTTTGAATCTAAGGATGGAAGGTGCAGGCAACTTCACAAAGATTTCTTGTACTAGCTCATTAGGAAAGTCGTTTGATAGAGAACCCATCTTTTGATTCTTCAAAAAAAAAACAAAAACGATAGAATAAACATAACTTGTCAAAAAAAAAAAAAAAAGCAATTGAATGAACATAACCGTGTAAGAGAGAGAGAGGACCTAGTTAAAGATAACGAGTAAGGGAGAGAGGGTGTGAGCCGAGTACCGTGAGAGAGAGTTTTTTTTTTTTTTTTTGAATGGTGACAGAGAGTTTTACGATTTTACAATGTCTCTCTCTCTCAGAAAAAATTAATTTAAGAAAATTAAATTAAGATGAAGAAGATAAAAATAAATTTTTCTGGTTAAACAATTACAAAAAGAAACAGTTGAAAAGGCCGAATTGAATTCTTGACAGATTGAACCAGCAAATAAAAAACGAAAACATAGAGAGAATCACCCAAGAAACAACAGTGGTATATGGGCATGATAAAGGTTTTGATGAAAGTTTAAAAAATAGAAACCCATGACTGATTATAAGGCAATGAACTCAATTGAGAAAAGCATAATTAAGAATAAAAAAAACCAAAGCTTAACTCACCTTGATGCAAAGAAGTCTTCGTATGTCTCTACTGCTTTCCCTCTCTCCATTCCCCTATTACTTCTTTATAAGAAAAAAGAAAAAAAAAAAAACACGTATCCTTGTCTATAGGTTTGGGTTGATTGTATGAGTTGGTGTTTTATTAGACGGGCGGGGTTTAGAGAGAGGAAGAGTTGCTAATTGAAAACTTGGTGCCCACGTATTTTGTTATCTTGATCTTGAGAGATGAATGAGTGTCCTAAACATAGAGATTCTGGCTCAAAAAAATCCTACAACATCTCAATCAGATAGAGATCTAGAGAAAGACTTTTGATCATCTCCTCCCTAACTAACTTATTTTTATCGTATTTTCTTTTGAAACAAACTTTACTATGCTCCCACAGTTGCATACTTCACCCCTACTCCACAGGGCAGAAGACCTATTTTGGAGGATTTGTTTTGGAATATGAAAGTTTTGGAGACTCCAAAGGTAAAGAGTCTTTAGACGATTATATTCAATAGAGACAATATTTCAAATAATAATCATATCATTATAGTTAGGGAAAGGTTTCTATACTTCCCCTACAGCATAGAAGATCTATGCTTCCCCTTCCATCCAGCCGTCCAATTTTGATCAAGCGAGCCACTCAACGTTTGATCTTAGATCCGATGTCTCAAAGTATTTTATTTTTACTTTTTTTAATACATATAGTATGGATATGAAATTTGGTACATGCCATTTTCTCATTGGGGCACACCTATAAAAGATATTAAAAATAAATTTTTGATAAAATATAATGACCAAAATACCCCTTGAAATTTTTAGGGTATTTTGGTCATTTTATTTTATTGGAAATATTGTTTCTATATTTTTCGCTAGTGCGAGTTTCATAGAAGATTGGAAGTAAAAAATTTGGAGTCAAAATAGTTTATATAAAAAAAAACAAAAATAAAATAATGTAGAGACATGACATTGTGATTGAGGCAATCTTAGCCCTACATTCAAAGTGGAGGGCTGGATAAGGGGAAGTATGCTCATAAGTTTTGAGCAATGATTCAATACAACGGTTGTATCATAGTATAATGCAACGAATCTTCTAGAAAACCACGTTTTTGGTATTTGTATGACCTCAAATTTTGCACACACACTCTCTTCATGTCAATAATCAATCCCCCCCAAAAAAAAAGTTCAATTTGATATGATCAAAATGAATCCCCTCCAAGAACGAATCTAGACCATTCGTTTTGTGAATTTCAAGATCTTAGTCTTTTTAACGTTGTTCATCTAATGATAGTAAAGCCATCCAAAAAAATTGGAAATGTAAAAATCCTTCTAAGGCCTAGATCTAAGCATCTCACCAAAATGGACGGCCTATGTTAATTGGATTAAAAAAATATTTTCTAGGTTGTGTTTTCAATTTTTTCTTTTTTTTGTGATTGTTCATTAGAATGAAAAGAGTATATATTTCAAAATTTGGATGAAAAAAATGGCCATAAGATGGTTTTTTAAGGTTGTTGCATCATATTTCTATACAACGGTTGCATGAAATCATTGCTCATAAGTTTTATGTTGTAGGGGAAGCATAGAAAGCTTGCCCTATAGTTTAATAGTACGAATATTAATAGTTGGTGATGATGTTTCATTTGTTGTTATTAAATTATTATTGTTATTAACTTTATTTTATTATTATTGTGATTATTATTATTGTGATTATTATTATTGTGATTATTATTATTGTTATTATTATTATTGTTATTAGTATTATTGTTATTATTATTGTTGTTATTATTATTATTGTTATTGTTATTATTATTATTGCTATTGTTATTATTATTATTGTTATTATTATTATTGTTATTAATATTATTATTATTATTGTTACTCCTCCAAATATGTATCATGAAATATAATCAATGTTAATAATTCTGGGATTGTATACAATGAGACCATTTACCTTTGGTATAAGAAGGTTACAATTACTTACAACTATTCGATGTGAAATTTGATAGCTTGGGTGTGTCACAAAGTTTGAAAAAATTTCTTTTGAATTTTTAGCTTGGTCAATAAAATAAATGCAGCCACCCAATTTCACATCCAATAGTCCAGATTAGTTATGACCACCTTGTACCAAGGGTAAATGGTCTCATCTTATACTTTCCCTATTAATATTAGTACTATAATATAATAATATGATAATATTTTACTATAATAATAACATATAATATCATTATATTTTTATTCTACCATTAGGTTATTATCAAAATATTTTAATATTGTATTATGTGAGTAATAAAATAGAATACAATATTAATATTTGTTAATATATAATTAATAATAAAATAAAATAAAATTATTATTATAATTATGATATTATTGTATAATAATAATATTTACATGCATTATATTAGTAAAATAGTAATAATTTAAATATTTTTTATTATAATATAATATTATTATATTAAAAAATTAATATCATATTATATTACTATTAAAATATTTGTTATTTTTAATATCATAATCTTATATTAATTTACTTAATAATAACAACAAATATTAAATAAAAAATATTATAACTATAGAATAATATCATTATTACAAAGAGTTAGAAAGAAAGAGGGGAGGAGGCATGCGCCCCATTGCAAAAGCTAGCTTTCTCATTACCTTGGATTTGCTCATTCCAATTTTTTTATAGAATAAGCAAATGCTAGATAATGGATATTTTGAGGATATGAATATCCGAGATATGATCTTTGGAAATACATCCTAACGACTTTAAGCAATCAAAACCTTGATGTGCAAAAAAAAGAGAACATAGAAAGGGGTTGGGTCATGGTGGTAACACCCCTATCCCTAATCACCACATTGTGGTTTCCATTCCCATTGACACCACCCCACTAACACCCTCAAGAAACTAACTCCTAAACTCTTTGAAAAGAAACAGGGTAGGGGCTTGTCTTCCCACTGAATTATCCAAAAACGAAGAATAATAGAGACCAAAATACAAATGAATAGAAAGGAAAGATGCACAAATGAATTTGATGAAGTATATGAAGGCAAAATCGTCAGGACAAAGGGTGATGGTTGGCTATGATACCATAGGAGATGCATTTGGAAAATATTTCCTATCATCAATAGTGGACTGCTACTCCGTCCCTAACTTTTTCTCACACAACTAGGGATTGGACAATTGTGAATTTTTTTCGGAAAAACGCAAAAGAATAATAAATAGATAATGAGAGAGATGAATGATGACCACATAAATTTTCTGATGTGAGATTTACTATATTAGTGTTTCAATAGATAAAAAAAATAGGAAACAAAGGAAAGGAGCCAGGGTCATGGTGGTAACAGCCCCACACTTTAGTCACCACATTGTGGTTTTCTTTCCCACAGACATCACCTTACTAACACCTTAATAAAACTAACTCCTAAACTATTTGATGAAAAACACGTAGGGGCTTGCCTTATCCATTTAATTATTCCCAAAAAAAAAAAAAAAGAGAATAAAATACAAAGGGATGGAAAGGAAAGATGCATAGACAAATTTAAGGAAGTAGATGAAGCAAAAAGAGTTAAGACATAGGGTAGTGGTTGGCCAAGATAACCTAGGAGATGTATATGAAAAATATTCATATGCTCAAGAGTGGACTGCAATAACATCCCTAACTTTTCCTCAGCACCATTAGGGATTGGACAATTGCGAAATTGTTTTTGGAAGAACACTAGAAATTGAAGTTTTCTAGGGAATGAGACACTGAAAAATACAAGCCATCCATTTCACAAAGAAAATATCTTATTATATTGAGGCCCCAAGGAACCTAAATTTCATATATTGCCTCACATCACTAAACAATTAAAAAGAAATGATTTTGAGTTCTTAAAAGTTTATTTAGTTGTCCATGAGATGAAAAACCTTAATCGTCAAGTCCAAAAAATTACTTTTCTAGGGTTTTCTTAATGTTTCTATGAGCTTATTCATTAGGTCCAAGAGAATATATGTGCCAAATGAAGGCCAAAACAAATGCCTTCAAAAGCGAGTTGCAAAGGTTGTAACTCCTTCCTATAAAAAATCTCCTCTCATCCACAATATACATTAATTGTACATCTTTCTTGTCAACATTTTATTAGTTCTTGCTCTTCCACACCATCTTTTGCTAGCCTATCGATTCTTTCAACATTTTCAATAACCAAGGAACCCCTATCTCCTTGTTCACTTGCTTAAACACATTCGTTGTTGATCTCCCTCAGCAACTATTCTTTGACCACAATAAGAGCTATATTTACCCCTTGCATTAACTACCTCAATTCAACCTTATTACTTTCTATTTGCCAACCAGCCATAGTTTATCTTTTTCGAAATTTTGTCATAATGATCATGATTCTATTTGCCAACCCGCCATAGTTTTTCTTTTTCGAAATTTTGTCATAATGATCATGAACGCTCTGCCTACCCTCCCTGGATTTCAAGTGTTGAAAATAGCACATCTTGAAATGTATTTTCAGGACCGTAATTTTCAAGCTTTTCAAATGTTAATAGATATGCTCGATCTACATTATTTTTGAAGGTTTAAATTACATAGTTAGATAGAAAATTAAATTTTCATGTCATCACAAAGATTTTCAGTACGTGAACAAAATCTTTTGATACTTTAAAGGTGTGCCTTACTTTGATTGTTTTATACAAACCACACCCTTATCTTTTATAGCCTTTACTTTGCTTACAACCAACGAAAAATGATGTGTAGGTTTCCATCTTTACTCTTAAACTTCCTCCTTGTGAGAGGGTATTGGGTAGATTCCTCATCAGGCACTTCTTTCTAAACTCTCGAAAGAAGAGAAAAGAAAGGTAAGGCCTAGGTGGGATTCAATCCCCCACTATAGCGTAAAATGAACATACACACTACCCTACAGACCCGTCGGGTATGTTTACATAAAAAATGACACATTAATTCTATATAATAAAAAAATTGGCGTATAGAAAAACTCACCTCACCCATATGGTGGTCAAATAAATCCACCTCAAGTGGACTCGACCATGTCTAGATACACTGATTTCAGCTATGGCATTATTCTTATCGCAAATGGGTTTGGGGTGGTGGTGGTAGCACTACTTGTGCCTCAGCTAATGTCTAGTCTTCCATTCTCACCAAACACTTTCAAAAACTACTAACTATTTAGAAAACAGGTAGGGTCTCTTCATTCCCACTGAATTACCCAAAAAAAAGAAATATATATGCAACAGGAAAAAAAAAAAAAAAAAAGTGAAACTGCAAATCAAACCCTACAAACTCGGGACAAATTTCGAGCCAACGCTTTATCACTTTGATGGAAGATCATGAACCCAAACTAAAAGCCTAAAGATTCAGGTCAATTAAAACCCTCATGCAAGGCCCAGTTTCAAGGCTCCCACTTACAAACTGAGTGTCTATTGTTAAATCAAAGCATAAGTGTTGGAATAGTTAGCAATGAGGTTGTAATCGTGTTGACAAAGTGTATATAACGGATACCTAAAAGTTTGAGATTTATCTCCATCATCTTCTATTTTTACTCCTATCTCTGAGGCTGTAGTTGTAATATATATACGATGTAAGGGAAACAAGGAGTCATGAGATATTAACAAGTAATATCCCTTCTTGTGGATGTAGGTAAAATTGTCGAACCACGTAATTCTTTTTTTCTTCATTTTTCTCAACATGGTATTAGAGCAGAAAATGTTTTCAACGAGAGAAGAGTAAAATGCACCAGTCGACACATTCACCCAAAGGTGTATCCCATTCAGGTGAGGGTTCCATCTGCCCCCCACAATCCCTATCTCTCTCTCTCTTCTGGCAAGTTTTTCCAACCTTTCTCTTTCTAAAGTCTCTCCCATTCCGACAAAATTTTTTGGCGACCTAATCTGATTTTGGCCGAATCTCTAAGATAAACCCTTTTACCGTTCTCTCTCTATAAATTTTTTAGTTGTCAACGCCACCCAGAAGACAACACTTAATCATCCTTTTTGGGTAGAAGCACTCTTTGAGATAAGAGGAGGCAGAGGACCTTCATAAGCAAAAGTTGACATCCCTAGCATTTTCGTATGCTTGGGATTAGCAGTGCACAGTACACGAACTATCCTTCGGCTACAGATAATCCTTGATGAGTAAAGAGGAGAGAGAATAGAAGTGACCTTTCTCTACAAACCTCAGAGATTGGCCCTAGAGAAAGAGGTACTCTCCGGCCAGTTACTCCGGCCAACGAAACCACCAAATCAAGGCTCTCTTCCCCATAGGCGAAGAGACAGATACCCTTAGATCTCAAAGGTGTTTTCCAGCTCCTATAGGAAGAGGAAAACATGTGACTTTTTCGTCCCCTTAGATCTTCTTCAAGCGGTTTTCTGACCGATAGTGAAGAAAAAAAAAGCAGGGGCCTTGTAGCTCCTCTGCAATCCTAGAGTTTCAAATCCAAAACCCAAGGTTTTGGGACATTTGGGTCCTCTGCAATTCCAAAATTCTTACATCTTTTGGGTTTTTTCAGCGCTGCTGGTCAATTCTTCAGCTACAAATTTTTCTTTTTCCTAAGCTTACCTGTGTGCCTTTGCCAAGGTCAGTAATTTTCTTTGGGCTACACTTATTTTCATGCCTGAAAATTCAAGCTCAAATGAATCTAACCCAAATCTGAAATTACTTTAGAACTTTTAAAGGGAGGGAGTAATTATCTTTTTTGGTCCAATTCTGCATAAATGTTTATTAGTGGAAAAGGAAAGTTTTCTTACCTAATTGGGTCAAAAAAGAAAGCTCCAAACAAAAATGACTCTAGTTATGAGGAATGGCAAACAGACAATGACCTCGTATGTTCTTGGTTGTTGAATTCCATGGAAAGAAAATTAGCCAAAGGGCTTTAGTTTCTTCCTACTGCTAATGCCATTTGGAATAAAGTCAGAGAATTATATGGCAACTTAAATAATGCTTCCAAGATATATCAAATTAGACAAGTTATTATGCATTTAAAAAAGGGGGAACAATTTGTTGGAGAATTAATTGGGACTGTGTGTGGCTTGTATGATGAACTTGATTATTATCTACCTGCTACAACTGATATGAACACTCTTAAAACTCGTAAGGACCAAGAAATGACCTTGTCTTGCTTTCGGCTTTAGGTCCTGAGTATAACAGTGTCAGAAGTCAGGTACTCTTAACACCTACCATGCCAAATTTTAGCACTGTTTGTTCCTTCTTTCTAAAGAATAGATAAGACCGCTGCAGTGTCAGATGATGCTAAAAATAAAACTGATGTATCTTATCACTCTGCCTTGAAATCTGAAAATATTGAAGGGTCTAAAAAAGACTTACCATCTAATAATACTTCTTCCTATAGCAAAGGGCAGAATGGAAATCGACCTTACTGTACTGAAAATTGTTGAAAATTGCATCCAGAAAAGAAAAGACAATTCCAAGAAAAAGGAAGATGGCCAATCAAGCTAAGAGAAATACTCAACAAACCCTTGAGAAATTGACTCAACTCCTTCAAAATTTGGTACGGCTTCCGTTGCATATAATTCTCAAGGTTCCGGCAGTGAGCTAGGTAGCTCTTCTTTACTTTCTTATTCTTTATCTTCCTAAATTATTGATTTTGGTACCACTGACCATATGACAAGATCTAAACAAGTTTTAACTCAATATCATACCTCTCAAAAAAATTCTCCTGTTACTATTGATATTAGGTCCACGGTTTCTATTAAAGGAAGTGGAAAAACAACATGTTTTCACAATCATTCTAGTACTGATGTTCTGTGCTTACCTGATTTCTCGTCAAGCCTCTATCTTGTTAGCAAAATTACACAAAATCTTAATTACAAAGTTATTTTTTCTCCTACAAATGTCTTGTTTCAAGACTGCGCCACGGGGAGGACGATTGGTGAGGGTATGTTGGAACGAGGTCTTTACATATTGGATTCCATTCAAAGGTGTTGGTTTCTAATAATAAGAAGCTAACAGAGAGCCAATTGTGGCATTGGCGTTTTGGTCATCCTTCAGATAGAGTACAGAGAATTCTCTTTCCTTATTTACATTTGGACTGTGAAAGTTGTGGTGTTTATCGGTTTTCTAAATACACTCGTTTGCCTTTTAAGACTTCAAGTAGGACTTCCACGACTTTTTTTAATCTGATTCATTCTGATGTTTGGGGACCTGTACCTATCCCCTCATATCAAGGACACAGTTATTTTTTAACGTTTATTGATGATCTCTCAAGAACTACTTGGGTCTATCTTTTGCAAATTAAGGATCAGGTTTTTCCAACTTTTCAAGAATTATATAAGATGATTGAATCTCAATATGGGACTCGAATCAAAATTTTACAATCTGATAACAGGACAAAATATGTTAATCATGCTTTTTCTATTTTTTTTAAAGAAAATGTATATCTTAGAAGTTGCCAGATCCCTAATGTTTCAATCCAATGTCCTAAAGCTTTTTCGGAGTGATGCTATGTTAAAGGCCTGCTACCTCATTAATACATGGCCTAATAAATTTTTACAAGGAAAAACTCCTATTGAGTGCTGACAAAGAAGAAGAGCTCGCCATTTCACTTGAAGGTGTTTGATTGTGCTTGTTATGTGCACAATCCTGGATCTGACAAGTGTAGCCCTAGAGCACAAAAATGTATGTTCCTTGCCTATTATCCCACAAAAAAGGCTTACAAAGGTTACGACAATACGGAGAAGCGTGTTATTATTTTTCATGATGTTATTTTTCAAGAAAATGAACCTTATTTTCCTCACACCCAAAGTAATGAGGAAAATAAGCTTCAGGGGGAGAATTATATTATGCCTCTTGTCACCATTGAAGACTATGTTAAAACCGATACTGATCATGAAGAAACCAATGATGGAAGACACACTCAAGAAGAAGAACAACCTCAAGCCACCGACCCTTATACAACAGCTCCTCAAGAGGCACCTCCCATGGTACCTATTATTGACTCTAATCGCCCTCGTCGCAACATTTGACGTCCAAGTAAGTTTCACGATTCTCAAACTTAGCAAGTTTCTTCAAAATATCTCATTCAAAAGGTTTTAACCTATTCTAGAATCTCTAGATAACATCATTGTTACCTTAGCTCTATTTCTACCAATCAGGAACCTACTAGCTTCAACAGTCATTTTTTCGTTCTGTGTGGAAAAAGGCAATGAAAGAAGAGTTCATTGCTCTTGATAAAAATCACACATGAGAACTTGTCAAGTTACCACAAAGAAAAAAGGTTGTTGGGAGTAAATGGATATATAAAATAAAGTACGATAGTAATGGTATAATTGAAAGATGCAAGGCAAGGGTGGTTGCTAAGGGGTTTACTCAAACGTATGGAGAGGATTACAAAGAAATATTCGCTCATGTTGTTAAAATGAATACCGTTAGAGTTCTGCTCTCCATTGCAACCAACCTTGACTGGCCATTATACCAACTTGATGTTAAAAATGTATTTCTTCAAGGGGATCTTGAAGAATAATTGTCACACCCCAAGAATTTACAGTACTGTTATTCCTGAGATGTGACAGACAAAACATATATACATCTATTGATAGGGCAAATTTACAGTGGCGAGGTCTTACAAAGTAAATAAAGAAAGCTAGTACAACAACAGTATCTTCCAAGGTTGATCTTGACTATCACTCAAAATGAATCCGCAGTTATCCTGAAAAAATGTTTACCATAGTTTGATGAGTTTGGCTACTCAGTAAGTGATCATCATAATCCTCAAAATAATCATGATTGAAAGATATCAATATTTTCCAAAATGAGATCTATTAACAGAAATGCATCAACAGTTTCACTTTCAATAAATGCATAATTAAGTCTAATCCGAGTAATTGAAATGCTTATAACAATTTAACGGCAGTACATATGTCAAAGGATTTCACAAAATACCCTACTGGCGTCCCAAGTAGGTCACCAATATACCCCATCAGCGTCCTGATGGGTCCACTTAATCCCTATCGACGTCCCAGATAGGTCCACTTAATCCCTGTAGGTCCACTTATACCTCACCGGCGTACCGGATGAGTCCACTTAATCCCTACCGGCGTCCCAGTTAGGTCCACTTATACCTCACCGGCGAACCGGATGAGTCAACTTGCATACTTAAATTATTTCTAAATCTCTTTAAACATTCGAAAGCAGCAATATCATGTACTCAACATATCACTGAAATCATTAATATGAATTTCACTTAAACCATTAATAACAGTCACTCTCTATAACATTTCAAAAATAACCAATCAAATATTTTGGGCTCAAATTTAGAAAGGTAGCAGTTTGTAAAGGCATTCTAGCATAATTGCCAATTTAATATGTATAGAAAAACTCTTATAAAAATTCAAGAATACGGAATTATCACAATTTATGGAATATCAATTCACAAATAAACATTTCACAACAATACTATAATCAATTGCAAAAATGTCAATTTTTAAATAATAAGGCAGTCATTTGCACATGAATTTTACAATGTCTAAATATTCAAAACAGTAGAAAGAAATATCACAATTTTACTAAAAGCTGAAATATCACATTTATTTCTAACAATAGACAAGAAAAATAAATAAATTTATTTTTCTAATTTACAGCATTCAAAATTTCTAACATAGATAAAATATCACAACTTTTATTAAAAAGATTATTTTTCAAGATAATGAGGTCACGTGCGCATAAAATTTATCGCGCCTAAAATTCATGATAATAAGCAGAAATAATTATTTCATTTTATTTTTAAAAAGAATGGATTATTTTTCGAGACAATGAGGTCACTTACACATAAAACTGATAAAATAAAGATCCTAGACGGAAATATCACTATTTATTAAAAATAGACTATTTTCCAGAAAGACGATGTCACTTACCCACAATTATTTGAGAGGGAGCTTCCGATAAAAATTTTCGGTTCGAGAGAGAAGTTCACTGTGTTTCGACCAGAGAGAGATCTCAAAGTTTTGTTTTAGGGTGGGAGTGCTCACATCCCCTATTTAAATTCTTATAATGTATTATTATATTATTTTCTTACGCTCTACCTCATACCTGAGGTGTCACGTTAAAAGCAGACTTTTATCGTACGAAAACCACGTCCGCTAAAGGACGCTGCCAGCTGCAAGCAGCAGGAGGCAAAAGCGGGCAAAGGAAAAAAAAGTAAAGGCAAAGCAAAAGTTAATCCAAAGCAAAAGTTTTGAAAATAGTGATGGTCCCCAAGGACCATCATACTCAATCAGACCATCACCTATTAAAAGCATCATTTCCCCCCTTTTTTTTGTTTTTTTTGAAATTTTAGGATTGTTACATTCTTCCTTCCTTAAAGAAATTTAGTCCTCTAAATTTGTGTACCTGATTACTGAAAAAGATAGGGGTATTTTGCTCTGATTTCATCTTCTCGTTCCCAAGTCGACTCTTCTCTTGAATGGTACTGCCATAATACACGGACTAATGGAATCTGCTTGTTACGCAACACTTGTACCCTTCTATCCAGTATCAAAATTGGCTGCTCAATGAAGGATAGGTCCTTCCTGATCGGTAAAGGTTCATATTTTAAGATATGGGATGGGTCGGGCTGATATTTTCGTAGTGAAGATACATGAAAGACATTATGGACATTTGCCAATTCGGGTGGTAAGGCAAGTCTATAAGCGACACCTCCGATTCTTTCCAGGATTTCAAATGGTCCGATGTAACGTGGGCTCAACTTTCCTTTCTTGCCGAATCTCATAATGCCCTTTATTGGTGAGATTTTTAGGAAAACTCGATCACCTTCCTCAAATTCAAGATCTCTCCTTCTGTTATCGGCATAACTCTTTTGCCGACACTGAGCTGTCCTGAGCCTTTCACGAATTAATGCTATTTTATCTGTAGTTATCTGGACAATTTCTGGCCCCAAAAGCTTTCTTTCACCAACCTCGTCCCAACATATGGGTGACCTGCATTTTCTTCCATACAGGGCTTCATATGGTGCCATTTGAATACTGGCTTGGAAGCTATCATTATAAGCAAACTCAATCAGGGGTAAATGGTCATCCCAGCTTCCTGTAAGGTCAATAACACAGGCCCTCAGCATATCTTCCAAGGTTTGGATGGTCCTCTCCGATTGTCCATCAGTTTGGGGGTGAAAGGCAGTACTAAAGGTGAGTCTCATCCCCATGGCTGACTGTAGTCTAGCCCAAAATTTAGAAGTAAACCGAGTATCCCTGTCTGATATAATACTGACAGGAACTCCATGCAACCGCACTATTTCCTTAATGTACAACTGAGCCAGTCGATCCAAAGTGTACGTCGTGCGAATCGGTAGAAAGTGGGCAGCTTTGGTTAACCGGTCCACAATGACCCAAATGCTATCATGTCCTGAATTTGTTCTAGGCAAGCCAGAGACAAAATCCATAGAGATGTGCTCCCATTTCCATTCTAGCACCGGTAAAGGCTACAATAACCCAGCGGGCCTTTGATGTTCAGCTTTTACTTGCTGCATGTTAGGCATTTAGACACAAATAGTGCTACCTCTTTTTTCATATTATTCCACCAAAAGGTTTTCTTCAGGTCCTGATACGTTTTAATACTTCCGGGATGTATTGTATAACGAGAATGATGTGCTTCTTCTAAGATAGCTTTCCTTACACTCTCATCATTCGGGACACAAACCCGACTTTTGAATCTTAGCAAATCCTCACTACATATAGAGAATTCATCTCTCTTTCCTTGCTTCACCTCTTCTATAATTGTTATAAGCTGAGGGTCTTTCTTTTGTGCCAATCGAATCTGTTGGATTAGTTGGGGTTCCGCCATAATATTGGCAATCATACTTACCACACCATTAATGAACGGAGTTGGATGCCAATCCACTATTTCCTCTAACAATCGCATTTCTTGGATCATTAGATGAGCTAAGACTCCCGTAGATTTTCTACTTAGAGCGTCGGCCACAACGTTAGCTTTTCCTGAATGATAATGGATTGCACAATCATAATCTTTTAAGAAATCCATCCATCTTATCTGTCGCATATTTAAATCCTTCTGAGAGAAATGGTATTTCAAACTCTTATGATCCGTGTATATTACGAATTGCTCACCATATAGATAATGCCTCCATATTTTCAAAGCGAATACTATTGCAGCTAGCTCCAAATCATGAATTGGATATTTTTTCTCATATTCTTTCAATTGTCTGGATGCATATGCCACTACTTTCCCATATTGCATTAATACACAGCCCAAACCTTTATGTGAAGCATCACTATAAATCACAAATCCCCCACTCCCCTCAGGAATAGTTAAAATAGGTGCTGAAGTTAATCGAACTTTTAGTTCTTGAAAACTCTCCTCACATTCACTTGTCCACTCAAATTTGACATTTTTCTGTGTCAATCGAGTCAATGGGATTGCGATTCCAGAAAATCCTTCTACAAATTTTCTGTAATATCTTGCCAATCCCAAAAAGCTTCGAACTTCAGTCACATTACTTGGTTGTTTCCAATTAACAACGGCTTCAACCTTTGAAGGATCAACTGATAGACCTTCTTTTGATATGACATGTCCTAGAAATGTCACTTGTTCAAGCCAAAATTCACATTTACTAAGTTTGGCATACAATTTCTTTTCTCTTAATATTTGCATTACTATTCTTACGTGCTGCTCATGTTCCTTCTGATTCTTGGAATAAATTAAAATATCATCGATGAATACCACAATAAGATTATCCAAAAAGGGCTTAAAGATCCGATTCATCAAATCCATAAATGCAGCCGGTGCATTAGTTAATCCAAAAGGCATAACTAAAAATTCATAATGGCCATACCTTGTTCTGAAAGCTGTCTTGAGTACATCTTCACTTTTAATCTTAAGCTGATGGTATCCAGATCTAAGATCAATTTTTGAAAACACTTGTGATCCTTGTAATTGATCAAATAAATCATCAATTCTAGGTAATGGATACTTATTTTTCACTGTCACTTGGTTCAACTGTCTATAATCAATACACAATCTCATAGTCCCATCTCTCTTTTGACAAACAGTACTGGAGCACCCCAAGGTGACACACTGGGCCTGATAAAACCTTTATCTAATAATTCTTCCAATTGTTGTTTCAGTTCTTTAAGTTCTGCAGGAGCCATTCTGTAAGGTGCCTTAGAAATTGGTGCTACCCCTGGCACTAATTCAATGGAGAATTCAATTTCCCTGTCAGGCGGTAATCCTGGCAATTCTTCAGGAAAAACGTCGGGAAATTCTCGGATAACCGGAGTGGTATCCAAATTTATTTCTTCCTTCCTATCTTCTTTGATATAGGAAAGAAAGCCTTGACACCCTTTTCGAAGGAGGCGATTAGCTCGAATACAAGAGATTAAATATGATGGGGAGTCTTCTTTGACACCATTGAAGTAAAATACTGGTTGATTCGGAATACTAAAGGTAACAATTTTCTTATAACAATCAATACTTGCATGGTATGCAGAAAGCCAATCCATGCCTAATATTACATCAAAATCTTGAATTTCCAGGAGTATTAAATCAACCAACTGTTCCTTTTCTTCTATCTTTATTACACATGATTTGTACACTATATTGGTGTTAATTGAATCTCCCATCGGTGTGGCTACCTCTAGAATGTATTCTAATTGTTCCGGTTCTACCTTTAAGTGGCATGCAAAGTGTTGTGACACAAATGAATGAGTAGATCCAGGATCAATCAAAACATGAGCTACTTTTTGGAAGATAGTAAGAGTACCTTGGATCACTGATTTTGAGGCCGGAGCGTCTTGCTCGGTAATCACAAATACTCTTCCCCTTCATCTGAGGCTTCGGAGCTATCTCTCCCTGCTTTGGAAGCTGTTGTGTCTGTAAGCTAGGACATTGTTTAATCTGGTGTCCCAATTTTCCACATTTAAAACAGGCTCCGGTATTCCAATAACAAGGGCTTGATCCATGATTTTTGCCACATTTTCTATATGGTTCTATTGGGTTTTGAAATGGCGATGGCCTTGGCTTCTTGTTTGGCCTTTCAAACTGTTGTCGATTAGATGATGTAGATCTAACATGACTGATTTTTTGTCTTTTGGTAATCTTCAAAATCTTTTTCGACAATTTGGGCACGATCCACTATTTCAGCATAAGTTCTTAATTTCAAGATTGATATTCTGCTTCTAATAGCTGGCCTGAGACCCCTTTCAAATTTCTTCACCTTTCTTGCCTCATTATTAATCATATGTGGTGCAAACCTGGCCAATTCAGTAAACTTGGCCTCGTACTGTGCTATTGTCTTATTTCCTTGGATTAATTCTAGAAATTCCTTTTCTTTTTGGTCTCGAATAAATCTGGGAAATATTTTTCATTGAATGCCTCTAGAAATACTTCCCAAGTCAAGGTTTTATTTTCTTTGACCAATACTCCTTTTTCCATTCGCCACCAGTGTTGTGCCTCACCTTCTAACATAAAAACTGCCAAGGCCACCTTCCTATCATCAGGACATTCCATAACCTCGAATATTTTTTCCAATTGCATAATCCATCCCTCGGCTTCCAGTGGGTTTACAGCACCCTTAAAAGAAGGTGGGTTTAATTTCTTAAATTGTTCGATATTGTTCCCACCATTTCCTGTAACTGACTACTTGGGTGGATTGTTGTTTTCCATCTGATGTTGCATTAAAGCAACCATATTTTCCAAGGCTTTGTGAATTCCTTCCATATTTGCTTCAGCTATTCTGGATCTTGACTTTATCCCGGTCTGTACACACAATAAATGTGATTTTTAAGTATATTCTTTTTAAATTTCCTAAGGATCTTAAACCTATTGCTCTGATACCATAATTGTCACACCCCAAGAATTTACAGTACTGTTATTCCTGAGATGTGACGAACAAAACATATATACATCTATTGATAGGGCAAATTTACAGTGGCGAGGTCTTACAAAGTAAATAAAGAAAGCTAGTACAACAACAGTATCTTCCAAGGTTGATCTTGACTATCACTCAAAATGAATCCGCAGTTATCCTGAAAAAATGTTTACCATAGTTTGATGAGTTTGGCTACTCAGTAAGTGATCATCATAATCCTAAAAATAATCATGATTGAAAGATATCAATATTTTCCAAAATGAGATCTATTAACAGAAATGCATCAACAGTTTCACTTTCAATAAATGCATAATTAAGTCTAATCCGAGTAATTGAAATGCTTATAACACTTTTAACGGCAGTACATAATTCAAAGGATTTCACAAAATACCCTACTGGCGTCCCAAGTAGGTCACCTATATACCCCATCAGCGTCCTGATGGGTCCACTTAATCCCTATCGGCGTCTCAGATAGGTCCACTTAATCCCTGCAGGTCCGCTTATACCTCACCGGCGTACCGGATGAGTCCACTTAATCCCTACCGGCGTCCCAGATAGGTCCACTTATACCTCACCGGCGAACCGGATGAGTCCACTTGCATACTTAAATTATTTCTAAATCTCTTTAAACATTCGAAAGCAGCAATATCATGTACTCAACATATCACTGAAATCATTAATATGAATTTCACTTAAACCATTAATAACAGTCACTCTCTATAACATTTCAAAAATAACCAATCAAATATTTTGGGCTCAAATTTAGAAAGGTAGCAGTTTGTAAAGGCATTCTAGCAAAATTGCCAATTTAATATGTATAGAAAAACTCTTATAAAAATTCAAGAATACAGAATTATCACAATTTATGGAATATCAATTCACAAATAAACATTTCACAACAATACTATAATCAATTGCAAAAATGTCAATTTTTAAATAATAAGGCAGTCATTTGCACATGAATTTTACAATGTCTAAATATTCAAAACAGTAGAAAGAAATATCACAATTTTACTAAAAGCAGAAATATCACATTTATTTCTAACAATAGACAAGAAAAATAAATAAATTTGTTTTTCTAATTTACAGCATTCAAAATTTCTAACATAGATAAAATATCACAATTTTTATTAAAAAGATTATTTTTCAAGATAATGAGGTCACGTGCGCATAAAATTTATCGCGCCTAAAATTCATGATAATAAGCAGAAATAATTATTTCATTTTATTTTTAAAAAGAATGGATTATTTTTCGAGACAATGAGGTCACTTACACATAAAACTGATAAAATAAAGATCCTAGACGGAAATATCACTATTTATTAAAAATAGACTATTTTTCAGAAAGACGATGTCACTTACCTACAATTATTTGAGAGGGAGCTTCCGATAAAAATTTTCGGTTCGAGAGAGAAGTTCACTGTGTTTCGACCAGAGAGAGATCTCAAAGTTTTGTTTTAGGGTGGGAGTGCTCACATCCCCTATTTAAATTCTTATAATGTATTATTATATTATTTTCTTACGCTCTACCTCATACCTGAGGTGTCGCGTTAAAAGCAGACTTTTATAGTACGAAAACCACGTCCGCTAAAGGACGCTGCCAGCTGCAAGCAGCAGGAGGCAAAAGCGGGCAAAGGAAAAAAAAGTAAAGGCAAAGCAAAAGTTTATCTAAAGCAAAAGTTTTGAAAATAGTGATGGTCCCCAAGGACCATCATACTCAATCAGACCATCACCTATTAAAAGCATCATTTCCCACCTTTTTTTTTTTTTTTTGAAATTTTATGATTGTTACAATAATTTTACATGAAAATTACCCAAGGTCGTCCAAAAGAAAAATCAAATATGATTTGCAAGTTAAGAAAAGCTATTTACGGTCTGAAGCAATCGCCAATAGCCTATTATGCCAAATTGAGCTCTACACTTATTTCTCAAAGTTTCTCTAGGAGCACTGCTGACTCCTCTATGTTTGCAAAAACCGGAAAACAAGGTAAAGTTATTATTCTTATTTATGGGGATGATATCATAATCACTGGAAGTGATGTTCAAGGAATTTCTGTCATTAAGAAATATCTTCATCATGTTTTTTATCTAAAGGATCTAGGGAAATTAAACTATTTTTTGGGTATTGAAGTTCTATACTAAAAAAAAGACACTTTCCTATATCAAAGAAAATATCCTTTTCTAAAGGAAACTGGTAAATTAGGCACCCGTAGTATTGAAACACCAGTTGAAATAAATAAGAAATTAACTCTTGACGATGGGGAACCAATCAAAGATATTTCAAGATATCAATGACTTGTGGGAAAATTAATTCATCTAACTATCACTAGACCAGTCATCACTCATGCTGTAAGTTTAGTTAGTCAGTTCATGCATGCTCCTCACACCACACACATGGAAGTTGTTAATAGGATATTAAAGTATCTTAAAAGTTATCCAGGAAATGGAATTTTAATGAATAAAAATGACGATTATGGGATATTGTGATGCTGATTGGGTAGGAGATCCTTCTGATAGGAAATCCACTACATGATTTTGTACTTTTGTTGGAGGAAATTTAGTTAAACAAATTGTTGTAGCTAGATCTAGTGCTGAAGCTAAATACCAGGCTATGGCTTCTGCAGCATGTGAACTCATCTGGCTCAAGGCTCTTCTTCAAAATCTTAGTTTCAAAAACTCCACTCCAGTTAAGCTCCATTGTGATAATCAAGCCGCTATTCACATAGCATCAGACCCTGCGTTCCATGAACGAACTAAGCATATTGATGTTGATTGTCATTTCATCAAAGAAAAGGTTCAAGACAAGATCATTCAAACTCCTTACATCAACAGTGGAAACCAACTATTCGATATTTTTACAAAAGCCATCGAGAAGAAGAAATTTAAAGAAATTCTTAACAAGTTGGCTGCTTTCAATCTTTTCGCACCAACTTGAGGGGGAGTTTTGGAATAGTTGGCAATGAGGCTGTAATTATGTTGACAAATTGTATATAATGGTTATCTCAAAATTTGGGATTCTCTCTATCACCTCTATCATCTTCTATTTTTACTCTTATCTCTGAGGCTGTAGTTGTAATATGGTGTAAGGTAAACAAGGAGTCATGAGAGAATAACAAGCAATATCCCTTCTCGTGGATGTAGCCAAACACGCTGAACCACGTAATTCTTTTCTTCTTCTTATTTTTCTCAACAATAACAGATGCAATGAAGTACATTAGAAAAGAAGTCATAGATAGGTAATGCAATATGTGGGTGAAATAGGGTTTGTGATCGTAATACAAGGTATCTTAGTTTGCTTGCATTTGGAAATTCTGTTATAATTTCTCGTCTTATTTTGCCTAATTTTTTTTTTTTTTTTTTTTGCAATATATGTGTGTGTGGAGGCAGAGAAAGAGAGAGAGAGAGAGAGAGAGCTGTATCATATGGAATTCCTTCCAATCAAATCAATACTCACTGATAGATGAGAGCATGTGGGATTGTGTGTGCCTTGTCAGTTTTTATTGGCACAAGATAGTCGTAAAATAAAATTAAAAAACAAAGAGAGAGAGAGAGAGAGAGAGAGAGAGAGAGAGAGAGATCATTCACATAGAAAGAAATTACAAGCAAGAAAAGAGAGATAAAGAGCCATCTATTAAAATTATAGTGGGAATAATTACAGCCAAAGTTTCTTCATAAATTCTACTCAAATGGGACATAATAAAACAATCAACTCAAAATTGTGCAGTCCCTCACTAATCCAAACCATGTTGAGAATCATTTTACATGAGTCTAACCATAGGAAACCCACCAAACCATATTGAAAGCTATAGTGAGTCATGTGATGGAAGATGTCTTCTTCTCTTTCCTATTGGGCATGATTGAGCAAGGCTCCTCTTCTTCTTACCACCTTTACTCCCGTTTCCTTTCTTACCATCATCATACTCCCAAGCAAATAAAGTGGGTTGTAGGATAGAATATGACCCTCAGATAATCCCTGTTCACTTGGTAAGAAACCATTCAACCTCCCACTCTCAATCCCATAACTTAACATCTTATCACTTTAATCCATCAATATATCCTTCCCAACCACAACCTTTGGATATGGATAAGAGTTCTCACTTTCATTTTTGAGTCCCAATTCCCCCAAATCTGCATCCACCACTATCTTCCATTTCTTCTCTTTTCTTAGAGCCCACAACCTTAGTTCCAAACTATGGTTGACCACTGCGATAGAAGCACAACCATCCCATTTCAACAAAACAACATGATCATCCCCTTATCTTTGGAACTTTGGTGGTGCTGGTATGATCTCTACCTCCTCCTTCACCATGTCAAAACCAATCAAGTTCATATCATACGCGATGTTGAAGTTGTTGTAGTTGTAACATGTATGTCCGATGGTTTTGAGTTCTATAGAGCTGAAGATTGGAGCTTTGATTGGCTCTACGTTGTCGAAGAATTCCCATTTTCCAATTGATGAGTCAAAGACTGCGTAATCTCCAATAATTCCCGTGGAGAGCACTATCAACACCTTGTATTTGCAAGTTTGGGGGTTGAAATAGAATCCAAAATACACTACACACAGCCCATGAATATGTGAAAGGCCGGTGGATTGGCCGGTTGCAGGGTTACAATGCAAAAGGCACCCCTGTCTGTTAATGTGCAAAGTATGTCATTGCTACATTTGATATTTCTTGGCATCCATGATGAGCTATGAGGTACTTCACAGAGTTGCATGATGTGTTCATGGTTCTTAAGGGAGATGGTGAAAATAGGAGACTTTTTATGAGAGGATGGGTGGAAGAGTGTAAAAGGTTGGGAGGGAGAATGAGGAGTGAGGGAGTGGAGATGTAGGAAACAAGGAGAGGAGAGGAGGTTGTACTAAGATTTACATACCCTCTTGAAACTAATGATGTGAAGTTGCATGCAACTTCACAAGGATTTCTTCTGTTAGCTTATCAGAAAAGTCACAAGATAGAGAACTCATCACTAGGTAGAAGAGAAAAAGAGAAGAAGAGAGAGAAGGAGAGAGAGAAATAGGAGAGAGAAAGAGAGAGGATCTAGAAGACTAAGAAAGAAGAAGAGAGAGAAAGAGAGAGAAAGATGAGAGAGGAGGCAAGAGAGATAATGAGAGGAGGGAGAAAAAGAAGAAGAAGGATCTAGGAGGGAATGGAAGGTGAGGCGGTGGCTGAGGCTACCACTCGAGGAAGAGAGAGAAGATAAAAAGCAGGAGAGTGAGAAAGAAGAGAGAGGAAGGAAGAGGGATAAGGAAAAAAGGAGGAGAGAGAAGAGGAGAGGATCCAAAAAAGTGAGAGAGAAGAAGAGAGATAAAGAGAGAGAGAAAAAAAGAGATTAAGAGAAAAGGAGGAGAGAGAAGAAGAAGAAGAGAGAGAAGAAGTGAGAGAAAGAAAGAGAGATAAAGAGAAAAGGAGGAGAGAGATAAGGAAAGGAGGAGAGAGAAGAAAAAAGAGAAGAAGAGATAAAGGAAGAGAGATAAGGAGAAAAGAAGGAGAGAGAATGGAAGAGAGATAGTGAGAGAAAGAGAAAAGGAGAGAGAAGAAGAGAGATAAAGAGAAAAGGAGGAGAGAGAAAGGAACTGAGATAAGGAGAAAAGGAGGAGAGAGAAGAAGAAGAGAAAAAAGAAGGAGAGAGAGAAGAAGAAGAAAGAAAGAAAGGGAGAAAAGGAGAATAGAGAAAGGAATAGAGAGGGAAGAAGAAGAAAGATAAGGAGAAAAGGGGAGAGAGAAAGGAAGAGAGATCGGGAGAGAAGGACGAGAGAGAAGAAGAAGAAGGATCGAGAAGAGTGAGAGGAAGGAAGAGAGAAGGAAAGAGAGAAAGAAGAGAGAGGAAGGAAGAGAGATAAGGAGAGGAGAGAGAAAGAAATAAGGGGGAGAGAGTGGCCACCGGCCCCTCTTCACACATGGGAAGGGCAAAGGTTTACTTAGGGTTCTCGGCTCGTTGGCTAGAATCAAGGGTGGTGCTCAATTACCAAAAGTATTCTCTCTCCTCCCTTTCTCTAAGAAAGGGGCAAGGAAAATTTTGACCAATACCAAGAATTAACAGTAAGTAAAAGGGGCTATTACACGGATAATCAGACGATACCACCAAGGAACCCCCCCCCAATATTACATGCGGGGTATATATAAGGCTCACAGTCCTATTAATTCCAAAACAAGCCATCAATGGTCATGAATGTTCTTTGTAATTTCTCGTAGCTGATATAGGATCTTTCCAACCTTCTTCTAGCCAAACCAACAATGGAAACTTGATGAGATTGGTGAGGTGATCATTTTGGTATAGATTTTGAACCATTGATCGAGGTTTTGGGCCATGAACTTGAAGTGGCAAAGATGTGAGAAACTTGCAATTTTAGATTCAAGATTTCGCTCTTTTCTTCATGTTTTTTCCTAGATTTCTTTGTTGTAAAATGATGAGCAAGTCTTCCTGAACGTTTGGTGATAAGAATGGCTCGATTTGGTGCCCAAATGATGAATTTCTCAATTGGGGACTTTTGACCAGAATTGAGATTCCAGTGGTCGCAAAATGCCTCTTCTTTATCCCTGGAATGGAACAAATCCAACCGTTCATCATGTGCAACGTTTGGCTCGAATGGATTCCTCATCCTCATGGTCGTGATGCAACCATTTTCAAGTCGATCCGTTATGCGAACACTATGATATGGTCATTTGATCAAAGGGAACTTCTTCTTGAAAAATCTACAACTTATGTTTTCCAATAGAAATCTTCTCTCTTCGATTTCTCTCTGCTCGAGCTATGTCATCGGGCATGTCATACATCAAAACGATTGGGCCGATGAGATGAACATCCTCCCGAATTTTGGACCTATTTTGACCCAGGATGAAGGAGATATGGCCAACGGAAGTTAGTCTCGAAATTGGAAAGCACAGTTTCCATAAATAGAAACTGGTTTGCTATGGGTGCACCCGAATTGTGTGCGATTAACCCATTTTTAGTAAGTTGGCCGCAGAATGCTCCAAAAACGTTTAAATAAGCTAGTCATTTCTTTATTAATCTATTTATTTCGTTTTTTCCTATGTGGCCAAGCCTAAGATGCCAAGTATATGCATCAATAACCATTACACAATCAACATAACCAGAATAAGTTTTCTCATTTTCATGAAGAAAGAACAAGTTTTGGTTATCAACCAGGTGATCGCAAGCATAAATTTGTCCACGCTTTCTGATTGATACTTATAACAATCAGAAGCGGACTTTCTAATGAGCATAGAGACAGATACAATATTTCGTCTCATACAAGGGACAAAATATACATCAGTTAATACAAGGTTGATTGTCCCTACATACAACCTACAAGTTCATATACCTAATACATCATAATAAGTGTTGTTCCCCATATAGATGTGTTTCTCCCCAGCTTTTATTTCTTTGAAGTCCTCGAAGAGGCCTTTTGAGGTTGTAATTTGTCGATTAGTGCCTGAGTGTACCCACCATCCTTTGATGTCATGGTCTGCCATCAGGCACTCAAAAACCACACAAATAACTTCACGCATCTTGCTTTTATTTCCATTATTCTTTGGATTTTACTGGTTTCTATTATATGGGCAGAGGTTCTTGAAGTGACCTGGCTGACCACATAAGAAGTATTTTGGTGGTCCTAGTTTAGATTCTTGGTTGTATGACTTAGTTCCTCTATTTTTGAACCTATTATTCTTCTTATTAAACTTTCCTTAAAATTTAGGCTTGGGTTGGCTAGTTTTGGAAGGTCCTTGAGCAAACATGAGCTCACTCCTTTTATCTTTGTTCATATGTTCCTGTTCTAAGGCTAGTTGCATAGGTAGGTCCCCTAATATAAGAGATTTGGCATTCAACTTAAGTGCAATTGTTACCATCCTCCAAGTAGGTGGAAGGCTATTTATGATTGTGGAAATTTGCATGCACTCAAGGACTTCTTTCCCAGCAATGGCTAAGTCCTTAGCCATAACAAGCATTTTGTTTACATGTTCCATTACATTATTACCCTCTTTCATTTTGAATGAGTTATATTGCTCTTATAGCAATTGGAGGTGTGTGTTGTGCTGGAGGACCTGGCTTCCAATGTACCACGGCGTAAGGCCTCCTCATTTGCCATCACTCTTGACCCCCATAAGTATCCCCGTCCATGGTAATCGTCGTGCGCAACTCAATGCCACATGAGATCATCGTTGCGTATGACTCAACGCTACAAGTGACCACCGTCGCGAGCAGCTCAACGTTGCGCGCTACCATCAGCACGGGCAGACCAATGCCGAGTGAGACCATTACCGAGAGCGGCATGCTCCCAAGCATGGCTATCGTCGTGCGTAGCCTAGAGACACGTGAAGGCAGTGCTACATGCGACTTAATGACGTGCATACCCTTGTTGTGCCTCGGATTCCCACCGTCCCCAATTCCCAAGGGAAATTAACCTCGCCCTTCTTCAGTTTCCCCAAAAATTATGTCATCACCCATATTGGACTATAGGTCAAGGCGGGAAGAAGTCCGGCAAGGTCGGTAGTGGAGGAAGGGGTCTGAGGAATTCTTCCTCAACTGGTGGCTAAGGAAGACGATTCCTTCGGCGAGCTGACCTAGGTGCTTGCCATCTCCTGTCAGATCCCTGAGGGGGTCCTTGGACTGCCCTTTCGGGCTGGTGAGTAGTCCTAGTTTGGTGGACTACCTCACATTTCTGGGATTTGAGCCTACTTTTCTCTTGGAAGACTTCCTAGGGTTGAGAAGTCAAGGGCTCTGAAGGGTCCAATGAATGCTCATAGAGAGCCTATACTTGGGCTTTCTCTCGAACGGGAGCAACGGCTTGTGAGTTCTCCGGGAGAATGGCACAGACGATGTGACCTTCCTGGACTTTTTTCGTGACTATGGCTTCAAACCCGGAGCATTCTTTCAGGTCGTGGCCCCATACTTGGTGATACGGGCATCAGAGGTTTTCTGTACCCTGCGCAAGGCGCTTAGGATGCCCAGTGGAGTCACCAAGCTGGTTAGGTGCCTTGATCTTGTCATCCGGATCTAGATGATCTGGCGGCATGTATATTGGGTTACTAGTGAACTCGGGATTTGAGATTGCTCTCTCGGAACCTCGCTCAAGAGTTAGGGAAGATATATCAACCGATGAGAGGAATTTAAGGTGGGTTCAGGACTTACTCCAGCTAGCTCGCATGGGCAACCTCTTAAATCATGTTGGAAAGGCCTCCAGCTGCTTTAGCTGGCTTGGAATTGCCTCCCTTGACATGTAATCTCTTTGTTTTTTTGCAAAACACTACTATGGTTAATTTGCAAGATAAGTGGGCCAAAGGGGCCTACCCTTGTCTTAAGGCAATGCACATTCATGTGGTTAAGAATGTGAGAGGTTAGGATGATAGAGTAGAAAGTTCAAGCAAAGTTTGAAGAGAGAAGAAAACTTGATGAAGGGACGAGACTAGCTTGATAGTCGGACATTGATCGACTCGGAGCGGTAGCAAGACGGGCATGGTACTCAGGACCAGCACGTCGGCAAGACTACTCGAAACCAAGGCCAATATGGTGGTGCTAAGCTAGGTCAACCCTCAATCAATTGAGAAGAGGAGAGATCAAAGAGAAGGGACGAGACGACAAAGGGATAGGCTCCCAACGACAATGGTTATCACCGTTGGCATCATGAGAAGACTCTGCATCCCTTGCGAGCGGCAGTGGCTTCTGATAAGGCTTACAGTGATAGCTCCCACGTGAGGCACACGGCGTTAGATGTGGAATAAGAGAGAAACCTGTGGACGGTAATAAGCATTGTCGTTAGCACGTGAGAAGGCAATACATTGCTTGCGGACGGCGATAGCTTCTGGGAAGGTGCATGGCGAGAACTTCTTATAAGTCATGCGGCAATTACCTCTCGTGGGATGCACGGCGATGGGCGTAGGAAACAAGGAGAGCTTGCGCACTGCGAAAGGCGTAGAGATACGCAAAAGAAGCCTATGCGTCGCGACGAGTATTGTTGTGACCCTTTGCGGTCGGCGATGGATATCGCTGCCTGCAATAGTCACGCGATAGGGTGAAGCCCCCGCGGACAGCAATAGGCTTCACTGCTGGCTTTCCTCTCTGAGACGTTGAGGATACATCTGCGGATGGCGATGAGCAGCGCCGTTTGCAAGTCCTGCTGAGAGATAGAGACAAAAATAGGGGGAAAAAAGGAGCTCGCACATAGCATTACCATCGCCATGTGCGACTTGTGAGGCTACATGAGAGGCATCCACGACACTACCACTACTGTGCATAGTCTCTAAGAGGAGCTCAGACGAAGAAAGGAGAGGAAGAGAGAGAAGAAAAAAACAAAAAGAAGAGAGAGAAGGTTTACCTTGAGCCTAAGGGTACCGGTCCAAAAGTTTCTCTTACCTTACTCTCTCTCTCAAACATGACCCAACAATGAGAAGAAAGAGAAACTTTATTCAGTAAAACTCTCTCTTTGTGTATTCTGTGTGTGTGTGTGTTTTTTTCTCCTTTGCGTACAATGATGGTACGTGGTATATATAGAATTTGCCCCAAACATGGGTGGATGATCAAAAGTAACCCTAATTTCTTGAAATTAATATTAAATTGAATTAAAAAAATAGGGTGCAAAATGATAGAGTTTCCCTTTCCTAACAATTTATGAAATGTCGAAACAGTCCCTGTGTTGCCCTAGAACTTGTGTGATCTTGCATGGATAATCCGGAGTCGTTTTGATTCTTGTTTGATCGAAAGATGATTGTTTCTTGTAGGGCTCGATATGGCGATCGATTTGACACCAACTTCGAGTTATGGATTCTGTTTTTAGGGCACAATCATGTGAATTGAATTTTGGATGAATCTTGAAACTTTGGATCGATAGTGTGCTCGTTCCTTAATTTTTTTCTGTGATTTCTTCATTGGATCGAGGTGAGCATGTCGCTACGATCGCGGGGCAACAAACGTAGCTCGATTTCGTGCCCTAACGAAGGTTTTGCAGGTTTGGAATTTTGGTCGAAATCTGGAATTTTGGAGATGGAATTTGCAGTTTCTTTGTCAGACTTGTGTGCAAAATCCGACCATTCATCATACTCGAAGTTCGGACAGTGATGGCCGCGGACCTTACGCACATGATGGAACTGGTCTCACGTCGATCATGCTCATGAGCGGTGTGATTTGGTCGCTCGAGAGAGGCACGACAATGTTGATTTTCCTGCACTTTCTTCATGGATCAGCAATTTCTCTCTAGCTTTTCTCCGAGCTCGAGAGCCGTCACGGGACGTGCCACATATCGAAACGCTCATCTTGATGACACGAATAGGCTCACAAAATTTGGGCTTGATCCGACCTCGAACGAGTGAGATATGAGTGTCAAAATTTACTGGTCATGATTATCCCTTTAATGGTGTTGAGTTGTAGGGTAGCCGCACGGGGATAGCTTACGGCTCCTCCTGTTTCGCTCTTTTGCCTATAACGTTTTCTTGGGATGTTCGTTTAAGCTGAAATTTGACCTCTGATGGTTTTCAACCGTGCTGGATCCAATGGTGGTGGTCCCACAGCAAATTGAGACACCGAAAATGTAGCTCTAGTTATATGGTATGTTTCAATGTGCTAGAGGCTGATTCTATCAGAACTGTTTCTCAGTCTGCACAGCGTTCGACAAGTCGGATTGTGACAAAACTTGGCAAAAGACTTTTGACAGTCTTTATGAAGATCTTGACCAGTTATGGGTCTATTATGAGACTGTCGGGATTTCCACTGTTTGCTAGGCTTTTATTGAGCGGGGACTCATGATTATGAAAAATATCTTCCAACTATGTGTTTCAGAGGTTGAGTCATATCCAGCATTTTATTTGATGTTTCATGATGCTCGAAAACCTTAATAAGGTCATCTTGCATAAAAGTTAACATGGAAGTTTTTGCTATGATGTCATCTTCAAAAAAAATTTCTTTTTATTTTCTTCATTTGGTTTATTACCAACTACTGGTAGATCATCTTTTAGTTCATATATGATTCGATCTTGGATGAGGAGATATTTTCATCTTCCTCTTCTACATCCCAAAATTGTTTCCATTCAATTTTTCAAATTTAGAAAGTTCAGCCTTTATAGTTCTACTAGCCATTTGCTAAGTTTTGTGTGAACATCCTAATATTTTCTAAGTTCTAAAGACGCTAAATAAAGCACCAAAAATTTAATATTTGGTTAATACTTGTACAGAAAGAGCTGCAATTATTTCATAAAACAATATCAATTATTAAGTGATGCCTTAAAAAAAATTGAAATAGGCAATTTCTCAATCTATAAGTAATTACTAAGAATATCAAGGATAAAATTCCCCCTTATATTTATTTATTTGATGTGCAAGAGCAATATCAAGGGTGTGTGAGCCCTTATAATAGAAGAGCAAATATCAAGTATGAGATTCTATAGAAGACAAATCAATTTCAATGTCACACCAAGGCAGTAAGTGCATTAATTGTATTCAAATAATAGCAAAATAAGTCTTCTATAATTATTTTTTTTAATGGAAATATCAGCAATATATAAGGCAACAAAATAGCAAAATATGTTTCAACCCCCTATTCTAATATTTTTATTTATTTTTTTATTTTTTAAAATATAGAATATCAACAATACAAAAGCAATGAGCAAAATCAAAATCTTTAGGTCATTTGTTATCTCATTAGGGACTGTCGGATACAGACAATTTAAAATAATGGATCCGTACCAAAATCAACTCTTATAAGTAGGAGATAATATAAATCAACACTTAGAAGGGTTTGTAGGTACGCAACAAAGTTTGGAAAGAGAACACGTGGGTTAAAGGTTTGTGATGGGCAGGCATAAATATTTGTTCTTCTTCTTGATATTGATCGAAGAGAGAGAGAGAGGGAGCATTTTGTGGTATGCTCAAATATGCGCTTCCTCTAACATTGAGTTATCCAAAACTCTCCTTAACCCCTTCAAACACGCTTAAAAACAAACAATTGTCCACATTTGTGATCATCAATACAACATGGGATCCAATTCCAAACCCCTATTGTTGTGGATGTTGCATAGAGTTCCAATCCCAAACCTCTATTTTTATGGTTGTTGCAGAGAGTAAATCAAAGTAATCAACTACCCCTATTTTCGTGGATGTTGCAGAGAGTAAATCAAAGTGATCAACTACCCCTATTTTTGTGGATGTTGCAGAAAGTAAATCAAAATGATCAACTAAAAAAAAAAGGCAGTTAATCCCATAACATAGTATTATATATCCATATCACAACGTATCAGACAAAGCAAGAAACAGAACCGTAATAGGAGCCAAGTCACCGTCACAATTCAAACACTAAACCAAACCCATAAAAAATTGGATAGAGGTGATTTGAAATTTATTAATACAAAGGGAGTGCACGCATACTTATCCTTTAATTAATTAAACAATGTGAACCAAGATAACATTGTGAACCAAGACAAGATAGCAGCAGGTGATATTTAAAGAACAATTTATGCACAAAAAATAAATTGGGCATATATAGTAACAAACAAATCACTTAAGCTCTATCGTTAAAAAAATTCAGAGTAAAAAAAAAAAAGGGGAAGATGGACCCTGGCTCTGATACCAATGATAGTAAATATTGATGGAGTGTGGATGAGATTAAAACCTAAGATCAGAGAGGAGGTGCCGTGAGGCTGGTGATCGCAGAGCCTGGATTATAGGAACCCCCTTCACTTTTAGAGAGAGAGAGATAAACTACCTAGGGAGAAGACGAGGTTAACAGTTGTATTTCTCCAACGGATCTCTGAGCAAAAAAGAGGGGCTCCCTAATCTCAGGGATATCCATCCAACGTTCATAAAAACATTGGACCATATAAACATTTGATATAACTTTAGATAATTGTAATGAAAAGGATTCCCTCAATTGTAGGCAAAGACACATAAAGCTTCACAGCCATAGGTGTCAACAAAAAATTTGGGGCAAATGGCAAAATGTTACCCAATTAATCAATTAAAACACTTAGATTTTTTCTGAATTTCCAAGGCAAAGCATATATTGTTTTGCATAATGCAATATATATATATATATATATATATATATATATATATATATATATATATATATATATATATATATATATATATATATATATATATATATAGGTTGCAACCTTACTTGTAATAATAAAGCCAATAATCTGCACCATCCATTTTATTTGGATGGTATAGATTTGATAATATGTGAAACAATGCACCACTTTTTTATATTTTTTTAGAAAATGCATTAAATTTACACCCCAACTAAAATAATCGGTGGATGGTGTAGAACATTTTTCTTTACATTTTTATGTTTTTTAGGTAATTCAGTGGGAGAAACGTGCCCCTACTGTTTTTTCAAGTAGATTAGGAGTTAACTTTTTTTTAAAAGAATTAATGAGTTGGTGTTAGTGGTGAGAATTGAAACCACAACATCGTGACTAGGGTGTGAAGTACTACTACCATGACCCCAACCCCTTCACCTAGTGTAGAACATTGTAAACTTACTTTTTATATTTAATGTGGTCACTTTATACAAACCCGACCCCTTAAAATGTCACTCGTGATCATGTCTAATTTTGTTTTTGTGTTTTTTAAAATACTCCCAAATTAGATCGGATAGTTCTAATACATTTGTTGCAAGAGATGAAACTGGTTCAAAACTAATAACTATAAGGAAGCAATGTAATTTGGAGCTATTAGTTTTTTGCTTTTTTACTAAATAGTCTCTATGTAAACTTTTCCAAAATACATAGACTTGAATTGCTATTTTTATGCTTTTTATAAATAGTTTTGGATTGCTTTTATTCCGCACAAAAAGTATGAATAAAAGTGGTTCGGAACTAATAGTTCTAAATGGAAGTATTTTAAAAGAAAATTAAAAAATTGAAGAATAATCATGAACGTACAATTTCAATAGAGTGAGGTTATTTTTAGGAAAATTGTTTCATGCGGGCTGGACCGCATTTCTACAATATTAAGCCCCAAGTTTTAAAGCATGAATCTTAAAGATGGATGCAAATAGGTGGTCCATTTATAAACAATTGAAACTAACGGTCCAAATGTTTTTTTAATAAAATTACTATTTTTAATTTTCAAAATTTATTTATTTTTTCATATTCATGATTTTTTTTTTTGGGAGTAAGCTTATTCATATTCATGATCTCCATGTTAGAGATTACATGACCTTAAAAATTGAGAGATTACACGACCTTAAAAATTAAGTACAAAAATAGATTTTTAAGAGGTGTCCCATTTCTACGTGAACTCGTAGAAACCATGTCTGCTCATTACAAGGACTTTAGAACAAATTTTACAAAAACAAATGTCCGTGTCAAAAGCACATGAAAATATCCAATAGAAATACCTTCCCCTCCTCCAAGAATTCCTTGCACTTATTAGAAGGTAATTCTCATTTGTGCCCCCATCACATGCACTCGTGTGCTCCGACCCACTGCCATCGGCATGGTGTATACGGATCTCCAAGGGCAGCGCCACCACATCATGCCCCGGCCGCGTGGCGAGGTCATCCTCTCAGCCATTGCCATCGGCAGCCCCCAACTGTTGATGTTGAGCGGCATCGGGCTAAACCACAGCCTCATCAGATGGGGCATCCCGGTCGCCCACCACCTCCCAGCCGTCGGCAACGCCATGAGCGACAACCCCCGGAATGCTCTCTCCTTCGTCACTCTTGTTCGCCTCCCACTTTCCCTCATCCAGGTCGTTGCCATCACCACCAATGTCTTTCTAGAAGCCACATCCAACTTCCTCCCCTTCACCCCCCGCTCCTGCTCCTCGTTCTTGCTCTTCGGTATACCTCTATCCTACTCAACATTGCTTCCGTTATAGCGAAAATTTTTAGCCCCCTGTCGAGTGATTCCTTATGCCTGGCCTCCTCAAATGTCTGCGACAATCCATTGGTGAGGTTCAATTACTTTGAGGAGGGATTGGATTTGCAGAGGTACGTGGAAGGGGTGAAGTTGGTGGCTAGGGTTCTCAGAACGAGTGCAATGGACCAGTTCAAGTTCCCAAGGCAGCGTTTCGGGGAGAGGGAGTTCTGGTACTTGGACGACGTGCGGTTGCCGGCCAATGTGAGCAACGACGATGCAATCGGTGAGTTCTGCTGAAGAACGGTGTCAACGATATGGCATTACCATGGGGGTTGCATTATGGAGGAGGTGGTAGATGCTCAATGGGGTGCAGGTCATCAGGGACGTTGATGGCTCCACCTTCTCGCATTCGCCCTGGACCAATCCTCAAGCCACGGTCATGATGCTCGACCGGTTAAGAAGTGCTCCCCCTCTCTCTCCCTTTCTAGCAGGTGATATTTTTGTCAATGCATTTCCCTGATTAGGTACGTGGGAGTGGAGATGTTGGAGGAGCGAAGGGCCAGCGACAGAGACACAAAGAGCATAGCGTGAACGATGATTTTTTATCAAGAGAGTTTCCACAAGGTTGCAAGCTTAAACAATCCAATTAAAGAGCACCTTCAAAGATCATACCATATAATATTGATATAAAATATTCTTAGGATTATCTCAAAAGGTATTTGCATATCTAATTATAAAATTTTAAACTCCAAAAATGGTTAAAATCATGCAGATATATAAACATATGAAAATTTTAAAAAATTAATAGTCTAGATAATGTATTGTAAATTCACTATTTTTGTGACTCAAAATCCTTTTTTCTTTCATAATCATACATCTCGATGTATTTGTGCCTAAGTACGCATCCATCGGTCCCCTTGCATGCACATTAGAGAGAGAGGCTTAGGCTTGGTGGATCAAGACTAGGGTCTAAGGCTCAGGTGTATGGTTAGGTAGGTTGGGTTGAGGTATGGTGTATGGGAACTTAAGGAGTATAGGGTAGGCTAAGGTACAAAGGAGACTATGGTATATGGTATGGGGTGGGGTGTAGCGGATAGTCTAAGGTGTATGGTGCTCTATAGTGTATGAAGTAAGGTAAGGTTTAGGAGATAAATTAAGGTGTATGGTGCTCTAGGGGTATTCTCTCTCTAGGAAATGTTTGTCTCTCCTCTCATCTTCGTCTTGAACTTGAATGCAAAGTGAAAATAAAATGCTAAGAAATAAAAAATCTCACTCTAAAATCTCAAGTATTCAAGAATTTTATTGCCCAAGTTACAAATGACCAAGAGAGAGATTACAAATAAGTGGGTTTCCTTATATAAAGGAGCCACTAAACAAGGGTGGAATGCTCAAAAGTACTCAAAATTGTCAAAAAATATATATTTTATGAATTAAAATATTAATCCTATTTTTTGGACCAAATGACCAATCTCGAAAATATTAATCCTGTTTTTGGACCAAATGAATTAAAATATTAACCCAGTCAAATATATCACCAAGTTTCACAATCATGGAGTTTCCTGCAATCCAATGAATAGCTTTTCATCAAAGATTTTAGCCATTTTCAAAGCTTGTTTAACCTTTTGGAAATCGCCATGGAGGTCCCCAACTGCTAGCAACTGAGGTTGAAATGGGTATGTGGATTTTTGTTGCTGTTGTGCTTTTTGAGGAGAGAGAAACAATCCACCCACTGTGAAGTCTGACAAATGTGTTCATGAAGTTAGACGGAAAGAGGGGCACGTTTTAGCAGATGGGTCTATTGGATTAGAGGTGCGGAGGTTGAAGAGATGGTGAATGTCTGATCAAAAGAGAGAGAGAGGCAGAGGACAAGAGGACAGGTAGAGATTGAGTCAAAATTAAACAGAACACGATCCAACTTTGAATGAAGCTAGATCCATTCCAAATAAGAAAACATTTTCTTAAATGGGGGCACGACTCAACTTTAAATGGGATCGCGTGTTGTCTATGGGGATCGCGTGTTGTCTATGGAAGCGCGATCCTAATGAACATGGGAACACAATATCATTTTACATGAAACGCGTTCCCATTAGATAAAGACCTCAATCCCGCTTAACTATAGTTGAATCTAGACTCTAATCTAATAAATTGCAGTGTGATGGTAGTGGTTGTGTTGGTAATGATAAGGAGAGCCAATTTGATTTTTTTCGCAGTTCAAAAGAGAAACTCAAACTAGAACTCTAATTATGATGGAAAAGCAATAAGGGACCATTTACAATTCAGAATTGATTCACATGTCAAAAAGCAATCAGCCAAAATCAAATGGGGGAAAAGACTTTAAGATGCGCACAAAGTGTAGCTTTGCTTAGAAACAAAAAGTGCCTCATGCTCCCGAAACAAGAAACCAGAAAAAGGACGTAGTTCTTAGTTTTGTTTGACTTCTGTCTCTTTCCGATTTATTCTCTAAAAAAAATAAGTGTGATATCCTTACTACTCTATCAAAGAATGTGTCACTATAATAGTATAGCTAATACAATCGCACTTATCTTCTACGGAAATAAATAAATAAATGGCTAACACATAAAAAACAAAAAGCCAAAAAAAAAAAAAAAAAAAAAGGAAGGTGAGAAAATGGCATCTTCTACTTATACCGGATTTTCGTATAAATTCAACGCTCTTACTCAAAAATCATGGTTCACGCTAGAAAGAGAGAGAGGGGGAGCTCTTTTTTTACTAGCCCAGCATCATGACCGTGGCTTGAGGATGGGTCCCGGGCGAATGCAAGAAGGTGGAGCCATCGACGTCCCTGATGGCATGCACCCACTGAGCGTCAACCACCTCCTCCATAACGCAACCCCCATGGCAATGTCATATCGTCGACACCGTTCTTCAATAGAACTCACCGACTGAATCGTCGATGCTCACATTGGCCGGCAACCGCACGTTGTCCAAATACCAGAACTCCCTCTCCCCAAAACGCTGCTCTGAGAACTCGAACTGCTCCATTGCATTCGTCTTGAGAACTCTAGCCACCAACCTCACCCCTTTCACGTACCTCTGCAAATCCAACCCCTCCTCAAAGTAATTGAACCTCACCAATGGATCGTCGCAGACATTTGAGGAGGCCAGGCGTAAGAAACCACTCGGCAGGGGGTCAAGAATTTTCGCCATAACGTAAACGATGTTGAGTGGGATAGAGGAATACCGAGGAAAAAGAAATGAGGAGCAAGAGCGGGGGGTGAAGGGGAGGAAGTTGGAGGCAGCTTCTAGAAAGACATTGGTGGCGATGGCAACGACCTGGATGAGGGGGAGTGGGAGGCGAACAGGAGAGATGAAGGAGAGAGCATTCCGAGGGTTGTCGCGCATGGCGTTGCCGACGTTCAGGAGGTGGTGGGCAACCGAGATGCCCCATCCGATGAGGCTGTGGTTTGGCCCGATGCCGCTCAACATCAATAGTTGGGAGCTGCCGATGGCACCGGCTGAGAGGATGACCTCGCCACGAGGCCGGAGCATGGAGTGGTGGCACCGCCCTTGGAGTTCTGCATACACCACGCCGATGGCAGTAGGTCGGAGCACACCAGTGATCGAATGATCCTTGTCAAAAAAGAGAAGAACGAATGGAACGCCTGCAAGTTTAGGGAGAAGGTAGAATCTAGAGAGAGAGGGAGAGAGAGGAGCAAAGATCGGTTGGATGTCTTTTAACTCAAGAAACAGAGAAATGGTCGTGAAAACGCCTGCTAGAGAGAGAGTGAAAACAGAGAGCAGTAAAGATCGTGAAATGCCTGTTAGAGAGAGAGAGGATTAAAAACAGAGAGTAAAGATCGAGAAAATGCCTTTGAGTGAGAGATTAAAAACAGAGGAGTAAAGATCGTGGAAATGCCTAGTAGAAAGAGAGAGAGATTAAAGATAGAGGAGTAAAGATCGTGAAACTGCCTGTAGCGAGAGAGAGAGAGAGAGAGAGAGAGAGAGAAAGATTGAAAATAGAGGGGAGTAAAGATCGCGAAATTGCCTGCTAGAGAGAGAGAGTGTGTGTTAAAAAAACCTGTAAAGAGAACCAAAGGGAGTAAAGATAGCTTAAAATGCCTGTAATTAATAATCGGAGCAAGATTTAAATTCCGATGAACGTTCGAGAGAGAGAGAGAGAGAGAGAGAGAGAGAGAGAGAGAGAGAGAGAGAGAGAGAGAGAGAGAGAGAGAGAGAGAGGGGGGGCTAAAGATCGATCAATCTGCCTGTAAATTACTGCATAGAGACGGGGAGAAAAATTGTCTAATATCTTATTAGAGAGAGATAAAGAGGAAGGTGGAGATGCGCTACAATGACTGTAATTGATGAGAAAGAGAGAGGTAAAGATAATCGCTGTAATTGAAGAGAGAGAAGCCGGTGAAGATGAATTAAAATGACAATGAAGAGAGAGAGAGAGCTGACCTGGTGAGGTTTCAATTCCTCCTCAAGTAACCACACCAAATGCATGTTTTAGAGAGAGCAAGAGAGAAATGCTTGTTTCTTGGATCTTGAATCTTGAATTCTGGCTCTCCCCTCTTGAATCTTGAATCTTGAATTCTCGATAGCGGGACGCCCAAACCGTTTCTCTCTGTTTCTCTCTCTTACAAAACTATTTCTCTCTCTCTCTCTCTAGAAAATGAAAACTATACTGCACTCTCTATGTAACAAAAGAACGTCTCTCTCTCTTACAAAACAATCTCTCTCTCTCTCTAGAAAATGAAAACTATGCTGCACTCTCTCTCTCTAGAAAATGGAAACTATGCTGCACTCTCTCTCTTACAAAACAATTTCTCTCTCTCTCTAGAAAATGAAAACTATACTGCACTCTCCCTATTTAACAAAAGAAAGTTTCACTCTCTATCTCTGTAAAAACAATCAGAATTTTGCTCTCTTTCTCTCTCTAGAATATGAAAAGGACACCAACTTTGGTCTATCTCTTGTTTTCCGCCTAACAGGACTCCACCATCTTTTTCTCTCCGTTCAATATCATTTAGCTTAACAGTAAAAAAAGTCCTAAATAAAAATCCAAGTTTAAAAATATAATTGAATTTCATTACAAAATAAATCATAATCATCCGCCGCACTATGCCTCCTCCGCGTCCCGTCGAACGTGGACCCCCCGATCTTCATACCCTCCACGTGGTCCAATCTAAATCCATTGAACCGCGTAACATTGGCCTCCAGCAATCCGTCCTCAAAGCCCGCTCCACCCAATGGTAGGACCGGTTCACCAGGCCCATAACCAGTAACCGGGCTTCCTGGGCACGAAGAAGCCCGATCCGGTCCGTGTGGAGAGGGGCAGAGAGAGGAGTAAAGAACTCTGCTGTAATGGCAATGAAGCGAGAGAAAGAAGATCGAATGATCCTTGTCAAAAAAGATCGAAGATCAAATGGAACACCTGCAGGTCTAGGTAGAAAGCATAATCTAGAGAGAGAGAAAGATGATCCAAGATCGAATGGAACGCCTGCAAGATAGAGAGAAGATTGAATGGACCGCCTGCAACTCTAGGGAGAAGGCAGAATCTACAGAGAGAGAAAGAAGATGGAATGGAACCCCTGCAAGAGAGAGAAAGAAGATCGAATGGAACACCTGCAAGCAAGAGAAACAAGATCGAATGGAACGCCTGCAAATCTAGGGAGAAGGCAAAATCTAGAGAGAGAGGGAGAGAGGAGCAAAGATCGGTTGGATGTCTTTTAACTCAACAAACAAAGGAGAAATGGTCGTGAAAATGCCCGCTAGAGAGAGAATGAAAATAGAGAGGAGTCGAGATCGTGAAAATGCCTGTTAGAGAGAAATTAAAAACAGAGTAAAGATCGAGAAATGCCTTTGAGAGAGAGATTAAAAACAGAGGAGTAAAGATCGTGAAACTGCCTGTTAGAGAGAGAGATTAAAAACAAAGAGGAGTAAAGATCATGAAAATGCCTGTTAGAGAAAGAGAGATTGAAAATAGAGGGGAGTAAAGATCGTGAAATTGCCTGCAAGAGAGAGAGATAGCAGGTGTAGATGAATTAAAATGACATTGGAGAGAGATAGAGAGAGCTGACCTGGTGAGGCTTCAATTTCTCCTCTAGTAACTGCACCAAATGCGTGTTTTAGAGAGAGAAAGAGAGTTTCTTGGAGGTTGCAGAGAAGGGCATGGATTGTAAGCAGCAGCGAGAGGCTTGTTGTCGCGAGGGTTTCAAGGGTTTGAATTGGGAAGAGACGCAAGAATTCTGGCTCTCTTCCCTCTTGAATCTTGGGTCTTTCTCTCTCCTCACATTTCCACCGCCCATCTGAGGAACCAGAGCTGTTGGAATGATAACTGTGGTTCCAAGCATAACCAAATAGTGCTGGAAACCGAGTAGAATCGCGTCCGCTGCAAAAAAAACAAAGAGAAGGAACCAAGTGAGAGAAACACCAACAAATGGAGAAATTGAAGAGCAAGAGAGATAAAAACATCGTTTCTCTCTCTAAAAACGGAACTTGCGCCAATAAGGGCAACTGGCAACATAGTGCCAGAACAAAACTAACACCTTACACTACTCTAGGATTAATTAATGAAAACCTACAACATAGGTTAGCAAAACCATCATGAAAAAATATATCTAGTTTAAATAAATTAGACATTCATGTTAACTTCTTCATAATAAATTTAACAGGAATTGAGTGGTTAGCAAAAGACAATGTCACCATCAAAATGACGCAATGCACTGTTATGAGCAGTAGTTTACATAAGATTATTAAAAACGTAAAAAATATGAGCGGAGTTTAGGCAAGGGCGCAAAACCGGTACCTAGGCAAGGGCGCAAAACCCGTACCGATACTCTCTCAGAACTAGTTCAATTTCATTTGATTACCAATTCTAATCGCCCATTCTTGTTTTAGATCGACGGTTTAAAACATTACATGGAAGACTCACCACCAATCTTTAACGAGCGTTCAAATGGAATTAATGATCCCGTTTTTGGGAATAAATGAGGTGAATGAGCCAAATTTCGATTGTCGTAGAATCAATAGATGAAGTTGTATTTCGATTGTCGTTTTTAGTTATGGGGTTTATATATTTTTTGTAATATTTTAATATTTTAATATTGTAATGGATTTTAATTAAATTTTTTATTTTATTATTAAATAAAATTTCTCGAAAATAATACAATGTATATTTCTATTTAAAATTTATTGTAATATAAATTATAAATTTATCAAGTAATTAATTTTTACAAATACAACAAGTTATTAATTTATCTATTTTAATATATTTAACTTAAATATATTTATTACTTATAAATATAGTTAAATTGCTATTTATAAGTTATAAATTATAGCCTATAAATATATACGCAATGATATATATTTATAACTTATAACTTTTAAAATTTAAATTACTTTTTATAACCTATAATTAGAACACTCTTGAAAAGTAGATTAAGAAATCTACCTGACTTAAACAATATAATATAAAAAACTTTTATTTTTCAACTTCAACCCAATCAAAGCTTAAAATTCCTGCACCAATGAGTAACACATGTCCCTTTAAACTCTATAACGAAATAATATATCGAGTTTAAATAAATTCTACATTCATGTTAACTTCTTTGAAATAAATTTGACCTAAGTTCAGTGGGTAGCACAATATAATGGCAATACAAAAAAGACAAATTGCACTACTTTAAGATTATTTTTTTAAAAAAATATATAGTCCTACATGACCACAATAAAGAACTTTGATTTTTTATGTTTTAGGAAATCCAATGCACATGCCCTTTGCAACTCTATAATGAAACAATATGTACAATTCAAATAAATTTTATATTCATATTAAGTTCTTTAAAATAAATTTCACATAAGTTAAGTGACTAGTACAATATAGTGCAACTACAAAAATTATGTAATCCATTGTTCTAACCAGTAATTTACAAATGACTAGTTTAGAATAAATGTGATATTGGGTGAGTGGGTAGTATAACATAGGGTCACTATAAAAATCACGTATTGTAATATTCTAAGTAGTAGTTTACTCAAGATTGATATAAATATCCATATGTTAATTGAAACCTTAGCAAGCAACATAGGGCCACTATACAAATCACATATTGTAATATTCTAAGTAATAGTTTACTCCAGATTGATATAAATACCCACATGTTAATTGAAATACACTGTTAGGAGATTACTTCATAGATGTAGGATGGACACGAGTTACTTTAAATGATCTAGGACTACCTTCATACACAAAAATAGCTTTTAAATAACATAGAACGTAGATCATGATTAAGAAAGAAAAGATGCATTTATAGAGAGAGAAAAAAGATAGAGTGATATTGTAATTGAAAAAATAGATCTACTTACACAAAGAATTTCGAGGGAGAAAGGGCATGGTTAGATATAAAAGACCTGTATAAGTGATATGCTCTAGATTTTGTTAAAGAGAAAAGACATGGTTAGAAAGTTACTTACTATAGATTAGACACAAATCACATACAAAGCACATGCACTATGCTAAAGTTGTAGCCTAGTGAAAAACTGTACCATATTAATAATTAGGGAAATTATCGCTAATATACCTATATTTTACCATAATCGAAAAAAAAAACCCCAACTTCAAAACCTCACCTACACGCTTTCTCACAATTTTTAACTTTTTTTGGACCAAAATAATCTTCACGATAGTCCTTTTACCGTAAAAAAACATTACGGTAATTTAAATACCATAATAAGTTGAAGGAGTATTACAGTAATTAAAATACCGTAATACCTTTACAGTAATTTAATTACCGTAATAACATTACGGTAATTTAAATACCGTAATAAGTTGAAGGAGTATTACGGTAATTAAAATCAGTGTTCGTAAAATCGGCCAGTCAGAACTGGAAACGGTCGGTTAGACCGGTACCGCTAGGGTGCCAATCCCGGTTTTGGCCAGTTTTACGGTACATGTTGCAACATACGTATTCCAGATAAAAATCCGCTAAAAAATCGGGCGGTTTTTTAATAACCGGTCCGATTAGGCGTTATAACGGGCGATTTGGTGATATAACGGTATAATGAAAATAACGATCGTTATTTGTAGCAGAGCCCATTATTTTGGTAGAACCCGTGATCCACCATTTTTGCAGCCTTTTTTTATGCTTTTTCTTGCCTTTTTTTTTTTTTTTTTGGCTCAATTATTGTACTCTACCTTCAAATATTTTATAAATCCATAATATTGAATAAAAACTCTAAGATTAAGTCGTTTTTAGCGATTTTTATATGTGTTTTTTAGTGTTCTTGAGTTTTTTTTATGAAAAATCCGCCAATCTAAGGATTTTGGTGTGGTTTTCCATTTTTTTTGGATAAAAATTAGCGGATTTTAATGATTAACGAGATACCTATCATTCTAGACTCCTTATTTCATTGAAATTGAGAGATTTGGAGCACGATTTTGAGATTGAAGCAAGCAAGGCAAGCTCGAACCCGATTTTTTTTAAAAAAATTTCTTTATCTTGCAGTATTTTTTAGGATTATTCAGATAATATTTGACTGATATTATTTATTGTATTCAATGAAAGAACGGATTTGAGAACAAAAAAAAATATTTGGAGCTCGATTTTAGGAATTTAGGGTTTCTTGAATAAAAATTGAAGAAATGCATATTTTGTGAATTGTTATCTGAGGTTTAATCCTCATATTCTTTTTTAAAAAAAAATTGAATCAATGGTGTTTACCTGGTTCTAGAGCTTGCACTTGCATTTGATGGTTTTTCCGTGTATTATTGATGAAAATGTGTTTCTATTCTTGTTGTTTGATGGCATCATATTATGTTGTATGTATATGTATTTGCTGATCTTCTAAGAAAAATTTCATGTTCAATTGATGGATTATGTTGTCTGCATATAATTTTTGGTTTTTGTTGTTTTTTGTTGGAGTTTTCATGAAAGGAACCTATTACCAACTGCTATACAAAGGCATTGCCTTCACAGTTGCAAAATCACAGACTGCTAAGTGTTTTCGTTTTTCTATTCGGTAACCTTGTGCTAGACTGCTTATGATAAGTTGAGAATCACAAACTGAAGGAAGTCTCAGTATGTTGACCTCAATACAACTGTTTTCCATCTTTTACATTGTTGTCTATGGCTTGATCCATTGGTTGTAAGAATCTTATTTTCATCATAAAAGCCCACTGAAAAGGCCTAGAACCTTGGTGGATTGTAAATGCAGCAATATCTTTAATTGCAGAAATGCCTGAGGAGTTTTGCTCTCCAATGTACATCTTTATGATGAGATAACGAGTTGTTTGAAGGGAATAGAAAAGCTAGCAACGCCAAATGAGAGTTGAAATAATGCAAAGGCAGCAACATAAATTTGGAAGATTTAGAAAAAAAAAGGAGGAAATCTTGGAGTTGAGAGTAAGAGAAATGGAGTTAGGCTTTGTTCATATGATCCTTCTCCTGACCTGCCTTTTGAATTGAAAGAAATTGACTTTATCAATCAAGTCTTGGTGAACAACCTTTTAAAAAAAACGAAAAAAATAAATACAAAGAGTATAATATTCATCCCACCGCACAAAGATGTCACAATCACTTTTAGTAATTCTTTGTACTTTTTAGAGCTTTGAACCTAGTTAAAGGCACACTCTGGACCACCTAATTAGACACTGAAATTTGTGGTAATTCTCTTCACAAAATTGATAAAGTTATGTTAATTATAATAATCAAGACCTCAATCATTCAGTTCAATCGTATACTTCTAAAACTCGGTCTCAATGTTTAAACCCATTTGTAATGCTTTGGTAACATAGTTTTGATGGTCATTTCTCACTGTTAATCTTTTGTGATTGTTTTCACAGTTAATTTTCTAAGATGACCAAAGTTTCCATGTTGTTCTGGTGCTAAACATTAATGGCACTTTTTTTTTGGCCTCGAGTTACTTTGGCACTCATCAATACTAGTCTTCATCATATAATGTTTGGAATGCAGTCATTATTTTTTAGTGCGCAAATGTGCAAGCACTTTTTGCTTTTTTCTTTATTTATATACATGTAAATTAATCTTTGTTGTGATATCGCCATGCGTACAAGGTCCCCTTGGAAGAGTGATATTCCAAATAAATATTTTTTAATAAACTTTTATGTTCTGGACAATTTACAAGAAAGTAATAAGATGAGGAGAGGAGATGTGACGTGGCAGTATGGCACAAAAGTTAATGACAAAAGAAGAGTTCGATGTAATTTTTATGGCAAGGAAATGGGTGGTGGTATTTATCGTCTAAAAGAACATCTTGCTTGGATAAAGGGTAATGTCACCGGTTGTAAAGAAGTGCCAGCAGATGTAAAACAACAAATGTTAAAATTAATTACAAAAGGAAAAGGTAAAACGGTACAAAGAGAAAGGGATGCAGAGGAGATAGGGAGGGGGTGCGAAAGTCCAATAGATGAGGAAGACGACCAAGAAGTAGAATTTGAGGCAAAAATAGAACGAGCTAAGATTGCCAGTCTCCAAGAGCATAATTATAGACAAATAGAAATTCAAGAGATATATGGGAGAAGGGATGGTGCATTCAGCAGCAGTCAACCTCAAGAACATGTAATACCGGGTAGGGGAGGATGTGGGCCTTCATTGCTTAAATTCACATCTAGTAGATTGAAACGTAGTTTCTCTAATCACCCATCCTCGTATAGTCGGCCATCTACTACTCAACGACATGAACCCATAGATGTCCGAATAATGACCCGTTGGACTTGATCCCCACATGCCACAATATCATCAAAATAAAATAAAAATTTCGTAAGCAGGTGTATTAATAGAAAAGGTGAAAAAGATGATTAGCATATTCTGGTATGCTAATGTACTACCATTTAATTCTACCAACTTAGACTTCTATCCATCGATGGTAACTTCTATTGCTGAGGCAGGGCCGGGTGTTAGAGGTCCAACTGCGAAGGAGCTTGCAGGGTCATGTTTAGAAGCTGTTGTTCATGATGTCGATAAGCTTATATCACAGTTCAAAGTCTGTTGGACATGTACAGGAGTGACCATCATGACTGACAGTTGGAAGGACAACTCCCATATGTATCTTGTCAACATTTTAATAGGTTGTCCTAGGGGCATTGTTTACCACTCTACCATTGATTTATCAAGAAAGAGACATACTGAGAGACTGATATGTGCACACTTAAACAAAATTGTAGATGAGGTTAGGCCTGAAAATGTGGTTCAAGTAGTGACTGATAATGCTGCGAACTACAGAAAAACAAGCTTGTTGCTACTGTAGAGAAGACCCAATCTTTATTGGACTCCTTATGCTGCCCATTGTGTTAATTTGATGCTCAAGGAAATAGGGAAGCTGAGGGTTAAAACGTGTATTTTGAATAGCAAGTTGATTGCAAGGCTTATATACAATCACACGTTCCTCCATGCTTTGATGAGGGAGGATTACATGCGAGAGATTGTCAAGGAGTCCACTACTAGGTTCACTACAACGTTCCTTACGATACAACCGTTATTGGTCCACAAAATAGGATTGAGGTCAATGATACGCTCTAATGAATGACAAACTGATAGAGCAGCAATGAGTCAACTTGGAAGGCAGGTTGAGACCACCCTTCTCGATCGAAGGTTCTGGGCTCGATGTAACAATGTTGTTTCTGTAACTAAACCTCTAGTGTGAGCGTTGAGGTTAAGTGGCTCTGATGATAAACCTGCAATGGGGTTTTTGTTCGATGCAATGAGATGCGCAAGGGAAGCTATTAGATAATAACATATGGACTAAAGAGATATTGGAGATCGTTGATCGTAGGTGGAGAGACCAACTAAATCGGGATATCCATGCAGCAGGTAATTTATTATTCATTATCGTAATTCATGATTCTTTTTCAACTTCGAGTAAAGTTACCGTAATTAATAATGTAACAAACCATATGCATGATTCTTTCTTAATCCAAAAAATTTGTACTCCAATGCCACTTTTGATGTGGGGGTAAAACAGAAGAGGGTGGGGGTGAGCATGAAGGCTGGAAGAGTCTAGGAGACTTTGGCCAAGGGGGTACCACGGGAAATGTTCCTGATTAGCGAGGGGGCACAACTGCGGCATTACAGACTCCTCCAAGTTTTACTCAGATTTTTTGCCTACTAAACCTTGATAGTGAAACACAACAGTACAATGATCCCCCTCGCCACTCTCATTACTACTAGCCATTGTTAGTTGGACTTTGTAATTTCATTAATTGAATTAATGTGAAATTATAAATTGTGTTGCATATTTCATAGTATTCACATATTAAATTAAATAAAAGTTGTTTCAAATTTTTTTTATAAGATAAATGTATGCAATATAATAGTATACACGTAATATGAGCTTTTCTAATTTTAAAAAAAAAATTGAATTTTTTTTAATGTTTTTTTACCTATTTTTTTTAAAAAAAATCTACTTGACCGGTTTGTCCGGTTAACCGACCCAATTAGTCCGGTTCCGGTTCAAACCACTCCCAGCCCCAAAACCAGTTAACCGTTCCGGTTTGATTTTGCGAATTGATATAAATGCCCACATGTTAATTGAAACCTTAGAAACATAGGGCCACTATACAAATCACGTATTGTAGTTTACTAAAGATTGATATAAATACCCACATGTTAATTGAAACCTTAGAAGGTGGATTAATCATACACTGTTAGGAGATTACTTCATGGACGTAGAATGGACACATTTTGCTTTAAAGCATCTAGGACTACCTTCATACACAAAAATAGCTTTTTAATAAAATAGAACATAGAGCATGATTAAGATAGAAAAGATGCATTTAGAGAGAGAAAAAAGAGATAAAGTGATATTGTAATTGGAAAAATAGATCTAGTTACATAAAGAATTTTGAGGGAGAAAGGGCATGGTTAGATATAAAACACTTGTATAAGTGATATGCTCTAGATTTTGTTAGAGAGAAAAGACATGGTTAGAATACCCACATGTTAATTGAAACCTTAGCAAGAAAAATAGGGCCACTATACAAATCACGTATTGTAATATTCTAAGTAGTAGTTTACTAAAGATTGATATAAATACCCACATGTTAATTGAAACCTTAGCAAGTTGATTAATCATACACTGTTAGGAGATTACTTCATGGACGTAGAATGGACACATGTTACTTTAAAGGATCTAGGACTACCTTCATACACAAAAATAGCTTTTTAATAACATAGAACATAGAGCATGATTAAGATAGAAAAGATTCATTTAGAGAGAAAAAAGAGATAAAGTGATATTGTAATTGGAAAAATAGATCTAGTTACATAAAGAATTTTGAGGGAGAAAGGGCATGGTTAGATATAAAAGACTTGTATAAGTGATATGCTCTAGATTTTGTTAGAAAGAAAAGACATGGTTAGAAAGTTACTTAATATAGATTAGATACAAATCACATACAAAGCACAAACTATGCTAAAGTTGTAGCCTAGTGAAAAACTATATCCTATTAATATTTAGGGAAATTATCGCTACTATACCTATATTTTACCATAATCGAAAAAAAAAGAACCCCAATGTTTCGAAATCTCACCTACACCCTTTCTCACAATTTTCAGCTTTTATTGGACCAAATAATCTTCGCGGTAGTCTTTTTACCGTAAAGAACATTACGGTAATTTAAATACCATAATAAGTTGAAGGAGTATTACTGTAATTAAAATACCGTAATACTTTAAAGTAGTATTACGGTAATTAAATTACCGTAATAACATTACGGTAATTTAAATACCGTAATAAGTTGAAGGAGTATTACGGTAATTAAAATAACGTAATACTTTAAAGTAGTATTATGGTAATTTAATTACCGTAACATTGTCCACTCCTCATTAAAAGTACACAAAAAATTTTCTACTTTTTTGGGAATCTACTATCGATTTACTCCATCGACAAAAATCCATGCTAGCTATATTTTTCAAATCTCAAATTTTTAGGTTATAATCTCTACTACTTATAGAATAATTTCAGCAAAAGAAATTCTCCAAGTAAATTCTTTTGTATATTAGAAAAACCTAACACTTCAAGATTGAATAGAAACTATTCAATTTTCAAAGAGCTAGATTTAAGTGTCATAGAACTCGCAATTCAATTCTTTCAAAATAATTTAGTAATTTTTATATGGTTCTCAAAATTTTATATCAAAAACAATATTAAATAGTTGTTTTTTAGCGAGGGAGTAGATCCACATCGTCCTTCCATGGGAACATGGATTTTTTGAAAAATACTGCTCCGAAGAAGACTACCGTGAAGGGAGGAGAGGGGTAGCGTTGATATTAACTTCAGTTTGAAGCTTTTCAACCAATAGGAGTTTGGAATTGACCAAGAAAGTATTACAATAATAAGAATACCGTAAAGACTTCCCCATACATTATGGAGTTTGGGGTTCTAGGGGTATTTTCTCTCTCTAAAATATATTTCTCTCTCCTCCCATCTTGGGTCTTGAACTTGAAAGCAAAGCAAAAACACCAAGCCTAAGGTTTAGAATTCTCAAGCTTTTCTCATTAATTTCCAACACTGACAATGGAGATCAAGAGAGAGAGTTACAAATGACTTAAGTTCCTTATATAGACCAACCACAAAAGAAAGGTAGAATGCTAAAAAATAACCAAATTGTCAAAAAAATACACATTTTATGAATTAAAATATTAATCCCATTTTTTTTATCAAATAACCAAAATACCCTTAAAAACTTTTCAACAAAAAAACCCATCCCTTCAGGAGGAGCATCTTGTCATTGCTAGGCCTCAAGAGCTTTTTCGGACGTTTACGGTGGCAATTTAAATGATCAAAGTCTGTTGGAAAAAATCTTTAAACAATTCGCCCGAATTGTGTTTGATGGAGACACATTCGCTAAGGGTCATTGATCTCTCTTTGGTCCTGTGATATTGCTTAACAAAATGTTGAAACAACTCATCCGGAGTTTGATTCAGGTATTTTGATACAACCTCTCGGAACCATGTTAAAGCTTTTCTGGAGAGAGTGTAGTGAAACATGGCCTTGAAACGACGAGGTTTCTCTTCAAGGGCAGGAACAGTCAATAAGTAAGTAATGATATGATTTTCAGGATCACCTTTCCCGTTGAACTTATTTTCAAACCGAGGGAATTCGAAACCCAGAGGAAGATGCTCGACATCCTTAAGAACATCCTTGATGTAAGATCTTGGAGGAAGTATATTTAGAACTCCAATCTTTAGCTAGGGTCTCTTTAAATGTGGTAAATTCACCTTTCAACTAGGCGAGCACAACTAACTCAAGGGTATTAACCTTAGAGGTCTGTTGGTTTCCCATAATTGATGGCATAATTTGTGATGCAGGAGATGCATCAGATATGGGTTACACTAGACTAGAGGAGGTGGGGCCTACGAGATGATTGGAGGATAGTATGGGTAAGTCTGAGAAGCGACCTAGATTGGAGGAGCCGGAGGTTGATAAGCTGGTGTCGGGGCCTAAAAATGGACAGCCGGGGCCTGGTGCACAAGATATCCCCGGTATGAGTGACTAGAGGCTGGAACTAGAGCCAACTGGTATGGCTGACTTGGGGGATACAAAGTTGGCTCCTATGATCGATGGTATAGAACTGGGCAGCCTGAAGAGGTTGCACCGGTGGATGACTATACATGACCTGAGGAGGGTGAGGTTTGGATTGATTATGGGATGAATGGTCTTGTGGTCAAGCCGGATCTATAAGAGTTGGAGGATGAGAAGATTGGCGATGCCGAATCACCGACGAGGTGGAACTCACATGACTTTGTTGGTCGCAGGCTAAAGAGGTTCTCTGATTCTGACCTGACTGATGACTCAACAAGGGCAACACACTATTTGAAGACATTTTTCAACACCATGGATCCCCGATGCGGAATAAAATGAAGAAGTCGGTCAATAACGCCCGACAAACAATGGAAATTTTGATGGTCTCTGACCCCATAACTGGTCAAGATCTTCATAAGGACTCTTAAAAGTCTCCTGCCAAATTTTGTCACAATCCGATTTGTCTAGGGGAGTACATACTGAGAAACAGTTACAGCAAAATCAACCTCTCACACCCTGAAACAGACCCTTATAATTGGAACCGTACGTTCAAGTCATCAAACAGCCGTGGGACCACTGCCATTGAATCCGACACGGTTGAAATCCCTCAAGGGTCAAATTTTAGCTTTAACGGACACTCTAGGAAGAAGTTATGGGTAAAAGATCAAAACAGGAGGAGCCACATATTATTCCCTTGCGGCCACCCTGCAACTAAACTCCATCAAAGGAACTGTCACGAACAGTGACTTGCGACGCTCATATCTCACTTGTCTTGAGTTAGATTGTGCTCAAATATTGTGAGCATGTTCGTCTCGTCAAGACTGGCGTTTTAATATATGGCACGCCCCGTGACGGCGCCTGAGCAAGGAGAAAAGCTAGAGAGAAGTTGTCGATCCGTGAATAAAGTTGCAGGAAATCAGCAGCAACACACCTCGCTCGAGCAGCCAAATCAGGACCTCACAAACCCGATTGACATGAAACTAATTGCATCATGTGCGTAAGGTCCATGATTATGACTGGTTTAAACCCCGTGAATCATAAACGGTCAGATTTCGCACATGAAACCGTTGGAGTGGTTGTAAATTCCTGCGCCGAAATTCCAGATTCCGGCCAAAACTCAAAAGTAGTGAAATCTTCATCCGGACATGAAACCGAGCAGCGTTTGTTACCACACGATCGTGATGTCATGCTCAGTGTGATCCAACAAAGAAATCACGGAAAAACATCAAGAAACAAACACATTATCGATATGAAGTTTGCAAGATGCATCAAAATTTCAAGTCACATGATCTTGGCTTAAAAACACTATCCATGGCTCGAAGTTGGTATCAAATCGATCGCCATGCCGAGCCCTACATTAAAAAAATCATCTTTTGGACAAAGGGGACCAGAGTAACCCCGAATCATCCATGAAAGATCACACACATTCTAGGGCAACAACATGAACCGTTTTGGGATTCCATGAATTGTTAGGAAGGGCCAAATCAGTCATTTTGCATCCTATTATCTTATTTTATTTAGATCAATTAAATCTTAATTTTCAACAATTAGTTTTAATTTTGATCAATCCTCCCATGTTTGGACAAAACTCTAAATATATCATGTACTATCGTTGTACATAGAGAGAGTTTTGTTTAATAAAATTTCCATCTCTTTTTATTGTTGGGTCAAGTTTTGAGAGAGACAGAAAGAAGAGAGAAAATTTAAGGTCGGTACCCTTGGGCTTAAGGTAAATCTCTTTCTCTCTCTTCTTTTATTTCCTCTCTTCTTCTCTCTATTCTCCTTCGGCCGAGTTTTTCTCAGAGGCCGAGTACGGCAGTGGCAGTGCCGTGCATGCCTCTTTCTTTCTTTCCATGTGATTACGCAAGTCGTGCATGGTGATTATAGCACCATGCGCGAGTTTCTTTCCCCCTCTCTTCGTTCATCTCTATCTCTCAACAAAGTTCGCAGACGGTGCTGCTCATCGTTGTCCGCAGGTGTATCTTGGCGCCTCGCATAAGCACAAAACGGCGCTGCGTATTGCTGCCCGCAGGTGTCTCATCCCGTTGCACGTCACAGACGACGATGCCTATCGCCATCCGCGAAGGCTTGCGGCAATACCTATTGCCATTCGCAGGCTTCTCTTGCGTCCCGCGCCTATTGCAGACAGCGATGCCTATCGCTGCCCGCTAGCTTGTCTCTTACACTTGTGCCTATCACAGACGGTGATGCCTCTCGCCGCCTGCAAAGGGTCGCGGCGATGCCTATTGCTGTCCACGAGCTTCTTTCGTGAGCTCAGTGCCTATCGTCCTCCGCAGGCTTCTCTTGCATCCCACGCTTATTGTCGTGCACTTCACAATAAGCTATCACTGCCCACGGAGGGATGTGCTGCCTTCTCATGTTGCAAACGTCGTCTGAAGTTCGTTGCCTTCCCCTTTCACCGTGAGAAGCAGAGTTCAACGCTCTCTAGGGTCCGCGACACTCTTACTCCACAGCCATGGGTGCGATCTTAATGTCGTCGAGACCCTCCCTCTTCGACGTCCTGCACCTTCTCTTCGTTCTCCTTTCTCCTCATTCTTGCTTGACTAAAGAACAGACTCAGTCTAGCACTGTCATAATGGTCTGGCTGTCGAGCAGTATTGCCGTCGTACTGGTCATGAGTAGCATGCCCGTCTTGCTACCACATCAGATTAGGACTGTCATATCGACATTGGTTTTGAGTAGTATTGTTGTCTCGTCTGTTTGAGTTACTGTGCCCCATCTTGCTACCACTCCGAGTCGATCACTGTACTGGTCCAACTATCATGATAGTCTCATCCCCTTATGAAGTCCTTTTCTCTTTTCTTTCTTTATTCGAACATTCTTCTTCATCACCATAACATCTCATCTTCTCTGCCATATGGATGTGCATTGCCCTATGACAAGGGTAGGTCCTTCAGCCCACTTGTCTTGCAAGTTAACCATGATAGTGTTGTACAGAAAACAAGGAGATTGCAGGTCAAAGGAGGAGATTCCGAACCAGCTGAAGCAGCTAAGGGCTCTCCGTCGTGATCTAAGAGAGCTCCCGCGCGAGTCAGCCTGAGTAAGTCACGGACCCAGGTGAAGTTGGTCCTCACCTCACGAATAAGATTTCTCTCTCACTAATTGGACATCTGCCCTTGTTCTGTGAACAAGGTTCCCGAGATAGCGATTTCAGGTCCTGGGTCTTATGAACCCGAGACATGAGTCACCTGATCATCTAGATCCGGGGAGGCGAGATTGAGGCATCCGACCACACGCCTCAAGAAAGCTTTGACCTTAGGTAAGTTCTTACGACACTCGGTTGGAAGGGACTCGTAGTCCATATAATTGTGTAAGGATGAACCATGAGGAATAGAGGCATGGCTTGACGAACTCTTAGGTTTAAGTGAAGATGTCTTACTCTCTAGTTTTCCTTGGTGGCTAGCCTTGCTTGAGTTAGATTTAGAAATTTGTGGGAGGTGTGCCCCTAATTGGGCAGTATATTCTTTAGACATAGACTTAGAAGATGAAGGTGGGTTCAACACTGATTCTTTAGTTTCGGGTCGAATGCTCTAACTGTTTTGAGTAGCTCGAGCTATACAAACTTGCTGCACTCCACGGTTTGGCTTGACTACAGATGGGTTAGCTAGGCTTAGCCCTGAGTGTGGGATTATGGACCCACTGAAACACGATATCGACTGACTTGAGGCAGGGTAGACCCAAGGACCTGAGCCATAAGTTCTTGTAGGTCTAGTCATTTAAAGGAGTCTAGACAATGTAGTAAACTAAATAAGTGAGTCACCATGAACTATGGACATAATTACAAGACTATGCACAATTTTTTCTTGAATTTTATCCTCTTTTTTTTTTATCTAAGAAACAAGATAAAGATACAACTTCTAAAAGAATTTATATATATATATATATATATATATATATATATATATATATATATATATATATATATATATATATATATATATATATATATATATATATATAATAAAGGATGTTTCTAAAGAAGATAAAGTCAAGAAAATTCTCAGTTAAGCAGATAAGGCTTCAAAGCAAAAGATAAGATAAAAAAAATATGAGATCGATATCTAATCTAAACAGATAAAGTAGGGAAAGCTTAGATCTATCTTCTTTTTCTTTTCTCTTTTTTTTTTTAAAAAAACAAAGTATTTGATCAAAAGCGGTGAAAAATTCTTTTTTTTTATCAGGAAAGAGATAAAGATTATTTGTAAAAGATATATTCAAAATCGATAAAGATGCACTAAAATAAGATAATTATGATCTAAAGAAGATGAAAGATGATAAGCAAGAATAAAAGAATATATTAAAAAGATGATATAGATGATATCAAGATGAATCTAAAGATGTTCTAAAAAAAATACAAAAGATGATCTAAAAGGTGAATATAAAAAAAAAGATCTAATGATAAAGATGATCGAGATGGATCTAAAAGAAAGATGATCGAAAAAAAGACAAAAGATGATCTAAAAGATGATCTAACAATAAAGATGACCAAGATGAGATCTACAAGAAATAAAGATGATCTAAAGATTGAGAGGAAAAAAATTTTAAATTTTTTATAGAGAGAGAAAAAAATAAGATCTAGAAAGAAAAGATAGAGTCTAATACCAATAAATCTTTTTAAATATACCTTTTTAAGTCTACCTCTTTTTTTTTCTTTTTATTTTTTTTTATTTTTGTTATAAAAATAAATAAGAAAAAAAAAATCAATGGTACGGATCTGAAGCTCAAGGTACACCACGGTGGACGCCAATCTGTTTACGTTCCGATCTGCGTCGATCTCTAGGATGATATCTGTTCAAATCTTAGCAAAAGTTTAGTTACTTTTGAAAAGGTAGAGAGAGTGGGGTCGCTTGAATTATGGTCTCAGACAAATCCTAAATCTATACAGATCCGGTTTTATTCTGAGTCCATTGGCAGTGCCAGCTCCAAATCCGTATTCTGTCCTAAAAAATGCTTCTAAATTTAATTAAATATAATGATGAACTAATTTACATAAAAAATCAACTAAAGCAGAGAATTAAATGAATAAAAGAAAGTTAAATTAAGCAAAGAAATATATACTTACCTCTAGGGACTCGAAACCTGGAGTTTCAAGCTTGAATCAGGCCGTTTTTTTTATTTGTGCCACCATATCATTTTTTTGGATGCATTTTCTTGCTAGAATTGGTAGATCTAAGCTTCATTGACCTAAGTCTAAGGTTCCTAAGGCAGGGGAAAAAGTCGAGAATTTTAGGTAGGGTCTACCTAAGATTTTCTTAAGATTGAAGGAGAATTTTCTTATTTTTCTAAAGGTTTAGGGATCTCCTAATGTTGAATATGAATTCTGAGATTTTCTATGATTTTTTGGAATATTTCCTAATTTTTTAGGAATTTTCTAAAGGGTTTTCCTATTTTTGGCTATTTTTCTACTGTCGGTAACAAGGGATTTCTTTTATTTTTTGGGCTCTTTTTCATCCTCCATTTGGGCTAATGAGAGGGGATATTTATAAGATTCAATTGGTTATTTTTCTTGATTTTTTTGGAATTGTTTCGAAATTTTGTGGATTTATGTTATAGTTTTAGCCTTATCTAATCCAAGAAAACATCTTTATTGCATCATAAAATACGTTGACTACATCATCAGCCTACATCTGCATCATCAGGCTGCATCAGCATCATCAAGCCGCGGATGGACCTTCCGGGCCACATTGCAGCACGGCGCACGGGACACATGGGTCTCACAGGGACTAAATTGTCATTTATTATATCGTTTTATCCATAAGCTTGATTCTAGCAGATCGTGGACCTTTGGAAAGACCTCAGGCTCTACTTCAATTTGGGATAGGATTTGGGTAGTTTTAGGGTAATTAAATTGGTTCTAGGTTTCCTATGGTCTACTAGGGTTTGTATGGTCATTTTAAGACCAGAATTGAGGTTTTTAGGAGTTCCCTTAGCCATAATTTCAAGAGGATGTCTACAAATTACAAATTAGATTTTTGTTTTCTAATTTATTTCTATGTCGATATAGGAATAGGACATGGGTAGTCGACCATCGCTTCTTTAAGTTAGATATCTAAGGTTTTCTACCTATTCATAGTTCTTAAGGGGTAGAATCTATTGCATTAGTTGGAACCCTATTAAAAATATACATTGCTTCTTCCCAAAAGGTCTTGGGTAGATTAGAATGAGCCATCATGGATCTAGACATTTCTAATAGGGTTCTATTACGCCTTTCAGCTATTTCATTTTGTTGTGGCGTATAAGGCATAGTGGTATGTCTTTTAATACCATATTCTTAACAATAAGTATTGAAAGATTCGGATGTGTATTCACCTCCCATATTAGTTCTAAGAACTTTGATGTTCCTACCCAATTGGTTTTCTACTTCCTTTTTATATATTTTATATTTTTCTAAAGCTTCTGATTTATGGTGGATTAGATAAACATATCCAAATCTAAAAAAATCATCAATAAATGTGATGAAGTATGACATCCCTCCATAAGTTTTAACATTGAATGGCCCACAAATGACTGAATGTACCACAGTTAATAATTCATTAGCTCTCGCCCTTTTATTGAAAGATTTCTTAGTCATTTTTTCAAACAAGCAATGTTGATAGCATGGAAATTCGACATTATTTAGATTTAGAATAAGACATTTTTTATTAATCTTTTTTTTTTTCCTATGTGGCCAAGCCTAAGATGCCAAGTATATGCATCAACAACCATTATACAATCAACATAACCAGAATAAGTTGAATTTTATTATCAGTTTTCTCATTTACATGAAGAACGAACAAGTTATGGTAATCAACCAAGTGTCCGCAAGCATAAATTTGTTCACGCTTTCCGATTGATACTTTCAACAATCGGGAAGCGGACTTCAAAACCCTTTTCAATGAGGAAGGGGACAGATACAATATTTCGTCTCATACAAAGGACAAAATATACATCAGTTAATACAAGGTTGATTGTCCCTACATACAACCTACAAGTTCCTACACCTAATACATCATAATAAGTGTTGTTCCCAATGTAGATGTGTTTCTCCCCAGCTTTTATTTCTTTGAAGTCCCCAAAGAGGCCTTTTGAGGTTACAATATGAGGATTAGCGCCTGAGTCTACCCCACCATCCTTTGATGTCATGGTCTACCATCAGGCACTCAGAAACCACACAAACAACTTCATGCATCTTGCTTCCATTTTCGCTATTCTTTGAAATTTGCGGGTTTCTATTATGTGGGCAGAGGTTCTTAAAGTGACCTGACTGACCACATAAGAAGTATTTTGGTGGTTCTAGTTTAGATTCTTGGTTGTAAGACGTAGTTCTTCTATTTTTGAACCTATTGTTCCTTTTATTGAACTTTCCTTGAAATTTAGGCTTGGGTTGGCTAGTTTTGGAAGGTCCTTGAGCAAGCATGTGCTCACTCCACTTATCTTTGTTCATATGTTCTTGTTCTAAGGTTAGTTGCATAGGTAGGTCCCCTAATGTAAGACATTTGACATTCAATTGTTATCATCTTCGAAGAAGGTGGAAGGCTATTTATGATTGTGGAAACTTGTATGAGCTTAAGGACTTCATTCCCAGCAATGGCTAAGTCCTTAGTTATAATAAGCATTTTGTTTACATGTTCCACTACATTATTACCCTCTTTCATTTTGAATGAGTTATATTGCTCCAATAGCATTTGGAGGTGTGTGTTGTGCTGGAGGACTTGGCTTCCAATGTACCATGATCGCAAGGCCTCCTCATTTGCCATCACTCTTGGCCCTCACAAGGCATCCCCGTCCATGGTCATCGTCGCGTGCAACTCAATGCCACGTGAGATCATCGTCGCGTATAACTCAATGCCACAAGTGACCACCGCCGCGAGCAGCTCACTGTTGCGCGCTACCATCAGCACGGGCAGGCCAACGCCGCGTGAGACCATTGCCTAGAGCGGCATGCTCCCAAGCATGGCTATCGCCTTGCACAGCCTAGAGACGGGTGGAGGCAGCGTTGCATGTGACTTAATGACACGCATACCCTTATTGTGCCTCAGATTCCCACCGTCCCCAATTCCTAAGGGGCATTAACCCTCGTCCTTCTTCAATTTCCTCAAAAATTACGTCATCACCCATATTAAACGATAGGTCAAGGCGAGCAGCGCTTGAGATGAAGTTCTGTAAGGTCGGTAGTGCAGGAAGGGATCTGAGGAATTCTTCCTCAACTAGCGGCTGAGGAAGATGATTCCTTTGACGAGCTGACCTAGGTGCTTGCCATCTCCTTCTGGATCCTTGAAGGGGTGTTTGGACTGCCCTATCGGGTTAGTGACTAGTCCTAGCTTGGTGGACTGCCTCATATTTCTGGGACTTGAGCCTACTTCACCCATGGTAGACTTCCCAGGATTGAGAAGTCGAGGGCTATGAAGGGTCAAATGTATGTTCATGGAGGGCCTATAGTGGGGCTTTATCTCGAACGGGAGTGACGGCTTGGAAGTGCTCCGGGAGAACGGTGTAGACGATGTGGCCTTCTTGGACTTTCTTCGTGATTATGGCTTCAAACCCGGAGCATTCTTTCAGTTCGTGGCCCCATACTTGGTGCTACGGGCACCAGAGGTTTTTCGTACCCTATGCAAGGCGCTTAGGCTGCCCAGTGGAGTCGCCAAGCTGGTTAGGTGCCTTGATCTCACCCTCCAGATCTAGATAATCTAGAGCACGTATCTCGAGTTTCTAGTGAACTCGAGATTTGAGATCGCTCTCTCGGAACCTCGCATAAGAGTAAGGGCAAGTATACCAACCGATGAGAGAGGAGTTTAAGGTGGATTCGGGACTTACTCGGGCTGGGTCGCGTGGGCACCCTCTTAGATCATGTCGAAGATCCCCCCAACTACTTTAGCTGGTTCGGAATCGCCTTCTTTGACATGTAATTTCCTTGTTTTTCTGCATAACATTACTATAGTTAATTTGCAAGACAAGGGGGCCAAAGGGGCCCACCCTTGTCATAAGGCAATGCACATTCGTGTGGCTAAGAATGTGAGAGGTTAGGATGATAGAGCAGAAGGTTCGAGCAAAGGTCGAAGAGAGCAGAAAACTTAATGAAGGGACAAGACTAGTGAGATAGTCGGACAGTGACTGACTCGGAGTGGTAGCAAGATGGGCATGGTACTTAAGACCAGCTCGGCGGCAATACTACTCAAAACCGAGGCCGATATGGCAGTGCTAAGCTAAGTTACCCCTCAATAATTGAGAAGAGGAGAGAATGAAGAGAAGGCATGAGACAATGGAGGGATAGGGTCCCAACGACAATGGTTATCGCTGTTGGCATCATGAGAAGACACCGCATCCCTTGCGGGCGGCGGTGGCTTCTGATAAGGCTTATGACGATAGCTCCCCCGTGAGGTACACAGCGTTGGATGTGGAACACAAGAGAAACCCGCAGACGGTAATAAGCATCGTCGTTAGCACGTGAGAAGGCAACACGTCCCTTGCGGATAGCGATAGCTTCTGGGAAGATGCATGACGATAACTTCTTATAAGTCACGCGGCAATTACCTCTCATGGGGTGCACGACGATGGGCGTGGGACACAAGGAATGCTTGCGCATGGTGATAGGCACAGAGAGGAGCAAAAGAAGCCTTATTCTAGAGGAGAGCTTGCACACCGAAAATGTAGCTCTAGTTATAGGGTCTGTTTCAAGGTGCTAAAGGTTGATTTTGTCAAAACGGTTTCTCAGTTTGCATTGCGTTCAACATATCGGATTGTGACAAAACTTGGCAGGAGACTTTTGAGAGTCATTATGAAGATCTTGACCAATTCTAGGTCTATTATGCGACTGTCTGGATTTCCAATGTTTGCTAGGGTTTTATTGAGCGGGTGCCCTTGATGATGAAAAATATCTTCCAACTATGCATTTCAGAGGTTGAGTCATATTTAGTTTTTATTGCCTCCAGCATTTTCTTTGATGTTTCATGATGTTCGAAAACTTTAATAAGGTCATCTTGCATAAAATTTAACATGGAAGTTTTTGCTATGATGTCATTTTCTAAAAAAAATTGAACTTTTTATTTTCTTCTTCATTTGGTTTATTACCAGCTACTAGTAGATCATATTTTAGTACATATATGATTCGATCTTGGATGAGGAGATATTCCATCTTCCTCTTCCACATCCTAAAATTGTTTCCATTCAATTTTTCAACTTTAGAAAGTTCAGCCATTATAATTCTACTAGCCATTTGCTAAATTTTGTGTGAACATCCTAATAATTTCTAAGTTCTAAAGAAGCTAAATAAGGTACCAAAAATTTAATATTCGGTCAATACTTGTATAGAGAGAGCTGCAATTATTTCATAAAACAATATTAGTTATTAAGTGACGCTTTAAAGAAAAATTGAAATAAGCAATCTCTCAATCTATGAGTAATTACTAGGATTATCAAGGATAAATTTATCTCTTATATTCATTTATTTGGGGTGCAAGAGCAATATCAAGGGTGTGTGAGCCCTTGTAATAGAAGAACAAATATCAAGTACGAGATTCTATAGAAGACTAATCAATTTCAATATCACACCAAGGCAGTATATGCATTAATTGTATTCAAATACAACAAAATAAGTATTCTATAATTATAATTTTTTTTAATAGAAATATCAGCAATATATAAGGCAACAAAATAGCAAACTATGTTTTCCACCCCCTTTTCTATTATTTTTATTTATTTTTTTATTTTTTAAAATATGGAAATATCAACAATACAAAAGCAATGAGCAAAATCAAAATCTTTAGGTCATTTGTTCTCTCGTTAGGGACCGTCGGATACAGATAATTTAAAATAATGGATCCATACTAAAATCAACTCTTATAAGTAGGAGATAATAAAATCAACGCTTAGAAGGCTTTGTAGGTACGCAACAAAGTTTGGAGAGAGAACACGTGGGCTAAAGGTTTGTGATGGGCTGGCATAAATATTTGTTCTTCTTCTTGATATCGATCGAAGAGAGAGAGAGAGGGAGCATTTTGTGGTATGCTCAAATATGCGCTTCCTCTAACATTGAGTTATCCAAAACTCTCCTTAACCCCTTCAAACACGCTTAAAAAAAAACAATTGTCTACATTTGTGATCATCAATACAATGTGGGATCCAATTCCAAACCCCTATTTTTGTGGATGTTGCATAGAGTTCCAATCCCAAAGCCTTATTTTTATGGTTGTTGCAGAGAGTAAATCAAAGTGATCAACTACCCCCATTTTTGTGGATGTTGTAGTGAGTAAATCAAAGTGCTCAACTACCCCTATTTTTGTGGATGTTGCAGAAAGTAAATCAAAGTGATCAACTAAAAAAATTAGGCAGTTAATCCCATAATATAGTATTATATATCCATATCACAACGTATCAGACAAAGCAAAAAACAGAACCGTAACAGGAGCCAAATCACCCTCACAATTCAAACACTAAACCAAATCCATAAAAAATTGGATAGAGGTGATTTGAAATTTATTAATACAAAGGGAGTGCATGCATAGTTATCATTTAATTAATTAACAATGTGAACCAAGATAACATTGTGAACCAAGATAAGATAGCAGCAGGTGATATTTAAAGCACAATTTATACACAAAAAAAAAATTGGGCATATATCGTAACAAACAAATCACTTAAGCTCTATCGTTAAAAAAATTCAGAGTAAAACAAAAAAGAGAAGATGGAACCTGGCTCTGATACCAATGATAGTAAATATTGATGGAGCGTGGATGTGATTAAAACCTGAGATTAGAGAGGAGGTGTCGTGAAGCTGGTGATCGTAGAGCCTGGATTTTAAGAACCCCCTTCACTTTTAGAGAGAGAGAGATAAACTACCTATATATGTTTATAGAGCAAGATCTGTATATTTTTTTCCATTTGTTTTTGTTGTTATCTTCCTCTCTCTGGCTTTCCTTTTTATAAGGAGAAGAAGGGGTTAACAATTGTATTTCTCCAACGGATCTCTGAGAAAAAAGAGGGTCTCCCAAATCTCAGGGATATTCATCCAACGTTCATATAAACATTGGACCATATGAACATGTGATATAATTTTAGATAATTGTAATGAAAAGGGTTCCCTCAATTGTAGGCAAAGACACATAAGGCCTCAGAGCCATACGTGTCAACAAAAAATTCGGAGCAAATGGCAAAATGTTACCCAATTAAGCAATTAAAAACTTAGATTTTTTCTGAATTTCCAATGCAAAGCATATATTGTTTTGCATAATGAAAAAAAAAAAAATTATATATAGGTTGCAACCTTACTTGTAAAAATAAAGCCAATAATCTATACCATCCATTTTATTTGGATGGTATAGATTTGATAATATGTGAAACAATGCACCACTTTTTTATATGTTTTTAGAAAATGTATTAAATTTACACCCCAACTAAAATAATCGGTGGATGGTGTAGAGTATTTTTCTTTACATTTTTATGTTTTTTAGGTAATTCAGTGAGAGAAACATGCCCCTACTGTTTTTTCAAGTAGATTAGGAGTTAACTTGTTTTTAAAAGTATTAATGAGTTGGTATTAGTGGTGAGAATTGAAACCACAACATCGTGACTAGGGTGTGAAGTACTACTACCATGACCCAACCCCTTCACCTAGTGTAGAACATTGTAAACTTACTTTTTATATATAACGTGATCACTTTGTACAAACCCCACCCCTTAAAATGTCACTCGCGATCATGTCTAATTTTGTTTTGTGTTTTTTAAAATACTCCCAAATTAGATCGAATAGTTATAATACATTTGTTGCAAGAGATGAAACTGATCCAAAACTAATAACTATAAGAAAGCAATGTAATTTGGAGCTATTAGTTTTTTACTTTTTTGCTAAATAGTCTCTTTGGAAACTTTTCCAAAATACATAGCCTTGAATTGCTATTTTTATGCCTTTTATAAATAGTTTTGGATTGCTTTTATTCCGCACAAAAAGTATGAATAAAAGTGGTTCGGAACTAATAGTTTTAAATGGAAGTATTTTAAAAGAAAATAAAAAAATTGAAAAAAAATCATGAACGTACAATTTCAATAGAGTGAGTTTATTTTTAGGAAAATTGTTTCATGCGGGTTGGACCGCATTTCTAGAATATGCGGCCCCAAGTTTTAAAGCATGAATCTTAAAGATGGATGCAAATAGGTGGTCCACCTATAAGCAATTGAAACTAACAAACCAAATGTTTTTTTAATAAAATTACTATTTTTAATTTTTAAAATTTATTTATTTTTTCATATTCATGATTATTTTTTTTTGGAAGCAAGCTTTTTTCATGTTCATGATCTCCATGTTAGAGACTACACGACCTTAAAAATTTAGAGATTACACGACCTTAAAAATTAAGTCCAAAAATAGATTTTTAACAGGTGTCTCATTTCTACGTGAACTCGTAGAAACCATGTCTGCACGAAGAAGCCCGATCCGGCCTGTCTGAAGAAACCAGCGTTGATGGTGCGGCTCCAGCCCAGAACTCGTACCGTGCGTTCCGGACGCCGTCCTCTGACTCGAAGCACTGGCGGGCGAGTTGTCCTCATTGAGGGTGGAGAGGAAGCCACGATGTGAGGAGAGAGCTGGGTAGGAGAGGGGCTTGGACCCTCGCTCCAAGAGGAGGACGCGCTGAGAGTTGGGATTGGCGGAGAGGGTGGCGGCGAAGGGGCAGCCGGCGGTGCCGCCACCGACAACGATGTAGTCGTACTCATCTTATGCCGGGGAATTCGGTGGCGTTGAGGGCCAGTTGGACGTACTGTGGTTCAGTTCTCCGCCACCTCTACCTGCAAGAGAGAGAGAGATCTTAGAATTTAGGAGTAAGGAAGTTACTAGAATGCATATGGAGAGAGAGGTTATATGGTTGCAAAAAGGGAATGTGAAGAGGGGTAGAGAGAGGAGTAAAGAACTCTGCTGTAGATGCAATGAAGCGAGAGAAAGAAGATCGAATGATCCTTGTCAAAAAAGATCGAAGATCGAATGGAACGCCTGCATGTCTAGGTAGAAAGCAGAATCCAGAGAGAGAGAAAGATGATCCAACATCGAATGGAACGCCTGCAAGAGAGAGAGAGAAGATTGACCGCCTGCAACTCTAGGGAGAAGGCAGAATCTAGAGAGAGAGAAAGAAGATGGAATGGGACCCCTGCAAGAGAGAAAAAGAAGATCGAATGAAACACCTGCAAGCAAGAGAAAGAAGATCGAAGATCGAATGGAACGCCTGCAAATCTAGGGAGGAGGAATCTAGAGAGAGAGGGAGAGAGGAGCAAAGATCGGTTGGATGTATTTTAACTCAAGAAACAAAGGAGAAATGGTCATGAAAATGCCCGCCAGAGAGAGAATGAAAACAGAGAGGAGTAAAGATCGTGAAAATGCCGGTTAGAGAGAGATTAAAAACAGAGAAAAGATCGAGAAAATGCCTTTGAGAGAGAGATTAAAAACAGAGGAGTAAAGATCGTGAAAATGCCTGTTAGAAAGAGAGATTAAAAACAAAGAGGAGTAAAGATCATGAAAATGCCTTTTAGAGAAAGAGAGATTGAAAATAGAGGGCAGTAAAGATCGTAAAGATCGAGAGAGATAGAGAGAAAAATATGACTAAAGACCGATCAATCTGCCTGTAAATTATGGCATAGGAGTAAAATTGTGTAATCCCTTGTTAGAGAGAGATAAAGAGAGAAGCAGGTGTAGATGAATTAAAATGACATTGGAGAGAGATAGAGAGAGCTGACCTGGTGAGGCTTCAATTTCTCCTCAAGTAACTGCACCAAATGCGTGTTTTAGAGAGAGAAAGAGTTTCTTGGAGGTTGCAGAGAAGGGTATGGATTGTAAGCAGCAGCGAGAGGCTTCTTTTCGCGAGGGTTTCAAGGGTTTGAATTGGGGAGAGACGCAAGAATTCTGGCTCTCTCCCCTCTTGAATCTTGGGTCTTTCTCTCTCCTCGCATTTCCACCGCCCATCTGAGGAACCAGAGCTGTTGGAATGATAACTGTGGTTCCAAGCATAACCAAACAGTGCTGGAAACCGAGTAGAATCGCGTCCGATGCAAAAAGAAAATAAAGAGAAGAACCCAAGTGAGAGAAACACCAATAATGGAGAAATTGAAGAGCAAGAGAGATAAAAACATCGTTTCTCTCTGTAAAAACGAAACTTACGCCAATAAGGGCAACTGGCAACATAGTGCCAGAACAAAACTAACACCTTACACTACTCTAGGATTAATTAAAGAAAAACCTACAACATAGGTTAGCCAAACCATAATGAAAAAAAATAACTAGTTTAAATAAATTAGACATTCTTGTTAACTTCTTCATAATAAATTTAGTGGTTAGCAAAAGACAATGTCACCATCAAAATGAAGCAATGCACGGTTATGAGCAGTAGTTTACATAAGATTATTAAAAACATAAAAAATATGAGGGGAGTTTAGGCAAGGGGGCAAAACCGGCACCGATACTCTCTCAGAACCGGTTCAATTTCACTTGATTACCAATTCTAATCGCCCATTCTTGTTTTAGATCGACGGTTTAAAACATTACATGGAAGACTCACCACCGATCTTTAACGAGCGTCCAAATGGAATTAGTAATCCCGTTCTTGATAATAAATGAGGTGAATGAGCCAAACTTCGATTAACAAAAAGATGGACTCCAAGGAGAATCAATAGATGAAGTTGTAGTTCGATTGTCGTTTTTAGTTATGGTATTTTTTTTGTAATATTTTAATATGTTAATGGATTTTAATTAAATTTTTTATTTTATTATTAAATAAAATTTCTCAAACATAATAGAATGTATATTTCTATTTAAAATTTATTGTACTATAAATTATAAATTTATCAAGCAATTAATTTTTACAAATATAACAAGTTATTAATTTATCTATTTTAATATATTTAACTTAAATATATTTATTACTTATAAATATAGTTAAAATGCTATTTATAAGTTATAAATTATAGCCTATAAATATATAAGCGATGATATATATTTATAACTTATAACTTATAAAATTTAAATTCCTTTTTATAACTTATAATTAGAACACTCTTGAAAAGTAGATTAAGAAATCTACCTGGCTTAAACAATATAATATAAAAAACTTTTATTTTTCAACTTCAACGCAATCAAAGCCTAAAATTCCTGCACCAAAGACATGTCCCTTTAAACTCTATAACGAAATAATATATCGAGTTTAAATAAATTCTACATTCATGTTAACTTCTTTGAAATAAATTTGGCACAAGTTCAGTGGGTAGCACAATATAATGGCAACACAAAAAAGACAAATTGCACTACTTTAAAATTATTTTTTTAAAAAAATAACAATATAGTCCTGCATGACCACAATAAAGAACTTTGATTTTTTAAGTTTTAGGAAATCCAATGCACATGCCCTTTGCAACTCTATAATGAAACAATATGTACAATTCAAATAAATTCTATATTCATATTAAGTTCTTTAAAATAAATTTCACATAAGTTAAGTGACTAGTACAATATAGTGCAACTACAAAAATTAGGTATTCCATTGCTCTAACAGGTAGTTTACAAATGACTTGCTTAGAATAAATTTGATACAGGCTGAGTGGGTTGTACAACATACGGTCACTATAAAAATCACGTATTGTAATATTCTAAGTAGTAGTTTACTCAAGATTGATATAAATACCCATATGTTAATTGAAACCTTAGCAAGCAACATTGGGCCACTATACACGTATTGTAATATTCTAAGTAATAGTTTACTCAAGATTGATATAAATACCCACATGTTAATCGAAACCTTAGAAAGTAGATTAATCATACACTGTTGGGAGATTACTTCATGAATGTAGGATGGACACAAGTTACTTTAAAGGTTCATGAATGTAGGATGGACACAAGTTACTTTAAAGGATCTAGGACTACCTTCATACACAAAAATAGCTTTTAAATAACATAGAACATAGATCATGATTAAGATAGAATAGATGCATTTATAGAGAGAGAAAAAAGATAGAGTGATATTGTAATTAGAAAAATAGATCTACTTACATAAAGAATTTCGAGGGAGAAAGGGCATGGTCAGATATAAAAAGTGATATGCTCTAGAATTTGTTAGAGAGAAAAGACACGGTTAGAAAGTTACCTAATTTAGATTAGACACAAATCACATACAAAGCACATGCACTATGCTAAAGTTGTTGCCTAGTGAAAAACTGTACCATATTAATAATTGGGGAAATTATCACTAATATACCTATATGTTATCATAATAGGAAAAAAAAAACTTAATTTTTCAAAACCTCACCTACACCCTGTCTCACAATTTTCAGCTTTTTTTAGACAAAAATAATCTTCACGATAGTCTTTTTACCGGAAAGAACATTACAGTAATTTAAATACTGTAATAAGTTGAACGAGTATTACGGTAATTAAAATACCGTAATACCTTAAAGTAGTATTACAATAATTTAATTACCGTAATAACATTACGGTAATTTAAATACCGTAATAAGTTGAAGGAATATTACGGTAATTAAAATCAGTGTTCGCAAAACCGGCCAGTCAGAACTGGAAACGGTCGGTTAGACGGGTACCGTAGGGTGCCGATTCCGGTTTTGGCTAGTTTTACGCTACAAGTTGCAACATAAATATTCCAGAAAAAAATCCGCTAAAAAATCGGGCGGTTTTTTAATAACCGGTCCGATTAGGCGTTATAACGGGCGATTTGATGATATAACGGTATAATGAAAATAACGGTCGTTATTTGTAGCAGAGCCCATTATTTTGGCAGAACCCGTGATCCACCATTTTAATAGCCTTTTTTTAAGCTTTTTCCTGCCTTTTTTTTTTTTTTTTTGCTCAATTATTGTACTCTACCTTCAAATATTCTATAAATCCAGAATATTGAATAAAAACTCCAAGATTAAGTCGTTTTTAGCGATTTTTATGTGCGTTTTTTGGTGTTGAGTTTTTTTATGAAAAATCTGCCAATCTAAGGATTTTGGCGTGGTTTTTCATTTTTATTGGATAAAAATTGGGGGATTTTAATGATTAATGAGATACCTATCATTCTAGACTCCTTAGTTCATTAAGATGGAGAGATTTGGAGCTCGATTTTGAGATTGAAGCAAGCAAGGTAAGCTCGAACCAGATTTTTTTTTAATTTTACAGTCTTTTTTAGGATTATTCAGATAATATTTGACTGATATTATTTATTGCATTCAATAAAAGAACGTATTTGAGAACACAAAAAAGATTTGGAGCTCGAGTTTTTGAATTTAGGGTTTCTTGAATAAAAATTGAAGAAATGCATATTTTGTGAGAGTTTTTTCTTAATTTTTCTTTGTTTTAGGATTATTCAGCCTTTTTTTAGGATTATTCATTCTATTTTTTCTTAATTTTTCTTTTTTTTATCTGAGATATAAATTATGAGTTTTGTGAATTGTTATATGAGGTTTAGTCCTCATATTCTTTTTTTAAAAAATTGAATCAATGGTGTTTACTTGGTTCTAGAGCTTGCAATTGCATTTGATGGTTTTTTTGTGTATTATTGATGAAAATATGTTTCTATTCTTGATGTTTGATGGCATCATATTATGTTGTCTATATATGTATTTGCTGATCTTCTGAGATAAATTTCATGTTCAATTGATGGATTATGTTGTCTGCATATAATTTTCGGTTTTTTTTTTTTTTTGTTGGAGCTTTCATGAAAGGAACCTATTACCAACTACTATACAAAGACAGTGCCTTCACAGTTGCAAAATCACAGACTGCTAAGTGTTTCCGTTTTTCTATTCGGTAACCTTGTGCTAGACTGCTTGTGATAAGTTGAGAATCACAGACTGCGGGAAGTCTCAGTATATTGACCTCAATACAACTATTTTCCATCTTTTATATAGTTGTCTATGGCTTGAACCATTGGTTGTAAGAATCTTATTTTCATCATAAAAGCCCACTAAAAAAGCTTAGTACCTTGGTAGATTGTAAATGCAGCAATATCTTTAATTGCAGAAATGCCTGAGGAGTTTTGTTCTCCAATGTACATCTTTATGATGAGAGAACGAGTTGTTTGAAGGGAATAGAAAAGCTAGCAATGCCAGATGAGAGTTGATATAATGCAAAGGCAGCAACATAAATTTGGAAGATTTAGAAAAAAAAAGGAGGAGGAAATCTTGGAGTTGAGAGTAAGAGAAATGGAGTTAGGCTTGTTCATATAATCCTTCTCCTGACCTGCCTTTTGAATTGAAAGAATTGACTTTATCAATCAAGTCTTGGTGAACTACCTTTTAAAAAAAACGAAAATAATAAATACAAAGTATATAATATTCATCCAACGGCACAAAGATGTCACAATCACTTTTAGTTATTATTTTTACTTTTTAAAACTTTGAACCTAGTTAAAGGCAGACTCTGGACCGCCCAATTTGACACTGAAATTTGTGGTAATTCTCTTCACAAAATTGATAAAGTTATGTTGATTCTAATAATCAAGACCTTGATCATTCAGTTCAATCGTATACTTCTAAAACTCGGTCTCAATGTTTGAACCCATTTGTAATGCTTTGGTAGCATAGTTTTGATGGTCATTTCTCACTGTTAATCTTTTGTGATTGTTTTCACAGTTAATTTTTTGAGATGACCAAAGTTTCCTTGTTGTCCTGGTGCTAAACATTAATGCACTTTTTTTTTGGCCTCGAGTTACTTTGGCACGCATCAAAACTAGTCTTCATCATATAATGTTGGGAATGCAGTCATTATTTTTTAGTGCGCAAATGTGCAAGTACTTTTTGCTTTTTTCTTGATTTATATACATGTAAATTAATCTTTGTTGTGATATCGCCATGCGTACAAGGTCCCCTTGGAAGAGTGATATTCCAAATAAATATTTTTTAATAAACTTTTATGTTCAGGACAATTTACAAGAAAGTAATAAGATGAGGAGGGGAGATGTGATGTGGTAGTATGGCACAAAAGTAAATGACAAAAGAAAAGTTCGATGTAATTTTTGTGGCAAGAAAATGGGTGGTGGTATTTATCGGCTAAAAGAACATCTTGCTTGGGTAAAGGGTAATGTCACCGGTTGTAATGAAGTGACAGCAGAAGTAAAACAACAAATGTTTAAATTAATTACAAAAGAAAAAGAAAAAAAGGTACAAAGGGAAAAGGATATAGAGGAGATAGGGAGGGGGTACGAAAGTCCAATAGATGAGGAAGATGACCAAGAAGTAGAATTTGAGGCACAAATAGAACGAGCTAGGATTGCAAGTCTCCAAGAGCATAATTATAGACAAATAGAAATTCACGAGACGTATGGGAGAAGGGATGGTGCATCTAGTAGCTGTCAACCTCAAGAACATGTAGTACCGGGTAGGGGAGGATGTGGGCCTTCATTGCTTAGATCCACATCTAGTAGATTGAGACATAGTTTCACTAATCACCCATCCTCTTATAGTCGGCCATCTAATACTGAATGACATGCACCCATAGATGTGCGAACAATGACCCGTTGGACTTGATCCCCACATGCCACAATATCATCAAAATAAAATAAAATTTCCAGCAGCAGGTGTATTAATAGAAAAGGTGAAAAAGATGATTAGCATATTCTGGTATGCTAATGTACTACCATTTAATTCTGCCAACTCAGACTTCGATCCACCGATGGTAACTACTATAGCTGAGGCAGGGCCAGATGTTAGAGGTCCAACTGCGAAGGAGCTTGCAGGGTCATGTTTAGAAGCTGTTGTTCATGATGTCGATAAGCATATATCACAGTTCAAAGTCTGTTGGCCAAGTACAGGAGTGACCATCATGACTGATGGTTGGAAGGACAAGTCCCATATGTATCTTGTCAACATTTTAAGTTGCCCTAGGGGCATTGTTTACCACTCTACCATTGATTTATCAAGAAAGAGACATACTAGGAGACTGATATGTGCACATTTGGACAAAATTGTAGATGAGGTTGGGCCTAAAAATGTGGTCCATGTAGTGACTGATAATGCTGCGAACTACAAAAAACAAGCTTGTTGCTACTAGAGAGAAGACTCAATCTTTATTGGACTCCATACGTTGCCCATTGTGTTAATTTGATGCTCAAGGATACAAGGAAGCTGAGGAGGGTTAAAACGTGTATTTTGAAGAGCAAGTTGATTGCAAGGCTTATATACAATCACAAGTTCCTCCATGCTTTGATGAGGGAGCATTACATGAGAGAGATTGTCAGGGAGTCCACTACTAGATTTGCTACAACGTTCCTTACGATACAATCGTTATTGGTCCACAAAATAGGATTGAGGTCAACGATACTCTCTAATGAATGACAAACTGATCGAGCAGCAATGAGTCAACTTGAAAAGCAGGTTGAGACCACCCTTCTCGATCGGAGGTTCCGGGCTCGATGTAACAATGTTGTTTCTGTAACTAAACCTCTAGTGTGAGTGTTGAGGTTAAGTGACTCTGATGATAAACCTGCAATGGGGTTTCTATTCGATGCAATGAGACGCGCAAGGGAAGCTATTTGATAATAACATATGGACTAAAGAGACATTGAAGATCGTTGCTCCTAAGTGAAGAGACCAACTACATCGGGATATCCATGCAGCAGAAAATTTATGATTCATTATCGTAATTCATGATTCTTTTCTAACTCTGAGTAAAGCTACAGTAATTAATAATATAACTAACCATGTGCATGATTCTTTCTTAATCCACAAAATTTGTACTCCAATGCCACTTTCGATGATGCAAATATCATGGAGGACGTAAGAAACTGCATCTATAGGTTTGAGCTTTCTATTGAAACTCAGACGGAATGTATGCAGCAGGTAAACCTTAATCAAAACATGTCTGTAATAAAACTTCAGTTTAGAATGATGAATTGCATTTCTATGTAGTACTAATTTCTTGTATACGCATGTTGTTATTTCTAACTTATCATGTACGTGAAAAAAAATGGGGAATTTGCATACAACAATGCCCAAAAAGCAGCGGGAAAATTGCACCCAGGTTAGTTTTAAGTTAAAACTTACAATATTTTAGTACAATATTATTTGTGGGTTTTTTTGTAAATCAATTTATTTTCTATTGTTAAGTATTTCTATGTCTATCTATGTCAGCACAATGGTGGACGATATACAGAATTCGAACAAAGCAATTGCAAAAGATTGCAGCTAGAATTTTGAATCAAACATGTGTTGCTTTGTGCTGTGAGAGAAACTGGAGTACATTTCAGTGGATACACGCCCCGAGGCAGAATAGGTTAAAGACTCAGACGTGGCACAACTTGGTGTACATTAATTACAATGTAAAATTGAGAGAGAGACATATAAGGAGGACCCCCACAAACTATACTCCGATCAACCTTGATTACATCTTCCGGAGGGACCTCGCCGATGAGTGGGTATCACCAAGGACCCCACTACTAGATCAAGATTTTCTTTATGGGGCAGTTGCCGATATGGATTACTATGTGGATGTTGTAGCATCCAATGAAGGAGACATGGCAATGGATATGGATGACGAATATACACAGGATGAAAATGAGGCACAAGATGATGAAGAGACAGATGGGACAATGGAAAAAAACTGACGAGATCCAGTCATCCAGGAATGTGAAGGGGCACAACATCATGCGGTGTCTGATGAACAGGAAGATTTAATAAGATTGGCTCAAGAGGAAGTTGAGGCACGAGGCGTAGAAGTTACTCGACAAGGGAGAGACGAAGCCGTAGCCATCACTGTAACCTGGTTATTCATGATGATGATAATATTGAAGCTGTTGAGAGCCATAACACAAAACAGGGCGGGGGTAACACAGAAGAGGGTGGTGGGGGAGAGCATGAAGGCTGGAAGAGTCTAGGAGACTTTGGCCAAGCGGGTACCACGAGAAATGTTCCTGATTAGCTAGGGGGCACAACTGTGGCATTACAGACTCCTCCAAGCTTTACTCAGATTTTTCGCCCTCTAAACCTTGATAGTGAAACACAGCAATACCATGATTCCCCTTGCCACTCTCATTACTACTAGCCATTTGTTAGTTGGACTTTGTAGTTTCATTAATTGAATTAATGTGAAATTATAAATAGTGTTGCATATTTCATAGTATTCAAATATTAAATTACATAAAAGTTGTTTCAATTTTTTTTTATAAGTAAAATGTATGTAATATAATAGTATACACATAATATGATTTTTTCTATTTTTTTAAAAAAATTTAAAATTTTTTTGGATGTTTTTTCATCTTTTTTTTTAAAAAAAATCTACTTGACCGGTTATTCCTGTTCCGGTTCAAACCACTCCCAGCCCCAAAACCAGTTAACCGTTCCGGTTCGATTTTACGAATTGATATAAATACCCACATGTTAATTGAAACCTTAGCAAGCAACATAGGGCCACTATACAAATCACGTATTGTTATATTCTATGTAGTAGTTTACTCAAGATTGATATAAATACCCACATGTTAATTGAATCCTTAGTAAGTAGATTAATCATACACTATTAGGAGATTACTTCATGGACGTAGAATGGACACAAGTTACTTTAAAGGATCTAGGAATACCTTCATACACAAAAATAGCTTTTTAATAACATAGAACATAGAGCATGATTAAGATAGAAAAGATGCATTTAGAGAGAGAAAAAAGTGATAAAGTGATATTGTAATTGGAAAAATAGATCTAGTTACATAAAAAATTTTGAGGGAGAAAGGGCATGGTTAGATATAAAAGACTTGTATAAGTGATATGCTCTAGATTTTGTTAGAGAGAAAATACATGGTTAGAAAGTTACTTAATATAGTTTAGACACAAATCACATAGAAAGCACATGCACAATGCTAAAGTTGTAGCCTACTGAAAAACTATATCCTATTAATATTTAGGGAAATTATTGCTACAATACCTATATTTTACCATAATCGAAAACAAAAACCCCCAATTTTTCAAAATCTCACCTACACCCTTTCTCACAATTTTCAGCTTTTATTCGACCAAAATAATGTTCACGGTAGTCGTTTTAACGTAAAGAACATTACGGTAATTTAAATACCATAATAAATTGAAGTAGTATTACGGTAATTAAAATACCGTAATATCTTAAAGTAGTATTACGGTAATTAAATTACCGTAATAACATTACGGTATTTTAAGTACCGTAATAAGTTGAAGGAGTATTACGGTAATTAAAATAATGTAATACGTTAAATTAGTATTATGGTAATTTAATTACCGTAATATCGCCCACTCCTCATTAAAAGAATACAAAAGATTTTCTACTCTCTTGGGAGTCTACTATCTATTTACTCCATCGACAAAAATCCATGCTAGCTGTATTTTTCAAATCTCAAATTTTTAGGATATAATCTCTACTACTTAAAGAATAATTTCAGCACAAGAAATTTTCCAAGAAAATTCTTCTGTATATTAGAAAAACCTAACACTTTAAGATTGAATAGAAACTATCCAATTTTCAAAGAGCTAGATTTAAGTGTCATAGAACTCACAATTCAATTCTTTCAAAAATAATTTAGTAATTTTTATATGGTTCTCAAAAGTTTTGAACAAAAACAATATTAAATAGATGTTTTTGAGCGAGGGAGTAGATCCACATCGTGCTTCCATGGAAACATGGATTTTTTGAAAAATACAGCTCCGAAGAAGACTACCGTGAAGGGAGGAGAGGGGTAGCTCTGATATTAACTTTAATTTTGAAGCTTTTCAACCAATAGGAGTTTGGAATTGACCAGGAAAGTATTACAGTAATAAGAATATCGTAAAGACTTCCCCTTACATTACGGAGTGAGGGGTTCTAGGGGCATTTTCTCTCCCTAAGAAATATTTCTCTCTCCTCCTGGGTCATGAAGTTGAAAGCAAAGCAAAAAGACCAAGCCTAAGCTTTAGAATTCTCAAGCTTTTCTTGTTAAGTTCCAACACTTTCAATAGAGATCAAGAGAGAGAGTTACAAATGACTTAAGTTCCTTATATAGACCAACCACAAAAACAATGGTAGAATGCTAAAAAATAACCAAATTATCAAAAAAATACACATTTTATGAATTAAAATATTAATCCCGTTTTTCTATCAAATAACCAAATACCCTTAAGAACTTTTCAACAAAAAAACCCATCCCTTCATGAGGAGCATCTTGTCATTGCTAGGCCTCAAGAGCTTTTTCGGACGTTTACGGTGGCAATTTAAATGATCAAAATCTGTTGGAAAAAATCTTTAAACAATTTGCCCCGATTGTGTTTGATGGAGACACATTCGTTAAGGGTCATTGATCTCTCTTTCATCTTGTGATATTGCTTAACAAAACGTTGAAACAACTCATCCGGAGTTTGATTCAGATATTTTGATACAACCTCTCGGAACCATGTTAAAGCTTGTTTGCAGAGAGAGTGTTGAAACATGGCCTTGAAGCGGTGAGGTTTCTCTTCAAGTGCAGGAACAGTCAATAAGTAAGCAATAATATGATTTTCAGGATCACCTTTCCCGTTGAACTTATTTTCAAACTAAGGGAATTCGAAACCCAAAGGAAGATGCTCGACATCCTTAAGAACATCCTTGACGTAAGATCTTGGAGGAAGTATATTTAGAACTCCAATCTTAGCCAGAGTCTCTTTAAATGTGGTTAATTTACCTTTCAACTGGGTGAGCTCAACTTTCAGGGGTTTTAACCTTAGAGGTCTGTTGGTTTCCCATAATTGATGGCATAATTTGTGATGCGAAGATGCATCAGATATGGGTTACACTAGACTAAAGGAGGTGGGGCCTACGAGATGATTGGAGGATAATATGGGTAAGTTTGAGAAGCGACCTAGATTGGAGGAGTCGAAGGCTGATATGCAGGTGCCGAGGCCTAGAAATAGACAGTCGGGGCCTGGTACACAAGATATCCCCGGTATGGATGACTAGAGGATGGGACTGGAGCCGACTGGTGTGGCTGACTAGGGGGAAACTGCGTTGGAATAAGAGCCGAATAGAGCTCCGGTGATTGATGGTATGGAACTGGGCAGCTTGAAGAGGTTGCACCGGTGGATGACTATACATGACCTGAGGAGGGTCAGGTTTAGATTGATTATGGGATGAATGGTCTTGTGGTCGAGCCGGATCTACAGGAGTTGGAGGAGGAGAAGATTGGTGATGCCGACTCACCGACGAGGTGGAACTCACATGACTTTGTTGGTCACGGGCTAAAGTGGTTCTTTGATTCTGACCTGACTAATGACTCAACAAGGGAAAAACACTATTTGAAGACATTTTTCAGCACCATGGATCCCCGAAGCGGAATAAAACGAAGAAGCCGGTCAATAAAGCCTGACAAACAATGGAAATTTTGATGGTCTTAGAATGACCCCAGAACTGGTCAAGATCTTCATAAAGACTCTTAAAGGTCTCCTGCCAAATTTTATCGCAATCCGACATGTCTAAGGGAGTACAGACTGAGAAACAGTTACAGTAGAATCAACCTCTCACACCCTCAAACAGACCCTTATAATTGGAACCCTACTGTCAATTCATCAAACAGCCCTGGGACCACGGCCAATTAATCCGGCAAGGTTGAAAACCCTCAGGGGTCAAATTTTCGCTTAAACGGACACTCTAAGAAGAAGTTATGGGTAAAAGCTCAAAACAGGAGGAGCCGCATACTATTCCCTTGCAGCCACCCTGCAACTAAACTCCATCAAAGGGACAGTCACGAATAGTGACTTGCGACTCTCATATCTCACTCATCCTGAGTCAGATTGTATTCAAATATTGTGAGCATGTTCGTCTCGTCAAGACTGGCGGTTTGATATATGGCACGCCCCATGACGAGGCCTGAGCAAGGAGAAAAGTTAGAGAGAAGTTGTAGATCCGTGAATAAAGTTGCAGGAAATCAGCAGCAACACGCCTCGCTCGAGCGTCCAAATCAGGACCCTCACAAACCCGATCGACATGAAACCAATTGCATCGTGTGCGTAAGGTCAATGGCTATCACTGGTTAAAACCTCGTGAATGATAAATGGTCAGATTTCACACATGAAACAGATGGAGTGGTTGTAAATTTCGACGCCAAAATTCCAGATTTCGGCCAAAACTCAAAAGTTGTGAAATCTTTGTCCGGGCATGAAATCGACCTACGTTTGTTGCCACGCGATCGCGATGACATGCTCAGTGTGATCCAACAAAGGAATCACGGAAAAACATCAAGAAACGAACACATTATCAATCCGAAGTTTGCAAGATTCATCCAAATATCAAGTCACATGATATTGGCTTAAAAACGAGATCCATGGCTCGAAGTTGGTATCAAATCGATCGCCATGCCGAGCTCAACAATAAAACAATCATCTTTTGGACAAACGGGCACCAGAGTAACCCCGGATCATCCACGAAAGATCACGCACATTCTAGGGCAACAGCATGAACTGTTTTGGGATTCCATGAATTGTTAGGAAGGACTCATTTTGCACCCTATTATCTTATTTTATTTAGATCAATTAAATCTTAATTTTCAACAAATAGTTTTAATTTTGATCAATCCACTCATGTTTAGGCAAAACTCTATAGATATCATGTACTATCCTTGTACATAGAGAGAGTTTTGCTTAATAAAATTTCCATCTCTTTTTATTCTTGGGTCAAGTTTTGAGAGAGACAGAAAGGAGAGAGAAAATTTTAGGTCGGTATCCGTGGGCTTAAGGTAAATTTTTTTCTCTCTCTTCTTTTATTTCCTCTCTTCTTCTCTCTCTTCTCCTTTGTCCGAGTTTTTCTCAGAGGCCATGCACGGCAGTGGCAGTGCCATGCATGCCTCTTTCTTTCCTTCCATGTGATTTCGCCGGTCGTGCATGGCGATGGTAGCACCATGCGCGAGTTTCTTTCCCCCTCTCTTCGTTCATTTCTATCTCTCAACGAAGTTCGCAGACAGCGCTGCTCTTCGTTTTCCGCAGGTGTATCCTTGGCGTCTCGCATAAGCGCAGACGGCGATGCCCATTGCTGCCCGCAGGGGTCTCATCCCGTTGCGCACCTATCATAGACGACGATGCCTATCGCCACCTGCGAAGGCTTGCGACAATACCTATTACCGTTCGCAGGCTTCTCTTGCATCCCGCGCCTATTGCAGACAACGATGCCTATCGCTGTCCGCGAGCTTGTCTCTTACACCTGTGCCTATCACAGACAGTGAGGCCTATTGCCGCCCGTAAAGGGTCGTGGAGATGCCTATCGCTGTCCACGAGCTTCTTTCGTGCGCTTGGTGCCTATCGTCCTCCGCAGGCTTCTCTCGCATCCCATGCTTATCGTCGTGCACTTCACAAGAAGCTATCGCTGCCCACGGAGGGATGTGCTGCCTTCTCGTGTTGCCAATGACGATGCCTAACGTCGTCTAAAGTTCTTTGCCTTCCCCTTTCGCCGTGAGAAGCAGTGTTCAACGCTCTCTAGGGCTGCGACACTCTTACTCCACGGCTGTGGGTGCGATCTTAATGTCGTCGAGACCCTCCCTCTTCGTCGTCCCGCACCTTCTCTTCGTTCTATTTTCTTCTATTTTCTCCTCATTCTTGCTTGACTAAAGGACATACTCAGTCTAGCACTGTCATAATGGTCTGGCTGTCGAGCAATATTGTCGTCGTATTAGTCCTGAGTACCATGCTCGTCTTGCTACCACATCAGATTAGGACAGTCATATCGACATTGGTTTTGAGTAGTATTGTCGTCGTGCCGGTTTGAGTTACTGTGCCCCATCATGCTACCACTCCGAGTCGATCACTGTACTGGTCCAACTATCATGATAGTCTCATCGCCTTATCAAGTCCTCTACTCTTTTCTTTCTTTATTCGAACATTCTTCTTCATCACCATAACGTCTCATCTTCTCTGCCATATGGATGTCCATTACCCTATGACAAGGGTAGGTCCTTCAACCCACTTGTCTTGTAAGTTAACCATGATAGTGTTGTGCAGAAAACAAGGAGATTGTAGGTCAAAGGAGGAGATTCCGAACCAACTGAAGTAGCTGAGGGCTTTCCGTCGTGATATAAGAGAGCTCCCGCGCGAGTCAACCTGAGTAAGTCATGGACCCAGGTGAAGTTGGTCCCCACCTCACGAATAAGATTCCTCTCACTAATTGGGCATCTACCCTTGTTCTAAGAACAAGGTTCCCGAGATAGCGATCTCAGGTCCTGGGTCTTGTGAACCTGATCATCTAGATCAGGGGAGGCGAGATAGAGGCATCCGACCACACGCCTCAAGAAAGCTTTGACCTTGGGTAAGTTCTTAGGACACTCGGTTGGAAGGGACTCGTAGTCCATAGAATTGTGTAAGGATGAACCTTGAGGAAAAGAGGCATGTCTTGAAGAACTCTTAGATTTAAGTGAAGATGTCTTACTCTCTAGTTTTCCTTGGTGGCTAGCCTTGCTTGAGTTAGATTTAGAAATTTGTGGGTGGTGTGCTCCTAATTGGGCAGTATATTCTTTAAACATAGACTTAGAAGATGAGGTGGGTTCAACCCTGATTCTTTAGTTTCGGGTCGAATGCTCTAACTGTTTTGAGTAGCTCGAGCTATATAAACTTGCTGCACTCCACGGTTTGGCGGGACTACAGATGGGTTAGCTTGGCTTAGCCCTGAGTGTGGGATTATGGAGCCACTGAAACTCGATATCGACTGACTTGAGACACGGTAGACCTAGGGAACTGAGCCATAAGTTCTTGTAAATTTGATATCTGCTCAAATCTTAGCAAAAGTTTAGTTACTATTGAAAAAGTAGAGAGAGTGGGGTCGTTTGAATTATAGTCTCAAAAAAATCTTAAAATCTATATAGATCTGGGTTTTTGTTGAGTCCATTGGCAGTGCCAGCTCCAAATCCGTATTCTGTCCTAAAAAATTCTTCTAAATTTAATTAAATATAATGATGAACTAATTTACATAAAAAATCAACTAAAGCAGAGAATTTAATGAATAAAAACAAGTTAAATTAAGAAAAAAAATATATACGTTCCTTTAGGGACCCGAAACCCGGAGTTTCAGGCTTGGATCAGGCCGCTCTTTTGATTTGTGCTACCATATCATTGTTTGTATGCAAGTCTAAGGTTCCTAAGTCAGGGGAAAAAGTTGAGAATTTTAGTTAGGGTCAACCTAAGCTTTTCTTAAGATTGAAGGAGAATTTTCTTAGTTTTCTAAAGGTTTAGGGATCTTCTAATGTTGAATATGATTTCTAAGATTTTCTATTTTTTGGGATATTTTCTAATTTTTTAGGAATTTTCTAAAGGGTTTTCCTTTTTTTGGCTTTTTTTCTACTTTTGGTAATGAGGAATTTCTTTCTTTTTTTGGACTCTTTTTCTTCCTCCATTTGGGCTAATGAGAGGGGATATTTATAAGATTCAATTGGCTATTTTTCTTATTTTTTTGGAATTGTTTCGAAATTTTGTGGATTTATGTTAAAGTTTTAGCCTTATTTAATCCAAGAAAACGTCTTTACTGCTTCATAAAATGCGTTGACTGCATCATCAGGTTACGTCTGCATCATCAAGCTGTGTCTGTATCATCAAGCCGCGTATGGACCTTCTGAGCCACATTGCAGCGCGGTCCGTGGCCCCGACACTTGGGTCTCACATGGACTAAATTGTCATTTGTTATATCGTTTTATCCATAAGCCCGATTCTGGCAAATCTTGGACCTTTGGAAAGACCTCAGGCTCTACTTCAATTTGGGTAGTTTTAGAGCAATTAAATTGGTTTTAGGTTTCCTATAGTCTACTAGGGTTTGTATGGTCCTTTTAAGACCAGAATTGAGGTTTTTAGGAGTTCCCTTAACCAGACTTTCAAGTGGATGTCTACAAATTACAAATTAGATTTTTGTTTTCTAACTTATTTTTATGTTGATATAGGAATAGGACATGGGTAGTCGACTCCCGCTTCTTTAAGTTAGATATCTAAGGTTTTCTACCTATTCATAATTCTTAAGGGGTATAATCTATTGCATTAGTTGGAACCCTATTAAGAATATACATGGATGTACTTATTGCTTCTTTCCAAAAGGTCTTGGGTAGATTAGAATGAGCCATCATGGATCTAGTCATTTCTAACAGGGTTCTATTATGCCTTTCAGGTATTTCATTTTGTTGTGGCCTATAAGGCATAGTGTGTCTTTTAATACCATATTCTTAACAATACGTATTGAAAGCTTCGGATGTGTATTCACCTCCCATATTAGTTCTAAGAACTTTAATGTTCCTATCCAATTGGTTTTCTACTTCTTTTTTATATATTTTATATTTTTCTAAAGCTTCTGATTTATGGTGGATCAGATAAACATATCCAAATCTAAAAACATCATCAATAAATGTGATGAAGTATGACATCCCTCTACAAGTTTTAACATTGAATGGCCCACAAGAGACTAAATGTACCACATTTAGCCCTCGCCCCTTTATTGAATGATTTCTTAGTCATTTTTTCAAACAAGCAATACTGATAGGTTGGAAATTCGACATTATTTAGATTTAGAATAAGACATTTTTTATTAATAATTTTTTTTTTTTTTTTCCTATGTGGCCAAGCCTAAGATGCCAAGTATATGCATCAACAACCATTACACAATCAACATAACCAGAATAAGTTGAATTTTATTATCAGTTTTCTCATTTACATGAAGAACGAACAAGTTGTGGTAATCAACCAAGTGTCCGCAAGCATAAATTTGTTCACGCTTTCCGATTGATACTTTCAACGATCGGAAGTGGACTTCAAAACCATTTTTAATGAGGAAGGGGACAGATACAATATTTCGTCTCATACAAAAGACAAAATATACATCAGTTAATACAAGGTTGATTGTCCCTACATACAACCTACAAGTTCCTAAACCTAATACATCATAATAAGTGTTATTCCCCATGTAGATGTATTTCTCCCTAGCTTTTATTTCTTTGAAGTCCTCAAAGAGGCCTTTTGAGGTTACAATATGTCGATTAATGCTTGAGTCTACCCCACCATCCATTGATGTCATGGTGTACCATCAGGCACTCAGAAACCACACAAACAACTTCACGCATCTTACTTCCATTTTTGCTATTTTTTGAATTTTATGGGTTTCTATTATGTGGGCAGAGGTTCTTAAAGTGACCTAACTAACCACATAAGAAGCATTTTGGTGGTCATAGTTTAGAATCTTGATTGTAGGACTTAGTTCCATTATGTTTGAACCTATTGTTCCTTTTATTGAACTTTCCTTGAAATTTAGGCTTGGGTTGGCTAGTTTTGGAAGGTCCTTGAGCAAGCATGTGCTCACTCCTTTTATCTTTGTTCATATGTTCTTGTTCTAAGGCTAGTTGCATAGGTAGGTCCCCTAATGTAAGACATTTGACATTCAACCTAAGTGTAATTGTTACCATCTTTCAAGAAGGTGGAAAGCTATTTATGATTGTGGAAACTTACATGCGCTCAAGGACTTCATTCCCAGCAATGGCTAAGTCCTTAGCCATAACAAGCATTTTTTTTACATGTTCCACTACATTATTACTCTCTTTCATTTTGAATGAGTTCTATTGCTCTAAAAGCAATTGGAGGTGTGTGTTGTGCTGGAGGACTTGGCTTCCAATGTACCACGGTGACAAGGCCTCCTCATTTGCCTTCACTCTTGGCCCCCATAAGGCATCCTCGTCCATGGCTATCGTCGCATGCAACTCAATGCCACGTGAGATCATCGTCGTGTATGACTCAATGCCACATCGACCACCGACGAGAGCAGCTCATTGTTTCGCGCTACCATCAGCACGAGCAGGCCAACGCCGCATGAGACCATTACTGAGAGCGGCATGCTCCCAAGCATGGCTATCGCCGTGCGCAGCCTAGAGACGTGTGGAGGCAGCATTGCATGCGACTTAATGACACCCATACCCTTGTTGTGCCATGAATTCCCACCGTCCCCAATTCCCAAGGGGCATTAACCCTTGTCCTTCTTCAATTTCCCCAAAAATTACGTCATCACCCATATTGAACGATAGGTCAAGGCGAGCTGCGCTTGAGATGAAGTTCTGTAAGATCGGTGGTGGAGGAAGGGATCTGAGGAATTCTTCCTCAACTAGTGGCTGAGGATGATGATTCCTTCGACGAGCTGACCTAGGTGCTTGTCGTCTCCTTCCGGATCCCTGAGGGGTGTTTGGACTGCCCTATCGGGCTCGTGAGTAGTCCTAGATTGGTGGACTGCCTCACATTTCTGGGATTTGAGCCTACTTCGCCCATGGTAGACTTCCTAGGGTTGAGAAGTCGAGGGCAATGAAGGGTCCAAAGTATGTTCATGAAGGGCCTGTAGTGGGGCTTTCTCTCGAACGGGAGCGACGGCTTGGAAGTGCTCCCGGAGAACAGCGCAGACGATGTGGCGTTCCTGGACTTTCTTCGTGCTTATGGCTTCAAACCCGGAGCATTCCTTCAGTTCGTGGCCCCAAACTTGGCGATAAGGGCACCAGAGGTTTTTCGTACCGTATGCAAGGCGCTTAGGCTGCCCAATGGAGTCACCAAGCTGGTTAGGTGCCTTGATCTCACCCTCCGGATCTAGATGATCTAGGGCACATATCTCGGGTTTCTAGTGAACTCGAGATTTGAGATCGCTCTCTCGGAACCTCGCTTAAGAGTAAGGGCAAGTATACCAACCGATGAGAGAGGAATTTAAGGTGGATTCGGGACTTACTCGGGCTGGCTCGCGTGGGCACCCTCTTAGATCATGTCGGAAAGCTCCCCAGCTGCTTTAGCTGGTTCAAAATCGCCTCTTTTGACATGTAATCTCTTTGTTTTTTTGCATAACACTACTATAGTTAATTTGCAAGACTAGTGGGCCAAAGGGGCCCACCCTTCTCTTAAGGCAATGCACATTCGTGTACCTAAGAATGTGAGAGGTTAGAATGATAGAGCAGAAGGTTCGAGCAAAGGTTGGAGAGAGAAGAAAACTTGATGAAGGGACAAGACTAGCTTGATAGTTGGACAGTGACCAACTCGGAGTGGTGGCAAGATGGGCATGGTACTCAAGACCAGCACGACGGCAAGACTACGCAAAACCGAGGCCGATATGGCAGTGCTAAGCTAAGTTAACCCTCAATAAATTGAGAAGAGGAGAGAACAAAGAGAAGGCACGAGACGGTGGTGGGATAGGGTCCCAACGACAATGGTTATCGCCGTTGGCATCATGAGAAGTCACCGCATCCCTTGCGCGTGGCGGTAGTTTCTGATAAGGCTTACGACGATAGCTCTAACGTGAGACACACGTCGTTGGATGTGGAACACAAGAGAAACCCACGGATGGTAATAAGCATCGTCGTTAGCACGTGAGAAGGCAACACGTCCCTTGCGGACAACGATAGCTTCTGGGAAGGCGCACAATGATAACTTCTTATAAGTCACGCGGCAATTACCTATCATGGGGTGCACAACGATGGGTGTCGGACACAAGGAATGCTTGCGCATAGTGATAGGCGCAGAGAGGCGCAAAAGAAGCCTGATTCTAGAGGAGAGCTTGCACATCGAAAATGTAGCTCTAGTTATAGGTTATGTTTCAGGGTGCTAAAGGTTGATTTTGTCAGAACGGTTTCTCAGTTTGCACTGCGTTCGACATATCAGATTGCGACAAAACTTGGCATGAGACTTTTGATAGTCTTTATGAAGATCTTGACCAGTTTTAGGTCTATTATGAGACTGTCGGGATTTCCACTGTTTGCTAGGGTTTTATTGAGCAGGGGCCCATGATGATAAAAAATATCTTCCAACTGTGCGTTTCAAAGGTTGATTCATATTTAGTTTTTAATTCCTCCAGCATTTTCTTTGATGTTTCATGATGCTCGAAAAGTTTAATAAGGTCATCTTGCATAAAATTAAACATGGAAGTTTTTGCTATGATGTCATTTTCTAAAAAAAATTTAGCTTTTTATTTTCTTCTTCATTTGGTTTATTACCAGCTATTGATAGATCATCTTTTAGTACATATATGATCGATCTGGGATGAGGAGATATTCCATCTTCCTCTTCCACATCCCAAAATTGTTTACATTCAATATTTTCAACTTTAGAAAGTTCAGCCATTACAATTCTACTAGCCATTTGCTAAGTTTTGTGTGAACATCCTAATACTTTCTAAGTTTTAAAGAAGCTAAATAAGGTACCAAAAATTTAATATTCGGTCAGTACTTGTACAGAGAGAGCTGCAAATATTTTATAAAACAATATTAGTTATTAAGTGATGCTTTAAAAAAAAATTGAAATAGGCAATCTCTCAATCTATAAGTAATTACTACGATTATCAAGGATAAAATTACCTCTTATAGTTATTTATTTGGGGTGCAAGAGCAATATCAAGGGTGTGTGAGCCCTTATAATAGAAGAGCAAATATCAAGTATGAGATTCTATAGAAGACAAATCAATTTCAATATCACACCAAAGCAGTAAGTGCATTAATTGTATTCAAATACAACAAAATAAGTATTCTATCATTATAATTTTTTCTAATCGAAATATCAGCAATATATAAGGCTAAAAAATAGCAAAATATGTATTCCACCCCCTTTTCTATTTTTTTTTATTTTTTTATTTTTTAAAATATAAAAATGTCAACAATACAAAAGCAATGAGCAAAATCAAAATCTTTAGGTCATTTGTTATCTCATTAGGGACCGTCAGATATAGACAATTTAAAATAATGGATCCGTACCAAAATCAACTCTTATAAGTAGAAGATAACAAAATCAACGCTTAGAAGGGTTTGTAAGTGCGCAACAAAGTTTGGAGAGAAAACACGTGGGCTAAAGGTTTGTGATGGGCTGGCATAAATATATGTTCTTCTTCTTGATATTGATCGAAGAGAGAGAGAGAGAGAGAGGGAGCATTTTGTGGTATACTCAAATATGTGCTTCTTCTAACATTAAGTTATCCAAAACTCTCCTTAACCCCTTCAAACACGCTTAAAAAAAAACAATTGTCCACATTTGTGATCATCAATACAACGTGGGATCCAATTCCAAACCCCTATTTTTGTGGATGTTGCATAGAGTTCCAATCCCAAACCCCTATTTTTATGGTTGTTGCAGAGAGTAAATCAAAGTGATCAACTACCCCTATTTTTGTGGACGTTGCAGAGAGTAAATTAAAGTGATCAACTACCCCTATTTTTGTGGATGTTGCAGAAAGTAAATCAAATTGATCAACTAAAACATTAAGCAGTTAATCCCATAACATAGCATTATATATCCATATCACAACGTATCAGACAAAGCAAAAAACAGAACCGTAACAAGAGCCAAATCACCCTCACAATTCAAACACTAAACCAAACCCATAAAAAATTGGATAGAGGTGATTTGAAATTTATTAATACAAAGGGAGTGCACGCATACTTATCCTTTAATTAATTAACAATGTGAACCAAGATAACATTGTGAACCAAGATAAGATAGCAGCAGGTAATATTTAAAGCACAATTTATACACAAAAAATAAATTGGGCATATATCGTAACAAACAAATCACCTAAGCTCTATCGTTAAAAAACTTCAGAGTAAAAAAAAATAAGGAAGATGGAATCTGGCTCTGATACCAATGATAGTAAATATTGATGAAGCATGGATGAGATTAAAACCTGAGATCAGAGAGGAGGTGCCGTGAGGCTGGTGATCGCAGAGTTTGGATTTTAGGAACCCCCTTAACTTTTAGAGAGAGAGAGAGATATAAACTGCCTATATATGTTTACAGAGCAAGATCTGTATATTTTTTTTCTTTTGTTTTTGTTGTTATCTTCCTCTCTCTGGCTTTCCTTTTTGTAGGGAGAAGAAGGGGTTAACAATTGTATTTCTCCAACGGATCTTTGAGAAAAAAGAGGGTCTCCCTAATCTCAGGGATATTCATCCAACGTTCATATAAACATTGGACTACGTGTCAACAAAAACTTCGGGGCAAATGGCAAAATGTTACCCAATTAAGCAATTAAAACACTTAGATTTTTTCTGAATTTCCAAGGCAAAGCATATATTGTTTTGCATAATGAAAAAAAAAAAAATTATATATAGGTTGCAACCTTACTTGTAAAAATAAAGCCAATAATCTACACCATCCATTTTATTTGGACGGTACAGATTTGATAATATGTGAAACAATGCACCACTTTTTTATATTTTTTTAGAAAATGCATTAAATTTACACCCCAACTAAAATAATCGGTGGATGGTGTAGAACATTTTTCTTCACGTTTTTATGTTTTTAGGTAATTCAGTGGAAGAAACATGCCCCTACTGGTTTTTCAAGTAGATTAGGAGTTGACTTTTTTTTAAAAGTATTAATGGGTTGGTGTTAGTGGTGAGAATTGAAACCACAACATCGTGACTAGGTTGTGAAGTACTACTACCATAACCCCAACGCCTTCACCCAATGTACAACATTATAAACTTACTTTTTATATATAATGTGGTAACTTTATACGAACTCCACCCCTTAAAATATCACTCGTGATCATGTCTAATTTTGTTTTTGTGTTTTTTAAAATACTCCCAAATTAGATCGAATAGTTCTAATACATTTGTTGCAAGAGATGAAACTGGTCCAAAACTAATAACTATAAGGACGCAATGTAATTTGGAGCTGTTAGTTTTTTAGTTTTTGGCTAAATAGTCTCTTTGTAAACTTTTCCAAAATACATAGCCTTGAATTGCTATTTTTATGCTTTTTATAAATAGTTTTGGATTGCTTTTATTCCGCACAAAAAGTATGAATAAAAGTGGTTCGGAACTAATAGTTCTAAATGGAAGCATTTTAAAAGAAAATTAAAAAATTGAAGAATAATCATGAACGTACAATTTCAATAGAGTGAGTTTATTTTTACGAAAATTGTTTCATGCGGGCTGGACCGCATTTCTACAATATGCGGCCCCAAGTTTTAAAGCATGAATCTTAAAGATGGATGCAAATCGGTGGTCCATCTATAAACAATTGAAACTAATGGTCAAAATGTTTTTTAATAAAATTACTATTTTTAATTTTCAAAATTTATTTATTTTTTCATATTCATGATTTTTTATTTTTTTTGGGAGTAAGCTTTTTTCATATTCATGATCTCCAAGTTAGAGATTACACGACCTTAAAAATTTAGAGATTACACGACCTTAAAATTTAAGTCCAAAAATAGATTTTTAAGAGGTGTCTCATTTCTACGTGAACTCGTAGAAACCATGTCTGCTAAATACAAAGACATTAGAACAAATTTTACAAAAGCATATATCCGTGTCAAAAGCACATGAAAATATCCAATAGAAATACCTTCCCCTCCTCCAACAATTCCTTTCACTTATTAGAAGGTAATTCTCATTTGTGCCCCCATCACATGCACTCGTGTGCCCCGACCCACTGCCATTGGCATGGTGTATACCGATCTCCAAGGGTGGCGCCACCACGTCATGCTCTGGCCGCGTGGCGAGGTCATCCTCTCAGCCGGCGCTATCGGCAGCCCCCAACAGTTGATGTTGAGCGGCATCGGCCCAAACCACAGCCTCATCAGATGGGGCATCCCGGTCGCCCACCACCTCCCGGCCGTCGGCAACGCCATGCGCGACAAACCCCGGAATGCTCTCTCCCTCGTCTCTCCTGTTCGCCTCCCACTCTGTCTCATCCAGGTCGTTGCCATCACCACCAATGTCTTTCTCGAAGCCGCCTCCAACTTTCTACCCTTCATCCCCCGCTCGTGCTCGTCATTTCTTGCTCCTCGATATACCTCTATCCCACTCAACATCGCTTCCGTTATGGCAAAAATTTCTGGCCCCCTGTCGAGCGGTTCCTTACGCCTGGCCTCCTCAAATGTTTGCGACAATCCATTGGTGAGGTTCAATTACTTTGAAGAGGGGTTGGGTTTGCAAAGGTACGTGGAAGGGGTGAGGTTGGTGGCTAGAGTTCTCAAGACGAGTGCAATGGACCAGTTCAAGTTCCCAGGGCGGCGTTTCGGGGAGAGGGAGTTCTGGTACTTGGACAACGTGCAGTTGCCGGCCAATGTGAGCAACGACAATGCAGTCGGTGAGTTCTACCGAAGAACGGTATCGACGATATGGCAGTACCATGGTGGTTGCATTATGGAGGAGGTGATGGACGCTCAGTGGGGTGCAGGTCATCAAGGACGTCGATGGCTCCACCTTCTCGCATTTGCCCGGGACCAATCCTCAAGCCACGGTCATGATGCTCGACCGGTAAAGAAGAGCTCCCCCCCTCTCTCTCTTTCTAGCAGGTGATATTTGGGTCGATGCATTTCCCTGATTAGGTACGTGGGAGTGGAGATGTTGGAGGAGCGAAGGGCCAGCGACAGAGACACAAAGAGCATAGCGTGAACGATGATTTTTTATCAAGAGAGTTTCCATAAGGTTGCAAGCTTAAACAATCCAATTAAGGAGCACCTTCAAAGATCATAACATATAATTTTGATATAAAATATTCTTAGGATTATCTCAAAATGTATTTTCATATCTAATTATAAAATTTTAAACTCCAAAAATGGTTAAAATCATGCAGATATGTAAAACATATGAAAATTTTAGAAAATTAATAGTCAAGATAATGTATTGTAAGATTCACTATTTATGTGACTCAAAATCCTTTTTTCTTTCATAATCATACATCTCGATGTACTTGAACCTAAGTACGCATCCATCGGTCCCCTTGCATGCACATTAGAGAGAGAGGCTTAGGCTTGGTGGGTCTAGACTAGGGTCCAAGGCTCAAGTGTATGGTTAGGTAAGTTGGGTTGAGGTATGGTGTATGGGAACTTAAGGAGTATAGGGTAGGCTAAGGTACATAAGAGACTATGGTAAATGGTATAGGGTGGGGTATAGCGGATAGTCTAAGGTGTATGGTGCTCTATGGTGTAAGTTAAGGTTTAGGAGATAGATTAAGGTGTATGATGCTCTAGGGGAATTCTCTCTCTAGGAAATGTTTCTCTCTCCTCTCATCTTCGTCTTGAACTTGAATGCAAAGTGAAAATAAAAAGCTAAGAAATAAAAAATCTCACTCTAAAATCTCAAGTATTCAAGAATTTTATTGCCCAAGTTACAAATGACCAAGAGAGAGATTACAAATAAGTGGGTTTCCTTATATAAAGGAGCCACTAAACAAGGGTGAAATGCTCAAAAGTACTCAAAATTGTCAAAAAATACATATTTTATGAATTAAATTGTTAATCTTGTTTTTTGGACCAAATGACCAATCTCCAAAATATTAATCCTGTTTTTGGACCAGATGAATTAAAATAATAATCCAATCAAGTATATCACCAAGTTTCACAACCATGGAGTTTCCTGCAATCCAGTGAATAGCTTTTCATCGAAGATTTTAGCCATTTTCAGAGCTTGTTTGACTTTTTGGATATCGTCGTGGAGGTCCCCATCTGCTAGCAACTAAGGTTGAGATGGGTATGTGGATTTTTGTTGCTGTTGTGCTTTCTGAGGATAGAGAAACAGTCCACCCACTATGAAGTCAGACAAATGTGTTCATGAAGTTAGACAGAAGAGGGGCACGTTTTAACATATGGGTCTATTGGATTAGGGGTACGGAGGTTGAAGAGGTGGTGAATGTGTGATCAAAATAGAGAGAGAGGAAAAGGACAAGAGGACAGGTGAGGATTGGCTCAAAGTTAAACAGAACACGATCCAACATTGAATGGAGCTAGATCCATTCCAAGTAGGAAAACATTTTCTTAGATGGGGACGCGACTCAACTTTAAATGGGATCGCGTGTTGTTTATGGGAGCGCGATCTTAATGAACATGAGAACACAATCCCATTTTAAATGAAACGCGCTCCCATTAAATAAAGACCTCAATCCCGCTTCTGCTCCCGATGACTATAGTTGAATCTAGACTCTAATCTAATAAATTGCAGTGCGATTGTAGTGGTTGTGTTGGTAATGATAAGGAGAGCTAATTTGATTTTTTTCGCAGTTCAAAAGAGAAACTCAAACTAAAACTCTAACTATGATGGAAAAGCAATAAGGTACCGTTTTTACAATTCAGAATTGATTCAAATGTCAAAAAGCAAACAGCCAGAATCAAATGGGGGAAAAAGACTTTCAGATGCCCACAAAGTGTACCTTTGCTTCGAAACAAAAAGTGCCCCATACTCCCCAAACAAGAAACCAGAAAAAGGACGTATTTCTTAGTTTTGTTTGACTTCTGGCTCCTTCCTCTTTATTCGCCAAAATAAAAAGGTGTGATATCCTTACTAGTCTATCAAAGAATGTGTCACTATAATAGTATAGCTAATACAATCGCACTTATCTTCTACGGAAATAAATAAATGGCTAACACATAAAAAACAAACAGCCAAAAAACAAAAAAAAAGGAAAGTGCGAAAATGGCATCTTCTACTTATACCGGATTCTCGTATAAATCGAACGTCATCAACGCTCTTACTAAAAAATCATCGTTCACGCTAGAAAGAGAGAGAGGGGGAGCTCTTTTTAACCGGCCGATCATCATGACCGTGGCCTAAAGATTGGTCCCGGCAACGGGAAGGTGGAGCCATCGACGTCCCTGATGACCTGCACCCCACTGACTGTCCACCACCTCCTCCATAACTGAGTGTCCACCACCTCCTCCATAACGCAACCCCCATGGTAATGCCATGTTGTCGACATCGTTCTTCAGCAGAACTCACCGACTGCATCATCGTTGCTCACATTGGCCGGGAACCGCACGTCATCCAAGTACCAGAACTCCCTCTCCCCGAAATGCTGCTTTGGGAACTTGAACCGGTCCATTGCATTCGTCCGGAGAACCCTAGCCACCAACCTCACCCCTTCCACCTACCTATGCAAATCCAACCCCTCAAAGTAATTGAAGTCACCAATGGATTGTCGTAGAAATTTGAGGAAGCCAGGCTTAAGGAACCGCTCGACAGGGGGCAGGAATTTTCGCCATATCGCAAGCGATGTTGAGTGGGATAGAGGAATACCGAGGAGAAAGAAATGAGGAGCAAGAGCGGGGGGTGAAGGGGAGGAAGTTGGAGGCAGCTTCTGGAAAGACATTGGTGGTGAGGGAGAGTGGGAGGCAAACAGGACAGACGAAGGAGAGAGCATTCCGGGGGTTGTCATGCATGGCGTTGCCGACGGCCGGGAGGTGGTGGGCGACCGGGATGCCCCATCTGATGAGGCTGTGGTTTGGCCCAATGCCGCCCAACATCAACAGTTGGGGGCTGTCGATGGCACCGGCTGAGAGGATGACCTCGCCACGCGGCCGGAGCATGGCGTGGTGGCACCGCCCTTGGAGTTCCGCATACACCACGCCGATGGCAGTGGGTCGGAGCACACCAGTGATCGAATGATCCTTGTCAAAAAAGAGAAGAACGAATGGAATGCATGCAAGTCTAGGGAGAAGGCAGAATCTATAGAGAGAGGGAGAGAGAGGAGCAAAGATCGGTTAGATGTTTTTTAACTCAAGAAACAGAGGAGAAATGGATGTGAAAACGCCTGCTAGAGAGAGAGAGAATGAAAACAGAGAGCAGTAAAGATCGTGAAATGCCTGTTAGAGAGAGAGAGGATTAAAAACAGAGAGTAAAGATCGAGAAAATGCCTTTGAGTGAGAGATTAAAAACAGAGGAGTAAAGATCCTGGAAATGCCTACTAGGGAGAGAGAGAGATTAAAGATAGAGCAGTAAAGATCGTGGAACTGCCTGTTAGAGAGAGAGAGAGAGAGAGAGAGAGAGAGAGAGAGAGAGAGAGAGAGAGGACTAAAGATCGATCAATCTGCCTGTAAATTACTGCATAGAGACGGGGAGAAAAATTGTCTAATACCTTATTAGAGAGAGATAAAGAGGAAGGTGGAGATGAGCTACAATGACTGTAATTGATGAGAAAGAGAGAGGTAAAGATAATCGCTGTAATTGAAGAGAGAGAAGCCGGTGAAGATGAATTAAAATGACATTGAAGAGAGATAGAGAGAGCTGACCTGGTGAGGTTTCAATTCCTCCTCAAGTAACCACACCAAATGCATGTTTTAGAGAGAGCAAGAGAGAAATGCTTGTTTCTTGGATCTTGAATCTTGAATTCTGGCTCTCCCCTCTTGAATCTTGAATCTTGAATTCTCGATAGCGGGACGCCCAAACCGTTTCTCTCTCTTACAAAACTATTTCTCTCTCTGTCTCTAGAAAATAAAAACTATACTGCACTCTCTCTATTTAACAAAAGAACGTCTCTCTCTCTCTCTAAAAAATGAAAACTAGACTGCACTCGCTCACTCTTACAAAACAATTTATCTCACTCTCTCTAGAAAATGAAAACTATACTGCACTCTCCCTATTTAACAAAAGGGGCAGCGAAAAAAAGACCCAGAAAAATGGAAAAAATAAAAAACTATTTAAAATAAAAATCCAGATAAAAAAACGTTTAAAAATATAATTGAATTTCATTACAATATAAATCATTTAGCTTAACAGTAAAAAAAGTCCTAAATAAAAATCCAAGTTTAAAAATATAATTGAATTTCATTACAAAATAAATCATAATCATCCGCCGCACTATGCCTCCTCCGCGTCCCGTAGAACGTGGACCCTCCGATCTTCGTACCCTCCACGTGGTCGAATCTAAATCCATTGAACCGCGTAACATTGGCCTCCAGCAATGCGTCCTCGAAGCCCGCCCGCCTGCCACTTCCTCAGCCTCTGCTGGAGGGAAGGACCGGTTCACCAGGCCCTGATCCCAGTAACCGGGCTTCCTGGGCATGAAGAAGCCCGATCCGGTCCGTGTGTAGAAACCAGCGTTGGTGGCGCTGCTCCAGCCCAGAACTCGTCCCACGCCGACTCGAAGCACTGGGGGGGCGAGTTGTCCTCATTGAGGGTGGAGAGGAAGCCACGATGTGAGGAGAGAGCTGGGTAGGAGAGGGGGTCGGACCCTCGCTCCAAGAGGAGGACGCGCGGAGAGTTGGGATTGGAGGAGAGGGTGGCGGCGAGGGGGCAGCCGGCGGGGCCGCCACCGACAACGATGTAGTCGTACTCATCTTATGCCGGGGAATTCGGTGGCGTTGAGGGCCAGTTCGACGTACTGTGGTTCAGTTCTTCCGCCACCTTTACCTGCAAGAGAGAGAGAGATGTTAGAATTTAGGAGTAAGGAAGTTACTAGAATGCATATGGAGAGAGAGGTTTCATGGTTGCAAAAAGCGATGGTGGAGAGGGGCAGAGAGAGGAGTAAAGAACTCCGCTGTAGTGGCATTGAAGCGAGAGAAAGAAGATCGAATGATCCTTGTCAAAAAAGATCGAAGATCGAATGGAACGCCTGCAAGTCTAGGTAGAAAGCAGAATCTAGAGAGAGAGAAAGATGATCCAAGATCGAATGGAACGCCTGCAAGAGAGAGAGAAGATTGAATGGACCGCCTGCAACTCTAGGGAGAAGGCAGAATCTAGAGAGAGAGAAAGAAGATGGAATGGAACCCCTGCAAGAGAGAGAAAGAAGATCGAATAGAACACCTGCAAGCAAGAGAAAGAGATCGAAGATCGAATGGAACGCCTGCAGGAGAAGGCAGAATCTAGAGAGAGAGGGAGAGAGGAGCAAAGATCGGTTGGATGTCTTTTAACTCAAGAAACAAAGGAGAAATGGTCGTGAAAATGCCCGCTAGAGAGAGAATGAAAACAGAGAGGAGTAAAGATCGTGAAAATGCCTGTTAGAGAGAGATTAAAAACAGAGTAAAGATCGAGAAAATGCCTTTGAGAGAGAGATTAAAAACAGAGGAGTAAAGATCGTGAACATGCCTGTTAGAGAGAGAGATTAAAAACAAAGAGGAGTAAAGATCATGAAAATGCCTGTTAGATAAAGAGAGATTGAAAATAGAGGGGAGTAAAGATCGTGAAATTGCCAGCAAAAGAGAGAGATAGCAGGTGTAGATGAATTAAAATGACATTGGAGAGAGATAGAGAGAGCTGACCTGGTGAGGCTTCAATTTCTACTCAAGTAACTGCACCAAATGCGTGTTTTAGAGAGAGAAAGAGAGTTTCTTGGAGGTTGCAGAGAAGGGGTATGGATTGTAAGCAGCAGCGAGAGGCTTCTTTTCGCGAGGGTTTCAAGGGTTTGAATTGGGGAGAGACGCAAGAATTCTGGCTCTCTCCCCTCTTGAATCTTGGGTCTGTCTTTCTCCTCACATTTCCACCGCCCATCTGAGGAACCAGAGCTGTTGGAATGATAACTGTGGTTCCAAGCATAACCAAATAGTGCTGGAAACCGAGTAGAATCGCGTCCGCTGCAAAAAAAAACAAAGAGAAGAACCCAAGTGAGAGAAACACCAACAATGGAGATATTGAAGAGCAAGAGATATAAAAACAATCGTTTCTCTCTCTAAAAACGGAACTTACGCCAATAAGGGCAACTGGCAACATAGTGCCAGAACAAAACTAACACCTTACACTACTCTAGGATTAATTAAAGAAAAACCTACAACATAGGTTAGCAAAAGTTTAAATAAATTAGACATTCATGTTAACTTCTTCATAATAAATTTAACAGGAATTGAGTGGTTAGCAAAAGACAATGTCACCATCAAAATGACGCAATGCACTGTTATGAGCGGTAGTTTACATAAGATTATTAAAAACATAAAAAATATGAGCGGAGTTTAGGCAAGGGGGCAAAACCGGTACCGGTACCGGTACCGATACTCTCTCATAACCAGTTCAATTTCAATTGATTACCAATTCTAATCGCCCATTCTAAGTTTAGATCGACGGTTTAAAACATTACATGGAAGACTCACCACCAATCTTTAACGACCGTCCAAATGGAATTAGAGATCCCGTTCTTGGTAATAAATGAGGTGAATGAGCCAAATTTCGATAAATAAAAAGATGGACTCTGAGGAGAATCAATAGATGAAGTTGTAGTTCGATTGTCGTTTTTAATTATGGGGTTTATATTTTTTTTGTAATATTTTAATATTTTAATGGATTTTAATTAATTTTTTTCTTTTATCATTAAAAAAAATTTCTTAAAAATAATAGAATGTATATTTCTATTTAAAATATATTGTACTATAAATTATAAATTTATCAAGTAAATAACTTTTACAAATATAACAAGTTATTAATTTATCTGTTTTAATATATTTAACTTAAATATATTTATTACTTATAAATATATTTAAATTGCTATTTATAAGTTATAAATTATAGCCTATAAATATATAAGCGATGATATATATTTATAACTTAGAACTTATCAAATTTAAATTACTTTTTATAACTTATAATTAGAACACTCTTAACAAGTAGATTAAAAAATCTACCTGACTTAAACAATATAATATAAAAAACTTCTATTTTTCAACTTCAACGCAATCAAAGCCTTAAATTCCTGCTCCAATAAGTAACACATGTCCCTTTAAACTCTATAATTAAATAATATATCGAGTTTAAATAAATTCTACCTTCATGTTAACTTTTTTGAAATAAATTTGAGCACAATATAATGGCAACACAAAAAAGACAAATTGCATTACTTTAAGATTATTTTTTTAAAAAAATAACAATATAGTCCTCAATGACCACAATAAAGAACTTTGATTTTTTAAGTTTTAGGAAATCCAATGCACATGCCCTTTGCAACTCTATAATGAAACAATATGTACAATTTCAAATAAATTCTATATTCATATTAAGTTCTTTAAAATAAATTTCACATAAGTTAAGTGACTAGTACAATATGGTGCAACTACAAAAATTATGTATTCCATTGCTCTAGCCAGTAATTTACAAATGACTAGTTTAGAATAAATTTGATACAGGCTGAGTGGGTAGTACAACGTAGGGTCACTACAAAAATCACATATTGCAATATTCTAAGTAGTAGTTTACTCAAGAGTGATATAAATACCCATATGTTAATTGAAACCTTAGCAAGCAATAGAGGGCCACTATACACGTACTGTAATATTCTAAGTAATAGTTTACTCAAGATTGATATAAATACCCACATGTTAATTGAAACCTTAACAAGTAGATTAATCATACACTATTAGGAGATTACTTCATGGATGTAGGATGGACACAAGTTACTTTAAAGGATCTAAGACTACCTTCATACACAAAAATTGCTTTTAAATAACATAGAAAATAGATCATGATTAAGATAGAAAAGATGCATTTATAAAGAGAGAAAAAGATAGAGTGATATTGTAATTGGAAAAATAGATCTACTTACATAAAGAATTTCGAGGGCAAAAGGGCATGGTCAGATATAAAAGACTTGTATAAGTGATATGCTCTAGATTTTGTTAGAGAGAAAATGCATGGTTAGAAAGTTACTTAATATAGATTAGACACAAATCACAAACAAAGCACATGCACTATGCTAAAGTTGTAGCCTAGTGAAAAACTGTACCATATTAATAATTAGGGAAATTATTGCTAATATACCTATATTTTACCATAATAGGAAAAAAAACCCCAAATTTTCAAAACCTCACCTACACCCTTTCTCACAAATTTCAGTTTTTTTTGGACCAAAATAATATTCACGATAGTCTTTTTACCGTAAAGAACATTACAGTAATTTAAATACCGTAATAAGTTGAAGGAGTATTATGGTAATTAAAATACCGCAATACCTTAAAGTAGTATTACAACAATTTAATTCCCGTAATAACATTACGGTAATTCAAATACCGTAATAAGTTGAAGGAGTATTACGGTAATTAAAATTAGTGTTCGCAAAACCGGCCAGTCAGAACTGGAAACGGTCTGTCAGACTGCTACCGGTTGAGTGCCGATTCCGGTTTTGGCCAGTTTTACGGTACAAGTTGCAACATACATATTCCATAAAAAAATCTGTTAAAAAACCGAGCGGCTTTTTAACATTCGGTCTGGTTAGGCGTTATAACGGGCGATTTGGTGATATAACGGTATAATGAAAATAACGGTCGTTATTTGTATCAGAGCCCATTATTTTGGCAGAACCCGTGATCCACCATTAAGTCGTTTTTAGCGATTTTTATGTGCGTTTTTTGGTGTTCTTGAGCTTTTTTATGAAAAATCCGCCAATCTAAGGATTTTGACGTGGTTTTTCATTTTTTTTGTATAAAAGTTGGGGGATTTTAATAATTAATAATATACCTATCATTTTAGACTCCTTATTTCATTGAAAAGGAGAGCTTTGGAGCTCGATTTTGAGATTGAAGCAAGCAAGGTAAGCTCGAACCCGATTTTTTTTTAATTTTTTTCTTTATTTTGCAGTCTTTTTTAAGATTATTCAAATAATATTTGATTGATATTATTTATTGTATTCAATAAAAGAACGGATTTGAGAACAAAAAAAAAGATTTGGAGTTCGATTTTAGGAATTTAGGGTTTCTTGAATAAAAATTGAAGAAATGCATATTTTTGGAGAGTTTTTTCTTAATTTTTCTTTGTTTTAGGATTATTCAGCCTTTTTTTAGGATTATTCATCCTTTTTTTTCTTAATTTTTCTTTTTTTATCTGAGATATAAGTTATGAGTTTTGTGAATTGTTATCTGAGGTTTAGTCCTCATATTCTTTTTTTAAAAAATTGCATCAATGGTGTTTACCTGGTTCTAGAGCTTGCAATTGCATTTGACGGTATTCTTTTTTAAAAAAATTGAATCAATGGTGTTTACCTGGTTCTAGAGCTTGCAATTGCATTTGACGGTTTTTTTGTGTATTATTGATGAAAACGTGTTTCTATTCTTGTTGTTTGACGGCATCATATTATGTTGTCCGTATATGTATTTGCTGACCTTCTGAGAAAAATTTCATGTTCAATTGATGGATTATGTTGTCTGCATATAATTTTCGATTTTTTTTTTTTTTTTGTTGGAGTTTTCATGAAAGGAACCTATTACCAACTGCTATACAAAGGCATTGCCTTCACAGTTGCAAAATCACAGACTGCTAAGTGTTTTCGTTTTTCTATTCGGTAACCTTGTGCTAGACTGCTTGTGATAAGTTGGGATTCACAGACTGAGGGAAGTCTTGGTATGTTGACCTCAATACAACTGTTTTCCATCTTTTACATAGTTGTCTACGGCTTGGTCCATTGGTTGTAAGAATCTTATTTTCATCATAAAAGCCCCCTAAAAAGGCTTAGAACCTTGGTGGATTGTAAATGCAGCAATATCTGTAATTGCAAAAATGCCTGAGGAGTTTTGCTCTCCAATGTACATCTTTATGATGAGAGAACTAGTTATTTGAAAGGAATAGAAAAGCTAGCAACGCCAGATGATAGTTGAAATAATGCAAAGGCAGCAACATAAACTTGGAAGATTTAGAAAAAAAAAGGAGGAGGAATTCTTGGAGTTGAGAGTAAGAGAAATGGAGTTAGGCTAGTTCATATCATCCTTCTCCTGACCTGCCTTTTGAATTGAAAAAAATTGACTTTATCAATCAAGTCTTGGTGAACAATCTTTGAGAAAAAACGAAAAAAATAAATACAAAGTGTATAATATTCATCCTACAGCAAAAAGATGTCACAATCACTTTTAGTAATTATTTTTACTTTTTAAAACTTTGAACCTAGTTAAAGGTACACTCTGGACTGCCCAATTTGACACTGAAATTTGTGGTAATTCTCTTCACAAAATTGATAAAGTTAAGTTGATTCTAATAATCAAGACCTCAACCATTCAGTTCAATCGTATACTTCTAAAACTCGGTCTCAATGTTTGAACCCATTTATAATGCTTTGGTAGCATAGTTTTGATGGTCATTTCTCGCTGTTGATCTTTTGGGATTGGTTTCACAGTTAATTTTCTGAGATGACCAAAGTTTCCTTGTTGTCTAGTGCTAAACATTAATGGCACTTTTTTTTTTGGCCTCGAGTTACTTTGGGAATGCAGTCATTAATTTTTTATTGAGAATGCAGTCATTATTTTTTAATGCACAAATGTGCAAGCACTTTTTGCTTTTTCTTGATTTATATACATGTAAATTAATCTTTGTTGTGATATCGCCATGCGTACAAGGTCCCCTTGGAAGAGTGATATTCCAAATAAATATTTTTTAATAAACTTTTATGTTCAGGACAATTTAGAAGAAAGTAATAAGATGAGGAGGGGAGATGTGATGTGGCAGTATGGCACAAAAGTAAATGACAAAAGAAAAGTTCGATGTAATTTTTGTGGCAAGGAAATGGGTAGTGGTATTTATCGGCTAAAAGAACATCTTGCTTGAGTAAAGGGTAATGTCACCGGTTGTAAAGAAGTGACAGCAGAAGTAAAACAACAAATATTAAAATTAATTACAAAAGAAAAAAGAAAAAAGGTACAAAGAGAAAAGGATATAAAGGAGATAGGGAGGGGGTACGAAAGTCCAATAAATGAGGAAGATGACCAAGAAGTCGAATTTGAGGCACAAATAGAACGAGCTAGGATTGCCAGTCTCCAAGAGCATAATTATAGACAAATAGAAATTCACGAGACGTATGGGAGAAGGGATGGTGCATCTAATAGCTGTCAACCTCAAGAACATGTAGTACCGGGTAGGGGAGGATGTGGGACGTAGTTTCACTAATCACCCATCCTCTTATAGTCGGCCATCTAATACTGAACGACATGCACCCATAGATGTGCGAACAATGACCTGTTGGACTTGATCCCCACATGCCACAATATCATCAAAATAAAATAAAATTTCCAGCAGCAGGTGTATTAATAGAAAAGGTGAAAAAGATGATTAGCATATTCTGGTATGCTAATGTACTACCATTTAATTCTGCCAACTCAGACGTGTATCCACCGATGGTAACTTCTATAGTTGAGGCAGGGCCGGGTGTTAAAGGTCCAACTACGAAGGAGCTTGCAGGGTCATGTTTAGAAGCTGTTGTTCATGATGTCGATAAGCATATATCACAGTTCAAAGTCTGTTGGCCAAGTACAGGAGTGACCATCATGACTGACGGTTGGAAGGACAAGTCCTATATGTATCTTTTCAACATTTTAATAGGTTGCCCTAGGGGCATTTTGTCCAATTTTGCACACTTGGACAAAATTGTAGATGAGGTTAGGCTTGAAAATGTGGTCCACGTAGTGATTGATAATGCTCCGAACTACAGAAAAACAAGCTTGTTGTTACTGGAGAGAAGACCCAATCTTTATTGAACTCCTTATGCTGCCCATTGTGTTAACTTGATTCTCAATGAAATAGGGAAGCTAAGAAGGGTTAAAACATGTATTTTGAAGAGCAAGTTGATTGCAAGGCTTATATACAATCACATGTTCCTCCATGCTTTGATGAGGGAGCATTACATGCGAGAGATTGTCAGGGAGTCCACTACTAGGTTCGCTACAACGTTCCTTACGATACAATCGTTATTGGTCCACAAAATAGGATTGAGGTCAATGGTACGCTCTAATGAATGACAGACTGATAGAGCAACAATGAGTCAACTTGGAAGGCAGGTTGAGACCACCCTTCTCGATCGGAAGTTCTGGGCTCGATGTAACAATGTTGTTTCTGTAACTAAACCTCTAGTGTGAGTGTTGAGGTTAAGTGACTTTGATGATAAACCTGCAATGGGGTTTCTATTCGATGCAATGAGACGCACAAAGGAAGCTATTTGATAATAACATATGGACTAAAGAGATATTGGAGATCGTTGATCGTAGGTAGAGAGACCAACTACATTAGGATATCCACGCAGCAAGTAATTTATGATTCATTATCGTAATTCGTGATTCTTTTTCAACTCCGAGTAAAGTTACCGTAATTAATAAAATAACAAACCATGTGCATGATTCTTTCTTAATCCACAAAATTTGTACTCCAATGCCACTTTTGATGATGCAAATATCATGGAGGAGGTAAGAAACTGCATCTATAGGCTTGAGCCAGATATTGAAACTCCGATGGAATGTATGCAGCAAGTAAACTTTAATCAAAACGTGTATGTAATAAAATTTCAATTTAGAATAATGAATTGCATTTCTATGTAGTATTAATTTCTTGTATACGCATGTTGTTATTCCTAACTTATCATGTACATGAAAAAAAATGGGGAATTTGCATACAACAATGCCAAAAAAGCAGCTGGAAAATTACACCCAAGTTAGTATTAAGTTAAAACTTGCAATATTTTAGTACAATATGATTTGTGGAATTTTTTTAAATCAATTTATTTTCTATTGTTAAGTATTTCTATGTCTGTCTATGTCAGCACAATGGTGGACGATATACAAAATTCGAACAAAGCAATTGCAAAAGATTGCAGTTAGAATTTTACAACTTGGTGTACGTTCATTACAATGTAAAATTGAGAGAGAGACATATAAGGAGGACCCCCACAGACTACACGCCGATCAACCTTGATTACATCTTCCGGAGGGACCTCGTTGATGAGTGGGTATCACTAAGGATCCCATTGCTAGATCAAGATTTTCTTTGTGGGGCAGTTGTCGATATTGATGATTATGTGGATGTTGCAGCATCCAATGAAGGAGACATGGCAATGGATATGGATGACGATTATATACAGGATGAAAATGAGGCACAGGATGATGAAGAGACAGATGGGACAATGGAAAACAACTGACGAGAACCAGTCATTCAAGAATGTGAAGGGGCACAACATCATGCGGTGTCTGATGAACAGAAAGATTTAATGAAATTGGCTCGAGAGGAAGTCGAGGCGTAGAAGTTACTCGACAAGGGAGAGACGAAGCAGTAGCCGTCACTGTAACCTGATTATTCATGATGATGATAATATTGAAGCTGTTGAGGGCCATAACACAGAACAGGGTGGGGGCAACACAGAAGAGGGTGGGGGAGAGCATGAAAGCTGGACGAGTCTAGGAGACTTTGGCTAAGGGGGTACCATGGGAAATGTTCCCCGATTAGCGAGGGGGCACAACTGCGGCATTACAGACTTCTCCAAGCTTTACTCAGATTTTTCACCCTCTAAACCTTGATAGTGAAACACAACAGTACCATAATCCCCCTCGCCACTCTCAATACTACTAGCCATTATTAGTTGGACTTTATAATTTCATTAATTGAATTAATGTGAAATTATAAATTGTGTTGCATATTTCATAGTATTCAAATATTAAATTATTTAAAAGTTGCTTTAATTTTTTTTATAAGATAAATGTATGTAATATAATAGTATACACGTAATATAAGTTTTTCTATTTTTTTTTAAAAAAAATGAATTTTTTTGGATGTTTTTTAACCCATTTTTTTTTAAAAAAATCTACTTGACCGGTTAGTCCGATTAACCGACCCGGTTAGTCTGGTTCCGGTTCAAACCACTCCCAACCCCAAAACCAGTTAACCGTTCCGGTTCGATTTTGAGAATTGATATAAATACCCACATGTTAATTGAAACATTAGCAAGCAACATAAGGCCACTATACAAATCAAGTATTGTAATATTCTTAGTAGTTTACTGATATAAATACCCACATGTTAATTGAAACCTTAGCAAGTAGATTAATCATATACTGTTAGGAGATTACTTCATGGACGTAGAATGGACAAGTTACTTTAAAGGATCTAGGACTACCTTCATACACAAAAATAGCTTTTTAATAACATAGAACATAGAGCATGATTAAGATAGAAAAGATGCATTTAGAGAGAGAAAAAAGAGATAAAGTGATATTGTAATTGGAAAAATAGATCTAGTTACATAAAGAATTTTGAGAGAGAAAGGGCATGGTTAGATATAATAGACTTGTATAAGTGATATGCTCTAGATTTTGTTAGAGAGAAAAGACATGGTTAGAAAGTTACTTAATATAGATTAGACACAAATCACATACAAAGCACATGCACTATGCTAAAGTTGTAGCCTAGTGAAAAACTATATCCTATTAATATTTAGGGAAATTATCGCTACAATACCTATATTTTACCATAATCGAAAAAAAAAAACCCCAATTTTTCAAAATCTCACCTACACCCTTTCTCACAATTTTCAGCTTTTATTGAACCAAAATAATCTTCACGGTAGTCTTTTTACCGTAAAGAACATTACGGTAATTTAAATACCATAATAAGTAGACGGAGTATTACGGTAATTAAATTACCGTAATACCTTAAAGTAGTATTACGGTAATTAAATTACCGTAATAACAATACGGTAATTTAAATACCGTAATAAGTTGAAGGAGTATTACGATAATTAAAATAACGTAATACTTTAAAGTAGTATTATGGTAATTTAATTACCGTAATATTGCCCACTCCTCATTAAAAGAATACAAAAGATTTTCTACTCTCTTGGGAGTCTACTATCTATTTACTCCATCGACAAAAATCCATGCTAGCTGTATTTTTCAAATCTCAAATTTTTAGGATATAATCTCTACTACTTATAGAATAATTTCAGCAAAATAAATTTTTCAAGAAAATTCTTCTGTATATTAGAAAAACCTAACACTTCAAGATTGAATAGAAACTATCCAATTTTCAAAGAGCTAGATTTAAGTGTCATAGAACTCACAATTCAATTCTTTCAAAATAATTTAGTAATTTTTATATGGTTCTCAAAATTTTAGAACAAAAACATTATTAAATAGATGTTTTTGTGCGAGGGAGTAGGTCCACATCGTGCTTCCATGAGAACATGGATTTTTTGAAAAATACAGCTCCAAAGGAGACTACCATAAAGGGAGGAGAGGGGTAGCCCAGATATTTACTTCAGTTTGAAGCTTTTCAACCAATAGGAGTTTGGAATTGACCAAGCCTAAGCTTTAGAATTCTCAAGCTTTTCTCATTAATTTCCAACACTTTTAATAGAGATCAAGAGAGAGAGTTACAAAAGACTTAAGTTCCTTATATAGACCAACCACAAAACAATGGTAGAATGCTAAAAAATAACCAAATTATCAAAAAAATACACATTTTATGAATTAAAATATTAATCCCATTTTTTTTATCAAATAACCAAAACAAAAAAACCCATCCCTTCATGATGAGGATCTTATCATTGCTAGGCCTCAAGAGCTTTTTCGGACATTTACAGTGGCAATTTAAAGGATCAAAATCCGTTGGAAAAAATCTTTAAACAACTCGCCCAGATTGTGTTTGATGGAGACACATTCGCTAAGGGTCATTGATCTCTCTTTGGTCTTGTGATATTGCTTAACAAAACGTTGAAACAACTCATCTGGAGTTTAATTCAGATATTTTGATACAACCTCTCGGAACCATGTTAAAGCTTGTCTGGAGAGAGTGTACTGAAACATAGCCTTGAAACAGCGAGGTTTCTCTTCAAGTGCAGGAACAGTCAATAAGAAAGCAATGATATGATTTTCAGGATCACCTTTCCCATTGAACTTATTTTCAAACTGAGGGAATTCGAAACCCAGACGAAGATGCTCGACATCCCTAAGAACATCCTTGACGTAAGATCTTGGAGGAAGTATATTTAGAACTTCAATCTTAGCTAGGGTCTCTTTAAATGTGGTTAATTCGCCTTTCAACTGGGCGACCTCAACTAACTCAGGGGTTTTAACCTTAGAGGTCTGTTGGTTTCCCATAATTGATGGCATAATTTGTGATGCTGGAGATGCACCAGATATGGGTTGCACTAGACTAGAGGAGGTGGGGCCTACGAGATGATTGGAGGATACTATGGGTAAGTCTGAGAAGCGACCTAGATTGGAAGAGCCGGAGGCTGATAAGCTGGTGTCGGGGCCTGCAAATGGACAGTCGGGGCCTGGTGCACAATATAACCCTAGTATAGGTGACTAGAGGCTGGGACTGGAGCCTACTGGTATGATGACTTGGGGGATACTGAGTTGGAATATGAGCCGAATAGGGCTCCTGTGATTGATGGTATAGAATTGGGCTGCCTGAAGAGGTTGCACCGTTGGATGACTATACATGACCTGAGGAGGGTCAGGTTTAGATTCATTATGGGATGAATGGTCTTGTGGTCGAGCCGGATCTACAGGAGTCGGAGGATGAGAAGATTGGCGATGCCGACGCACCGACGAGGTGGAACTCACATGACTTTGTTGGTCACGAGCTAAAGAGGTTCTCTGATTCTGACCTGACTGATGACTCAACAAGGGTAACACTCTATTTGAAGATATTTTTCAGCACCATTTCTCCCCGATGCGGAATAAAACGAAGAAGCCGGTCAATAAAGCCCGACAAACAATGGAAATTTTGATGGTCGCAGAATGACCCCAGAACTGTCAAGATCATCATAAGGACTCTTAAAAGTCTCCAGCCAAATTTTGTCGCAATCCGACATGTCTAAGGGAGTACAGACTGAGAAACAGTTACAGTAGAATCAACCTCTCACACCCTAAAACAGACCCTTATAATTGGAACCCTACTTTCAAGTCATCAAACAGTCGTGGGACCACTGCCATTGAATCCGGCACGGTTGAAAACCCTCAGGGGTCAAATTTTAGCTTAAACGGACACTCTAAGAAGAAGTTATTGGTAAAAGATCAAAATACCGCATATTATTCTCTTGCGGCCACCCAGCAACTAAACTCCGTCAAAGGCACAGTCACGAACAATGACTTGCGACGCTCATATCTCACTCTTTCTGAGTCAGATTGTGCTCAAATATTGTGAGCATGTTCGTCTCGTCAAGACTGGCGTTTGATATATAGCACGCTCCATGACGACGCCTGAGCAAGGAGAAAAGCTTGAGAGAAGTTGCCGATCCGTGAATAAAGTTCCAGGAAATCAACAGCAACACGCCTCGCACGAGCGGCCAAATCAGGACCCTCACAAACCCGATTGACATGAAACCAATTTCATCGTGTGCGTAAGGTCTATGGGTATCACTGGTTTAAACCCTGTGAATGATAAACGGTCAAATTTCGCATATTAAACCGATGGAGTGGCTGTAAATTCCCGTGCCGAAATTCCAGATTCAGGTCAAAACTCAAAAGTTGTGAAATATTCGTTCGGGCATGAAATCGAGCTGCATTTGTTGTCACGCGATCATGATGGCATGCTCAGTGTGATCCAACGAAGAAATCACGAAAACACATCAAGAAACGAACACATTATCGAACCGAAGTTTACAAGATTCATCCAAATTTCAAGTCACATGATCTTGGCTTAAAAATACGATCCATGGCTCGAAGTTGGTTTCAAATCGATCGCCATGCCGAGCCCTACAATAAAACAATCATCTTTTGGACAAACGGGCACCAGAGCAACCCCGGATCATCCACGAAAGATCACGCACATTCTAGGGCAACAGCATGAACTATTTTGGGATTCCATGACTTGTTAGCAAGGGCCAAATCAGTCATTTTGCACCCTATTATCTTATTTTATTTAGATCAATTAAATCTTAATTTTCAACAATTAGTTTTAATTTTGATCAATCCACCCATGTTTGGGCAAAACTCTATATATATCATGTACTATCATTGTACATAGAGAGAGTTTTGCTTAATAAAATTTCCATCTCTTTTTATTGTTGGGTCATGTTTTGAGAGAGACAAAAAGGAGAGAGAAACTTTTAAGTTGGTATCCCTGGGCTGAAGGTAAATATCTTTCTCTCTCTTCTTTTATTTCCTCTCTTCTTCTCTCTCTTCTCCTTCATCCGAGTTTTTCTCAGAGGCCATGCACGACAGTGGCAATGCTGTGCATGCCTCTTTCTTTCCTTCCATGTGATTTCGCAGGTCTTGCATGGCGATCGTAGCACCATGCGCGAGTTTCTTTCCCCCTCTCTTCGTTCATCTCTCTCTCAACGAAGTTCGCAGACGGCACTGTTCATCGTTGTCCACAGGTGTATCCTTGGCGTCTCGCATAAGGGCAGACGACCATGCCTATTGTTGCCCGCAGGGGTCGGATCCCGTTGCGCGCCTATCACAGACGATGATGCCTATCGCCACCCGCGAAGGCTTGCGACAAAACCTATTGCCGTCCGCAGGCTTCTCTTGCGTCCCGTGCATATTGCAGACGGCGATGCATATCGTTGTCCGCGAGCTTATCTCTTACACCTGTGTCTATCACAGACGGTGATGCCTATCGCCGCCGTGGCGATGCCTATCGCTGTCCACAAGCTTCTTTCGTGCGCTCGGTGCATATCGTCCTCCGCAGGCTTCTCTTGTTGCCTTCTCGTGTTGCCAATGACGATGCCTAACGTCGTCTGATGTTCATTGCCTTCCGCTTTCGCCGTGAGAAGCAGTGTTCAACGCTCTCTAGGTCCGTGACACTCTTACTCCACGGCCGTGGGTGCGATCTTAATGTCATCGAGACCCTCCCTCTTCGTCGTCCCGCACCTTCTCTTCTTGACTAGCACTGTCATAATGGTCTGGCTGTCGAGCAGTATTGCCGTCATATTGGTCCTGAGTACCATGCTCGTTATGCTACCACATCAGATTAGGACAGTCATATCGACATTGGTTTTGAGTAGTATTGTCGTCGCGTCGGTTTGAGTTATTGTCCCCCATCTTGCTACCACTCCGAGTCGATCACCGTAATAGTCCAACTATCATGATAGTCTCATCCCCTTATCAAATCCTCTTCTCTTTTCTTTCTTTATTCGAACATTCTTCTTCATCACCATAACATCTCATCTTCTCTACCATATGGATATGCATTGCCCTATGACAAGGGTAGGTCCTTCAGCCCACTTGTCTTGCAAGGTAACCATGATAGTGTTGTGTAGAAAACAAGGAGATTGCAGGTCAAAGGAAGAGATTCCAAACCAACTGAAGTAGCTGAGGGCTTTCCGTCGTGATCTAAGAGAGCTCTCGTGCGAATCAGCTTGAGTAAGTTACGGACCCAGGTGAAGTTGGTCCCCACCTCACGAATAAGATTCCTCTCTCACTAATTGGGCATCTGCCCTTGTTCTATGAACAAGGTTCCCGAGATAGCGATCTCAGGTCCTGGGTCTTGTGAACCCAAGACATGAGTCATCTGATCATCTAGATCAGGGGAAGCGAGATTGAGGCATCCGACCACACGCCCCAAGAAAGCTTTGACCTTGGATAAGTTCTTAGGACACTCGGTTGGAAGGGACTCGTAGTCCATAGAATTGTATAAGGATGAACCATGAGGAATAGAGGCATGGCTTGAAGAACTCTTAGGTTTAAGTGAAGATGTCTTACTCTCTAGTTTTCCTTGGTGGCTAACCTTGCTTAAGTTAGATTTAGAAATTTGTGGGAGATGTGCTCCTAATTGGGCAGTATATTCTTTAGACATAGACTTTGAAGATGAAGGTGGGTTCAACCCTGATTCTTTAGTTTCGAGTCAAATGCTCTAACTTTTTTGAGTAGCTCACGGTTTGGCTGGACTACAGATGGGTCAGCTAGGCTTAGCCCGAAGTGTGGGATTATGGACCCACTGAAACTCAATATCGACTGACTTGAGACAAGGTAGACCCAGGGAACTGAGCCATAAGTTCTTGTAGGTTTGGTCATTTAAAGGAGTCTAGACAATGAATTAAACTAAATAAGTGAGTCTCCATGAACTATGGACAAAACTACAAGACTATGCACAATTTTTTCTTGAATTTTATCCTCTTTTTTGTTTATCTAAGAAACAAGATAAAGATACTACTTCTAAAAGAATTTATATATATATATATATATATATATATATATATATATATATATCATAAAGGATGTTTCTAAACAAGATAAAGTCAAGAAAATTCTAAGTTAAGCAGATAAGGCTTCAAAGAAAAAGATAAGATAAAACAAATATGAGATCTATATCTAATCTAAATCGATAAAGCAGGGAAAGCTTAGATCTATCTTCTTTTTCTTTTCTCTTTTCTTTTTTAAAAAAACCAAAGTATTTTATCAAAAGAGGTAAAAAATTCTTTTTTTTTATCAGGAAAGAGATAAAGATTATTTGTAAAAGATATATTCAAAAAAGATAAAGATACATTTAAAGAAAATAATTATGATCTAAAGAAGATGAAGGATGATAAGCAAGAGTAAAAGAAGATATGAAAAAGATGATATAGATGATATCAAGATGAATCTAAAGATGTTCTAAAAAAAATACAAAGATGATCAAAAAGGTGAATATAAAAAAAAAATCTAATGATAAAGATGATCAATGTGGATCTAAAAGAAAGATGATCAAAAAAAAGAAAAAAGATGATCTAAAAGATGAATCTAAAGATGATCTAACAATAAAGATGACCAAGATGAGATCTACAAGAAATAAAGATGATCTAACGATTGAGAGGAAAAAAAATTTAAATTTTTTATGGAGAGAGAAAAAAATAAGATCTAGAAAGAAAAGATAGAATCTAATACCAATAAATCTTTTTAAATATACCTTTTTAAGTCTACCTCGTTTCTCTTCTTTTTATTTTATTTTTATTTTTTTTATAAAAATAAATAAGAATAAAAAACGAAAAAATCAATGGTACATAACTGAAGCTCAAGGTACCCCACGATGGACACTAAACTGTTTACGTTCCGATCTGCATCGATCTCTGGGATGATTTCTGCTCAAATCTTAGCAAAAGTTTAGTTACTTTTGAAAAAGAGAGTGGGGTCGTTTGAATTATGGTCTCAGAAAATTCCTAAATTCTATACAGATCCGATTTTTTTCTGAGTCCATTGGCAGTGTCAGCTCCAAATCCGTATTTTGTCCTAAAAAATGCTTCTAAATTTAATTAAATATAATGATGAACTAATTTACTTAAAAAATCAACTAAAGCAGAGAATTAAATGAATAAAAACAAGTTAAATTAAAAAAAGAAATATATATGTACCTCTAGGGACTCGAAACCCGGAGTTTCATGCTTCGATCAGGCTGCTCTTTTAATTTGTGCCACCATATCATTGTTTTGGATGCATTTACTTGCTAGAATTGATAGATCTAAGGTTCTTTGACCTAAATATAAGGTTCCTAAGGCAGGGAAAAAGTTGAGAATTTTAGGTAAAGTCTACCTAAACTTTTCTTAGGATTGAAGGAGAATTTTTTTAGTTTTCTAAACGTTTAGGGATCTCCTAATGTTGAATATGAATTCTAAGATTTTCTATGATTTTTTGAGATATTTTCTAATTTTTTAAGAATTTTCTAAAGAGTTTTCCGATTTTTGGTTATTTTTCTACTTTTGGTAATAAGGGATTTCTTTCTTTTTTTGGAATTTTTTTCATCCTCCATTTGGACTAATGAGAGGGGATATTTATAAGATTCAATTCGTTATTTTTTTTTATTTTTTTGGAATTGTTTCAAAATTTTGTGGATTTATGTTAGAGTTTTGGCCTTATTTAATCCAAAAAAACGTCTTTACTACATCATAAAATGCATTGATTGCATCATCAAGCTACATCTGCATCATCAGGCTGCGTCCGCATTATCAAGCCTTGTATGGACCTTCCAGGCAGCGCGATGCGCGGCCCCGACACTTGGATCTCACAAGGGGTAAATTGTCATTTATTATATCATTTTATCCATAAGCCCGATCTGGCAGATCTTGGACCTTTGGAAAGACCTCACGCTCTACTTCAATTTGGGATAGGATTTGGATAGTTTTAGTGCAATTAAATTGGTTCTAAATTTCTTACGGTCTACTAGGGTAGGAGAGGGGGTTGGACCCTCTCTCCAAGAAGAGGACGCGTTGAGAGTTTGGATTGGCGGAGAGGGTGGCGGCGAGGGGGCAGCCGGCAGTGCCACCACTGACAACGATGTAGTCGGACTCATCTTATGAGGGAAATTCGGTGGCGTTGAGGGCCAGTTCGACGTACTGTGGTTCAGTTCTCCGCCACCTCTACCTGCAAGAGAGAGAGAGATGTTAGAATTTAGGAGTAAGGAAGTTACTAGAATGCATATGGAGAGAGAGGTTATATGGTTGCAAAAAGCGAATGTGGAGAGGGGCAGAGAGAGGAGTAAAGAACTCTGCTATAGTGGCAATGAAGCGAGAGAAAGAAGATCGAATGATTCTTGCCAAAAAAGATCGAAGATCGAATGGAACGCCTGCAAGTCTAGGTAGAAAGCGGAATCTAGAGAGAGAGAAAGATGATCCAAGATCGAATGGAACGCCTGCAAGAGAGAGAGAGAAGATTGAATGGACCGCCTGCAACTCTAGGGAGAAGGCAGAATCTAGAGAGAGAAAGAAGACGGAATGGAACCCCTGCAAGAGAGAGAAAGAAGATCGAATGGAACACCTGCAAGCAAGAGAAAGAAGATCGAAGATCGAATGGAACGCCTGCAAATCTAGGGAGAAGGTAGAATCTAGAGAGAGAGGGAGAGAGGAGCAAAGATCGGTTGGATGTCTTTTTAACTCAAGAAACAAAGGAGAAATGGTCGTGAAAATGCCCGCTAGAGAGAGAATGAAAACACAGAGGAGTAAAGATCGTGAAAATGCCTGTTAGAGAGAGATTAAAAACAGAGTATAGATCGAGAAAATACCCTTGAGAGAGATTAAAAACAGAGGAGTAAAGATCGTGAAAATGCCTGTTAGAAAGAGAGATTAAAAACAAAGAGGATAAAGATCATGAAAATGCCTGTTAGAGAAAGAGAGATTGAAAATAGAGGGGAGTAAATATCGTGAAATTACCTGCAAGAGAGAGAGATAGAGAGAAAAATAACTAAAGATCGATCAATCTGCCTGTAAATTATGGCATAGGAGTAAAATTGTCTAATCTCTTGTTAGAGAGATAAATAGAGAGCAGGTGTAGATGAATTAAATGACATTGGAGAGAGATAGAGAGAGCTGACCTGGTGACGCTTCAATTTCTCCTCAAGTAACTGCACCAAATGTGTGTTTTAGAGAGAGAAAGAGAGTTTCTTGGAGGTTGCAGAGAAGGGTATGGATTGTAAGCAGCAGCGAGAGGCTTCTTTTCGCGAGGGTTTCAAGGGTTTGAATTGGGGAGAGACGCAAGAATTCTGGCTCTCTCCCCTCTTGAATCTTGGGTCTTTCTCTCTCCTCACATTTCCACCGCCATCTGAGGAACCAGAGCTGTTGGAATGATAACTGTGGTTCCAAGCATAACCAAATAGTGCTGGAAACCGAGTAGAATCGCGTCCGCTGCAAAAAAAAACAAAGAGAAGAACCCAAGTGAGAGAAACACCAACAATGGAGAAGTTGAAGAGCAAGAGAGATAAAAACATCGTTTCTCTCTCTAAAAACGGAACTTACGCCAATAAGGGCAACTGGCAACATAGTGCCAGAACAAAACTAACACCTTACACTACTCTAGGATTAAATAAAGAAAAACCTACAGCATAGGTTAGCAAAACCATAATGAAAAAATATGACTAGTTTAAATAAATTAGACATTCATGTTAACTTCTTCATAATAAATTTAACACGAATTGAGTGGTTAGCAAAAGACATGTCACCATCAAAATGACGCAATGCACTGTTATGAGCAGTAGTTTACATAAGATTATTAAAAACATAAAAAATATGAGCGGAGTTTAGGCAAGGGGGCAAAACCGGTTCCGATACTCTCTCAGAACTAGTTCAATTTCAATTGATTACCGATTCTAATCGCCCATTCTAGTTTTAGATCGACGGTTTAAAACATTACATGGAAGACTCACCACCAATCTTTAACGACCGTCCAAATGGAATAAGTGATCCCGTTCTTGGTAATAAATGAGGTGAATGAGCCAAACTTCGATTAATAAAAAGATGGACTCCATGGAGAATCAATAGAAGAAGTTGTAGTTCGATTGTCGTTTCTAGTTATGGGGTTTATATTTTTTTTGTAATATTTTAATATTTTAATAGATTTTAATTAAATTTTTTTATTTTACCATTAAATAAAATTTCTCAAAAATAATAGAATATATATTTCTATTTAAAATATATTGTACTATAAATTATAAATTTATCAAGTAATTAATTTTTACAAATATAACAAGTTATTAATTTATCTATTTTAATATATTTAACTTAAATATATTTATTACTTATAAATGTATTTAAATGTCTATTTATAAGTTATAAATTATAGCCTATAAATATATAAGCAATGATATATATTTATAACTTATAACTCATAAAATTTAACTTACTTTTTATAACTTATAATTAGAACACTCTTGAAAAGTAGATTAAGAAATCTACCTGACTTAAACAATATAACATAAAAACTTCTATTTTTCAACTTCAACGCAATCAAAGCCTAAAATTCCTGCACCAATGAGTAACACATGTCCCTTTAAACTCTATAATGAAATAATATATCGAGTTTAAAAAAATTCTACATTCTTGTTCACTTCTTTGAAATAAATTTGACACAAGTTCAGTGGGTAGCACAATATAATGGCAATACAAAAAAGACAAATTGCACTACTTTAAGATTATTTTTTTAAAAAAATAACAATATAGTCCTACATGACCACAATAAAGAACTTTGATTTTTTAAGTTTTAGGAAATCCAATGCACATGCCCTTTGCAACTCTATAATGAAACAATATGTACAATTTCAAATAAATTCTATATTCATATTAAGTTCTTTAAAATAAATTTCACATAAGTTAAGTGACTAGTACAATATGGTGCAACTACAAAAATTATGTATTCCATTGCTCTAGCCAGTAATTTACAAATGACTAGTTTAGAATAAATTTGATACAGCCACAGTGGGTAGTACAACATAGGGTCACCATAAAAATCACGTATTGTAATATTCTAAGTAGTTGTTTACTCAAGATTGATATAAATACCCATATGTTAATTGAAACCTTAGCAAGCAACATAGGGCCACTATACAAATCACGTATTGTAATAATATAAGTAATAGTTTACTCAAGATTGATATAAATACCCACATGTTAATTGAAACCTTAGCAAGTAGATTAATCATACACTGTTAGGAGATTACTTCATGGATGTAGGATGGACACAAGTTACTTTAAAGGATCTAAGACTACCTTTATACACAAAAATAGCTTTTAAATAACATAGAACATAGATCATGATTAAGATAGAAAAGATGCATTTATAGAGAAAGAAAAAAGATAGAGTGGTATTGTAATTGGAAATATAGATCTACTTATATAAAGAATTTCGAGGGAAAAAGGGCATGGTCAGATATAAAAGACTTGTATAAGTGATATGCTCTAGATTTTGTTAGAGAGAAAATGCATGGTTAGAAAGTTACTTAATATAGATTAGACACAAATCACATACAAAGCACATGCACTATGCTAAACTTGTAGCTTAGTGAAAAACTGTACCATATTAATTATTACGAAAACTATCGCTAATATACCTATATTTTACCATAATCAGAAAAAAAACCCTCAATTTTTTAAAACCTCACCTACACCCTTTCTCACAATTTTCAGTTTTTTTTGGACCAAAATAATCTTCACGATAGTCTTTTTACCGTAAAGAACATTATGGTAATTTAAATACCCTTAATAAGTTGAAGGAGGATTACAAGAATTAAAATACTGTAATACCTTAAAGTAGTATTATAGTAATTTAATTACCTTAATAACATTACGGTAATTTAAATACCATAATAAGTTGAAGGAGTATTACGGTAATTAAAAACAGTGTTCGCAAAACCGGCCAGTCAGAACTGGAAACAGTCGGTTAGACCGGTGCCGATTCCTGTTTTGGCCAGTTTTACGGTACAAGTTCAACATACATATTCCAGAAAAAAATCCGCTCAAATCTGGGCGATTTTTTAATAACCGGTCCAGTTAGGTGTTATAACGGGCGATTTGGTGATATAACGGTGTAATGAAAATAACGGTCGTTATTTGTAGCAGAGCCCATTATTTTGGCAGAACCTGTGATCCACCATTTTTGCAGCCTTTTTTAATGCTTTTTCCTACCATTTTTTTTTTTTTTGGCTCAATTATTGTACTCTACCTTCAAATATTCTTTAAATCCATAATATTGAATAAAAACTCCAAGATTAAATCGTTTTTAGCGATTTTTATGTGCGTTTTTTGGTGTTCTTGAGTTTTTTTAAAAAAAATCCACCAATCTAAAGATTTTGAAGTGGTTTTTCATTTGTTTTGGATAAAAGTCGGGGATTTCAATGATTAATGAGATACCTATCATTCTAGACTCCTTATTTCATTGAAATGGAGAGATTTGGAGCTCGATTTTGAGATTGAAGCAAGCAAGGTAAGCTCGAACCCAATTTTTTTTTTAATTTTTTTCTTTATTTTGCAGTCTTTCTTAGGATTATTCAGATAATATTTGACTGATATTATTTATTGTATTCAATAAAAGAACGGATTTGAGAACAAAAAAAAAGATTTGGAGCTCGATTTTAGGAATTTAGGGTTTCTTGAATAAAAATTGAAGAAATACGTATTTTGTGAAAGTTGTTTTCTTAATTTTTCTTTGTTTTAGGATTATTCAGCCTTTTTTTAGGATTGTTCATCCTTTTTTTTCTTAATTTTTCTTTTTTTTATATGAGATATAAGTTATGAGTTGAGAGTAAGAGAAATGGAGTTAGGCTTGCTCATATGAACCTTCTCCTGACTTGCCTTTTGAATTGAAAGAAATTGACTTTATCAATCAAGTCTTGGTGAACAACCTTTTAAAAAAAACGAAAAAAATTAATACAAAGTGTATAATATTTATCCCACAGCACAAAGATGTCACAATCACTTTTAGTAATTATTTTTACTTTTTAAAACTTTGAACCTAGTTAAAGGCACACTCTTTACCTCCCAAATTGACACTGAAATTTGTGGTAATTCTCTTCACGAAATTGATAAAGTTATGTTGATTCTAATAATCAAGACCTCAATCATTCAGTTCAATCGTATACTTCTAAAACTCGGTCTCAATGTTTGAACCCATTTGTAATGCTTTGGTAGCATAGTTTTGATGGTCATTTCTCACTGTTAATCTTTTGTTATTGTTTTCACAGTTAATTTTTTGAGATGATCAAAGTTTCCTTGTTGTCCTGGTGCTAAACATTAATTGCACTTTTTTTTTGGCCTCGAGTTACTTTGGCACGCATCAATACTTGTCTTCATCATATAATGTTGGGAATGCAGACATTATTTTTTAGTGCGCAAATGTGCAAGAACTTTTTTCTTTTTTCCTTATTTATGTACATGTAAATTAGTCTTTGTTGTGATATCGCCATGCGTACAAGGTCCCCTTCGAAGAGTGATATTCCAAAAAAATATTTTTTAATAAGCCTTTTTGTTCAAGACAATTTACAAGAAAGTAATAAGATGAGGAGGGGAGATGTGACATGGCAGTATGGAACAAAAGTAAATGACAAAAGAAGAGTTCGACGTAATTTTTGTGGCAAAAAAATGGGTGGAGGTATTTATCATCTAAAAGAACATCTTGCTCGGGTAAAGGGTAATGTCACCGGTTGTAAAGAAGTAACAACAGAAGTAAAACAACAAATGTTAAAATTAATTACAAAAGGAAAAGGAAAAAAAGTACAATGAGAAAGGGATGCAGAGGAGATAGGGAGGGGGTACGAAAATCCAATAGATGAGGAAGATGACCAAGAAGTAGAATTTGAGGCACAAATAGATCGAGCTAAGATTGCCAGTCTCCAAGAGCATAATTATAGATAAATAGAAATTCAAGAGATGTATGGGAGAAGGGATGGTGCATCCAGTAGCAGTCAACCTCAAGAATATGTAGTACCGGGTAGGTGAGGATATGGACCTTCATTGCTTAGATCCACATCTAGTAGATTGAGACGTAGTTTCTCTAATCACCCATCCTCTTATAGTCGGCCATCTACTACTCAACGACATGAACCCATAGATGTGTGAACAATGACCAGTTGGGCTTGATCCCCACATGCCATAATATCATCAAAATAAAATAAAATTTTCGACAGCAGGTGTATTAATAGAAAAAGTGAAAAAGATGATTAGCATATTCTGGTATGCTAATGCGCTACCATTTAATTCTGCCAAGTCATACGTGTATCCACCGATGGTAACTTCTATAGCTGAGGCAGGGTCGGGTGTTAGAGGTCCAACTGCACAGGAGCTTGCAGGGTCATGTTTAGAAGCTGTTGTTCATGATGTCGATAAGCATATATCACAGTTTAAATTCTATTGGCCAAGTACAAGATGACCATCATGACTGACGGTTGGAAGGACAAGTCCCATATGAATCTTGTCAACATTTTAATAGGTAGCCCTAGGGGCATTGTTTACCACTCTACCAATGATTTATAAAGAAAGAGACATACTGGGAGACTGATATGTGCACACTTGGACAAAATTGTAGATGAGGTTGGGCATGAAAATGTGGTCCAAGTAGTGACTGATAATGCTACGAACTACAGAAAAACAAGCTTGTTGCTACTGGAGAGAAGACCCAAACTTTATTGGACTCCTTATGCTGCCCATTGTGTTAATTTGATGCTCAAGGAAATAGGGAAGCTGAGGAGGGTTAAAACATGTATTTTGAAGAGTAAGTTGATTGTAAGGTTTATATACAATCACATGTTCCTTCATGCTTTGATGAGGGAGCATTACATGCGAGAGATTGTCAGGGAGTCCACTACTAGATTCGCTACAACGTTCCTTACGATACAATCGTTATTGGTCCACAAAATAGGATTGAGGTTAATGATACGCTCTAATGAATGACAGACTGATAGAGCAACAATGAGTCAACTTGGAAGGCAGGTTGAGACCACCCTTCTCAATCGGAGGTTTTGGGCTCGATGTAAAAATATTATTTCTGTAACTAAACCTCTTGTGTGAGTGTTGAGGTTAAGTGACTCTGATGATAAAGTTGCAATGAGGTTTCTGTTCGATGCAATGAGACGCGCAAGGGAAGCTATTTGATAATAACATATGGACAAAAGAGATATTGGAGATTGTTGACCGTAGGTAGAGAGACCAACTACAACGGGATATCCATGTAGCAGATAATTTATAATTCATTATCGTAATTCATGATTCTTTTTCAACCCCAAATAAAGTTACCGTAATTAATAATATAACAAACCATTTGCATGATTCTTTCTTAATCCACAAAATTTGTACTCCAATGCCACTTTCGATGATGCAAATATCATGGAGGAGGTAAGAAACTACATCTATAAGCTTGAGCCTGATATTGAAACTCAGATGGAATGTATGCAGCAGGTAAACCTTAATCAAAACGTGTCTGTAATAAAATTTCAAGTTAGAATAATGAATTGCATTTCTATGTAGTACAAATTTCTTGTATACGCATGTTGTTATTTCTAACTTATCATGTACATGAAAAAAAACAGGGAATTTGCATACAACAATGCCAAAAAAGCAGTTGGAAAATTGCACCCAGGTTAGTTTTAAGTTAAAACTTGCAATATTTTAGTACAATATTATTTGTGGGTTTTTTTTTTAAATCAATTTATTTTCTATTGTTAAGTATTTTTATGTCTGTCTACGTCAGCACAATGGTGGACGATATACAGAATTCGAACAAAGCAATTGCAAAAGATTGCAGTTAGAATTTTGAAACAAACATGTGTTGCCTTGGGCTGTGAGAGAAACTGGAGTACATTTCAATGGATACACGCCCCGAGGCAAAATATGTTAAAGACTCTGACTTGGCACAACTTGGTGTACGTTCATTACAATTTAAAATTGAGAGAGAGACATATAAGGAGGACCCCCACAGACTACACGTCGATCAACCTTCATTACATCTCCGGAGGGACCTCGCGGATGAGTGGGTATCACCAAGGACCTTACTACTAGATCAAGATTTTCTTTGTGGGGTAGTTGTCGTTATTGGTGATTATTTGGATGTTGCAACATCCAACGAAGGAGACATGGCAATGGATATGGATGACAATTATACACAAAATGAAAATGAGGCACAGGATGATGAAGGGACAGATGGGACAATGGTAAACAACTGACGAGAACCAGTCATCCAGGAATGTGAAGGGGCACAACATCATGCGGTATCTGATGAACTGGAAGATTTAATGAGATTGGCCAGAGAGGAAGTCGAGGCATCGAGGCGTAGACGTTACTCGACAAGGGATAGACGAAGCCGTAGCCGTCACCGTAACCTGGTTATTCATGAGGATGATAATATTGAAGTTGTTGAAGGCCATAACACAGAATAGGGTGGGGGTAACATAAAAGAGGGTGGGGAGAGCATGAAGGCTGGACGAGTCTAGGAGACTTTGGCTAAGGGGGTACCATGGGAAATGTTCCTGATTAGCGAGGGGGCACAACTGCGGCATTACAGACTTCTTCAAGCTTTACTCAGATTTTTCGCCCTCTAAACTTTGATAGCGAAACATAACAGTACCATGATCCCCCTCGCCACTCTTATTACTACTAGCCATTGTTAGTTGGACTTTGTAACTTCATTAATTGAATTACTGTGAAATTATAAATTGTGTTGCATATTTCATAGAATTCAAATATTAAATTATATAAAAGTTGTTACAAATTTTTTTTATAAGATAAATGTATGTAATATAATAGTATACACGTAATATGAGTTTTCCTATTTTAAAAAAAAAAATTGAATTTTTTTTTATGTTTTTTTACCCATTTTTTTTTTTTAAAATCTACTTGACCGATTAGTCCGGTTAGTCCGGTTCCAGTTTAAACAACTCCCAGCCTCAAAACCAGTTAACTGTTCTGGTTCGATTTTGCGAATTGATATAAATACCCACATGTTAATTGAGACCTTAGCAAGCAACATAGGGCCACTATACAAATCACGTATTGTAATATTCTAAGTCGTAGTTTACTCAAGATTGATATAAATACCCACATGTTAATTCAATCCTTAGCAAGTAGATTAATTATACACTGTTAGGAGATTACTTCATGGACGTAGAATGGACACAAGTTACTTTAAAGGATCTACACAAACAACTTTTTAATAACATAGAACATAGAGCATGATTAAGTTAGAAAAGATGCATTTAGAGAGAAAAAAGAGATAAAGTGATATTGTAATTGGAAAAATAGATGTAGTTACATAAAGAAGTTTTAGGGAGAAAGGGCATGGTTAGATATAAAAGACATGCATAAGTGAAATGCTCTAGATTTTGTTAGAGAGAAAAGACATGGTTAGAAAGTTACTTAATATAGATTAGACAGTAATCACATACAAAGCACACGTACTATGCTAAAGTTGTAGCCTAGTGAAAAACTATATCCAATTAATAGTTAGGGAAATTATCGCTACTATACCTATATTTTACCATAATCAAAAAAAAAAAAACCCCAAATTTTCAAAATCTCACCTACACCCTTTCTCCTTTTCTCACAATTTTCAGCTTTTATTGGACCAAAATAATCTTCACGGTAGTCTTTTTACCGTAAAGAACATTACGGTAATTTAAATACCATAATAAGTTGAAGGAGTATTACGGTAATTAAAATACCGTAATACCTTACAGTAGTATTACGGTAATTAAATTACCATAATAACATTACGGTAATTTAATTACCGTAATAAGTTGAAGGAGTATTATGGTAATTAAAATAACGTGATGCTTTAAAGTAGTATTATGGTAATTTAATTACCGTAATATTACCCACTCCTCATTAAAAGAACACAAAATATTTTCTACTCACTTGGGAGTCTACTCTCTATTACTCCATCGACAAAAATCCATGCTAGCTGTATTTTTCAAATCAAATATTTTTAGGATATAATCTCTACTACTTATAGAATAATTTCAGCAAAAGAAATTTTTCAAGAAAATTCTTCTGTATATTAGAAAAACCTAACACTTCAAGATTGAATAGAAAGTATCCAATTTTCAAAGAGCTAGATTTAAGTGTCATAAAACTCACAATTCAATTCTTTCAAAATAATTCAGTAATTTTTATATGGTTCTCAAAATTTTAGAACAAAACCATTATTAAATATATTGTTTTGAGCGAGGGAGTAGATCCACATCGTGCTTCCATGGGAACATGGATTTTTTGAAAAATACAGCTTCGAAGAAGACTACCGTGAAGGGAGCAGAGGGGTAGCCCTGATATTAACTTCAGTTTGAAGCTTTTCAACCAATAGGAGTTTGGAATTGACCAGGAAAGTATTACAGTAATAAGAATACCGTAAAGACTTCCCCATACATTACGGAGTGAGGGGTTATAGGGGCATTTTCTCTCACTAAGAAATATTTCTCTCTCCTCCCATCTTGGGTCTTGAAGTTGAAAGGAAAGCAAAAAGACCAAGCCTAAGCTTTAGAATTCTCAAGCTTTTCTCATTAATTTCCAACACTTTCAATAGAGATCAAGAGAGAGAGTTACAAATGACTTAAGTTCCTTATAGAGACGAACCACAAAACAATGGTAGAATGCTAAACAAAAACCAAACTGTCAAAAAAATGCACATTTTATGAATAATGATATTAATCTCGTTTTTTTATCAAATAACCAAAATACCCTTAAGAACTTTTCAACAAAAAAACCCATCCCATCATGAGGAGCATCTTGTCATTGCTAAGCCTCAGGAGCATTTTCGGACGTTTACGGTGGCAATTTAAATGAACAAAATCTGTTGGAAAAAATCTTTAAACAGCTCGCCTGGATTGTGTTTGATGGAAACACATTCCCTAAGGGTCATTGATCTCTCTTTGGTCTTGTGATATTGCTTAACAAAACGTTGAAACAACTCATCCGGAGTTTGATTCAGGTATTTTGATACAACCTCTCGGAACCATGTTAAAGCTTGTCTGAAGAGAGTGTACTGAAACATGGCCTTGAAACTGCGAGGTTTCTCTTCAAGTGCAGGAACAGTCAATAAGTAAGCAATGATATGATTTTCAGGATCACCTTTTCCGTTGAACTGATTTTCAAACTGAGGGAATTCGAAACCAAGAGGAAGATGCCCGACATCCCTAAGAACATCCTTGACGTAAGATCTTGGAGGAAGTATATTTAGAACTCCAATCTTAGCCAGGGTCTCTTTAAATGTGGTTAATTCGCCTTTCAACTGGGCGAGCTCAACTAACTCAGGGGTTTTAACCTTAGAGGTCTGTTGGTTTCCCATAATTGATGGCATAATTTGTTATGCAGGAGATGCATCAGATATGGGTTGCACTATGCTAGAGGAGGTGGGGCCTACGAGATGATTGGAGGATAGTATGAGTAAGTCTGAGAAGCGACCTAGATTGGAGGAGCCGGAGGCTGATAAGCTGGTGTCGGGGCCCGTAAATGGACAGTCCGGGCCTGGTGCACAAGATATCCTCGGTATGGGTGACTAGAGGCTGGGACTGGAGCCGACTGGTATGGCTGACTTGAGTAATACTGAGTTGGAATATGAGCCGAATAGGGCTCATGTGATTGATGGTATAGAACTGGGCAGCCTGAAGAGGTTACACCGGTGGATGACTATACATGACAGGGTCAGGTTTGGATTGATTACGGGATGAATGGTCTTGTGGTCGAGCCGGATCTATAGGAGTTGGAGGATAAGAAGATTGGCGATGCTGACTCATTGACAAGGTGGAACTCACATGTCTTTGTTGGTCACGGGCTAAAGAGGTTCTCTGATTCTGACCTGACCGATGACTCAACAAGGGTAACACACTATTTGAAGACATTTTTCATCACCATGGATCCCCGATGCGGAATAAAACGAAGAAGTCGGTCATTAAAGCACGACAAACAATTGAAATTTTGATCGTTTCATAATGACCCCAGAACTGGTCAAGATCTTCATAAGGACTCTTAAAAGTCTCCTGCTAAATTTTGTCGCAATCCGACATGTCTAAGGGAGTACAGACTGAGAAACAGTTACAGCAGAATCAACCTCTCACACCCTGAAACGGACCCTTAAAATTGGAACCCTACTTTCAAGTCATCAAACAGCCGTGGGACCATTGCCATTGAATTCGGCACTGTTGATGTAACAATCCTAAAATAAAAAAAAATAAAAATAAAAATAAAAACAGGAGAAAATATGCTTTTAAATAGGTGATGGTCTGTTTGAATACGATGGTCCTTGGGGACCATCACTATTTTCAAAACCTTTTACTTCGTTTAACTTTTGCTTGCTTGTTTTGCTTGCTTGCTTTTGCTTCCTGCTTGCAGCTGGCAACGTCTTTTAGCGGACGTGGTTTTCGTACGTTAAAAGCAGACTTTTAACGCGACACCTCAGGTATGAGGTAGAGCGTAATAAAATAATATAATAATACGTTATAAAAATTTAAATAGGGGATGTGAGCACTCCCACCCTAAAACAAAATTTTGAGATCTCTCTCTCGAATCGAATTTTTTTATCGGAAGCTCCCTCTCAAATAATTGTGGGTAAGTGACATCGTCTTCCTGAAAAATAGTCTGTTTTTAATAAATAGTGATATTTCCATCCAGGATCTTTATTTTATAAGTTTTGTGTGTAAGTGACCCCATTGTCTCGAAAAATAATCCATTCTTTTTAAAAATGAAATGAAATAATTATTTCTGCTTATTATCATGAATTTTAGGCGCGATAAATTTTATGCGCACGTGACCTCATTATCTTGAAAAATAATATTTTTAATAAAAATTGTGATATTTTATCTATGTTAGAAATTTTGAATGCTGTAAATTAGAAAAATAAATTTATTTATTTTTCTTGTCTATTGTTAGAAATAAATGTGATATTTCTGCTTTTAGTAAAATTGTGATATTTCTTTCTACTGTTTTGAATATTTAGACATTGTAAAATTCATGTGCAAATGACTGCCTTATTATTTAAAAATTGACATTTTTGCAATTGATTATAGTATTGTTATGAAATGTTTATTTGTGAATTGATATTCCATAAATTGTGATAATTCCGTATTCTTGAATTTTTATAAGAGTTTTTCTATACATATTAAATTGGCAATTATGCTAGAATGCCTTTACAAACTGCTACCTTTCTAAATTTGAGCCCAAAATATTTGATTGGTTATTTTTGAAATATTATAGAGAGTGACTGTTATTAATGGTTTAAGTGAAATTCATATTAATGGTTTCAGTGATATGTTGAGTACATGATATTGCTGCTTTCGAATGTTTAAAGAGATTTAGAAATAATTTAAGTATGCAAGTGGACTCATCCGGTTCGCCGGTGAGGTATAAGTGGACCTATTTGGGACGTCGGTAGGGATTAAGTGGACTCATCCGGTACGCCAGTGAGGTATAAGTAGAGCTGCAGGGATTAAGTGGACCTATCTGGGACGCCGATAGGGATTAAGTGGACCCATCAGGACGCTGATGGGGTATATAGGTGACCTACTTGGGACGCCAGTAGGGTATTTTGTGAAATCCTTTGAATTATGTACTGCCGTTAAAAGTGTTATAAGCATTTCAATTACTCGGATTATACTTAATTATGCATTTATTGAAAGTGAAACTGTTGATGCATTTCTGTTAATAGATCTCATTTTGGAAAATATTGATATCTTTCAATCATGATTATTTTTGGGATTATGATGATCACTTACTGAGTAGCCAAACTCATCAAACTATGGTAAACATTTTTTCAGGATAACTACGGATTCATTTTGAGTGCTAGTCAAGATCAACCTTGGAAGATACTGTTGTTGTGCTAGCTTTCTTTATTTACTATGTAAGACCTCGCCACTGTAAATTTGTCCTATCAATAGATGTATATATGTTTTGTCCGTCACATCTCAGGAATAATAGTATTGTAAATTCTTGGGGTGTGACAATTATGGTATCAGAGCAATAGGTTTAAGATCCTTAGGAAATTTAAAAAGAATGTACTTAAAATCACATTTATTGTGTGTACAGACCGGGATAAAGTCAGGATCCAGAATAGCTGAAGCCAATATGGAAGGAATTCACAAAGCCTTGAAAAATATGGTTGCTCTAATGCAACATCAGATGGAAAACAACAATCCACCCAGGCAGTCAGTTACAGGAAATGGTGGGAGCAATATCGAACAATTTAAGAAATTAAACCCACCTTCTTTTAAGGGTGCTGTAAGCCCACTGGAAGCCGAGGGATGGATTATGCAACTGGAAAAAATATTCGAGGTTATGGAATGTCCTGATGATAGGAAGGTGGCCTTGGCAGTTTTTATGTTAGAAGGTGAGGCACAACACCGGTGGCGAATGGCAAAAGGAGTATTGGTAAAAGAAAATAAAACCTTGACTTGGGAAGTATTTCTAGAGGCATTTAATGAAAAGTATTTCCCAGATTTTTTTCAAGACCAAAAAGAAATGGAATTTCTAGAATTAATCCAAGGAAATAGGACAGTAGCACAGTACGAGGCCAAGTTTACTGAATTGGCCAGGTTTGCACCACATATGATTAACAATGAGGCAAGAAAGGTGAAGAAATTTGAAAGGGGTCTCAGGCCAGCTATTAGAAGCAGAATATCAGTCTTGAAATTAAGAACTTATGCTGAAATAGTGGATCGTGCCCAAATTGTCGAAAAAGATTTTGAAGATTACCAAAAGACGAAAAGTCAGAACAGTCATGTTAGACCTACATCATCTAATCGACAACAGTTTGAAAGGCCAAACAAGAAGCCAAGGCCCTCGCCATTTCAAAGCCCAATAGAAACATGTAGAAAATGCGGGAAAAATCATGGATCAAGCCCTTATTATTGGAATACCGGAGCCTGTTTTAAATGTGGAAAATTGGGACACCAGATTAAACAATGTCCTAGCTTACAGACACAACAGCTTCCAAAGCAGGGAGAGATAGCTCCAAAGCCTCAGATGAAGGGAAGAGTATTTACGATTACCGAGCAAGACGCTCAGGCCTCAAAATCAGTGATCCAAGGTACTCTTACTATCTTCCAAAAAGTAGCTCATATTTTGATTGATCCTAGATCTACTCATTCATTTGTGTCACAACACTTCGCATGCCACTTAAAGGTAGAACCAGAACAATTAGAATACATTCTAGAGGTAGCCACACCGATGGGAGATTCAATTAACACCAATATAATGTACAAATCATGTGTAATAAAGATAGAAGAAAAGGAACTGTTGGTTGATTTAATACTCCTAGAAATTCAAGATTTTGATGTAATCTTAGGCATGGATTGGCTCTCTACATACCATGCAAGTATTGATTGTTATAAGAGAATTGTTACCTTTAGTATTCCGAATCAACCAGTATTTTACTTCAATGGTGTCAAAGAAGACTCCCCATCATATTTAATCTCTTGTATTCGAGCTAATCGCCTCATTCGAAAAGGGTGTCAAGACTTTTTTGCCTATATCAAAGAAAATAGGAAAGAAGAAATAAATTTGGATACCACTCCGGTTATCCAAGAATTTCCCGACGTTTTTCCTGAAGAATTGCCAGGATTACCGCCTGACAGGGAAATTGAATTCTCCATAGAATTATTGCCAGGGGTAGCACCAATTTCTAAGGCACCTTACAGAATGGCTCCTGCAGAACTTAAAGAACTGAAACAACAATTGGAAGAATTATTAGATAAAGGTTTTATCAGGCCCAGTGTGTCACCTTGGGGTGCTCCAGTACTATTTGTCAAAAAGAGAGATGGGACTATGAGATTGTGTATTGATTATAGACAGTTGAACCAAGTGACAGTGAAAAATAAGTATCCATTACCTAGAATTGATGATTTATTTGATCAATTACAAGGATCACAAGTGTTTTCAAAAATTGATCTTAGATCTGGATACCATCAGCTTAAGATTAAAGGTGAAGATATACTCAAGACAGCTTTCAGAACAAGGTATGGCCATTATGAATTTTTAGTTATGCCTTTTGGATTAACCAATGCACTAGCTGCATTTATGGATTTGATGAATCAGATCTTTAAGCCCTTTTTGGATAAATTTATTGTGGTATTCATCGATGATATTTTAATTTATTCCAAGAATCAGAAGGAACATGAGCAGCATGTAAGAATGGTATTGCAAATATTAAGAGAGAAGAAATTGTATGCCAAACTTAGTAAATGTGAATTTTGGCTTGAACAGGTGACATTTTTAGGACATGTCATATCAAAGGAAGGTCTATCAGTTGATCCTTCAAAGGTTGAAGCCGTTGTTAATTGGAAACAACCAAGTAATGTGCTTGAAGTTCGAAGCTTTTTGGGATTGGCAGGATATTACAGAAAATTTGTAGAAGGATTTTCTGGAATCGCAATCCCATTGACTCGATTGACACAGAAAAATGTCAAATTTGAGTGGACAAGTGAATGTGAGGAGAGTTTTCAAGAACTAAAAGTTCGATTAACTTCAGCACCTATTTTAACTATTCCTGAGGGGAGTGGGGGATTTGTGATTTATAGTGATGCTTCACATAAAGGTTTGGGCTGTGTATTAATGCAATATGGGAAAGTAGTGGCATATGCATCCAGACAGTTGAAAGAATATGAGAAAAAATATCCAATTCATGATTTGCAGCTAGCTGCAATAGTATCCGCTTTGAAAATATGGAGGCATTATCTATATGGTGAGCAATTCATAATATACACGGATCATAAGAGTTTGAAATACCTTTTCTCTCAGAAGGATTTAAATATGCAGCAGATAAGATGGATGGATTTCTTAAAAGATTATGATTGTACAATCCATTGTCATTCAGGAAAAGCTAACGTTGTGGCCGACGCTCTAAGTAGAAAATCTACGGGAGTCTTAGCTCATCTAATGATCCAAGAAATGATATTGTTAGAGGAAATAGTGGATTGGCATCCAACTCCGTCCATTAATGGTGTGGTAAGTATGATTGCCAATATTAAGGCGGAACCCCAATTAATTCAACAGATTCGATTGGCGCAAAAGAAAGACCCTCAGCTTATAACAATTATAGAAGAGGTGAAGCAAGGAAAGAGAGATGAATTCTCTATATGTAGTGAGGATTTGCTAAGATTCAAAGGTCGGGTTTGTGTCCCGAATGATAAGAGTGTAAAGAAAGCTATCTTAGAAGAAGCACATCATTCTCGTTATACGATACATCCCGGAAGTATTAAAATGTATCAGGACCTGAAGAAAACCTTTTGGTGGAATAATATGAAAAAAGAGGTAGCACTATTTGTGTCTAAATGCCTAACATGCCAGCAAGTAAAAGCTGAACATCAAAAGCCTGCTGGGTTGTTGCAGCCTTTACCTGTGCCAGAATGGAAATGGGAGCACATCTCTATGGATTTTGTCTCTGGCTTGCCTAGAACAAATTCAGGACATGATAGCATTTGGGTCATTGTGGACCGGTTAACCAAAGCTGCCCACTTTCTACCGATTCGCACGACGTACACTTTGGATCGACTTGCTCAGCTGTACATTAAGGAAATAATGCGGTTGCATGGAGTTCCTATCAGTATTGTATCGGACAGGGATACTCGGTTTACTTCTAAATTTTGGGCTAGACTACAGTCAGCCATGGGGACGAGACTCACCTTTAGTACTGCCTTTCACCCCCAAACTGATGGACAATCGGAGAGGACCATCCAAATCTTGGAAGATATGCTAAGGGCCTGTGTTATTGACCTTACAGGAAGCTGGGATGACCATTTACGCCTGATTGAGTTTGCTTATAATAATAGCTTCCAAGCCAGTATTAAGATGGCACCATATGAAGCCCTATATGGAAGGAAATGCAGGTCACCCATATGTTGGGACGAGGTTGGTGAAAGAAAGCTTTTGGGGCCCGAAATTGTCCAGGTAACCACAGATAAAATAACATTAATTCGTGAAAGGCTCAAGACAGCTCAGTGTCGGCAAAAGAGTTATGCCGATAACCGAAGGAGAGATCTTGAATTTGAAGAAGGTGATCAAGTTTTCCTAAAAATCTCACCAATAAAGGGTATTATGAGATTCGGCAAGAAAGGAAAGTTGAGCCCACGTTACATCGGACCATTTGAAATCCTAGAAAGAATTGGAGGTGTCGCTCATAGACTTGCCTTACCACCCGAATTGGCAAATGTCCATAATGTCTTTCATGTATCTTCACTACGAAAATATCAGCCCGACCCATCCCATATCTTAAAATATGAACCTTTACCGATCAGGAAGGACCTATCCTTCATTGAGCAGCCAATTTTGATACTGGATAGAAGGGAGCAAGTGTTGCGTAACAAGGAGATTCCTTTTGTCCATGTATTATGACAGTACCATTCAAGAGAAGAGTCGACTTGGGAACGAGAAGACGAAATCAGAGAAAAATACCCCTATCTTTTTCAGTAATCAGGTACACAAATTTAGAGGACTAAATTTCTTTAAGGGGGGAAGAATGTAAAAATCCTAAAATTAAAAAAAAAAGGAGAAAAGATGCTTTTAAATAGGTGATGGTCTGTTTGAATATGATGATCCTTGGGGACCATCACTATTTTCAAAAACTTTTACTTCGTTTAACTTTTGCTTGCCTGTTTTGCTTGCTTGCTTTTGCTTCCTGCTTGCAGCTGGCAACATCCTTTAGCGGACGTGGTTTTCGTACGTTAAAAGCAGACTTTTAACGCGACACCTCAGGTATGAGGTAGAGCGTAATAAAATAATATAATAATACGTTATAAGAATTTAAATAGGGGATGTGAGCACTCCCACCCTAAAACAAAATTTTGAGATCTCTCTCTCGAACCGAATTTTTTTATCGGAAGCTCCCTCTCAAATAATTGTGGGTAAGTGACATCGTCTTCCTGAAAAATAGTCTGTTTTTAATAAATAGTGATATTTCCGTCCAGGATCTTTATTTTATAAGTTTTGTGTGTAAGTGACCCCATTGTCTCGAAAAATAATCCATTCTTTTTAAAAATGAAATGAAATAATTATTTCTGCTTATTATCATGAATTTTAGGTGCGATAAATTTTATGCGCACGTGACCTCATTATCTTGAAAAATAATATTTTTAATAAAAATTGTGATATTTTATCTATGTTAGAAATTTTGAATGCTGTAAATTAGAAAAATAAATTTATTTATTTTTCTTGTCTATTGTTAGAAATAAATGTGATATTTCTGCTTTTAGTAAAATTGTGATATTTCTTTCTACTGTTTTGAAGATTTAGACATTGTAAAATTCATGTGCAAATGACTGCTTTATTATTTAAAAATTGACATTTTTGCAATTGATTATAGTATTGTTGTGAAATGTTTATTTGTGAATTGATATTCCATAAATTGTGATAATTCCGTATTCTTGAATTTTTATAAGAGTTTTTCTATACATATTAAATTGGCAATTATGCTAGAATGCCTTTACAAACTGCTACCTTTCTAAATTTGAGCCCAAAATATTTGATTGGTTATTTTTGAAATATTATAGAGAGTGACTGTTATTAATGGTTTAAGTGAAATTCATATTAATGGTTTCAGTGATATGGAGTACATGATATTGCTGCTTTCGAATGTTTAAAGAGATTTAGAAATAATTTAAGTATGCAAGTGGACTCATCCGGTTCGCCGGTGAGGTATAAGTGGACCTATCTGGGACGCCGGTAGGGATTAAGTGGACTCATCCGGTACGCCAGTGAGGTATAAGTGGACCTGCAGGGATTAAGTGGACCTATCTGGGACGCCGATAGGGATTAAGTGGACCCATCAGGACGCTGATGGGGTATATAGGTGACCTACTTGGGACGCCAGTAGGGTATTTTGTGAAATCCTTTGAATTATGTACTGCCGTTAAAAGTGTTATAAGCATTTCAATTACTCGGATTATACTTAATTATGCATTTATTGAAAGTGAAACTGTTGATGCATTTCTGTTAATAGATCTCATTTTGGAAAATATTGATATCTTTCAATCATGATTATTTTTAGGAATATGATGATCAAACTCATCAAACTATGGTAAACATTTTTTCAGGATAACTACGGATTCATTTTGAATGCTAGTCAAGATCAACCTTGGAAGATACTGTTGTTGTGCTAGCTTTCTTTATTTACTATGTAAGACCTCGCCACTGTAAATTTGTCCTATCAATAGATGTATATATGTTTTGTCCGTCACATCTCAGGAATAATAGTATTGTAAATTCTTGGGGTGTGACAGTTGAAAACCCTCAATGGTCAAATTTTAGGTTAAACGGACACTCTAGAAAGAAGTTATGGGTAAAAGATCAAAACAGGAGGAGCCGCATACTATTCCCTTGCAGCCACCCTGCAACTAAACTCCATCAGAGGGACAGTCACGAACAGTGACTTGCGACGCTCATATCTCACTCGTCCTGAATTAGATTGTGCTCAAATATTGTGAGCATGGTAGTCTCGTCAAGAATGGCGATTTGATATATGGCACGCCCCGTGACGACGTCTAGGCAAGGAGAAAAGCTAGAGAGAAGTTGCCGATCCGTGAATAAAGTTGCAGGAAATCAGCAGCAACATGCCTCGCTCGAGCGGCCAAATCAGGACCCTCACACACCCGATCGACATGAAACCAATTACATCATGTGCGTAAGGTCCATGACTATCACTGGTTTAAACCCCGTGAATGATAAACTGTCAGATTTCGCACATGAAACCGATGGAGTGGCTGTAAATTCCTGCGCCGAAATTCCAGATTCCGACCAAAACTCAAAAGTTGTGAAATGTTTATCCGGGCATGAAATTGAGCTGCATTTGTTGCCACGCGATCGCGATGGCATGCTCAGTGTGATCCAATGAAGAAATCACGGAAAAACATCAAGAAACAAACACATTATCGATCCGAAGTTTGCAAGATTCGTCCAAATTTTAAGTCACATGATCTTGGCTTAAAAACACGATCCATGGCTCGAAGTTGGTATCAAATCAATCGTCATGCCGAGCTCTACAATAAAACAATCATCTCTTGGAAAAACGGGCACCAGAGCAACCCCAGATCTTCCACAAAAAATCACGCACATTCTAAAGCAACAACATGAACTGTTTTGAGATTCCATGATATGTTTGGAAGCGCCAAATCAGTCATTTTGCACCCCTATTATCTTATTTTATTTAGATCAATTAAATCTTAATTTTCAACAATTAGTTTTAATTTTGATCAATCCACCCATGTTTGGGCAAAACTCTATATATATCATGTACTATGATTGTACATAGAGAGAGTTTTGCTTAATAAAATTTCCATCTCTTTTTATTGTTGGGTCAAGCTTTGAGAGTGACAGAAAGGAGAGAGAAACTTTTAGGTCGGTACCCCTGAGCTTAAGGTAAATCTCTTTCTCTCTCTTCTCCTTTGTCCGAGTTTTTCTCAAAGGTCATGCACGGCAATGGCAGTGTCGTGCATGCCTCTTTCTTTCCTTCCATGTGACTTTGCAGGTCGTGCATGGTGATGGTAGCACCATGCGCCAATTTCTTTGCCCCTTTCGTCTTCGTTCATCTCTATCTCTCAACGAAGTTCGCAGACGGCGCTGCTCATCGTTGTCCGCAGGTCTATCCTTGGCATCTCGCATAAGCGCAGACGGCGATGGTTATTGCTGCCCACATGGGTCTCATCCCGTTGCGCGCCAGTCTCGTCCGCAAGCTTCTCTTGCGTCCCGCGCCTATTGCAGACAGCGATGCCTTTCGCTGTCCGCGAGCTTGTCTCTTACACCTATGCCTATCACAGACGGTAATGCCTATCGCCGCCCGCAAAGGGTCGCGGCGATGCCTATTGATGTCCACGAGCTTCTTTCATACGCTCGGTGCCTATCGTCCTCCGCAGGCTCCTCTCTAGCATCCCACGCCTATTGACGTGCACTTCACAAGAAGCTATCGCCGCCCACGGAGAAATGTGTTGCCTTCTCGTGTTGCTAATGACGATGCCTAACGTCGTCTGAAGTTCGTTGCCTTCCCCTTTCGCTGTGAGAAGGAGTGTCCAACGCTCTCTAGGGTACACGACACTCTTACTCCACGGCCGTGGGTAGGATCTTAATGTCGTCGAGACCCTCCCTCTTCGTCGTCCCACACCTTCTCTTTGTTCTATTTTCTTCTATTTTCTCCTCATTCTTGCTTGACTAAACGACAGACTCAGTCTAGCACCGCCTTGCTACCACATCAGATTAGGACAGTCATATCAACATTGGTTTTGAGTAGTATTGTCGTCGCACCGGTTTGAGTTTCTTTGCCCCGTCTTGCTACCACTCCAACTCGATCACTGTACTGGTCCAACTATCATGATAGTCTCATCCCCTTATCAAGTACACTTCTCTTTTCCTTCTTTATTTGAACATTCTTCTTCATCACCATAACATCTCATCTTCTCTGCCATATGGTTGTGCATTGCCCTATGATAAGGGTAGGTCCTTCAGCCCACTTGTCTTGCAAGTTAACCATGATAGTGTTGGGCAAAAAACAAGGAGATTGCAGGTCATAGGAGGAGATTCCGAACCAGCTGAGGGCATTATGTTGGGATCTAAGAGAGCTCCCGTGCGAGTCAACCTGATAAGTCACTGACCCAGGTAAAGTTGGTCCCCACCTCACGAATAAGATTCCTCTCTCACTAGTTGGGCCTCTGCCCTTGTTCTATGAACAAGGTTCCCGAGATAGCGATCTCAGGTCCTGGGTCTTGTGAACCCAAGACATGAGTCACCTGATCATCTAGATCCAGGGAGGCGAGATTGAGGCATCCGACCACACGCCTCAAGAAAGCTTTGACCTTCTGTAAGTTCTTAGGACACTCGGTTGGAAGGGACTCGTAGTCCATAGAATTGTGTAAGGATGAACCTTGAGGATTAAAGGCATGGCTTGAAGAACTCTTAGGTTTAAGTGAAGATGTCTTACTCTCTAGTTTTCCTTGGTGGCTAGCCTTGTTTGAGTTAGATTTAGAAATTTGTGGGAGGTGTGCTCCTAATTGGGCAGTATATTCTTTAGATATAGACTTTGAAGATGAAGGTGGGTTCAACCCTGATTCTTTAGTTTCGGGTCGAATGCTCTAACTGTTTTGAGTAGTTCAAGCTATACAAACTTGATGCACTCCACCGTTTGGCTGGACTACATATGGGTTAGCTAGGCTTAGCCCTGAGTGTGGGATTATGGACCCACTGAAACTCGATATCGACTGACTTGAGACCGGGTAGACCTAGGGACCTGAGCCATAAGTTCTTGTAGGTCTAGTCATTTAAAGGAGTCTAGACAATGTAGTAAACTAAACAAGTGGGTCACCATGAACTATGGACATAACTACAAGACTATGCACAACTTTTTCTTGAACTTTATCCTCTGTTTTTTTTTATCTAAGAAACAAGATAAAGATACTACTTCTAAAAGAATATATATGTATATATATAATAAAGGATGTTTCTAAAGACGATAAAGTCAAGAAAATTCTAAGTTAAGCAGATAAGGCTTCAAAGCAAAAGATAAGATAAAAAAAATATGAGATCTATATCTAATCTAAACAAATAAAGCAGGGAAAGCATAGATCTATCTTCTTCTTTTTTTCTCTTTTTCTTTTTTTTAAAAAAAGTATTTTATCAAAAGAGGTAAAAGTTCTTTTTTTTTGTCAGGAAAGAGATAAAGATTATTTGTAAAAGATATATTAAAAAAAGATAAAGATGTACTTCAAAAAGATAATTATGATCTAAAGAAGTTGAAAGATGATAAGCAAGAATAAAAGAAGATATGAAAAAGATGATATAGATGATATCAAGATGAATCTAAAGATGTTCTACAAAAAATACAAAGATGATCTAAAAGGTGAACATAAAAAAAAAGATCTAATGATAAAGATGATCAAGATGGATCTAAAAGAAAGATGATCGAAGAAAAGAAAAAAGATAATCTAAAAGATGAATCTAAAAATGATCTAACAATAAAGATGACCAAGATGAGATCTACAAGAAATAAAGATGATCTAAAGATTGAGAGGAAAAAAATTTTAAATTTTTTATGGAGAGAGAAAAAAATAAGATCTAGAAAGAAAAGATAGAATCTAATAACAAGAAATCTTTTTAAATAATCCTTTTTAAGTCTACCTCATTTTTCTTCTTTTTATTTTATTTTTATTTTTGTTATAAAAATAAATAAGAAAAAAAAATAATATCAATGGTACGGATTTGAAGCTCAAGGTACGCCACGGTGGACGCCAAACTGTTTGCGTTCCGATCTGCGTCGATCTCTGGGATGATATCTGCTCAAATATTAGCAAAAGTTTAGTTAATTTTGAAAAGGTAGAGTGAGTGGGGTCGCTTGAATTATGGTCTCCGAAAAATCCTAAATTTATATAGATCCGATTTTTTTCTGAGTCCATTGGCAATGCCAGCTCCAAATCCGTATTCTGTCCTAAAAAATGCTTCTAAATTTAATTAAATATAATGATGAACTAATTTGCATAAAAAATCAACTAAAGCATAGAATTAAATGAATAAAAATAAGTTAAATTAAGCAAAGAAATATATACTAACTTCTAGGGACTCGAAATCCGGAGTTTCAGGCTTGGATAAGGCCGCTCTTTTGATTGGTGCCACCATATCTTTTTTTTGGATACATTTGCTTGTTGGAATTGGTAGATCTAAGGTTCTTTGACCTAAGTCTAAGGTTCCTAAGGCAGGGGAAAAAGTTGAGAATTTTAGGTAGGGTCTACCTAAGCTTTTCTTAGGATTGAAAGATAATTTTCTTAGTTTTTTAAAGGTTTAGGGATCTCCTAATGTTGAATATGAATTATGAGACTTTCTATAATTTTTTGGGATATTTCCTAATTTTTTAGGAATTTTCTAAAGGGTTTTCCTATTTTTGGCTATTTTTCTACTTTTGGTAAAAAGGGATTTCTTTCTTTTTTTAGACTCTTTTTCATCTTCCCTTTGGGCTAATGAGAGGGGATATTTATAAGATTCAATTGGTTATTTTTCTTGATTTTTTTGGAATTGTTTCGAAATTTTGTGGATTTATGTTAAAGTTTTGGCCTTATCTAATCTAAGAAAACGTCTTTACTGCATCATAAAATGTGTTGACTGCATCATCAAGCTACGTCTGCATCATCAGGCTACGTCAGCATCAGCAAGCTGCGTATGGACCTTCTGGGCCACATTGCAGCTCGGCACACGGCCCGACACTTGGGTCTCATAGGGACTAAATTGTCATTTATTATATCGTTTTATCCATAGGCCCGATTCTGGCAGATCTTGGACCTTTGGAAAGACCTCAGGCTCTACTTCAATTTGGGATAGGATTTGGGTAGTTTTTGGGCAATTAAATTGGTTCTAGATTTCCTATGGTCTACTGGGGTTTGTATGGTCCTTTTAATACCAGAATTGAGGTTTTTAGGAGTTCCCTTGGCCAGAATTTCAAGAGGATGTCTTCAAATTACAAATTAAATTTTTGTTTTCTAACTTATTTCTATGTTGATATAGGAATAGGACCTGGGTAGTCGACCCCCGCTTCTTTAAGTTAGATATCTAAGGTTTTCTACCTATTCATAGTTCTTAAGGGGCAGAATCTATTGCATTAGTTGGAACCCTATTAAGAATATACATGGATGATGTGCTTATTGCTTCTTCCAAAAAGGTCTTTGGGTAGATTAGAATGAGCGATCATGGATCTAGGCATTTCTAATAGGGTTCTATTACGCCTTTCAGCTATTTCATTTTGTTGTGGCGTATTTTGCATAGTGTTATGTCTTTTAATACCATATTCTTAACAATAAGTATTGAAAGCTTTGGATGTGTATTCCCATATTAGTTCTAAGAACTTTGATGCTCCTACCCAATTGGAATTTTTTAAAGCTTCTGATTTGTGGTGGATTAGATAAACATATCCAAATCTAAATCATCAATAAATGTGATGAAGTATGACATCCCTGAATGGCCCACAAATGACTGAATGTACCACATTTAATAACTCATTAGCTCTCGCCCCTTTATGGAATGATTTCTTAGTCTACCATCAGGCACTCAAAAACCACACAAACAACTTCACGCATCTTGCTTCCATTTTCGCTATTCTTGGAATTTTACGGGTTTCTATTATGTGGGCAAAGGTTCTCAAAGTGACTTGACTGACCACATAAGAAGCATTTTGGTGGTTCTAGTTTAGATTCTTGGTTGTAGGACTTAGTTCCTCTATTTTTGAACCTATTGTTCCTTTTATTGAACTTTCCTTGAAATTTAGGCTTGGGTTGGCCAGTTTTGGAAGGTCCATGAGCAAGCATGTGCTCACTCCTTTTATCTTTGTTTATATGTTCTTGTTCTAAGGCTAGTTGCATAGGTAGGTCCCCTAATGTAAAACATTTGACATTCAACCTAAGTGTAATTGTTACCATCTTCCAAGAAGGTGGAAGGCTATTTATGATTGTGGAAATTTACATGCGCTCAAGGACTTCATTCCCAGCAATGGCTAAGTCCTTAGCCATAACAAGCATTTTGTTTACATGTTCCACTACATTATTACCCTCTTTCATTTTGCATGAGTTATATTTCTCTAAAAGCAATTGGAGGTGCGTGTTATGCTGGAGGACTTGGCTTCCAATGTACCACGGTGGCAAGGCCTCCTCATTTGCCCTCACTCGTGACCCCCACAAGGCATCCCCGTCCATGGTCACTGTCGTGTTTCGTGAGATCATCGTCGCGTATGACTCAATGCCACAAGTGATCACCACCGCGAGCAGCTCAATGTTGCGCGCTACCATCAGCACGGGGAGGCCAATGCCACGTGAGACCATTGCCACAGTGGCATGCTCCCAAGCATGGCTATCACCATGAGCAACCTAAAGACGCGTGGAGGTAGTGCTGCATGCGACTTAATGACACGCATACCCTTGTTGTGCCTCGGATTCCCTCCGTCCCCAATTCCCAAGGGGCATTAACCCTCGTCCTTCTTCAATTTCCCCAAAAATTGCATCATCACCCATATTGAACGATAGGTCAAGGCGAGCTGCGCTTGAGATGAAGTTCTGTAAAGTCGGTAGTGGAGGAAGGGGTCTGAGGAAGATTTCTTCGGCGAGCCGACCTAGGTGCTTGCCATCTCCTTTCGGATCCCTAAGGGGGTGTTTGGACTGCCCTATCGGGCTAATGAGTAGTCCTAGCTTGGTGGCCTACCTCACATTTCTGGGATTTGAGCCTACTTCGCCCATGATAGACTTCCCAGGGTTGAGAAGTCGAGGGCTATGAAGGGTCCAATGTATGTTCATGGAGGGCCTGTAGTGGGGCTTTCTCTTAAACGGGAGCGACGGATTGGAAGTGCTCCGGGAGAACGGCGCAGACGATGTGGCCTTCCAGGACATTCTTCGTGATTATGGCTTCAAACCCAGAGCATTCTTTCAGTTCGTGGCCCCATACTTGGTGATATGGGCACCAGAGGTTTTTCTTACCCTATGCAAGGCGCTTAGGCTGCCCAGTGGAGTCGCCAAGCTGGTTTGGTGCCTTGATCTCACCCTCCGGATCTAGATGATCTAGGGCACGTATCTCGGGTTTCTAGTGAACTCGAGATTTGAGATCGCTCTCTCGGAACCTCGCTTAAGAGTAAGGGCATGTATACCAACCGATGAGAGAGGAATTTAAGGTGGATTCGAGACTTACTCGGGCTGGCTCGCGTGGCCACCCTCTTAGATCATGTCGAAAAGACCCCCAGCTGCTCTAGCTGGTTCAAAATCGCCTCCTTAGACATGTAATCTCCATGTTTTTCTGCATAACACTACTATAGTTAATTTACAAGACAAGTGGGCCAAAGGGGGCCACCCTTGTCTTAAGGCAATGCACATTCGTGTGGCTAAGAATGTGGGAGGTTAGGATGATAGAGCAAAGGTTCAAGCAAAGGTCGGAGAGAGAAGAAAACTTGATGAAGGGACAAGACTAGCTTGATAGTCGGACAGTGACCGACTCGGAGTGGTAGCAAGATGGGCATGGTACTCAAGACCAGTACGGCGGCAAGACTACTCAAAACCGAGGCCGATATAGCGGTGCTAAGCTAAGTTAACCCTCAATCAATTGAGAAGAGGAGAGAACGAAGAGAAGGCACGAGACAGCGGAGGGATAGGGTCCCAACGACAATGGTTATCGTCGTTGGCATCATGAGAAGACACCGCATCTCTTGCGGGCAGCAGTGGCTTCTGATAAGGCTTACGACGATAGCTCCCCTATGAGGCACACGGCGTTGGATGTGGAACATAAGAGAAACCCGGGGACGGCAATAAGCATCGTCGTTAGCACGTGAGAAGGCAACACGTCCCTTGCGGACAGCGATAGCTTCTGGGAAGGCGCATGGCGATAATTTTATTTAAGTCACGCGACAATTACCTCTCATGGGGTGGACGACGATGGGCATGGGACACAAGGAATGCTTGCGCATGGTGATAGGCGCAGAGAGACGCAAAAGAAGCCTGATTCTAGAGGAGAGCTTACACACCGAAAATGTTCCTCTAGTTATAGGGTCTGTTTCTGGGTGCTAAAGGTTGATTTTGTCATAATGGTTTCTAAGTTTGCACTGTGTTCGACATATCGAATGGCGACAAAACTTGGCACGAGACTTTTGAGAGTCTTTATAAAGATTTTGACCAATTCTAGGTCTATTCTAAGACTGTCGGGATTTCCACTGTTTGCTAGGGTATTATTGAGTGGGGGCCTATGATAATGAAAAATATCTTCCAACTGTGCGTTTCAGAGGTTGAGTCATATTTATTTTTTATTGCCTCCAGCATTTTCTTTGATGTTTCATGATACTCGAAAACTTTAATAAAGTCATCTTGCATAAAAGTTAACGTGGAAGTTTTTGCTATGATGTCATTTTCTAAAAAAAAATTTGACTTTTTATTTTCTTCTTCATTTGGTTTATTACCAGTTACTGGTAGATCATCTTTTAGTACATATATGATTCGATCTTGGATGAGGAGATATTTCATCTTCCTCTTCCACATCCCAAAATTGTTTCCATTCAATTTTTCAACTTTAGAAAGTTCAGCCATTACAATTCTACTAGCCATTTGCTAAGTTTTGTGTGAACATCCTAATACTTTCTAAGTTCTAAAGAAGCTAAATACGGTACTAAGAATTTAATATTCGGTCAATACTTGTACAGAGAAAGCTGCAATTATTTCATAAAACAATAATAGTTATTGAGTGATTCTTTAAAAAAAAATCAAAATAGGCAATCTCTCAATCTATAGGATTATCAAGGATAAAATTATCTCTTATATTTATTTATTTGGGGTGCAAGAGCAATATCAAGGGTGTGTGAGCCCTTATAATAGAAGAGCAAATATCAAGTATGAGATTCTATAGAAGACAAATCAATTTCAATATCACACCAAGGTAGTAAGTGCATTAATTGTATTCAAATACAACAAAATAAGTATTCTATATTTATAATTTTTTTTAATCGAAATATCAGCAATATATAAGGCAACAAAATAGCAAATATGTATTCCACACCCTTTTCTATTATTTTTATTTATTTTTTTATTTTTTAAAATATAGAAATATCAACAATACAAAAGCAATGAGCAAAATCAAAATCTTTAGGTCATTTGTTATCTCATTAGGGACCGTCGAATACAGACAATTTAAAATAATGGATCCGTACCAAAATCAACTCTTATAAGTAGGAGATAACAAAATCAACGCTTAGAAGGGTTTGTAGGTACACAACAAAGTTTGGAGAGAGAACACGTGGGCTAAAGGTTTGATGGGCTAGCATAAATATTTGTTCTTCTTCTTGATATTGATCGAAAAGAGAGAGAGGGAGCATTTTCTGGTATGCTCAAATATGCGCTTCCTCTAACATTGAGTTATCCAAAACTCTCCTTAACCTGTTCAAACACGCTTAATAAAAAACAATTGTCCACATATGTGTTCATCAATATAACGTGGGATCCAATACCAAAACCCTGTTTTTGTGGATGTTGCATAGAGTTCCAATCCCAAACCCCTATTTTTATGGTTGTTGCAGAGAGTAAATCAAAGTGATCAACTACCCCTATTTTTGTGGATGTTGCAGAGAGTAAATCAAAGTGATCAACTACCGCTATTTTTGTGGATGTTGCAGAAAGTAAATCAAAGTGATCAATTAAAAAAATTAGGGAGTTAATCCCATAACATAGTAATATATATCCATATCACAACGTATTAGACAAAGCAAAAAACAGAACCATAACAGGAGCCAAATCACCCTCACAATTCAATTACTAAACCAAACCCATAAAAAATTGGATAGAGGTGATTTGAAATTTATTAATACAAAGGGAGTGCATGCATACTTATCCTTTAATTAATTAACAATGTGAACCAAGATAACATTGTGAACCAAGATAAGATAGCAACAGGTGATATTTAAAGAACAATTTATACACAAAAAATAAATTGGGCATATATCGTAACAAACAAATCACCTAAGCCCTATCGTTAAAAAAATTTAGAGTAAAAAAAAAAAGGGAAGATGGAACCTGACTCTGATACCAATGATAGTAAATATTGATGGAGCGTGGATGAGATTAAAACCTGAGATCAGAGAGGAGGTGCCGTGAGGCTGGTGATCGCAGAGCTTGGATTTTAGGAACCCCCTTCACTTTTAGAGAGAGAGAGATAAACTGCCTATATATGTTTACACAGCAAGTTCTGTATATTTTTTTCCTTTTATTTTTGTTGTTATCTTCCTCTCTCTGGCTTTCCTTTTATAGGGAGAAGACGGGGTTAACAGTTGTTGTAACAATCCTAAAATTTTTTATTTTTTTTAAAAAGAAACAAAAATAAATATATATATATATATATATATATAATATTAATAGTATTAACAGAAATAAATACAAATAAATAAATAAATATATAAAATAATAAGTATATATTAGTAATGATAATAATCATAATAATATTAATATACTGTTAGGATATTGTTACTTTTATATTAACAACAAATAAACGATATTATTGTTAATATACTTGAGGGTTCAATTTTATTTGGGTGGACCTTAGGTCAACTATCTTAAAGCTTTATGTTAACATTCCTTGTACAACACCTTGCATCCGAGGTGTTTCCCTTTTATTCGTCTGACTCTTTTTCTCTCTCTCTCTTTACGTTTTTAGGTAAAAAGGCTTCTCTTTCTCTCTCATCAACAGCTCATCCATCCCTCGCTCATCAACGCATTTTTCACATTTCTCTTCTCTCACGAAGAGGCTTCTATTACTCTCTCTTGTATTTACACAACTTCCTCATCTTTTTCTCTCTATAAGACCATCTCAAAACCTCCCCTATATCTACTCTCTGTACTGGACCTTCTACATCTATAACCTCACTCTCTAACCATGGCCTATGAACCGTACACATGAGACTACGATGACACATATGATAAGCCTACATCCAAAATTGATGCTTCCCTAGTTTCGGAGTTAAAGTAAGTGCTATTTTCGTAAAATTGATCATCTTCTTGAAAAATAGTCTGTTTTTAATAAATAGTGCTATTTTCGTACAGGATCTTTATTTTATAAGTTTTGTTTAAGTGATTTCATTATCTTGAAACATAATTCGTTCTTTTTAAAAATGAAATAAAATAATTATTTTTACTTATTATCATGAATTTTAGGTGCGATAAATTTTATGCGCACGCGACCTCATTATCTTGAATAATAATCTTTTTAATAAAAATTGTGATATTTTATCTATGTTAGAAATTTTAAATGCTGTAAATTCTTAGAAAAATAATTTTTTTTTTTTTTTTTGTCTATTGTTAGAAAATTTTAGATACTGATCTTCATGTTAGAGATTAAACGACCTTAAAAATTTAGAGATTACACGACCTTAAAAATTAAGTCCAAAAATAGATTTTTAAGAGGTGTCTCATTTCTACGTGAACTCATAGAAACCATGTCTGCTAATTACAAGGACATTAGAACAAATTTTACAAAAACATATTTCCTTGTCAAAAGCACATGAAAATATCCAATAGAAATACCGTCCCCTCCAGCAAGAATTCCTTTCACTTATTAGAAGGTAATTCTCATTTGTGCCCCCCATCACTTGCACTCGTGTGCCCCGACCCACTGCCATCGGCATGGTGTATACAGATCTCCAAGGGCGACGCCACCACGTCATGCTCCGGCCGCGTGGTGAGGTCATCCTCTCAGTCGGTGCCATCGGCAGCCCCCAACTGTTGATGTTGAGCGGCATCGGCCCAAACCACAGCCTCATCAGATGGGGCATCCCGGTCGCTCACCACCTCCCGGCCGATTGCAACGCCATGCGCGACAACCCCCGGAATGCTCTCTCCTTCGTCTCTCCTATTCGCCTCCCACTCTCCCTCATCCAGGTCGTTGTCATCACCACCAATGTCTTTCTAGAAGCCGCCTCCAACTTCCTCCCCTTCACCCCCCGCTCCTGCTCCTCATTTCTTGCTCCTCGGTATTCCTCTATCCCACTCAACATCGCTTCCGTTATGGCGAAAATTTCCGGCCCCCTGTCGAGCGGTTCCTTACGCCTGGCCTCCTCAAATGTCTGCGACAATCCATTGGTGGGGTTCAATTACTTTGAGGAGGGGTTGGATTTGCAGAGGTACGTGGAAGGGGTGAGGTTGGTGGCTAGGGTTTTCAGGACGAGTGCAATGGGCCAGATCAAATTCCCCGGGCAGCGTTTCAAGGAGAGGGAGTTTTGGTACTTGGACGACGTGCGGTTGCCGGCCAATGTCAGCAACGACGATGCGGTCAGTGAGTTCTACCGAAAAACGGTGTCGACGATATGGCATTACCATGGGGGTTGCGTTATGGAGGAGGTGGTGGACGCTCAGTGGGGTGCAGGCCATCAAGGACGTCGATGGCTCCACCTTCTCGCATTCGCCCGGGACCAATCCTCAAGCCACGGTCATGATGCTCGATCGGTAAAGAAGAGCTCCCCCTCTCTCTCTCTCTCTCTTGCAGGTGATATTTTGGTGGATGCATTTCCCTGATTAGGTACGTGGGAGTGGAGATGTTGGAGGAGCGAAGGGCCAGCGATAGAGACACAAAGAGCAGAGCGTGAACAATGATTTTTGAGCAGGAGAGTTTCCATAAGGTTGCAAGCTTAAAGAATCCAAGTAAGGAGCACCTTCAAAGATCATAACATATAATTTTGATATAAAATATTCTTAGGATTATCTCAAAATGTATTTTCATATCTAATTATAAAATTTTAAACTCCAAAAATGGTTAAAATCATGCAGATAAATAAATATATGAAAGCTTAGAAAATTGATAGTCTAGATAATGTGTTGTAAGTTTACTATTTCTGTGAGACAATATCCTTTTTTCTTTCATAATCATACATCTCGATGTACTTGAGCCTTAATACGTATCCATCGGTCCCCTTGCATGCACATTAGAGAGAGAGGCTTAGGCTTGGTGGGTCAAGACTAGGATCCAAGGCTCAGGTGTATGGTTAGCTAGGTTGGGTTGAGGTATGGCGCATGGGAACTTAAGGAGTATAGGGTAGGCTAAGATACATAGGAGACTATGGTATATGGTATAGGGTGGGGTGTACCCGATAGTCTAAGGTGTATAGTGCTCTATGGTGTATGATGTAAGGTAAGGTTTAGGAGATAGATTAAGGTGTATGGTGCTCTAAGGGTATTCTCTCTCTAGGAAATGTTGCTCTCTCTCCTCTCATCTTCGTCTTGAACTTGAATGCAAAGCGAAAATAAAAAGCTAAGAAATAAAAAATCTCACTCTAAAATCTCAAGTATTTAAGAATTTTATTGCCCAAGTTACAAATGACCAAGAGAGAGATTACAAATAAGTGGGTTTCTTTGAATAAATGAGCCACTAAACAAGGGTGGAGTGCTCAAAAGTACTCAAAATTGTCAAAAAATACATATTTTATGAATTAAAATATTAATCCTGTTTTTTGGACCAAATGACCAATCTCCAAAATATTAATCCTGTTTTTGGACCAGATGAATTAAAATATTAACCCAGTTAAGTATATCACCAAGTTTCACAACCATGGAGTTTCCTGCAATCTAGTGAATAGCTTTTCATCGAAGATTTTAGCTATTTTCAGAGCTTGTTTAACCTTTTGGATATAGCCATGGAGGTCCCCAACTGCTAGCAACTGAGGTTGAGATGGGTACATGGATTTTTGTTGCTGTTGTGCTTTCTGAGGAGAGAGAAAGAGTCCACCCACTGTGAAGTCTGATGAATGTGTTCATGAAGTCAGACAGAAAGAGGGGCACATTTTAGCAGATGGGTATATTGGATTAGGAGTGCGGAGGTTGAAGAGGTGGTGAATGTCTGATCAAGAGAGAGAGAGAGAGGCAGAGGACAGGTGGAGATTGGCTCAAAATGAAACGGAACACGATCCAACTTTGAATGGAGGTAGATCCATTCCAAATAGGAAAACATATTCTTAGATGGGGGCGAGACTCAACTTTAAATGGGATCGCGTGTTGTCTATGGGAGTGTGATCCTAATGAACATGGAAACACAATCCCATTTTACATAAAACGCGCTCTCGTTAAATAAAGACCTCAATCCCGCTCCTGCTCCCGATAACTATAGTTGAATCTAAACTCTAATCTAATAAATTGCAGTGCGATGGTAGTGGTTGTGTTGGTAATGATAAGGAGAGCTAATTTGATTTTTTCGGAGTTCAAAAGAGAAACTCAAACTAAAACTCTAATTATGATGGAAACGCAATAAGGGACTATTTAAAATTCAGAATTGATTCAAATGTCAAACAGCAAACAGCCAGAATCAAATGGGGGGAAAAGATTTTCAGATGCGCACAAAGTGTAGCATTGCTTAGAAACAAAAAGTGCCTCATACTCCCGAAACAAGAAACCAGAAAAGGGGGACTTCTGTCTCTTTCCTCTTTATTCTCTAAAAAAAAAAAAAGTGCGTGATATCCTTATTACTCTATCAAAGAATGTGTCACTATAATGGTATAGCTAATACAATCGCATTTATCTTTTACGGAAATAAATAAATGGCTAATACATAAAAAACAAAAAGCCGAAAAACAAAAAAAGTGAGAAAATGACATCTTCTACTTATACCGGATTCTCGTATAACTCCAACGTCGTCAACGCTCTTACTCAAAAATCATCGTTCACGCCATGCTCTTTGTGTCTCTGTCACTCGCCCTTCGCTCCTCCAACATCTTCTCCCACGTACCTAATCAAGGAAATGCCTCAACAAATATCGAAAGAGAGAAAGAGGAGGAGCTCTTTTTTACCGGCCGAGCATCATGACCGTGGCCTGAGAATTGGTCCCAGGTGAATGCGAGAAGGTGGAGCCATCGACGTCCCTGATGGCCTGCACCCCATTGAGCGTCCACCACCTCCTCCATAACGCAACCTCCATAGTAATGCCATATCGTCGATACCATTTTTTGGTAGAACTCACCGAATGCATCATCGTTGCTCACATTGGCCGGCAACCACATGTCGTCCAAGTACAAGAACTTCCTTTCCCTGAAACGCCGCCCTGAGAACTTGAACTGGTCCATTGCACTCGTCCTGAGAACCCTAACCACCAACCTCACGCCTTCCACGTACCTCTACAAATCCAACCCCTCCTCAAAGTAATTGAACCTCACCAATGGATTGTCGCAGACATTTGAGGAGGCCAGGCGTAAGGAACCGCTCGACAGGGGCCAAGAATTTCCGCCATAACGTAAGCGATGTTGAGTTGGATAGAGGAATACCGAGGAGAAAGAAATGAGGAGCAAGAGCGGGGGGTGAAGGGGACAAAGTTGGAGGCGGCTTCTAGAAAGACATTGGTGGTGATTAACGGCCTAGATGAGGGAGAGTGGGAGGCAAACAGGAGAGACGAAGGAGAGAGCATTCTAGGGGCTGTCGCACATGGCGTTGCCGATGGCCGGGAGGTGGTGGGCGACCGGGATTACCCATTTGATGAGGCTGTGGTTTGGCCCGATGCCGCTCAACATCAACAATTGGGGGCTGCCACTGGCACATGCTGAGAAGATGACCTCGCCACGCGGCCGGAGCATGGCGTGGTGGCGCCGCCCTTGGAGTTCCGCATACACCGCGCCAATGGCAGTGGGTCGGGGCACACCAGTGATCAAATCATCCTTGTCAAAAAAGGGAAGAACGAATGGAACGCCTGCAAGTCTAAGGAGAAGGCAGAATCTAGAGAGAGAGGGAGAGAGAGGAGGAAAGATCGGTTGGATGTCTTTTAACTCAAGAAACAGAGGAGAAATGGTCGTGAAAACGCTTGCTAGAGAGAGAGAGAATGAAAACAGAGCGTAGTAAAGATCATGAAATGCCTGTTAGAGAGAGAGAGGATTAAAAACAGAGAGTAAAGATCGAGAAAATGCCATTGAGTGAGAGATTAAAAACAGAGGAGTAAAGATCGTGGAAATGCCTACTAGAGAGAGAGAGAGAGATATTAAAGATAGAGGAGTAAAGATCATGAAACTGCCTGTTAGCGAGAGAGAGAGAGAGGAGAGAGAGAGAGAGAGAGAGAGAGAGAGATTGACAATAGAGGGGAGTAAAGATCGTAAAATTGCCTGCTAGAGAGAGAGAGTGTGTGTTAAAAAAACCTGTAAAGAGAACAAAAGGGAGTAAAGATAGCTTAAAATGCCTGTAATTAATAATCGGAGCAAGATTTAAATTCCGGTGAACGTTAGAGAGAGAGAGAGAGAGATAGGACTAAATATCGATCAATCTGCCTGTAAATTACTGCATAGAGACGGGAGAAAAATTGTCTAATATCTTATTAGAGAGAGATAAAGAGGAAGGTGGAGATGAGCTACAATGACTGTAATTGATGAGAAAGAGAGAGGTAAAGATAATCGCTGTACTTGAAGAGACGGAAGCCAGTGAAGACGAATTAAAATGACATTGAAGAGAGAGAGAGAGCTGACCTGGTGAGGCTTCAATTCCTCCTCAAGTAACTACACCAAATGCATGTTTTAGAGAGTGCAAGAGAGAAATGCTTGTTTCTTGGATCTTGAATCTTGAATTCTGGCTCTCCCCCCTTGAATCTTGAATCTGGAATCTTGAATTCTCGATAGCGCAACGCCCAAACCGTTTCTCTCTGTTTCTCTCTCTTACAAAATTATTTCTCTCTCTAGAAAATGAAAACTATATACTGCACTTTCTATTAAACAAACGAGCGTTTCTCTCTCTTACAAATATCTTTGGTATTTTTAAATTCATCAAAACTCAATAATAATTTATCATCCATAATTTTCAAAATTATGTTCCTATACCTCTTATTTTCTTTTTCCCAATTAACATAAGCTGATGTTCTTGCTCTATTGCTAACATCAGTACGTTTAGTAGGAACTACAATTGAAATAATGTGATTTAAATTTTCGTGCTCTAAAATCAAAGCTAATCTTCTTTTCCATGTATTATAATTCGTCCCATTGAGTTTTTCTATCTTCAATTCTTGCTTAGGATCCATGAATAGCAACAAATACAAATAAAAAAAAATAAATCTAGTTTATAGATGTGATCTCACTTAGCGCTAGTATGGATTATCAAGAATAGAGCTCAAAAAAAATATGCAACAACCGTTGAGTTGAAAAAACCTCGATGTGAATCCAGCTCAATCAATAATTCTTCCAACTCATCAAAAAAAAATACCCAAATTGCTAACGAACAACAATATATGGTGTTCTAGTATATTATTTTCTCTCTCTAGATTTGGGGGAAAAAAATGATATGGATTAAACTGTAGTGAAATAGAAAAAAGATTAACAGATTATGAAACATTAGAGAAGATAACTCTCTATTATCTAAAGATAATAAACAACAATGAAAATTAGATATATGAGCAGGAGAGGAGAAACCACAGTGTCTCAGAAAGGGGAAAGAAACTAAAAGACTGATTTTCTAATCCTACAGTAGGGTTTACAAGCTCTGTTTATATTACTTCATGGCAACCAAAAATTACTAGTGAATGAGGCACATACCCGTTACACAGCCATTAGAGTGTGCGGTCTATGATCAAGTAAATTTGGCAAGAAACAGTCATACCCGTTGAAAAAGAGAATGAAAAAATTTGGCAGGATTAAGCCATGTTCATTGAAGAAAGAAAAAAACCAGCTATTTTGGCAAGTAACAGCATGTCTGTTTTAGAACACCATTTTTGACAAGAAACAGCCATATTCGTTGAGAAAAAAAAAATTGACAATCTTGCAACCCATAATTATGGTAAAGAAACCGTCAAAAAAAAAAAAATGAACTGATAAAAAAAAAATTAACTGATAAAAAAAAAAAAAAAGGGAAAATAAAAAAAACTGACCTTTTTGGCTCCTCATCCTACTCGGCTTTCAATCTTGATTCACCAAAAATATTAGGAGAATATCTCTCATTTGGAATGAAATAGAGAGAGAGGAGAAGGTGCAAGGGTTTTGCCCCTTTTCTTTCACGTGATGGGTAGAAGGTGCAGGGGGTTTACCCCTTTTATTTCACAGGAGGTAAGGAAAAAAAAAAAGATTTTTATGGTATGGACGAAAATGCCCTAGATTTTATGAAATGAATGAAAATGCCTTGGTTTTTATGGAACGGATGAAAAAACCGTCAGAAAAATATCTCAGATTTTATGAAATGAATGAAAATGCCTTGGTTTTTATGGAATGGATGAAAAAACCGTCAGAAAAATATCTCAATTTATTATGGGCATTTCAAAGAAATCATTATAGAGGTGTTTTTTTTTTTTTTTTTTTTAAGAAAAAGACAAAACAAATAGCCCCGATTTTTTTTTTTTATTTGACACAAAAAAATTCTTTGTGTATCGATCTTTATGATATAGACAAAACAAAATATTAATAAAAAAAATGAAAAGATGATCCAACAAGTTGTTTTTAGAAGTCGATTTAACAACCTTGCTCTGATATCATTGTTAGTCGCAATAATGAAATAAATAAATAAACAAATTACTCGGATATGTCCATAAATCACATAAGGGACTTAAGGTTCCATACCAAAAACCTATAGACCAAGCCATCTGGTGACAAACTACCTTGAGAGTCCTCTTGGTGAATCTCCCTCAGCAAGTTTCTATCGTTTTCTCTATTTCTTACTTGAGGGGTTAACCTCTTTTATAGATAACCATATTTTGTAATTCTCACATTCATGGTCTATAGGAGTTGAGATTCAAGTATAGCTTCTGCCTTAATTTCCTTAAGTGCAGTTAATTATGATTAATAATTAATCACTAAATTGTTAATCCTATGCAATGAGCTAAACATGTTATTAGTGAACTAATGACTCTCATAATAGGATGTCATCCAAGCATTCCTACAACTTGATAAAAGATATTTAGAAATTAAATAATTTTGTACGTCTATAATATAAAAAAAATTCTTAACAAGAATTCAAACACATCACTAGGTTTTCCCTCGAGTGACATTGGGTTTTTCCTTCAATACAACATCCTATAAAAGCTCCAAATGAATTATAGTATATGACATTGCCTCATGTCAACCACATGGGACTTCACATGCACTATTCAATATGGCTTTTGTACTTTTATTGAAAAAATAAATTCCCGATATAAAAGGGCCTGATAGGCCATATTTCCAACATCTTTACCCTCCATTCAAAATGAACAGTTGGATAAGGAGAATCATATAAGTTTTCTGTTGCAGGGGAAGCATGAAAAGCTCATGGTGGGCGTGTCAAGTTCAAGCTGAACCTGCACACACTCAAGCCATTCTTGAACATGCTCAAGCTCGGTTGCGATGTGGGCCTCCCATGCATAAAAGCAGCCACGACTTCAGAAAACTCGAAATAAATGTCTTAATTGGAAAAATTCAATCGAGAATGAATGATTCTGCCACTAAATTCATTAAAAATTTATTATACAAATCATATTACTTGTGCTCAAGAAAACTACTTTTTCAAGTATTGCAAGTGGCGCAGAAGATTTCGTTGAAAACATGTTATATCAACTAGGTTGACATTAGCTAATTAAAGACTTGGTCGAGGATGATGGATTAAAGAGAAATAAATAAGGATAAGGTCCTTTCATAATGTTTTCTTAATCTCTTTAAAAAGATTTGTGAACTAAGTCTTCATGTAATAAAATAAGACACAGTAAACAAATGTAAGTGGTTGGGCCTGATTCCTCGTCGTTCCGGGTCAGCCCGGATATAGGTGATCCGGTCGGAAGAATCCTCTATCAAACAACCGTGGGCCCACATACACTTCTGCGTACTTATGTTTGTAGTGCGAATAGGAACCAACAACAAGAGAGATTTTAATCAACAAAGAAGGGCTCGAGCACTTACCCTGCCGTTTTGGGTTCCGGGGATGTGTCGCGAGGCTACTTACTCTGACAAATCTGATAACTCACCCGAAGTTGGACCATTTTTTAAAACAAATGAATAAAAATAATAATTATATATAGTATAAGTGCCTCTTTTATTAAAAAAATTAAAAAACAAGCATGTAGCTTCTATTAAAGGACCTCTTTATAAGAGGTCTTGACCTGACTCTTGGCTGAGAGTTAATTTTTTTTGTTCAAATGCTTAAGTCCAACTTTAAAAAAAGTTGACCGGGGGGAGGGAGGGTTTATTTTTGTTGTTCAAACCAGTGTTTTAAAAAACGCCGAGTCGAACCGGACTCGCCCGGTTCGACTCGAAAATCGTGAAAAGGGGATCGGGTCGCCTAAAAAATTGGAAATCGTCCGGTTCTAGAGAGAACCGGACGATATTGTATAGTGAATCGCCGATTCACTGTACAGAATCGGCGAGTCCGAACAGTGAATCGGCGAGTCTCGTACGGAATTTTTTTTTTTTTTTTTTTGTAATCCCATGATAGATTTTTTGGTAATACTTGATCGATTTTTTTGTAATCCATGATCGATTTTTTTTTGTTTTTTTGTAATCCATGATCGAATTTTTTGGTTTTTTGTAACCCATAATAGAATTTTTTGTAATCCATGATCGAAATGTTTGTTTTCTTTTCTTGTAATCCATGATCGATTTTTTTGTTTTTTTTTTTTTTTTTGTAACCCATGATAGAATTTTTTGTAATCCATGATCGAATGTTTTGTAATACATGATCGAAATGTTTGTTTTTTTTTTGTAATCCATGATCGAAATGTTTGTGTTTTTTTTTGTAATCCATGATTGAATTTTTTGTTTTTTGCTTTTTTTGTAACCCATGATAGAGTTTTTTGTAATCCATGATTGAATTTTTTGTAATCCATGATCGAACTGTTTTTTTCTTTTTTTGTAATCCACGATTGAATTTTTTGTTTTTTTTTGTTTGTTTTTTTTTGTAATCCATGATCGAATTTTATGTAATCCATGATCGAATTTTATGTAATCCATGATTGAATTTTTTGAAAATTTTGTGATTTTTTTTTTAATCCATGATCGAATTTTTTTTTGTAATCCATGATAGAATTTTTTGAAAATTTGTGATTTTTTTTTTAATCCATGATCGATTTTTTTGAAAATTTGTTTTTTTTTTTTTTAATCCATATTATTCAAAGAGAAAATGAGAGAGATGATGATTCTGAGGCCACCCTATCCCCGCCATATTATTCACATATCGAGTCCCAACAGCAACAGTGTAAGGATGAGCACGAAATACTGTAAATTAAATGCTGAATGGCGGTTCATGCAGGGAAAGAACATATCAATATTCGCATATTCATTCAAAAACATGAAAATTCTTAATGGAGTACCCTCATTTTTTATTGAATTCCTAAAAAACAATATTTATAATGAATTTTAATAATTTTTTCGAATTTTTTTTAAGCTTTATTCTGACCGATTCACCAGATTTCCGATCCGGATAGCCGATCCGAATCGGGTTTTTGGAAGCCCGATCTGGGTCACCGATCCGTTTTTTAAACCATTGGTTCAAACACGAAATATCAAAAAACGTTGATGGGCGGGATAAAAAAGGGCAACCCCAAGATTCGAACTTTGGCCGAAAAAATGTTCACTCGTCTCAGTAAACCAATAAACCATTCTCTAACACCTCCAATATAAATTTGCTGCAATATTATATTTAATGTTTGAAAATATTGTGTACAACTCAGGGTTTGAAAACTCGTCGAGTCGAGCCGGACTCGCTCGGTTCGATTTGGGAATCGTCTGCAATAGAGCCGGTTTCACGAAAAAACTGAGAATCGCCTGTGTCTAGAGAGAACCGGGTGATTCTCAATAGTAAATCGCGAGTCTTACACGTGGTCGAGGGTGATTCACTATTGAAATCACGAGTCTTACACGTGGCCGCCTCACGGGAGAAACACGTGGCACCTAAACAACCTCCGCACGTGGTAACTCACCTCACATGTTGTCCCCATCACTTTCTACACGCACAAAGTACTATCTATTACACATGAATATATAAAGAACAACGTAACGCTTATCATTCGATGTGGGATAATTCCCACAAAAAATCATTAAAACAAGATGATTGAATAAATATTATTATAGAAGCTAATATATTCACATAAGGTGATGTGGTGGTGTTGGTTGACATCTTCGATTTTATGGGGGAGGTCTAGAGTTCGAACCCTTTAGTGTGCAAATCTTTTTTTTTAGTAAAAATTTTTGTTATACAAAATAGATAAAATAAAAAATAAAAGGCTTTTCAAGATAAAGATAAAAAAGATAATACAACATTTTTTTATTTTTTTTGTAAAAAAAATACAAAGTAGTATTTCTTGCAAAAAAATTAAACAAAAGGCATAAAAAAATAAAATGTACTTTGGCAGCATCATTTTTTTATTTTTCTTTTAAAAAAATTTAAAAGTAATACAACAAGAAAAAAAAAATGTAGTACAATATTTTCTTCTTTTGTCAAAAAAAAAAAGAAGATAATCAACAAGTATCATATTTTTCTTGTAAACAAAATTAAAAGATAACACAATAAGTATTTCTTGTCAAAAAAATAAAAGGTATTTCTTAATACAACCTAGGAATAAATGGTCTGATTATATTTTTTTTATTTTTATAATATAATGGTCTGTAACATAAATTTAGTAATATTAATTTGAAGATAGGATTCATACAATGAGGCCATTTGAAATCTCTATCTTTCTACTAAGTAGTACTAACAATCTCTTCCACTAATTTTTTCTAAAAACCTAAAAAATTAAAGAAAATTGGTACGCATTCTAATAATTTTTACATTGATAACCAAATCTTTTATTTTATTTATTAATTTTTGTATTATAAATCATGCAGTGTACTATTTTTATTACAGTTGTCAATAATACATTTTAAATTAGATGATATTATAAAATATTTTGGATTTGTTATTATTTATATAATAAAATAGTTATAAATATTATTGGTATATAATATTATAGTTAGTTAGGTTGTAATAATTTGGGGTTTTTTAGCAGATTAGGGTTTTCCGCCAATTCGAGATTTTAGTGGCCAATTTTTCATCGATTTAGTGAACTCTTTATTGTAGTCCATATATGATTATATACTTAATCCAGGATAATTCTATAATTTTTTTTGTGTGACATAAATTTAATGGTCAACATAAGTTCATACAGAGAAATAACATCTCAATATTCATAAATTGATGAAAACTATGAAAGTTAATAATGCAGTACCCCTATTTCTTATTGGATTCCTAAAAAACATTTATAATGAATTTTAATATTTTTTTTGAATTCTTTTTAGGCTTAATCCGAACGATTCGGCCCGATTCCCGATCGTCGATTCGTCTATCCAAACCGATTTTTGGGATGTTTGATTTAGATCATCGATTCGTTTTTTAAACCACTAGTACAACTAATTCGCCCAAAACTAGCGTCAGTTCATGGGGGCGGTTAAAACCAAAGTGCCTCGCGGAGTTTTAAAACGCTGGGTAGTTACGTTAAATCTTGGTTACCGAAACTGGAACTGTTTGGATAGCTTTGAATGATACCTGGGTTATTCAAATCTCATATTTCGATCATCTTTTTGTATAACGTGATTTGCTATAAGGGTCGTTTAGTACGCATAAAAGTTTGGCATGAAAATATTTAGCCGAAAACTACTTACATACGCAAACAGTTTATTGGAAAAAAATCACTCGCGCATACTTTTTCCCAAGTTTGGTGTACACATTTGGAAACAGAGGAGAACGCATCAAACTTGAAATTTAGGTACAGTTTTTCTCTCTAAATTTTTTGAAATAGTTTTT